>NC_064257.1:27197884-27826153 GCF_003254725.2 Canis lupus dingo | reverse complement strand
AATAAGTCATAACAAAAAAAATAAATAAATGTAAGAAGTTTGAGCAGTTATTGTTAAGAAAAGCTAAGAGTTATGTGAAATATGCAAACAAATCACCAATGACTATATAACTGTGGTGTAAATAGCATCTGTATTGTCAAAATTTGGATTTTTATTTGGCTTACATTACAATATACATTAGATAGAAAGAGTTGCAGGAAGGTTGTGCATGTGTAGTTAGAGTAGAAGGAAAGAGTGCTAAGTTCCTTACTGTCCTAGTGAGTAATCAATATATGGCGCCTAAAACTGAAAACAGAGTAAGTAAGACGTAGCGTTAAGAAAGCAGCTACAAAAGTTAAAAGTGGTTTTGGGACTAAGGGGAAGAAAATGAAGAAAGGGAGGAGGGTAACTGGTGTTTTTAGGAGTAAAACAAAAGTGCAAACTACTTCAAAGCCATTGCTCAAGAAATGATCTTGATTACTGCTATAATATCCACCAACTGGACTAATTATTACTATCTTATTTAAGTATGCTTTACAAAGTCATACAATTAAGTATAAAAACTCATTCAAATGCATATACTCTTACACATACAATTGACCCTGATTTTAAAAGATAGTTTTCTAAATAGTTTTCTTTAACTATTGATAGTCATTCTTTGTGTGTGTGTGTGGGGGGGGGTAGACTTAGCGATACTGAAGTAGTCATAGACATAAGCATGGAACATGCCATATAGATAAGTACAAAGATAGGGCCAGTATTAAAAGCAACACATTCTGTTGTTAAAGATCAACATGTTTTAGGCACTACTGGATGAAATTAATAATAAATACAATAATAATTTAATCATGGCTAGTTTTTATTGACTATTTTTACTCAATGCCTGTTATTCTCTGTTTCCTTTATGTACAATATCTCATTTAATCCTCAGAGTAGGGATGCCTGTGTGGCTCAGTGATTGAGCGCCTCCCTTCAGCCCAGGGCGTGATCCTGGAGTCCTGGGAACAAGTCTCACATCGGGCTCCTGCATGGAGCCTGCTTCTCCCTCTGCCTGTGTCTCTGCATGTCTCTCTCTCTCTCTTTCTTTCTCTCTCTCTCTCTGTCTCTGGTGAATAAATATATAAAATATTTTTTAAAAAATCCTCAGAGTAATTCTGAATATAAGTGATTATTTTCCTTATTTTGAAAGTAAACTTAAGTATTTTCATATGTGATATTCCATCTGCAGAAATGTAAGCATTTTCGATAAATATTATCTGCTCATTCCCTATTTCATCTTACATAGTTTCTAATGTCAGCAGAGAAAATGTGAAATCTGTCTTTAAAAAAATACAGCAAATGGCCTGCATGACAATATTTCAGAGAGTGGTTAAATAGAAACTGACTCAGAAAATCTTTCAAATAAATAGATCTTTCTAAATGTATAATGCATTGTATGCACTATGTTATTACATAACTGTGTTTTAGGCTTTCTTATGGCATGATTAGCTTTTTTTTATCTGGTGATATATGTAAAGTGCATCATTTAGAGTAATGGAATATGAAAGTGTGACTGCTCATTTAAAATAAATGTAAACGTGAACACACCCACATCACAAATACATTTTCTACTAACTTCCAGAGAAATATCGCAAAACCGTTATACCGTAAAATTGTATACAGAATTTTTTCAGTAAAAAAATTCCAGAAATATCTCAAGAGAAAGCCAGGATCTTTCAGGTTTTCTCTGATGATGAAGGCTCTAAATTCAACCTCACTTTTCTGAATCATGGCATTTACCACTCATGCCAAATTCATTCTTTGAAGTAGTGAATATGAGTGCCTTATGGAATTTTAGTAGATGTCATTGGTCATTAAATTTCTTTTTTTTAAAGATTTTATTTATTTATTCATGAGAGACACACAGAGAGAGGCAGAGACATAAACAGAGGGAAGAGCAGACTCCCCATGGGGAGCTTGATGTGGGACTCCATCCCAGGACCCCTGGATCACGATCTGAGCCAAAGGCAGATGCTCAACTACTGAGCCACCCAGGTGTCCCTGGTGGTTAAACTTCAAAAAAGCCACATTAGCTGCTAAGATGATCAGGAGTTTGGAAAAAAGTCAATGCACCTGCTAGAATAGTCCGCAGCACAAATCTAAGCAGACTTCCAGGAGGGTCGTCCTGTTGCAGGTAGCCCTCCTTAAATGGATGGTGATGTGGGAAATAATACAGACTGACAAACAGTTTCAAACAGTACCCACAATTGCCACCTGCAGGACTTTCCAAAACATTAGAATATTGGGGAAACTCCTCGTAGTCCTTCCTGCTTCTCCCTACCATAGCACTGTGCCCTAAATTAGTAGTATCTTTAATTTTAACAAGCTAGTTGAGGCAAGTAGCAAATGGAAAACTTGCAGAAAAAGAACCTTGTCCTTTACCTGATATAAATCTTCCAATCCTTGCACATCTGTGGAGATAATATTTTGTTGGCAGTGTATAGTGTGGAGCATCCTAGGACCTCAAGGTGATGGTAAAATTATATTATGCTTTATTGTAAATTGATAGGAAAGCAAGTGTAAAAGCATTTTGTACAGTTTTTACTTATATGTTTGTATCTTACCGTACTTACATAACTGATTATAATTATTTTAATGATATGACTCTAGTTATTTTAAGAACAAATCTAAGAGAGGGAGCTGGAGCTGACGCAAAAGGGTTCTGATATTTGAGGAAGTCATATAAAAAAAGCTTCCTGACATTAAAATACAGCTTGTCTAGATCATCCTCAACTGTCTTACTACCTTATTTTTGTTGTTGTTTAAGAGGTAATAAAGTAGGGCTCTTTTAGAGTGCCTTTTGGAGTTAGTTAAAATAGTTTGGCTTTAATTGTTGACTGTTTTCATTTCTCATTGTTCATATTCTGTTGTATTTTTTGGTTGTTGTTTGGAGAAGAAAAAGTGGTACAATATTTGCTCACTTCCAGAGATGTAAAAGTTCAAGTTTTTTTTTAAACTTTTAAATTAATGATTAGATAAATTGGTTCTACAAATACAGTTTTTTCTGTGCCATTAAAATATGACCTATGTTTACTTATAAATTAAATGTTAATGTACTCTTTATTAACTTCATCAACCTTTCCTGTAATACAAATTTTGCTATTTATTACAGTCTAATGGATTTAAATTTTTCTGGTTCTTTTCCTCAGCTATGTGACTGGGTAGAGAATAAAACTAATACCTACTGGCTGTTTACTATGAAAAGATTGGCTTATCTACTTTAACCCTCCAATGATATTATATAAAAAATATCATCTTCATTTTTATAAATAATAAGCACACTCACGTTGCAAATATATTGTCCTCAAAATCACATAGACAATTAGTAGAATTAAAGTGTTCTTCCTCACTTCAAAACTCATGCGATGCTCACTACACCATTTTGACCCCAATAGTATAATTCCCTTGATGGTAATAGAATTAAAAGAACTTCATAGAAAGCCCTGTGTCAAGCATGAATTTTTATTGATTTTAACATAGTGTCTCCTTTAAGTCCTTTCACTCTACCCACTTTGCAGATAAACAGACTGAGCTCTAGAGAGGTTTGGATTTACCCATCCTGAAAGACCAGAAGTAAAGTCAGGTTAAATCACAGTCCTATTTAATGGCACAGTTAGAGCTGGAAACTTTTGCCAGTATTCCATCGTACATTTTATTTGTGAGTTTGGTTAAGGATTTCTTGGGCCCTGTATCACAAAGCTATAGTAATTTCTAAATAAATACTTGTTTTATCTGTCACTGAAGTATGTAATGATTAATGAGAAATTCATATGAAAAGACATGAAAGGGGGCCAATACATGGCTAAGGGAAGGAAAAACAACCCTCTATAATCCCCAGTATTAGCAGCTACTCTGAACTAAATTATATTAGAGGTAATTGAATTTAAAGTATAACAAAATAAATGTCTGTGTTTGAATGTCTGCTGCTACAAAGAAACATGCATGGTATTGATCTGCTAGCTTCACATTGTTATTCATGCTTGCGTGAAGCATCAGTGAAGTAGGCAACACTTATATTAAAACAATTGATCTGCTTCTAAACATCTACTATAGGTCAGAAAATTTGACATTTATTCTATAACAGGCATCAACATAAAAGAAATAATTTTTTAAAAATCTCCTCTAGAGCTGAACATATCATTTTAATACTGCAGGGTTGAATAATAATCATTAGGAAGTAGTTCTTTGGGAAAAACAAACAATTGTCATTAGATTTCTATGACTTCCATCGAGTGGCTCTAATAAGCCATATCTCTTGAGAATGATGCAAACCAAGTAAACATCCAGACATAAATCTGGGACACAGAGCAAATGTTTCTGGAGAAGAATTATTGACTATTTTCCTATTTGGCATTGCACAGGAAGGACAAAAAAACAAACAACTTTATTTCTTTGTGGATTAGTTACCAAGGTTTTTATATTCTTATCATTTTACCTCCTAATATAAAGTTAGAATATTCAAAAAAGTACAATTACTATGTTGCTTATATAATCCTCCCTTTAAAATTCACACTTAATAAAGTGGCATATTTGAAATATGCTCTAATTACTCCTGGGTTTAAATCACATGTGTAGTTAACAAAATGTACAGCTAAAAGTGTTTAAAAACAAAAAGGAAATATATCAAAATCAAACATGATATGATAAAATGAATGCAAAATACATCATAATCAATTAGTAACTAAGATGCATGAAAAGAATGAAAGTATATATATTAGGAACCATATCATGATGAAGCCAAACAATGAAATGAAAATATATATATTAGGAACCATATCATGATGAAGCCAAACATGTTTGTGACTCCTAACAGAATATAGCAAGTGTTTACTTTCTATGTAGATGGATCACACAGAGGCATCAACCATTCTTTTGCCACCCATGAGAACCTGCAGAAATTTGTGAGATGGATAGCTAAAATAAAGGAGCAATATGTAACCAACCTTACAAGAAAAAACTGTATTTTGTTTTTAACTACATAAATTTATTTTGCTAGTTAAGAGAAGATCAATGTGTTTGTGACAATATACTTGATTTAAATTACTGTATTCAATTAAAAGGAAAGAAATTGTTTCCAGTGATAAATCAACTAAAGAATAAAACTAATTGAAGTCAATATTTTCCCAGTTTTTTCTTGATCACTAGAGGTTTTTTTGTTTGTTTGTTTTTTAAGATTTCATTTATTTATTCATGCGAGACACAGAGTGGCAGAGACACAGGCAGAGGGAGAAGCAGGTTCCATGCAGGGAGCCGGATGTGGGACTCGATCCTGGGACTGCAGGATCATGCCTTGGGCCGAAGGCAGACGCTAAACCACTGAGCTACCAAGGGATCCCCATGATTACTAGAGGTTTATACAAGAAATTTATCATTGTCTGAATTCAAATACAGTATTTGTCTTCTAATGATTTCTATGTTTTGTTTATAGAAATATATGTATCGGCCATACTACTGTGCTGATTCATTTAGTCTAATACATGAATGTCAATAGTCTCTGATTTCCCTTTTTTTCAAAAAGATTTTATTTATTTATTTGAGAGAGAGAGAGCGTGAGAGAGAGATAGAGAGATCACAACCAGATGGAGAGGGGTGGAAGGAGAAACAGACTCCTTGCTGAGCAGATTTATTTGAGAGAGAGAGCGTGAGAGAGAGATAGAGAGATCACAACCAGATGGAGAGGGGTGGAAGGAGAAACAGACTCCTTGCTGAGCAGATTTATTTGAGAGAGAGAGCGTGAGAGAGAGATAGAGAGATCACAACCAGATGGAGAGGGGTGGAAGGAGAGAGTGAGTGAGCAGAGAGTACCATGTGGGACTCCATCCCAGGACTCTGCTATCATGACCTGAGCCAAAGGCAGATACTTAACTGACTGAGCCACCCAGGCTCCCAATAGACTTTGATTTCAAATATCCTATTAGTATGAAAGGGATTGTGGAAAGTATTAACCATTTTAATAGGACACATTTCTGTCAGAAAAAGTAAAGCATGGAGCTAAAAGTTTATTTTTAAATAATTTTACTAAGTACATATAGAAAAAGGATATATTATAAATTTCATTGCATTTTTTAAAAACTATCAGTTTTTTTCATTACTTCGAAATTCTTTTGACTAATAACTTGAAACATAACATCTATAGGAACAATATTATGAGTTTATTTAACTATATATATTATCATTGTTTCACATGCTTGTTTTTTCTTTACCTATTGCATATTGAAAATTGTCTTACTAATTTTATAATCCTAAAAAGGTATTGATTTTTTCACATTACTAATCCCTTACTCTTATTTTAAATAATAAAAATGGACTATATGGCATATGGACATATGCCATATTAACCAGGAACAAAATCAGATTAACAAAAATTAAGAAAAAACAAATGGGGCATTAAAATATAGGAGATTATGATAACTTACCCTAAAATCAAGTAACTCTAGAGAGTGAGGCAAGTTATATTATCTTATGAATCATGTGGTAAAATACAGCCACTGTAGCTAGAAATAACATCATTAGAATCAAATAAACAATTGGGATTTTAAAATATGTATCAGAGAACTTGAAATAAAAAATATATGTTTTTTTCAAATTTATTCACAACTCTGATATTCATAAAGAGTATCAAATCCCTTGTATCCTTTAATTATGATTATCTTAGAATTGATTCCTTTTTATTTGAATGGAAGAAACTAAAACAAAATATGTTTTATAAAAGTAACGTTTTTTAACCAATAAAAGTCAAATCATTTACAGTCTAGAAAATCATGACTACATATACATATAAATGTATCATATATTACATACACTATATAACATACATATAGATGTATTAGCATAATTACTATTATTCATGTATACAGATTAACATAAGTATACATAATAAATCAGGATTTGATGCCTAGATATGCTATTAAAAAATTTATGTAATATATTTGTCTTCATGACATAAAGTTTGCATAATATAATCTTTGGGGTAACTACTACTATCCTCATTTTACAGATGAGGACACAGATATATGTACAGTAACTTGCATGAGATTGCAGAACTACTAAAAGAGAGACTCAGAGTTTGGTCTGAAGCAGTCTGACTTTAAAATCTGAGTTCTTACTCACTTCTCTGTACTGATGTGTGTTTACCATCTGAATCAATAATCTTTCCTGCAGACTTTAAAACCAGTGGTTTAAACAAATGTGTGATTTTTTTTTCAGGGATTTTTAATCAAAGTGAATACTTGGCCTTATTTTTATGGTTGGAGAAAGAGACACATTCTTGCCTTCACTTGACATGGATAATAAAACATGTAGACCCCTGCAGTGGCTCGCTATGCTGAAGAAGGCCAGCATAAAGATAGATCCAACCCCTGAAGAAGGAAGGAACTGAAGGATTTACAGAAAAAAGAATCTGCACGAAGCTATACTTTATCAGTTTGAAAGCTACATCACATTATTGAAGCAAATGGAAATTATAGTCCTATAACAACACTATTCTTTCCACATAAATGCTTTTATAGCGGAAAACATCCATAGAAACATAAAGATGAGAATAATAAGTTTCACCTCTGTTAATTCAATACTTTAACCTCTCTAATAATATTGATATTGGGCTGTGGTACTTCTTTCTATTAATCTTTTATCATGACCAATTATACAGTTTCTCAATTCATTATGCAAAAATTGATAGTGGATCCTAATATTTTGTTCTACTGCTCAACTTGTATACTTCCTCATTTACTGTGATTTTTCTCCTTCTTTATTATTCCCTCCATAAATGTTACCAGAAAAAGAAATATTAAAATTGTCTTTTCTATAAGATTATATGTTCATCTATTTGTTCTATTTTCACATGTCAGGTACAGCTTCCTAAAGTTGTAAAAAATCATACAACAGATAATGAAAACATAATCATATTATATGAGCTATAAACCTTCTGACCTCAGGATTTTTTTGTAATCAGAAGCAACAAGATGCCATGGCTTAGCAAATATTTCTCTCAATTTTCTCTCAATCTTAAGGCAATATGTAATGGGAAGGAAGATAGCCTCTCCATATAGAAATTCTTATGCAAGGGCCACTCAAAAACAGCAATAGACAATAATCATGTGTGAGAATGGTTCAAAGACCATACCAGGACCCAATTCAATGTGATCACTTTAATGTAAAAAATTTGCTCCCTAACAGTACTAGGAAAAATCTGTATTTGAATATATCATCTTAGGGCATGTGGACATGGATATCTATGTGTCAAAGCAAAAGTATCAATATCATGCAATTCTAAATATTTTGTTGAACTTTAGCAAATTAAATCGATAGGAATATTTCTATTTAGAATGTAAAAATGTGTGAAGACCTGTTGAAATGCTATACCTTTAGCTTCTAACAGTTCTTGACACAAGTTAAATTTTTATTAGTACCTACATCATTTACTACAAAGTAGGGAAGTCATAACTAGATCATATAAAAGAGGAGGCCAAGAAAACCTTTATTAATAGGCCTTTATTTTCTTTCCTGTTTGTTTCCCCTTAAGGAACATGTTTACAGAAACACATTATAGATATTCAAGTTTAGGTATGTATATATACATAGTTATGGATTTTTAACACGTTATTAGCTTTATTATTTTTTCTAACATATGCCTACAATTTAAATTTATTCTAGTAATGTAGATATATATAACTTCATATAAATACATATATACATATATATGTGTATGTGTGTGTGTATATACAGAGAGAGAGACTTTCAGAAGTAGATCTGGATTTTTATTGACTAGGAACTTTGGTATAAAAATGATGTCAGATCTATTACTTAGAATTATGGAATAAATCTTTTCCAGGCTCAATTTTTGTTGATTTAAATCATCATTGTTATTAGCATTACAGATCCTCATGACTGCTTTGGTAGATTGAATAATGACCCTCATCCAGGTCTTATTTCTGGAAGCTATGTTACTGTAGATGACAAAATGGATTATGTAGATGAAATTAAGTTAAGGGTCTTGAGATGAAAGGTTATCCTGAATTACTTGAATGAGCCCTAAATATAATCACAAGTGTTCCTAAAAGAAAGAGTTTTTACAGGAGAATAAGGTGATGTGAAGAGTGAAGCAACAT
Source organism: Canis lupus dingo (assembly GCF_003254725.2). NCBI lineage: Eukaryota > Metazoa > Chordata > Mammalia > Carnivora > Canidae > Canis > Canis lupus. Next base: position 27,817,028 of record NC_064257.1, on the reverse strand, counting down.
ACTACTTTTTAACTTGGAAGAATCATAAGCCTAGGAATATAATATGCAATGCAGCTCTAAAAGCTAGAAAAAGCAGAGAAACAAATTCTCCCCTAGAACCATCAGAGGGAACACAATCCTGTTGAAACCATCATTTCAACCCAGTGAAACTTACTTTGTACTTTGAGCCTCCAAAATTGACAGATAATAAATCTGTATTGTAATAGTTGAAGTTTGTAGTAATTTGTTGTAGCAGCACTAGGAAACTAATACATATGCTGTATGCAGGTTTCCATCCATCCTAAAGCCATTGCAGAGCTATTTCCTTTGTTCAGATGCAGATTACTTAGATATCAGCATAACAAATTTCCTTATGTATTTAAAATTTTTGTTTAAGTAACAGTAAGACCATCCCAATCATCCTATTAAAATAAAAATTTTAGCCAGGTAGCAATACTTTTTTTCAGACAAAATAGGCTTTGTAACAAAGACTATAATGAGAGACCAAGAAGGACACCATATAATAATGAAGAAGATTATCCAAGAAGAAGATATAACAATTGTAAATATCTATGTACCCAACATAGGAGCACTTAAATACATAAAACATTAACAACCATAAAAGAACTAATTGATAACAATATAATAATAGTATGGGACTTTAACAACCCACTTATATCAAAGAACAGATCATCCAAACAGAAAATCAACAAGTGAACAGTGGCTTTGAATGACACACTGGACTAGATGGATTTAACAGATGTAGTCAGAACATTCCATCCTAAAAAATCAGAATACACATTCATTTCAAGTGCACACAGAACATTCTCTAGAATAGATCACATATTAAGCCACAAAAAAGCCTAAAATTAATTTAAGAATATCAAAGTCATACCATGCCTCTTTTCTGACCGTAACACTACAAAACTAAAAATCAACCATAAGAAAATATTTGGAAAGACCACCAATACATAGAGGTTAAACAACTTGCTACTAACCAATGAATGGGTCAACCAAGAAATCAAAGAAAAATAAAACATTACATGGAAATAAATAAATGAGAGATTAAGAAAACCTGGTTACAACCGTACCAAAAATAATAAAATACTTAGAAATAAATTTAACTAAAGAAGTGAAATACCTGTACTCTTAAAACTGTAAAACACTTATGAAAGTAATTGAAGATGACACAAAGAAATGGAAAGACATTCCATGCCCATATATTGGAAGGGAAATATTGTTAAAATGTCTATACCATACAAAGCAATCTACACAGTTAATGCAATCCATATCAAAACACCAACAGTATTTTTCACAGAACTAGAACAAACAATCCTAGAATTTGTATGGAAAACAAAGAACCCCTGATAACCAGGAATCTTGAAAAAGAAAAGTAAACTGGAAGTAACACTATTCCAGATTCGAAGTTCTATTAAAAAGCTGTAGTGAAAAAAAAAAAAAAAAAAAAAAAAAAAGCTGTAGTGATCAAAATACTATGGTATTGGCACAAAAACAAACACATAGATCAATAGAACATAATAGAAAACCCATAAACAAATCCACAATTATATGGTCATTTAATCTTCAACAAAGGAGAAAATAATATGCAATGAGAAAGACAGTCTCTTTAACAGGGTGTTGGGAAAAACTAGACAGCTTTGTGCAAAACAATGAAATTGGACCACTTTCTTACATTACACAAAAATAAACTCAACGTGGATTAAAAACCTAAATGTGAGACCAAAAACTATAAAGATCCTCGAAGACAGCATAGGCAGTAATTTATCTGACATTGACTGAGCAACATTTTTCTACATAGATCTCCTGAGGCAAGGGAAATAATAGCAAAACTGAATTGTTGGGACTACACCAAAATGAAAAGCTTCTGCACAGCAAAGGAAATAATCAACAAAACTAAAAGTCAACCTACTGAATGGGAAAAGATATTGCAAATAGCATATCCAACAGAGTGTTAGTATCCAAAATATCTAAAGAATTTATAAAATTCAATACTCAAAAGATAAATAATCCAGTTCAGAAATGGGTAGAAGACATGCATAGACATTTTTCCAAAGACATGCAGATGACCAACAGACACATGAAATGACGCTCAACATCACGAATCATCAAATGCAAATCAAAATTACACTGAGATATCACCTCACAACTGTCAGAATGGCTAAAATAAAAAACACAAGAAACAACCAGTATTGGTGAAGTTATGGAGAAAAAGGAACTTGGTGCTTTGTTGATGAGAATGCAAAGTGGTGTAGCCACTATGGAAAACAGTATGGAGGTTCCTCAGAAAGTTAAAAATGGAGCTACCTTATAATCCGGTAATCACTTATTGGGTATTTACTCCCCAAAATATGAAAACACTAATTCAAAAGGATACATGCACCCCTATGTTTATAACAGCACTATTTACAATAGACAAGTTATAGAAGCCACCCATGTGTATTGAAGATAAATAGATATACCTTTATATATACATATAAAATGAAACATTACTCACCCATTTTAAAGAATGAAATCTTATCATCTGCAAGGACATAGAAGGAGCTAGAGCATATAAGGCTAAGCGAAATATGACAGAGAAAGACAAATACTATATGGTTTCACCCATATGTGGAACTTAAGAAACAAAATAAAGAAGCAAAGTTTTTAAAAAGAAAGATATAAACCAAGAAAAAGACTCTAAACCATAGAGAACAAACTGATGGTTACCGGAGGGAAGGAGGATGAGGGAATGAGTGAAATAGATGATGGAGGTTAAAGAGTACACTTCTTCTTTTTTTTTTTTTTTTTTTTTTTAAGAGTACACTTCTGATTAGCATTGAGTAATGTATAGAATTGTTGAATCACTACATTGTATTCCTGAAACCAATAATATTCTATGTTAATTCTACTGGAATTAAAAGTTTTTTTAAAAAATCAACTTGCTGAAACTAGAAACATTTGGATATGTTCCCAGTGGGATTATTTAGCAGGACTACAAATGCTAACAGCTATTTACCTCCACACAAAGATTAAAGTTATTTTTGTTCTAGCCATTATCACTAACTTGTCTATGTTTGCAATTGGACACATTTCTAATTAGTAAAATTTCTACCTTAAATATAAACAAAATGATGAAATTTTAATCTTCTTTCCCTTTGGATCCCCTCAATTTTTCTATTTATAGATAGATAGATAGATAGATAGATAGATAGATAGATAGAAAGATATAGCATTTTCTAATACTACATTATATAATTTACTTATATTTGGTTTTTGCTTGTCTCCTTTGTTAGAACATAAATCCCACAATAGCAAGAACTTTTATTTGATATGATTTTTTAACAGATATTACAAGCTCTTAGAGTTGTTTATGAATAAACAACAAAACATACTTTTTGTATGAATTCATAAATCAACAATCTTAGGTTAAAACCAGATTACAAAGGATTTAAATATATATACTAGGCATTTAAGTAAATGATGAGTATGGATATATAAAGAACTAAGTAGCATGTATTTTTTTATGTGTCTTTTCACTCTGATCCTATGGGGGAAAAAAGTGATGGAGATACTGAAGACAGAAGGAATGAAGGGAATAGATATGAGAAAGGGATAAGTTTTTTTCAGGCACTTTTTCTGAAATACTTTTATTTCATGAAAACATTCCATCAATTGCCATCTTCCTCTCTTGCTATATCTATGTATCCATGTATTTGTGCATCTATCTATCCTCTACCAATCCACCTACCTACCTATCATTGAGTTTTCTGAAAAAACACATGAAAATTTTGTAGATTTGTCAGGTAATAAAAGACAGTTAAATTTCCATTACTTCAATTATTTTTCTAACTATGTACCTTAATTTTTTTTAGACTCCAAGATTACATGCATTTTATTTAGGATTTCATTGAGATATTTCAAACTTCTAGAATCTTTTAAAATTTTCTTACTATTGGGGAACCCTGGGTGGCTCAGCGGTTTGGTGCCTGCCTTTGGCCCAGGGCACGATCCTGGAGTCCCGGGATCGAGTCCCTACTTGGGCTCCCGGCATGGAGCCTGCTTGTCCCTCTGCCCGTGTCTCTGCCTCTCTCTCTCATTCTCTCTCTCTCTCTATGTCTATCATAAAATAAATAAATAAACAAACAAATAAATAATAAAATAAATTTTCTTACTAGCACATGTATATCACTAGATAGTTTTGTATGAATAGTTAACATAAAAGACAACTGATGAGAGGATATTTCTGTATCTATTAAATCTTTCAGCTCCCCCTAAAATTCTACTCCTCAATAACATCATGTATCGCGGCATTTTATAATAGTATTTTAGGCTGTGATGGAAAGCCAATAAAATAAGCAGTATTTGTAATGATTTTATAATCTTTTTAATAATTGCTTGAATAATGAACCAAATCTAGAGTTTACTCCCTTCTCTCCTTCCCTAGCAAAAAACTTGACTGTATGTACAGAAACTGAAGCAGACATTATTATAAATTTGAAACTCATGTATTTGCAATACCTTATCTCAAGCTACTATAGTTTTGCAATCTTAAAAATGTATGCTCTAAAGCTCATATATGAGCATAATCCTAAACTACCAAAAATTACAGGAGGTAGCATCTGGGGAACATGTTTTCAAGACAAAGCAACCAAATTGGCCTTCTTGTTGATCACTGACACTGAATTTCAACAAAGTAGCAGAGAGACAGTTCTAATAACAGGAACGTTAAAAAGAATTAAAAGGAACCTCTAAATTCCTTTTGTCTAAACAAATTCATTATAAACGTATCTAGCTTCCCTCTCTTAAGAGAAAAACAAAAGAAAAAGAAAATAACTGTTAGTAAGATATTGGCTCTAAAAAAAGAATAGTAACCATGTTAGCTCAATATCTAAAACAGTGGTTTAGAATAGAGAAACATGGAAGTAGCTGTCTGATCTAAAACATACAATTAAAGAGGATTTTTAAAAAGAACATACTGGTACTTGGATATACTTTATAAAAGCTATCCCCAACATTTTGTTAAAACCTTCATTTATTATTGTACCAATGGTATCACCCAATTTTCTCATTAACTTCATAATTAAAACAAATTCCCAAACCATCAAGTTACTTCCTAAAACTCAGTGAAAGTGAGATAAAAAGTTTCATTTATTCTGAAAAAAAATTTTTAAATGTCTTATATCTGCTTCCCATATAAATGTCTTACATCTATTTTATGTCATAACCCATTTCAAATTAAACCAAAATAAGGAGCTAGAAGAACACAGTATTTTAGATACAAGATATTGTAGCCTTTAAGAAAGCATGCCTTAGGTAATGAGGTATGCGAATCATTTGATTATTTTGATGCTAGTTATTTGCTTGAAAAATGTTGAATAGTTGAACTCTGGATCAAAGAAAGCATATTTGGACTCTTTTAACCCAGGCAAAATTGAATTATATTTTAAGAAATTAAAATAACCCAGGTAAATAAGAAATATACATTAAATCAAAATATTTGCTCATGAAACTGAAATGGCCTTGTATTTTAAAATAAAAGCTGCCACATTATTTTATCTTATTCACTTGTCAAATTTTTAAGGTAATTTTCCACACAGGTTTTGGAGAATGTTGAAAAATAAAACGGAAAAATTGATACCTTAGGATCCTTTTACTATAGAAAATAGTAGTGATACATTTCAATGGATTTAAAAATGTATGGAGTTAATTTTTAAATTTATCTAAATTTTTAAATATTTATTCAAAGACATGCACTTCTAGAATATCAAATCAGAGATGGTTAAATAGTCTTTGGGACTCTCCTTGCTTTTACTTATCTTATTTGTTGAAAAAAAAAGAATAAGATTAAATGATGCATATTATATATAGTGGTAGATTTTGACTCATAAGAAAAATGATGAAACAATTAGAGCTGAAAAAAATGTAAGTTATACTTTATGATGTCATGAGTTTTGCATTGTTCACAGAAAAGGAACTTTACCACCTTTCAGGTCTCATGTAGGGGGTTTATACATAAGCTCTATTGAAAGATAAGATACAACTCTATTCTAACACTGTGTATTTTTGTGAGAGACTGTAGAGATTTTGGATTCATAAAGATCAAAACACGAATCCCAGCCCCATCACCAAGCAGCAGTGAGAAATTAAGCATGTTACCTAACCTCTTTATAAACTTATTTTTCTAACTGTAAATTTAGTCTAAAAGTGATTTTTTTTTTTGCAATACTGCTATGCAGGCAAAATGAAATAATGTTTGAAAAGCACAGTGTTTGATACATTTTAAGTTCTTAATAAACTTTAGTCATTTTTATTAGCATGAAAATATTGACTATTAATAGAAAGTATTAAAAGGAAATGTATTTTAGTAAATTTTTTCCTTAAATTTGTTAATCTCAATCATCTTTATCCAAATAATATTTTTACATGGCGTAATTGGAGAAGCTGAAAGAAAAGTAATAAATCTCCTTACTAAGAATTCCAACTCAAATATTGACTATTATTTACTCATTTCTTTGGGTTAATGATTATTGTTTAAAACAAGTACGAACCTCCAAACATGATGAATCAAGCCATTATTAGACATAAGCATTTTTGCTCAAATAAGATAATCAGACAAAAAAAAAAAAAAAGATTTTCCAACTAGTTTCTCCCATCAAGCTGGAAGTGAGGGAAGGTGAAGCATAATCGGATTTTGTGGAAGGTATGATGAAGGAGGTCTTGTAGTCGGAGGAAGACCTTCATGGCCAAAAGAAAAACAATAAGGGCCATGCAGCAGGTTTTCCATAAAGCTAAATTCATTCAATATATTGTGAAGTTATGTCATTACTACTTTATGAGATTGACATTTTATTTCTTTTTGAAATTAGAGTGGATAGTTTTGTTTCAAAATTTATTACTGATTGTATCTTAATATATTCAACATTTTGAGAGAGATAATCCCTGAGTTCTTTATAGTTTTCAGATACTTGACAGAAAGAAGGGTACATGCAAGATGGGGAGATAGTAATGAGTTTCCTAGGTAACAAACAGAAACATTCATTCACTCACTAAATAAACTTTCATTTATTCACTCAAAAAAAAAAAAAAAAACAGACATTGTTTTAGGTGTTAGGAATAGAGCAGGGAACAAGAAAAAAATTGCAACTGTCATTAAACTTATTTTACAATGGAAGAAGCCAGGAAAGCAATCAATCATTACCATTCTTTACAGCAACAAGTGCTAAGTGAATACAGAGCAGGGAAATGAGTGATAGGGAAAGCCATTTTATATAGAAGTTGCTAAATGCCCTTCTGGAGAAATTATATTTGAGCTTAGATCTGGATGATATGAAAGAATCATCCACTGCCTCTCTGAGAGTCTAAGTGGAAAGTTTGGTGGCTTGTTAGGACAATATGAAAGAGTGTGTAATGCTAATGTTAATGCTAAAGAAATATTCTGGGATCAGATCATGAAGAACCTTATATTCCAAGCTAAATGTGCTAGATCCTTTGAATTTTATCCTAAAAGGAATTACAAAGGGAGATTATACAATTAGAATCGCACAGGGGCAAAATAGGTCTGGCATTGTGCAGAATGATTTGGTGTGTGGAAGAGATAGGAGATCACATGGAGTCTGCTAAAATAAATTCTTCCTTGGTAAATATCTGTGTGGGCTTCAGTGAGAGCACAGAGGAGTTAGGCATATTTTCTGGTGGTGGATCAAAAACACCTTCCTTGCAGAAAACATTTAACCTGAGTTTTGTATGAGGGGTAGGTATTTGTTCCCTCTTGAAAGATAAGGTCAGATGATAGAAGTTCAAATTCCAGGCAGAATCAAAAAAGTAGAAAAAAGCACAGATGTGGAAGACATGTTAGTTAGTTGGTCACTAACACCATGGTTAAGGTGTAGGACCATAGAGGTAGAGGTCAGAGTTAAAACTAGCAGTCTAATCTCTTGAGAGTGGTAATGAATGGAAGCCTAAAAACCATTAATAACAGTAGCCCAGATTAATTCTGAGTAATGAATGTATCAGTGGGAGTTTCTGCCACCAGAAGGAAGATGTGCCATTATGATGATATGGGTAGATGCTGAAAGAGAATGTACTCCATTTTATATTTATATAAGATAATGTGTATATTTATATGTATATATTCATATAAGATAATGTAATACACCATACTCTAGTTGACTATAGTACAATATAATATAGTCAGTTGTTGGTGTCTTAGATCTGGAAGTTCTCACTTAATCCAACTCTACAGTAAGTTCATAGTACAAAAAAAACATAATATTTGAAAGAAAAGTCATATTCTTGATTTATAGGGTCTAGAAATTAGGCTGCATATGAGGCAGCACGTTTCAACACTGTATTTGAAGGGAGCAGTCCAAGAAGGCAGTGGGCCGGCTGGTGCCAGTGCCATCACTTCTAGAGAGCCAGCTGGCCTTCTAGATGTTGTCCAACATCAGGAGCAGTGATGGGTCACTCAGCCATGTTATGGCTACTCCCTCAAGCATAGACAGGGCTCTTTAGTAGTGATGTTTCAATTTTGTGAAAAGTGTTGAAAAAGAAAGTTTAGGATAACCTGTAAGAATCAACATTATCTTTTTCTCTGAGGTATGAATTCAAACTGAGTGTGGACAATAAGAAAATCCTCATAAAATACATTGTATATTTTATATTACCCAGAGAAAACTAAACCAAATAAATCTATCCTCACAGAAGCAATTTCTCCTGCATAACTTGTTTATGTACTTCTAGCTTCTTTTTCCTTTGATTTCTCCAAGAGGTTTCCTGCAAAATTATCTTCCATGGAAATCTAATATGAGGCTTTGTTTTGCCTTGAGTTCAGTTAAATTTGTTGTTTTATTTCTGAAAGTCGAAGTCATTTTAATGTAAGATATACATGGGGAGGGAAAAGTAGAATTGTCGAATCTCTTATTACAAAAATTCAGTTAAATATTGTGTTAAAAATAATTGATTCTTTTATCTAGTAGCAGTTCTTTGAAAATCTTTCTGCTAAAAACACATCAAACCATAGAATGTGAAATTGGAGCATCTCTTACATGTGTGAAACATCCCTCAATTATCTTCTTGAAAATTCACTCCTCTACAAGGTGGTTTATTCTAATGTTGTTCATTAGGAAGGATTTCTGTATTTTCAGCCGAAGTTGTCTCGCGTCCTACACTCCTTCTCAAACTAAATATCCTAATCCTTCAAAAAAAGTTGTACTATTGTCTACTTATGACATGTCCAAAATAATAACTACCATCCCAGACATACTTCTTTCTCACTCTTAATTCCACTCCCCAAAAGAAAACACTGCCTTACACTTTATGTGATTTTTATGACATATATCCCTTAATAAAATATTTATGTTATATCTTTATGTATCATTTTATAGATAACACCTGCCTTCCCTCTACCAGGAGTTTATATCCATCCCAGAAACTGGTGTCCCTAATATTTCAGCTCCAACCCCAAACTTGTATTCCTTGCTTCTTCAACTAGTGATATTATCTTTTGATTTTCCTCTTTAAAATAATATTCCCCCCCCAAAAAATTAAAAAAATTAAAAATTAAAAAAATAAAATAATATTCCCTTCCCTCCTTCAGCTCACCCTTCTGGCTGACTTATACCATCTTGCCATCTATAGATGCCTTTTTTTTCCTTTATTAAGGTTAACAGCATCCAAATACTCTTCTGAAATCATCTCTGTCTTCTGTACTTTGCAAATATATGGATTATAACAGTTGAAAATTAGTATACAAGTTAGCTTTATGTAAATACATTCACTATAGTCAGTGATCATTTCATTTATCTTCTTGTGCAGCTATTTTTTTTGTGTGTGTTTCACTTGTTTGCTTTTCATCTTAATTTGTCTAGTCTTTTAGTTCAAGCTTTTTTTTTTTTTTTTTTTCCATATAATTGCATCTGCTTTTATTTTAGGGCTTCACACTTTTGCTGCAATCCAGAATGGATTGTTTCTAGGCCTGAAGCATAAATCATAGTGTACAAATTCCTTTTCTTTTTTGTTTTCTTTTTTTTTTAATTTTTTTATTTATTTATGATAGTCACAGAGAGAGAAAGAGAGAGAGGCAGAGACATAGGCAGAGGGAGAAGCAGGCTCCATGCACCGGGAGCCCGATGTGGGATTCGATCCCAGGTCTCCAGGATCGCGCCCTGGGCCAAAGGCAGGCGCCAAACCGCTGTGCCATCCAGGGATCCCTCTTTTTTTTTTTAAATAAAGATTTTATTTACTTATTTGAGAGGGAGTATGCAAGAGAGAGAGAAAGCACACAAGCAGGGGGGAGGGGCAGAGAAAGAAGGAGAAGCAGACTCCCAGCTGAGCAGGGAGCCCGAGGTGTGGCCCTTGGCCCAGGTGTGGCCTTGGGATTATGTCCTGAACCAAAGGCAGAAGCTTAGCCAATGGAGCCACCCAGGTGCCCCTATGTTTTTAATTTTAAAAAGTATTTTAAATCATTATTTTATTAAAAAATTAAATAAATCATTACTTTATTTATAAAGCCAGCCTTTTCCAGATATCATTCTTTTTTGATGTACCCTTTAACCAGACTGGGTCTTCTGGAAAGCAGACTCTGAGATAAGGATTAGAATTTAAAAGATTTTCAGGGCATACTCTTGGGATTGACACCTGTGAAAGAGAAGGGATGGAAGCAGTAGAACAGTGAGAGAGACTGAATGGAGATGCAGTCTTAGTGAAGGCTTCAGCTGGGATGATCCTTCAGCATCTTCCCGGGTTGGGGCAGAGGAGTTAGGCTTTTATAGCCCCACATTGATCATTCCATGGATGTGTACCACCCTAGAAGAGAGATATCACCTTCAGTGATGTGGCTTTATTCGGGTAAAGTGATCTCAGATAAGAACTTTCTACCAGCAGCTCACTCAGCAGCTGAAGAATCCAAATACTTTATTCCAAAAACGGTCTTGGACAACACGATACCAAATCCACTATCTCCCCTACCACCCAAGCTGTGATCCTCTAGGATTTTGAATGCCCCTTTTTCCTGAGAAAAACTTGGGAGAAGCAGCCTTCACCACTGAAGCTGGTCTCAGGTCGCAGCTGTTATTAAAATCTTCCCATGTTACCCACTCTAACCCCTCACATCTGCTGGTACTTCTGCTGGCCTCCGTGAACTTAATCACTTGACTCAGACACTTATCCTTAAAGTCTGAGTCCTTGCACATCATTCTTTTCTCATTCAGAGCTTTTGTGCTTGTCTATTTATGGTCAATATGTAGCAAAGAACTAGTTAGAAGTGCCCATGCCCCAGGTATCCTTGTCTGTGCTGTATAAGAGCAGTCCTGCTTTCTGAAGATCAGGTCAGTTGTCCCAGACAAGATGGGGTCAGACAGCAGCTGTAGCTTACACTTTAATGAGACTGTGACTGGGTCCCCTGGCAGAAACACTTCAGGAATTTATACTCCTACACTCCATTACACTCCAATACTTTTCTATTTTTTCATCTCTCTGATGACTTCCTTTATCTATTTATCCACATTCTTGTCTTTTACCACTAGAACCTTTAACATATTAATCATTGTGATTTGTCTAAGTATGTTGTTTGTGTTTATGCATCCATCTAAGTATGTTTTTGTGCTTTGTTTTATGTGCTTTGTGTATTATGTGAGGGTGCTTGAGCTTTTCAATCTGTGGATTTGTTTTTTTTATTAAAATCTAACAAAGCAGTATTTCTTCCATCCTCCCCTCCCCTTCTAAGACTCCAATCATGTCATATTAGATGGCTGAATATTATCTCGTAGGTCAATGAATATTGGTTTAACACTTTTTTTTTCCATTGGGATACATTTCATTTCTAGGTATTTGTGTGCAGTGATTTTCTTCTATATAGTGTCTAATCTAATGTTAACTTTATCCAGGAGATGGTAGATAGATAGATGGATAGATAGATGATAGATAGATAGATAGATAGATAGATAAAATAAATTGTTAAATCTTTCAAGGCTTCTTTTTAAAATTTGCTAGTGTGGTTATACAGTATCCTTATTTTGAGGCTGGTGTAATTCTTTTCTGAAGGGTTAGTCTTTCCAGCATCTTCACTGAATGCTCTCAAAGGAAATATTTCCACTATGGTTGGTTGGACCACAAACATCTCCCAGTCCTACGTCACCTAAGAGAGTTGCTCAGTTTATTGCCCCCCATTGTTTCTTTTTGTAATAGTTTTTCTTTGGCTCTCCTTGTGGAGGAGCATCTCACCCTGAGCATCTGCTACTTAGCTCTGAGCCAGACTCAAGTGCATATTTCTTAGATGTCCTTGACTGTAGAGATTCTTTTATATGGTAATCTATCTTTAGTCTTCCTAAATTTTGATTTCAGTGTTCTTGGTCTAGCAAGGCTGCTGTACTCTGCTTTTGACTCCCTTTCCTTGTTCCACATCTTTGATTGAACTTCTGGACAGAAAGCCTCAATAGGCTTAGGGGTCAGCTCATTTTTTTTCTCATTCCTCAGGTATTACAGTCCTGAACTCCCTTTGACGAATGTCCTATGTGTATTTTATTAAATAGCATGCATTGTTTTGTAGCTTTTTACAGAGGAAGGGCCAGTTCGGTAGCTGGAATCAAGCAGGGAAGTAAGTAAGAATCTTTAAACATTTTAAAAGCAGCTTTATTGAGGGAAGATAGACTTCCAATAAACTACATATATTTGAATTGTACAACTTGATAATTATCGATACATGTATGTACCTATGAAATCATCACCATCAAGATAATAAATATATCCCCTACCTCATGTTCCTTTGCAATCCCTTTCTCCCTCATGCCCCTCTCCACTCCCTCCTCATCTACTTTCTGTTTCAGTAGATTAATTTGCATGTTCTGTGATTTTTACAAATAGTTGTGTAAAAGCTCTGAATCAGAGTATGTCTTCTCAAAATTCATATGTTGAAGTCCTAACTCCCCAGTTTAATGGCATTTGGAAATGGGGATTTGGTGAAATAATTAGATTTCAATGAGGTCATCAAGGGCCATGGAACCCTCATAATGGCATTAATACCATTATAGGAAGAGACATTAGAGAGCTCTCTCTCACTCTTACTCTCTCTCTCTGTCTTTGCCATCTACAAGAAAAAAAGAAAAGGCAGCCATCTATAAGCCAGAAAGAGTTCTCACCAAAAGGTAACATGCTGGCACCTTGATCTTGAACTTCTAGCCTCCAAAAATGTGAGCATATAAAGTTCTATTTAAGCACTTAGTCTATGATACTTTGTTTTGGCAGTCTAAGCTGACTCCTATAGTAGTGGCATCTTACTGTGCTTTCAATTTGCATTTCTCTAATTTTTTTTAAATTTTTTTTTATTTTTATTTATTTATGATAGTCACAGAGAGAGAAAGAGAGAGAGGCAGAGACATAGGCAGAGGGAGAAGCAGGCTCCATGCACCGGAAGCCCGATGTGGGATTCGATCCCGGGTCTCCAGGATCACGCCCTGGGCCAAAGGCAGGCGCCAAACCGCTGCGCCACCCAGGGATCCCATCATTTCTCTAATATTTTTAATTGGATTTTCATGTTTATGAAAGAATGTTTGTACTTGATTGGAATTTTATTGAGTCTATAGATCAATTTCAGATTAATAGATATCTTTGTATTGTCTTCCTAATCCCATAAAAACAGGATTTTTAAAAATTTTATTTAGATCCTCCATAATTTTTTAGCCATATTTAATAATTGCATCCAAATTTTATGCTTCTTTTGTTAGTTAATTCACAGATACTTCATAGATTTTTGCTGTTATTGTAAATGAGTCTGCTAAATTGTGTCATAATTTTTATATTTATTTTTTGATGTTAACTGGAAAATTTTTTCTTGAGAGTTTTCCAGTCCTTTTTGCTTATCATTTCTTAAAAATTCCCTTTCAGTGATGCCAGACATATTTATATTGAAACATTTAAAAATTGCACTCATAAATATAGGAGTCTGTTGTCATTTAAGCTGCCTCTCCTTGACTATAACAGATTCTAGAAGAAAAGTTGTTTTCTTAAACTTTTTCAAAGTATTAAATCTCACCATATCTCCATTGACTACTTATAATTTCCAAGGATGTCACATCATTATTGGATAGCATGTGTTGCTGGTGGAGAAACAGAATGAAGAGAGAAACTTTTTATAATATTCATTAATATTCTTTATAAACCAAAGCCCTGAAAAGGAAGTAAGATAACTATATAATTCCTTATTTTTTGAGTCAAACAAATTTTAGAAGATTTTGTGAATTCAAACACAATGGTTGTCACATAATAGAGATCAAATGTTTTTGGATTCAATATTTTTCATTGACTCTAACAGGAATTTTCAATGCATTTCTTACTCTATTTCTTCTCTCTCTCTCTCTCTCTCCCTTCTATTTTCCTATTTTTATCTACTTCATTCTGTGCTATTAAAACATCCTATAAACTTTATTCTATTGTGCTAAGCTTTTAATGACCTCTACAAGAAAGTAAAGAGCAAATGGGGCAAAAAAATAGAAAAAAGATATGTGAGAAAGTGGAGGGTAGAGAGGTGGTGGCTATTACTCTCTTGAAAAAAAAAATAAAGGGAACATTTGTCCATTCCTATTGGATACAGAATAAAAGAACAGAGACCCAAATTAGAACATATGTGGTTTGGTTTAATTCACTGAAGCAGAATTGATTTGTTCCATAACTTCAATGGAAATTAATTCCAACTATGGTCCCAAAAATGTCAATAAAGATGTAAACTTCTTTCACTTTTCATGGTATTAGCTCTCCTTCCATTGACACTGTAGATCATTTGGAAAGTGATTTTAGAAACTCATAAACTTTCACCATGTACTTCTACTATTTATCACCAGCCAAATGATTATTTTGATAATCTTGGCAAGTAGAACCTAGTTATCTTTATGTTTGTTTTTTGCTGAGAGGTGATTTAGTAATCAAGTCACATGCAAATATTGAATAAATATTAATGAAGCCATTTTTCCCATCTTTAAAAATTTTTCCCATCTTTAAAAATGAGCTCTGTTTTCTATAGTATAGTTTTTCATGAAGTTCATGAAAGAGTAATTAACATTTATCTCTTGGCTTTTCTTGTTTGTAAAAATAGGATATGTTCTACTTTTAGTTAACTGACTTAGAGGTCTTCTGCTCCTTTTTCTTAGTTGTTACTTGCCTATATTTTCAGTAGATATTTATACTATACTTATTTTTTAAAGATTTATTTTATCTATTTGAGAAAGAGAGAATGCAGGGAAGGGGCAAAGCGAGAGCATCTCAGGCAAACTCTGTGCTCAGTGTGGAGATCATGACCTGAGCCAAAATCAAGAGTTGGATGCTCAACTGACTGAGCCACCCAGGTACCCCAGGAGTTGTATATACTGTACTTGCTATCAACTAACTTACAAAGTATCTTTTAGTAGCAGGATACATGTTACTTATGGCTAAAATCAGTGATTACATGATCCTAAAAAGAGGATCATGAAATTGTAATACAAGCAAAATTTGTCCCTGAACAAATTACTTTTCCACAGCTCTGACCTAAGTTGTGAGTTTCCATTATAAGACCAGATTTATTAAGTGATGCATCTGTCAATACCCTCCATGACTTCTCAGAGACTATTTAAGGGAACCCCAATAAGAAACTATGGCTTATGGGGTAGTTGTTAATATGGCAGCATAGTAGGGGGACCTTATGGTGGCTTCATCCTTCAAAGGTGAGATAAATATCAAATCATTTTGGACACCCACAAAATCAAACTGAGAACAGAAAAAAACAAACTGCACAACTAGAGGGAGAAAAGAGGCCACAAGGTAGAAGGTGGGTGTGGAGACATGGTGTGAGGGAGAAAAGAATTGTGGGTGCTGTGGAGGGGAGGAAGCCCTGATCGTGGAGAGAGGGGAGAGAGAGAGAAAAAAAAAGGAAACAGGGAGAGATGGAGAGAAAGAGAGAGCAGTACACAGGGGATTGCCCTGCAAGCTTCAACTCTAGTGGGAATAGGATCTGACCTCTTTTAACAAGCAGACCAAAGCAGACCTAATTAAAACTCTCCACACACTGGACAAGTCTAAACACCCCCCATCGTAGGCGAGGAGAAACTCTGCAGAGGACTGATCTGAGGAAAAGAGCAGTCAAAACACAATAGCAGAGGGGTGCCTCCTGGCTCAGTGGTTGAACATGTAGCTGCCTTTGGCTCAGGTCATGATCTCAGGGTCCTGGGATTGAGTCCTGCATCAGGCTCCCCACAAGGAGCCTGCTTCTCTCTCTGCCTGTGTCTCTGCCTTTCTATCTGTGTCTCTCATGAATAAATAAATAAAATCTTTAAAAACACACACACAATAATGGCAGAGTGTGTACAGTATATACCAGAAACTCCTCCTGAAGTGTGGAGCCATGGATAATATACGAACTGTTCTTAATAAAGCCATTACTCTCAGAAGTAGAAAACATTACAAGCTTTCCTAACAAAGAGTGGACAACAGAGACCTAGAGAAATGCCAAGACAGAGGAATTCAATTCAAAAGAAAGAACAATAAAAGTTCTTGGCCAAGGATATAAACAAAACAGATATAAGTAATATGCCTGATCCAGAATTTAAAATAACAATCAAAGAAATACCACCTGGGCTCAAGAAAAGCAGAGAAGACATCAAGGAGTCCCTTAGTGCAAGATAAAAAAAATAAATAAATAAATAAATAAATAAATAAATAAATAAAACTAAAAGGAATTGGGCCAAAATAAAGACTGCTATAGCCAAGATATAAAACCAACTAGATATAATCACAACCAGAGGGGAAGAAGCAGAGGAATGAATAAGTGATATAGAGGATAAAATTATGAGAAAATAGTGAAGCTGAAAAGAAGAGAGAAATAAAAATATTTGATCACAAAGGGGGACTTAGGGAACTTAGCAACTCTGTAAAGCTAATAACATTATATCATAGGAGTTCTGAAAGAAGAAAAGAGGATAAAATGAGCAGAGGTTTATTTAAATAGATTATAGCTGAAAACTTCCCTAATCTGGGGAAGGAAACAGATATCCAAATCCAGAAGGCACAGAGAATGCCCATCAAAATCAACAAAAGCAAGCCAACACCAAGATATAACATAGTACAATTTGCAAAATAAATAGACAAGGAAAAATTCCCGAAAGCATCAAGGGAAAAGAAATCTCTAACTTACAAGGGAAGACAAATAATGTTACCAGCAGATGTCTCCACAGAAACTTGACAGGCCAGAAGAAAGTGCCATGATACATTCAACATCCTGAATGGGAAAAATCTGCAGCCAGGAATACTTTATCCAGCAAGGCTGATGATATTTAGAATACAAGGAGAGATCAAAAGTTTCTCATACAAACAAAAACTAAAGATGTTTGTGAAAACTAAGCCATCCTTGGAAGATATATTAAAGGAGACTCTTTGAGTGGTAAAGAAAGACCGAAAGCAACAAAACTGAAAGGAATAGCTAAAACCTCCAGAAACAACAACTTAACAGGTAATACAATGGTGCAAAATTCATATCTATCAATAATCACTCTGAAAGTAAATGGAATAAATGCTCTTAATCAAAAGACATTGGGTGGGACGCCTGGTGGCTCAGTTGTTGAGCATCTGCCTTTGGCTCAGGTCATGATCCAGGGGGCCTACTTCTCCCTCTGCCTGTGTCTCTGCCTCTCTCTCTGTATCTCTCATGAGTAAATAAATAAAATCTTTAAAAAAAAGACATAGGGTGTCATAATGGATTCAAAATAACACAAACCATCTATATGTTGCTTACAACAAACTCATTTTAGACTAAAGACACCTGCAGATTGCAAGTGTGGGAATGGAGAACTATTTATCATGGTAATGAACATCAAAAGACAACTGAAGTAGCCATACTTATATCAGACAAACTAGATTTTATTTTATTTTTTAAAGATTTATTTATTTATTTATTCATGATAGACATAGAGAAGAAAGAGAGAGAAAGGCAGAGATACAGGTAGAGGGAGAAGCAGGCTCTGTGCTGGGAGCCCAACGCAGGACTTGATCCCAAGACTCCAGAATTGTGCCTTGGGCCAAAGGCAGGCGCCAAACCGCTGAGCCACCCAGGGATCCCCAGACAAACTAGATTTTAAACCAAAGACTCAAGAGATGATGAAAGGCACTATATCATAATAAAGGGTCTATCCAATAAGAATATCTAACAATTGAAAATATTTATGTTCCTAACATAGGGGCATTCAAATAAATAAGTTAATAAAAACCATAAAGAAACTCATTGATAATAATACAATAATCATAGGGGACATTAACACTTCACATACAGCAATGGACAGATCATCTAAGTAGAAAATCAGCAAGGAACTAATGGCTTTGAATGACACACTAGACTAGATGAACTTAACAGATATATATAGAACATTTCAGCAGAATAACATTTTTTTTTCGAGTGCACATGGGACATTCTCCAGAATAAATCACATACTGGGTCACAAAGCAGGCCTCAACAAGTACAATATGCCATTCATATTTTCTGACCACAATGCTATGAAGCTTGAAAAAAACCACAAGAAAAAAATTTGATAAAACCACAAACGCATGGAGGTTAAACAACATTCTGCTAAAGAATGGATGGGTTAACCAGATAATTAAGAAGAAATTTTAAAAAGACAAGGAAACCAAGGAAAATGAAACACAATAGTCCAAAACCTTTGGGATACAGCAAAAGTGGCTGTAAGAGGAAAGTATATAGCAATACAGGCCTACCCCAAGAAGCAAGAACAATCTCAAATATACAACCTAACCTTACACCTAAAGCAACTAGAAAAGAAACAGCTAATGAAGCCTATAGCCAGCAGAACAAGGGAAATAAGAACTATTAGAGCAGAAATAAATGATATAGTGGAGTGCCTGGGTGGCACAGTTCATAAAGTGTCTGCCTTCATCTCAAGGTTGTGGAATCAAGCCCTTCGTTGGGCTCCTTCCCCTTTCTCTTCCCCCTGTACATGCTCTCTCTCTCTCTCTCCCTCTCCCAAATAAATATGTTTTCTTAAAAAGGAAAAAAGAAATAAATTATATAGAAACAAAAGCAATAGAATGGATTAATGAAACTAAGAATTGATTCTTTAAAAGACTGAATAAAATTTTTAAAAGATTTTATTTATTTACTTAGAGAGAGAGGTAGAGAGTGGCATGAGAGTGACAGGAGTGGAGGACAGGGCAGAGGGAGAGGAAGTAGTAGGCTTCCTGCTGAGCAGAGAGTCTGATAAGAGGTGAGAGGTTCCATTCCAGGACCCCGAGATCAGGACCTGAGCCAAAGTCAGATACTTAGCTGACTGAGCCAGCCAGGGGTGCCAAGAATTAATAAAATTGATATCCCCCTAGCCAGACATATCAAAAAGAAAAGAGAAAGGACCCAAGTAAATAAAATCACAAATGAGAGGAGAGATCACACATGATAGGACACTAATATAAACAATTATAAGAGAATATTATGAAAATTTATATGCCAACAAATGGAGCAATATGGAAGAAATGGATAAATTTCTAGAAACATATAAACTACCAAAACTGAGGCAAGAAGAAATAGAAAATTTGAGCAGACTGATAACCAGTAAAGAAATTGAATTAGTAATCAAAAATCTCCCAGCAAACAAAAAGTCCAGGTCCAAATGGTTTCCTAGGTGAATTCTATAAGACATTCAAAGAAGTATTAACATCTGTTCTTCTCAAACTGTTCCAAAAAGAAAAATGGAAGGAAAATTTCCAAACTCAGACTACAAGGCTAGCATTACCATGATTCCAAAATCAGACAAAGACCCCACTAAAAAGGAGACTTGGAGGCCAATATCCCTAATGAACATGGATGCAAAAATTCTCAACAAGATACTAATAAATCCATTCCAACAGTATGTTAAAAGAATTATTCATCATGATCAAGTGAGATTTATTCCTCAGATGCTCGGATGGTTTAATATTGGCAAATCAAGCAATGTGATATATCACATTAAGAAAAGAAAGGATAGGAACTGTATGATCCTCTCAGTAGATGCAGAAAAAAGCATTTGACAAAGTACAGCATCCATTCTTGATAAAAAATTTTTAACAAAGTAGGGTTAGAGGGGACATATCTCAACATCATAAAGGCCACATATGAAGGACCCACAGCCTACAGAATGGGAGAAGATATTTGCAAATGAAATATCTGATAAAGGACCAGTATCCAAAATATATGAAGAACTTCTACTGAACACCCTAAAAACAAATAATCCAGTTATGAAATGGGCAGAACCCATGAGTAGACATTTTTTCCATGAAGACATATAGTTGGCAAACATAGACATGAAAAGATGCTCAACATCACTCATTATCAGGGAAATACAAATCAAAGTCATTATGAAATACCATCTTATGCTTGTCAGAATGGCTAAAATTAACAACACAGAAAACATCAAGCATTGATGAGGATGCAGAGAAAGGAGAACCATCTTAGATTGTTGGTTGGAATGCAAACTGGTGCAGCGACTTTGGATAACAGTGTAAAGGTTTCTCAAAAAGTTGAAAATAGAACTACTCTATGACCCAGCAATTGCACTATTGGGTATTTACCAAAGAATACAAGAATACTGATTCATAGGGACACATGCACCTGATGTTCTTAGCAGCATTATCAATAGTAGCCAAATTATGGAAAGAGCCCAAATGTTCATGGGCTGATGAATGGATAAAGACATGTAGTGTGTATGTATATTTGGAATATTACTCAGCCATCAAAAAGAATGAAATCATACCATTTGCAAGGATATTGCAAATATAAAACTCTATAAAACTAGAGTTATATTATCCTAAGAGAATTAAGTCTTTTAGAGAAAGACAAATGCCATATGATTTCGGTCATTTGTGGAATTAAAGAAACAAATAGATGACCATCTGGGAAGAAAGAAAAAAAAAAAGAGAAAGGGAGGCAAACCAAAAGAAACTCTTAAGTATAGAGAACTAACTGAGGGTAGCTGGAGGGGAGGTATGCAGGTGATAGGCTAAATGTGTGATGGATATTGAGGAAGGCAATTGTGATAAGCACTGTGTATTATATCTACGTGATGAATCAGTAACTTCTACTCCTGAAACCATTATTACACTATATGTTAACTAACTAGAACTTAAATAAAAACTTAAAAAAAAAGAAACTCTGACTTATTTGGAATTTAATTTTATTATATTTTAAACTATTGTAATTTCACAAATATTGCTTACTACATAATAGAAGTGAAGAAGATATACAGATTTATGCCTTTGCTAATTGTGGGTTATCACAGACGTTGTCCGTGACTAATTATATTAGAGCATACAGACTGGATTAGTGTAGAACCGCTCTCTTACATATCAAAACAAGGAAATTCTATAGATCTAGAAAAAGAAGAAAAGAAGAAGAAGAAGAAGAAAAGAAGAAGAAGAAGAAGAAGAAGAAGAAGAAGAAGGGGGAGGGGGAGGAGGGAAGAAGAAGAAGGAGAAGAAGAAGAAGAAGAAGAAGAAGAAGAAGAAGAAGAAGAAGAAGAAGAAGAAGGAGGAGGAGGAGGAGGAGGAGGAGGAGGAGGAGGAGGAGGAGGAGGAGGAGGAGAAGAAGAAGAAGAAGAAGAAGAAGAAGAAGAAGAAGAAGAAGAAGAAGAAGAAGAAGGAGAAGAAGAAGGAGAAGAAGAAGGAGAAGAAGGAGAAGAAATGGAATGTGAAAGACTCTAAAAACGTTGCTTGGGCCTTAAGATTCCAAAGCCCTTAAATACACTTCAGGCTTGCCACTGAAAGATATTTTTGCCATCTCAATGCCTCATGACAGTTGATGGGCCTACCCAGATTCAGTGGCACATATTATAAACACTATGTAGAGACTTCTTATCATTTCAACTAAAATGACAGGTTCTTTATATTTGACACAAAGCAAGCTTACCCTGCATTGAAATATTAAAAACAAAAAACTTCTTAAAAATTATATATGAATATTTTTCATGAGTGTGTCTATACCATATGCTAGGCATTACACCATGTACTTGTTCTATGTTACGCCATTCAACCTGAACAACAGTTCTGGGCCATTATTATAATCATTTTACAGAAGAGTGAAACTGGCTAAGAATGGTTAAGTAATTGCCCCAGGTTGCCACTTAGCCTGTGGCAGACTTGGAATTTGAATGAGGTTTGTTTGAATACATCAAGCTTTGCCTTATACATACTATCTGTGGGAGGAAACAAAAGTGAGCAAGCAAGTATGGAAAGAAAAGAGGAAAGAAGAAAGGAAGAAAGGAAGAAATAAAGGAAGGAAGGAAGGAAGGAAGGAAGGAAGGAAGGAAGGAAGGAAGGAAGGAAGGAGGAGAAGAAGAAGAAGAAGAAGAAAGAAAAGAAAGAAAGAAGAAAAAGAAAGAAAGAAAGAAAGAAAGAAAGAAAGAAAGAAAGAAAGAAAGAAAGAAAGAAAAAGAGAGAAAGAAAAGGTGATACCTATTACACAGAACTTTTTTTTCTCACTGCCCAGATTTGGAGTAGAGAGTAATGCCTGTTCCTAAAAGGAATCACTTCCCATTTCTTTTAACTAAACTTTTTAAAACTCTTATGTTTTATCTTACCTTAAACTTGATCTTACTTTCAGCCAGAAGAGAAGTTTCTGGGGGTAATGAAAGAAAGAGTATGCTGGTAATCATAAAGTACCCTAGTAAGCAGGTACAGCTACATTATTTCCACAGCCCAGTATAAAATGAAAATATGGGACACATTCAAAAGGCAGAAGAAAGTCTTGTTTTTCTTCTGTGGTCCTTCTTGAATTGTCACAGTGTGTTGTTGTTTTTTTTTAATATATATATTTTCTATTAATGACCTGCCTTTCAAAGTATCAGGATACTTTGAGGGTAAGTATAGTGTCTCACAGTTAGTAACGTGGGGCCAGCCAGGGTTCGTGGGCCCAACCTCCATTCTCACCATGCATGTGCCCAGGTCCCTGCTGGAGTAGGAGCATCCATGGTACCTGCAGTGGGGGAGCTGCTGGCTAAGAACCCGTTCTGGAAGATAGAGAGCTGGTAGGAGACAGGAGACAGGATGATATGTGAGCGGGGGATCTAAGCCCCTGACTCATGCATGATTCATTGTCCAATTAAACTTCACTTACAAAACATAAAGTTGTTAATCATGTCAAGATAAAAGCCATAGAGTGTTCATTAACGTCCCCTCCTGAGTGTGGAGCCCTTTGCAACCCTGGTGATCCCAGAGTTGTGAAGCTAACCCTGCTTGTAGGACCAGAGAGCACTCATCTGAGACCAGGCAAAGAGAGCTAACTATGCACTAATCTCACAGACAGGAGGGGGATCTAGATGAAAACACAACAAACAGCAAGGTCCATCAGGCCTTGCAGGTAGATAGAGGTAAAGTCAGGAACACTATTTTCTCCCCTGCCTGTTATCTTTTTAATAGTAAGCATACAACGAGGTAGCCCCTGGACCAAATCCCCAACCGGATGGGGTGGAGCTACTATGAGATGATGAGCGTATTCATGTAGGTTTAAATATTTTTTGAATGAGTTATGAACTTCAGATTTGTCATAAAATTTGGTTTTTAGCTTCTCCATTAAATCAGAAGTTTTGTTAATCTTGGCTAGAGCTGAATGATGCATACTCCTTGTCCTCTTGGGCCAATAGGACCATTCTCTTTGTCTCCAGAGTGCAGATGAAACTCTTAAATCACCTTTTTTTTTTTTTTAAGATAAATATTTATTTTTGTTTATTTCTCAGTTGGGATGAGGAAAGTCAAAAAAGAGGAACTGGTTTTCTTACATCCACCCCCATGTACTCATTTGTATTATTTTGAACAGAACAGAATAGTGAGTTTGAGTCCCTGCCTTTACACTTGACTTGCCCCTTCACTCAAACATTTTTTTCTACTTTGTCCTCTTTCTACATTGTCTTTTCTTTTTCTGTTCTCCCTTCAACATTTATTTTTCTAATTGAGCCTTTACTTTCCTCTTTTTGTTACTTTATCTGCCTTTTCTCCTTCTTTTTCCATTTTCCACCAATTCCTCTTCCTTGAGAATCTTATACTACCTCATTTTTATATTATAATTATTATTTTGAAATGTAAGCTGTGTAAAAGAAAGCATTAGAGAGATAAAATTGTTCTTAAAATTTTGGACTCTTTTGGAGCTTACTGTAATCTGGGCAAATTACTGAAGAACAATAAAATCACCAAGAAAAAAAGATACACAACACAGTCATCTCTTAATATTTTGCCACCAGGTTTTATTGTTTCAGAGGAAATTTCAAATCTTTATAGCCACTGATTTAGAAAACGATCTCATTTCTTTTGGTAACTTGTGTCTAGAGACTGAGTTACTGATTGTAAGGAAGCTAGCTGAGTATGCTTGATTGGATTCAGGTCGTTGTTCAGTTCTGCACACATTAGCAGATCCACACCAGTTAGGTCTCCATAACTGAAGATCAAAATAGTTATTTTGAACTTTATTTTGAATTTGAAAGTTATGTTCTATTTTATTTTGAATCAGCAGGAAATTTAGAGAATTGAGATAATGTGGTAGATGTCCGAAAACCATACTAGCAGCAACTACATCAGAAGAACTTTTTAATAGAATTAGATCGAATATAGTATTATGGAAAAGCACAAGGGTGTTAATATAAGTATAGATTTCACTTTTTTATTACTAAATTAAATACTAACACTACATAGCTTCTTCGAAAGACTATAGTGTTCTAGTTACAGAAAATCAGTTCAGAACTCCACTGTGACTTTAGATAAATCCTTCCTCCTCCAAGCCTCTTTTTAAAAAATTATAAAACAAAGATAGCAACCTAACATTAACAAAGTTATTATAAAGTATCAAATAAGTGCTAAGAAAAATTCATCCAAGTAAATCTGAAGATCTAATTGGCTTTTGAAAGCTATTCATGGATTGGGCAACATCCCATCTCACAAGCAGAGTTCTGAGGAGTTGTGCTACATGGAAGGTTTCTATAGGAAGGAGAGTAATGTAAAATAGTTTTTAGCAAAAGAAAAGAAAGGATTGTTTCAGGTAAGACTACCTTCCTTTATGGGGAAAAATGCCTGAGGGGGTTCTTATATGCTGATCTCATCTTCCTTCAGGAAGAAGGAAGGCCCCATGGTGGTGAAGGCCCCATGACCTCAGTGACCTGGTGAAAAGACTACATTTCTGGGGGGTTGAAACTTGCTTAGGGTACCAAGTCCAAATTTGGTGATTTGGCTAATGTGACACCATTTGGGGCTTGTGGTTTACTTCTGAGCAAAAGATAGTGGCTATAAAAATACTTAGCAGAGTGTATCAATAGTAGTTAAGTTCATGCTAAACATTGGTACCAAAAAAAAAAGTCATTATCCACTGAGGACTTCTGTGCTTGACGGAGGCAGGAAAAAAAAAATCCCGTTCTCTGTGTTTACTTCTCAGAGTTTTTATATTTTGCCATTTATCTCTTCTTCCTCCTCCCCTCACCTTCCCTGCCTCCTCGTCCTTTTTCCTTTTACTATCTATTTACTGAAATCACTACCATCAATGTCAGGCTGTTACATGACCAAGCAAGCAATCAAGCTTTTCTTAAAACAATAAATAAACACTTGCCTAAGTCCTTATGTTTTTTGTTTTTTGTTGTTTTTTTTGCCAAAAATACTCTTTTTCACTCTTCCCTAGATGTCTTTTAACTGTAAGTGAGCTTGCTGTTAGTTTCATAAGCTTCTAGCGATTCATATATATTCAAAGTTTTCAGCAATTATATCTGGAGAGAAATTAGATATAAAACCCATACTAAGGGTAGGGTTGGTATTTTAATTGTATTTTTCTCTCCAATATATGTCTGGCACAAAATAGGCATTCAAAAACTTTTTTTAAATGAATAAAATAATTAATAAAAACTATCATACTTCAAATGGCTATTATCCCAGTAGAATAAGTATCCAAAGGTTCTGTATAGGCATTATTAATGTGTATGTGTGTTTACATACACATAATTTATTTTTTAAATACCTTTCTTAGATGTCACACTTTTATAAAAAAAAAATAGATACTACCCAAACAAGTAGCTGAAAATATTGCCTTCAAAATATTCCAAAACAAAATAAATGTGGACAAGATTTTCCTGCAGAAAAATGAAAATTGTGTACTCCCTTTATTTAATGCAAAATTTTTGCTGAGAGCAGTTGCCCAGTCATAGACTTTCCCTCCCAGGTATGTTTGTATCCAGGTGGAAATTTTTCACTACTTCTAGCTGATGGCTAGATAGTGATAGTTTTTTTTTTTTTTTTTTTTTTTGATAGTGATAGTTCTTATCATTTAGAATGGGATGCATTTATCTATCCTTTCCTTCCACAGATATTTCTTTAAAATCCACTATGTGGTAAGTAGTATGTTAAATAAGATTACCGTAATATTATAAGCAATGTAGTGATGAAGAAATATATAACTTATGCAATACACCCCCAAAGCTTCTAGTTAATAACTATAAATTTACTACAACATAGTATTAATTTCTTATGATCAGTATGAGACAACTGTAAATGTAAAACACTCTATTCATTAGTATGTAATATACAGATCTTGTGATAAATACAGATGTTCTAGTAGAATCTATTAGTGACAATATTTTATCTTAAGTGATGGTTTTCTGTTTTGAGCTCAAAGAATATTTTATATGTTAAGCAATTATGATGAGTGGCTCAGGAAGCAATATGGTTGAAAATTTCTAAATATAGAAGTATTTTTCATTATGACTATTAGGAAAACATACTCTGGACACTATGTATTTATGTGTATGAGTTTTTCTTCAAATACATAATTTTATAATGAAAACTATAGAACATGATGAAAATTGGAAAGAATTTTTAGTATCCCTATAGGCACATTAACATATTCCACTCAACATTTTACTACATTTGCTTTATTATTCATCTTTTCATCTACCTATAATTCAAACCCTATTATTTTATATTTTAAAGGACTTTTGCAGACATCATTATACTTTTCCTTAAATACCTTAACATATATGCAATTACCTGAAGTTCAATATTCATTTATAATTTGTTGTTGTTGTTAAGGGTCTTTTTATTGTTTTAATTTTCATTCCAGGGTAGTTAACATACAGTATTATGTTAGTTTCAGATGTATAATTCGGGGACTCCACAATTCTATGAAATACCCAGTGCTCTTCCCAAGTGTGCTCCTTAATCCCCATCACCTATTTCTCCCATCACCCTCACCCACTTCCCTTCTGGTAACCATCAGTTTGTTCCCTATGATTGAGTCATATTCTACTTTGAAAAAACCTAATTTAAACCATAATTAAAACCAAATTTATGGACAGCCTGGATGGCTCAGCGGTTTAGCGCCACCTTCAGTCCAGGGCATGATCCTGGAGACCTGGGATGGGGTCCCACATCAGGCTCCCTGCATGGAGCCTGCTTCTCCCTCTGCCTGTGTCTCTGCCTCTCTCTCTCTCTGTCTCTCTCTGTCTCTCTCTGTGTTTCTCATGAACAAATAAATAAAATCTTAAAAACAAAAAAACAAATTTATTTTTAATGGAGACCTGGAGGTATATGTCAGTTTTCTAGGGCCACCCAGCCAAACTACAAGAAAATATACAACTTGAAATGACAGAAATATACTGTCTCACATTTCTGAAGGCTAGAAATCTGAAATCAAGGTGATGGCAGGGTAATGCTCATTCTGAAACAGGGGGGAAATTCTTCATAGCCTCTCTACTACTTTCTGGTGGTTTGCTTGCAGCCCTCAGCATCCCTTGGCTTGTAGTCTTATTACTTCAGTCTCTGCCTGTGTGTTCACCCCTCATGTATTTGTCTATTCTCATAAGGACATCAGTCATATTGTGTTACAGCTCACCTTTAATGACCTTTGATTACACCTGTAAATGAGGTATAACTTCCAAATGAGGTCACTTTCATGAATATTAATGGTTTGGACTTCAACATACTTGTCCAGGGGTCATAGTTCAATCCATATGGTATTTGATTTATGTCCCCTACATTAGTAGGTGAAAGATGGTGACAAGATTAAAATTGTAGTCATTTCCTCCTTAAATATATTGGGTTTTTTGATGATGTAGAAATCATTTGACTATTGACATAAGTAATATATTTTTAATTTTGCTAGAAATTTTTCATCTCCTCAGTCCAATAGCTTTAGAAACAATGTAAATAGTCAACTGTTTCCTTCAAGCTCTTACACAAAAACACTAATACCAATATCTCGTTTCACAAAATCAGCAAAACATTTCTGACTGAAAAACAACAACAACAACAGCAACAAAAACAGCCTAAAGAGGAAGCTTGCATGATTCTGCATCATGAAAGCCTATCTGCCACTAAAACACATTTGGGATAGCTGAAAACAACTTTTGTTTTTAAAAAAACAATATAATACACTCAAAGATTGTGTTTATTAGTTTTAGGTCTAGGAAAGCCACTCAATTTTTCTCTTGCTTTGGACTAACAAAGTTTCACATCAAGAAAATCTAAAAGCTGTTAGAAGTACTTAAATTCTATAAGAAAATAGAACTTCCTCACCTTGTGTCCTTTTGAAACATTTACCTCTTACTAATTCAAGTTTTATTTGCAGTGCCCATCATCTATTCTAGTAAATAGAAGAAACATGAGAAACATCACACAATGTAACATGAAAACTATAAAACTCTGATGTTTTTAGTCCTTTAAAAATGAATGTATTTAACAAAAGTAAAAGAAAATGTACCAGTTAGCTCTGAATCTTAGCATAACATTATAAACTCAAGACAATATTATTTTTTTGAATGTTCCATGTAGAGGAGGTAAAAATGCAATAGCCTCCATCACAATATGCAGGAACTAAGGTTCAGAGTTATCTAAGGTTACATAGCTGGGTAAAGTCAGAGACTAGAGTCTGATTCATTTGTTTTAAAACCCTGGAGATTAATCATTTCACTTGTCTTTTTTTTTTTTTTTTTTTTTTTTTTTTTTTTTTTTTTTTTAAACACATTTTGGAGTTTTTTTTTTTTTTTAATTTTTATTTATTTATGATAGTCACCAAGAGAGAGGGAGAGAGGCAGAGACACAGGCAGAGGGAGAAGCAGGCTCCATGCACCGGGAGCCCGATGTGGGATTCGATCCCGGGTCTCCAGGATCGCGCCCTGGGCCAAAGGCAGGCGCCAAACTGCTGCGCCACCCAGGGATCCCTCACTTGTCTTTTAAAAATATCTTACTTTAACCATTCACCAGGGTTTATCTTCAAAAGCTTGCTTTAAATCTCAGCTGTATAAGGGACTGAGTCGGGTGGAAAGAGATATTAATACTATCTTCAAATGCTATTCTATCATAAGATTCTGATTTCATCTATTCCTATGGGTACAATGCAACTAATGTTCTCTTTTAAAGATTTCAAAGTTTATAAGTGTGTGTAAGTAATTCTATTAGATTCTATGTCTTGTATTTCAATTAGAAAATTTAGCAAAACCAGCATGGTTTGGAGCTGAAAGGGAAGAATACAGACACAATCAATAAATAATAACAACTTGGAAAATTAGCTTTAAAAGAATAGATATGTAGGTCTAAATCAAATTGTAAGTTCTCCTGCTTTTATTGTTTTTATTAGAGCAATATAACCAAAATTAGTTCCACAAAAGAAGGGGATTAAAATGTTAAGAGTTACAATGAGAGTTCTGGAAGAAGATATAATGAAAAAAATGAAAGTAAAATTAGTATCAAAAAAGCAAGAAAAGAAATGTTCAAAGCCCTGCTCTGTGAACTGATGACAAAAGCTTGTATCTTCACAGTGTGAGGAAAAGAGGTATCCTTTCCTCAGATGAAGACTTTAGACTTTGTCATTGCTTCTTAGAATCTTGATCCCTTAGCTTCATCATCCCTCCATTCCACTATCCCTCCATTCAAATAGAAGCAGTAAAAGTGAACCAACTTTCAAAATCACTGGTTGGGGGCACCTGGGTGGCTCAGTGGTTGAGTATCTGCTGCCTTTGGCTCAGGTCGAAATCCCGGGGGTCCTGGGGTAAAGTCCTGCATCAGGCTCTCCTCAGGGAGTCTGCTGCTCCCTCTGCCTATGTCTCTGCCTCTGTGTCTCTCATGAATAAATAAATAAAAATCTTTTTTTTTTTTTTTAAATCACTGTTTGGCTTAGAGTCTCAGATTTCCTCGTGTTCAAGGCAGAAAGTGGATCAGGTTAGAAAAGTAAATAAATAGCTAAATAAAAACCAAACAAAAGAGACTGCAGCTGTTGCCTCTGTCTCATTGGCAATTTCATGCAAAATAGAGATCTTTGTACACCAAAGGCAATCAAATTCTCCCAAGGTTTATTTACAGCTTGATTTTTTTGTTGTTGTTTTCAACGCTTTATTTAATCAGATGTATCAAAGCTTATATTTGTTTGAAGCATTTTAGAAAAATCTGCATATACAAATTACTTCTATACCAGAAAGTCCATTCGAATCCATGTGTGCCTACCCATTGAAGCGAAACACTGATTCAGGAAAGAATAGTCTCAATGACTGAATACTAATAGTACATTGGGATTGAGACATGAAACAGACTTTATTTAGATATGGATTTATTCTAAAGTTTCATAAGTGAATAAAATAGATTAATGAAATACAATAGTTAATGATCACTTTTCACCTATTGATAAATAGGTAAATATTCTTAAGAATGCTATATTTTGTCGAGTCTAAGATACCATCAATCAAAAGTTTCTGTTTAAACCTTGGTTGTACATTTCCTTGTGGAAAATTGAATGGACACAGTACAACCCTAACCCTAACCCTAACGCTAACTCTAACCCTAAGCACATTCATCAATATAGCAAGACTAGATGAAATCAGAGGGTAACATCTCTTTTAAAAAAAGAGAGAAAAAAAGAATAAAGGAAAGAAAGGAAAGAAAAAAGAGAAAGAAGAAAGAAAAAGAGAGAAAGGAAGGAAGGAAGGAAGGAAGGAAGGAAGGAAGGAAGGAAGGAAGGAAGGAAGGAAGGAAGGAAGGAAGAAGGAAAGAAGAAGGAAAGAAAGAAAGAAGAAAAGAAAGAAAGAAGAAAGAAAGAAAGAAAGAAGAAAGAAAGAAAGAAAGAAAGAAAGAAAGAAAGAAGGAAAGAAAGAAGGAAAGAAAGAAAGACATGAAAATGCCATGGTATACATTTAGTGAGAGTGCACATAAATGCAAAAAGAGAAAAATATCTGTACCAAGAAACAACACTCATTAAGTACAATGTGCTCTAAAGTGGTACTAATTTGTGATTCATAATAATCACAGTATGCTGGACTGGAATTTACTTTCCACATTCTAAAAAATAAAAAAATGGTATGTAATGTAATGGTATGTAATGGTATGTAATGTAAACAAGGAAAAAATTTATCCTACTTAAGAGTGAAGGTCAGCAAACTTGCCAAGGCTTGGAAACAGAACTGTTAAAAAATAAATGAGCTCATGATAAATGATCCTTATCTTTAAAAGTACTAACAAGACTCCCTGAGCTACAAAGGCCAGCTTAACATAATCTATTTCCTTCAGCAATGCTTTGAGATGGCCCGTGCATCAACCTTAGTACTACCAGTGCGTCCCTAAATATGTTGAGTTAATGAGGACCTAGCATTGCACTACCACTTGATAACGTGTAAAGGGCTGAGGAGTAGAATTGAAGAGTTAATGTCTCTGAATGTCTTGTCCCCACAAAACTGGAAATGGTACCTCTCCTCTGAGTCCCCATTGCACACAGCAAATATTTTATTAAGAGCAATTGGCCCACTTTTTTAAATTGATTGCTCCTCGATCTCCCTCCTTAGACTGTAAATGTCTGTATTTTAGGATCATACCTAGCATAACTTTTACATCTCAGGGGCTAGTAACTACCTAGGAGATTATAGGTGCTTAAAAAGTGTTGAAATAACTTCAGCAAGTGTCATTTTGACTTATTTATGAAAGATACAAGCTTAATGTAAGTTTTGTGTGGATTTTTGGCAAGAAAAAGGGTAACTTTCATTTGCAGTTAGTGATCATGCTGGTTAATATTGGTATTAAATAAACTGAAATTAGGAAGCACATTTACAAAAATAGTAATAATTTTAAATGTTAAGTTTCTTTCTTGATTATGAAGAACACATTCAATACTATATCATTAAAACCATATATATGTGATACAAAATATTTATCTACTAAATTAGTGTCTTTCTCACATGGAAGAAGATAATTGCTCTGTTCTATGCTGAATAGGGAGGGGAAGTTCTTCTGCATCTTGCATATATATTCTTCGAGCTGAGATTATTTCCAACTTTTGGCTAAAGGGACCTCCAATATTTGTTTCAGAGTTTTATTGAGATATCAATGTTATGGATGGGGATAGTAGAATCTCCCCCCTTGATTTGACGGTGTTATGCAGTGCAACTTTATTTTAGACTCAGCCCATAAAATGCAAGTGAAACTGAGTTTTCACAGAAATTCAGAGAGCGAGACTGAGAGACAGAGAGAGTAGAAAATATAGGGCCATTTCTATGTGGCGGGTTATACTAAATAAAACTGTAAAATTCAAGTTAAAGCTTTTCAGTGACAACGTTGACAGGCTGACTGTATATGGAATTTGAAGTTGCTCAGTAGTGCTATTATTTCTTAGATAAAACAATCACTTCATATCTATCTTTGTCATAGAAGATCCATTCTTTTCTGTCTTTCCCGCCCCATTTCTAAGTACAAACTCTATATACATAGAAGAGTTTTGGTCTTTTTCTGGTTAACTGGTTTGAACAACCATGTTCAATTTCATTATTTTGGTTTAAGAGTTGATGGAGTTTCTGAAATATATATTTTTAAAATTGCAGGACCATGTCTTGATGGTCAGGAGCAGACGACTAGTTTCTACTATAATTTACTTTTTAATAGAATAAAGTATGTTTTTCTTCCATGATAGTTGTTTTTGGTGACCTGCATCTCAGTGTGAAGCTCCTGTCAATTCCTAACTAACACAAAGGAAAAGAATAGAAAAAAAAATGAATGCACAGGGAGTAAAATGCCATTTCACACTGGGTGCTTTGTAAATGTGAGCCAACTCACACAAATCCTTTAGGCATCAGTAGAAATGGAGCTGAGCCAGGAGAGAAGAAAACATGTCCAAATAGAGAAAGTTTGCTCAGCAAATTGAAATTCAAGCCTGAAATTGAAAAGTTTGAGTTAAATCTACTGCAAAGGGTACATTTCATCCTTTACTCATTTTTTCCCTAAAATGCAAAGTTTATTAAATATTGATTTTTGTTACAGATTCTTTGCATATTTTCATTCTCCTTCCACTTAATCTTCTGACGTAGTAATTATCACTCAGGTAAATGGTAATAAAAACATAATGCTAAATATTTGAACAATTTCATCCGAGTTTTCACACAGAAGTAAAATATACTCTTCTGTGTAATTATAGCTCAATATGGAAAATATAATTTGGCATTATTGGCTCAAAGCAAATACCTTTTATATCATTGTATAATATGTTTAATAAAAAAACAGTTTAGGTGTAAATTGGAAAACTTTTATAGTAAGTACTGTGTGATTTCATCATTTGATATTTGAGTATCAAGCTTTTGAATGTGAAAGTATTTTATAATCTAAAAATTAAATTTAATATAGGAGGTGGGATAAAATTTATCAACAAAACCAAAAGTGGCGTTAACGTTAATAATATATTAAAAATTATTAACCCCTTGTGATCCAATTTGAAGCATGAATAGATTTTTTTCCATTTCCAAATTTTGATTGACTATATTATTTACCAACAGTTAAGAGACATTTTCAGGTAGACCTTTATTGGAAAAATTCAGCATACTCTAAAAAATTTTCTTATTCTTCATCCACACACCAGCAGAAGAAAGAGAAAAACATGTATTCCCAAAACTTACAGAAAGTTGTGAAAGATATATTTTTAAATTATATTTAAGTTATGATTATAAAAATAATATACACTCATTGGTGAGAACTTCTAAGTTGCATAAGAGTGTAAGAGAAACTAATTAATTAATTAAAATTTAAGTTTATTCTCTTAACTGTTTTTTGAGTGGCTGTTATGTACCAAGTACTGAACTAAGTGTTGAGCATTTAGAGGTAAGTATAGAATCCTTGTTTCTTGCTTACAGTATAGAGGTTAATTATCAGAGAGTATAAATAATTGCTATTAATATTTTATATTATATCAACAGAGTTGAATAATATAACTTCAATAGAGTTTCTCATTATGCTTTTTCCCCACTTAATACAAGGATTAACTTTCATTAATTCATTACAATGTTGCCCAAACATAATTTTTCATGGCTGCCTCTGATAGAGCATCATAAATCATGCTTTCTATAACCTTTGCAATGAAGTTGATGTTTCAGGTATGTTCCAGTTTAACTATAACAAATAATACTATGAAAATATATTTATATATTTATTCATATTTTGATTGTCTCTTTATTATAAAATTCTAGAAGTAGAAAGCCTGAGGCATAAGTTACTGTATCAGTCAGAGTTCTGCAGAGAAACAGATTCAGTAGAATATCTATTTCTGTTTCTGTGGAGAACCAGAAAATATATGTGTTTTAGACACTTCTATATGTTTGAGACAATGGGGAGTTGTCTCACCTGATTAGGGAGGTTGAGAAGTCCCATAATCAGCCATCTAGAAGCTGGAGACCCAGGAAAGTGGTAGTCTATTTCAGTCCAAATCCAAAGGCCTGAAAATCAGGGAACAGATGGTGTAACTCCCACTCTGAGAGCAGGAGAGATTAGATGAGATGTCTTAGCTTACTCATGAGGCAAAGGAAATGGGGCAAATTCCCTCTTTCTCAGCCTTTTATGTTATTCAGACCATCAAAGGATTGAATGATACTCAGTTACAATGGGGAGGGCAATCTACTTTATGGAATTCACTAATTAAAATACTAATTTCATCTGTAAATACCCTAACAGACATACCCCATACCTCTGGATAACCTCTGGCCAGTCAAACTAACACATAAAATTAATCATTACACTAATAAACATTTTAAAATTCCTGATGTACGATGTCAAATTGACTTTCAGAAAGGTTTCAGCAAAATTACATGACTTCTAATTTTACATATAAGTTCCCATCTCATCAAATACTTGCAAATATTGAATACTATTCTACTTTACAATATTTAATGATTTCATACATATAAAATATCTCTTTATTATACTTTTGCTCTTTATGACTAATTAGTGGAATACTTTATGGTTATTAACCACTTGAATTTCCATTTTTATGACTTGTCTCATGAAAGGTCAGGTACAACATAGTGATTTTAAGACTGCACTTTGAGACCAACTCTCACCAGCTACACATCTACTAACAATACAAGGAAATTCCCATTTCTTCACATCCTTACAATGTTTGATTCTATTACGGGCACCTGGGTGTCTCAGTCAGTTAAGCATGTGCCTTTGGCTCAGGTCATAATCTTGGGGTCCTGGGATCCAGCCCTGCCTTGGACTTCCTGCTCAGTGGGTAACCTGCTTCTCCCTTTCCTTTGCCCACATGCTCATGAGCTCTCTTCAAATAAATAAATAAAATCTTTTTTAAAAAGTTTATTTCTATTAAACTTTTCTAATTTTTCTAATTGCCACTGAGTTTGCTTTCCTAGTTACTTCTGTGAATTTTTTTATAGCCTTCATCCATTTTTATTAATTTATTTGTTTTTCTTTTTCTATTTCATTTACTTTCATTTTTCTGTTTCACTTAAGTTTCTAATATTAAACTTTTGCCAATTTTGGGGTTGCAAATATGTCTTCATATAATTTTGTCTCTCATTGAATAAAAATCATTGTTTTTATCTGTTTAAGCCTATCTGGTTTTCTCTTTAATTTTTGTTTTTTACTTCTTTGGGCTTTATAAACACTTGTTAAAAATTCAAACCATGACCATAAATATACTGCCCTGTATTTTTTTCTATTAGTTGTAGGAATGTATTTATGCATCTATGTATCTTTCTTTCCATTATTTACATCATTTATCTATCTTTACATTTATACTTTTTTCTCCACATAGTAAACCATTGTTTTCCAATGTCATTTGCTTTAAAATTTATTATTCTCTATTGAATTTTGATAGTACATATAACAAGTTCTTTTTAATTTTTTTTTAATTTTTAATTTTTTAAAAGATTTCGTTTATTTATTCAGACATAGGGAGAAGGAGAAGCAGGCTCCATGCAGGGAGCCTGATGTGGGACTCGATCCCAGGTCTCCAGGGATAGCGCCAAACCGCTGAGCCAACAGGGATGACCGTGTTCTTTATTTTTTTTTTTAAGATTTTATTTATTTATTCATAAGAGATAGAGAGAGAGAAAGAGAGGCAGAGACACAGGCAGAGGGAGAAGCAGACTCCATGCAGGGAGCCCTATGTGTGACTCGATCCCAGGACTCCAGGATCACACCCTGGGCTGAAAGCAGACACTAAACTGCTGAGCTACCCAGGTGTCCCCATATGTCAGTTTCTTATATTTACATATCTCCCTCTCTATTCCGTTTCATTTGTCTGTTAGTAACATAATGTTTGTATTAATATGACAGTATAGTATGTCAAAATAGGCAAGATAAATGTTTCCCATCTCTTTACTCCTCTTTTCACAAACTTGAATTCAGTTTTCATGAACCTCCTGATGTATAGTCAAAGGTGTAACAAACTCAAAAATCTCACCAGGATCAATTCTGTCTTTTAAGAATAGACCCTTCTGCTGATTTTCTATGGAAATATCTTCAGTCTTCCACACATATGTAGCATTATCAGTCAGCTAGGGATTTGGATGAGTCTACACACAGATTATGGTTCTTGACCTTTCTGCAATTAACTTGATTCCAGAATTGTCCCCTTAAGTAAAATGTATAGACTCAAATGTAGGCTACATTAAATGTCAGCTTGTAAATGGGATAAAATTCTAAATGGGATAAAATTCTAAATAAATTTATTTTTGGAAGTTACTTTCAGTGAAACTATATATATATATATAAATATATATATATATATATATATATATACTATGAAATGGAAAATTATGCTATTAGTGTGCTTCAGAGATTTTTTTTTACGAAAATAAACTCTCCAGGACATAATCATCACAATTGTTAAGTATTCACAAGCTAATATCATCATTCTTACACATTGTTAATGCAGAGCTTTTGCAAGGTATTTAAAAGCCCAGGTCACCTTGTCAATGGTGGAAAATAGAGTATTACTTTGCCTCCCTGTGGATATATTTTCTATTAATTTTATTGGGGTTATATCTTCTGTCAAGTTTTTCATTGTAGACTTAACCTTTCTTTTCTTCACTTGGGATATATTTTCTTTTCCAGAGAAAATGGAAATCAACGATTTCAATTTGTCTTCATCTTGCTTCATACCAAAAAGTATTTAATCCTTGACTTTTACATTTATGAAATGGTGCAAAATAAAAGTCTCAAAAATGTCTTTATAATTTTGGAAATTGAATTTTAAGTGAATACTAAAATTAGAATAAAAGATCCTTATACAGCAGTGAAATACATATTATTTTAGTAAATTATTGAAAATTATTTTTCAGGGAACTATAATATATTGAGGATGATTAGATATTTGAAGTCAAAGAATAGAGAAGCAGCATTAAAGCATGGGTAGTGAATACTTCACAGATTTTAAACAAGATCGCTATAGGAACATACTGTGTTTTAAAAGGTATGGTGACTAGCACTGTTGTGAATTGGTTGTAAAGTGAGCAAGGCCAATTGAGAAATCTTGAAAAGATTGAAGAAAGAGATTTTGTGACAGGTGTTGCAGTGAGAATGTGAGTGAGATCTGGACAAAGATATCTAGGAAGCACTAGATAGCACATTAATAGCTCTAATGGTTGATTTAATGTTGGAAGGGTTAGGTGAGAAACAGGAGTAAATAATGGGAGACTCACAGGTGTGTGGCTGATTCAGCAGGGTTCCATGTTCTAAGATAGGAATGAGGAAAGTAGTATGTTTAGGAGTTAAGATGATGAGTTCTGTTTCCAGTAGTTTGAGTTCATCTGAATGCTAACTCAGTGAGATAGACACTAAGGAGCTAGAAATATGAACCAGGAAGTTATTCTGACATAAAGCTAGAAATATTTGGAAGTGAAACCACCATTATTTCTTACATACATGGAGTGTGTAAACCTCCATGATCTGACAACTAGCTAGATGTCTGACGTCATTTCATATAATTATTTTCTGTCACTAGGGCCAAACTTCTCTAGGTTTCTCCTTGCTTTAGAATATGCCAAGCTTTTATCCATTTTAGGGTTTTTGCCCTAGCTGCTCCTGCAACATAGATGTTCTTTACAGAAATTAAGTTTTGCCTCCCTTCCTATGCATTTCACCACCTATATTTACTGTAGTATTTCTATAGTACTGTACTATACTGCTATGTACTTTCTATCACTAGTAATTACAGTAGTACCTGGACTCAATACGTATGTGTTGAATGAAAGAATCTACATGTAAGTGTAGGAATGGACAAGATTAACCAAGCAGTGTTGAGAGAGAAAAAAAGAGGACCTGAGGTAGAACTGTAAGTAACACTGTCTCAGACATAATGAAACTTAATTAAATGCTTCCTATTGCCTTAAAAAGAGTAAAGCATTCAGATCGCAGTGTCCTCCTGGAGCCACTATTGCACTTAAACATATTTATATCTATGCTTTTGGGGTAGGGAAGGTCTTTAGATTTTGCATTCAGTCTCATACTGGGCCTGTTTATCAGCTATCCCCAATCCAACAGACATATTTTAAGCAAACAGTTGAGAATTTGTCATCTTCCCCAATGTGGTAAAGATAGGGATGAGCTAAAACACTTTTGAGACATGGTAATGATTAACCAAGTATGAAAGAAAAGTATGTTATCTATGGAAAAGACAATTCAATTAGAAATTGAGAACATGTTGTGGGGCTTGGGTGGCTCAGTAAGTTAAGTGCCAACTCTTGATTTTGGCTCAGGTCACGATCTCAGGGTCATGAGCTCAAGCCCTGGGTCAGGCTCTGTGCTCATTAGGAAATCTTGAGTTTCTCTCCATCTACCCTTCCCCCTGCTCATGTGTTCTCCCTCTCTCTTTCTCAAGTAAATAAATCAGTTACTTAAAAAAAGAAATTGAGAACATGTCTATAGAGTTTTGGTTAAAGAACAGGATTAATGATACATCTTTTGGAGTATACTTACTTAAAACCAAAATAATCCATGAGCTCTTGGAAGTGAGAATGTAAAATGACAAATGTATTAGCAAAAGACGAAAACACATTGTTTTCTGAGATCAAAGTGAAAAGGAGGAAAGTGGAGCAAGCCAGCAAAGGGACATAGGAAAAAAAAAAGTTAAGAGAAGGGTCATAAAAAAAGTAGGACAGATATGGAATGAAAGTTGATTTCAGTAAGTAGGTGAAGATTAAAAAAGAAAAATCAAATGTAGTAGGAGGCCTTAAAAAATGAGTATACAGAAATAGCCATGAGATTTTATAATTAAGAAATGCTGGAAATAATTTCATTACAGTGATAGGCTTAGAAGTCAGTATATGGTTAAGCAAGACAGTGGTAGAAATAATATGTTGGCCGTGGTTGCTAATTATCCACTGCAAAGGTTTTGTACCATTGCTGAAAGCAGAAAAACAGATTGTTTGGGAAGACATATGTTAGGATAAAATGAAGTACTTTTTGTTCCTTTTGGTTTTTTCAGAATAGTCAAGCCCTGTGCAAGATAGAGAAGAATGAGTGCAGTTGAAGAGGCATGTGGCGCTAGACAGAAAGAATAAATTTAGAAGCAAAGTTCTAGAATAGGTAAATGATAATAACTAGGATTTAGGAAGAAAAGACATCTTTAATGAGTGTGAATATTTTTTCCCCTTAAGATAAAGAAGGTAAGAAAGTACAGATAAAGCTATATGCGATTAGAGGTAGACATAAGCTAGAGGAGAGACAGGACTGGAAGCTGAAGGAAACTACCAACTCTTGTAGTGATTTGACTAGCTAATGATTCGCTAAGTAAAAGAGCTTCCAGGAAAGTCTTAGATATAGTTGGACAGAATAACATTTTTTTAAAAAATCTCTCTGAATTACCAATGGTAGGCACACTCCTAGGACCCACAACATTTGTCATGGTCCCTGTCTACCCTGGTTGAGTTAACACTACCTGGTAGGAGATGTTTGTATCAGGGGTTAGAGTAGAAGAATTAAAGGAGAGACATGAGACAATTTGGGGCATGGGTTGCTGACCCTCTCATGCACTGAACTGCAATATATCATAATGAAAAGTGGCCCACGGTTTAGACAGTAAAACTAATTAAAACATAACAAAAAACAAGGAATACACAATGCTGCAGAATTCCAGTTCCTTAATGGTAAAATAGAATAATATTTGTCAATTATCAAAGAAGTAAAACCTTGAGTTTAACTCATTAGAGTTGAAATGAATTTTACCATCTATTATTTAAGAAAACAGGAAAAAGAAACATACCAAAGAATGGTGATAAAGGTGAAAGGGGCAATACATTTTTTTTTTTTTGGAATAACCAACTCATTATCTGAAAATAATTAAACGAAATTTGATATTAAATTAGTAATATCTGTTTTCTTTTCAGCAACCAACTCCTTCGCTATGAACATATACTGAGCAATCCATTCAGATCAGTGAGAATTGAAATACAGATGCTTCCTAAATAGCAACTTACCAATTTTTTGACCTTATAATGGTATGAAAGTGATATACATTCAGTAGAAACCATACTTTGAATTTTGAATTTTGATCTTTGTGAATACTATGTGATATGACACTCTCCAATGATGCTGGGCAGTGGCAGTGAGCCATAGCTCCCAGTCAGTGTTGAGAACTCGAAGGTAAGCAACAAATACATTTACAACCATTCTGTATCCATACACCCATTCTCTCTTTCACTTTCAGTGCAGTATTTAATAAATGACATGAGCTACTCAATGCTTTATTATAAAAATAAGCTTTATGTTAGATGACTTTGCCCAACTAGAGGCTAATATAAGTGTTCTGAGCACATTTAAGTTAGGCTAAGCTAACCTACGATGTTCAGTAAGCTAGGTGTATTAAATGCATTTTTGATTTATAATATTTTCTTTTTTAAAAGATTTTATTTATTTATTTGGGAGGGGGAGCAGAGCAGGAGTGTCAAGCAGACTCTGTGCTAAGCATGAAGTCCAACTTGTGGCCCTGAGATCATGACCTGAGTTGAAACCAAGAGTCAGACACTTAACTGACGAAGCTACCCAGGCACCCTTCAATTTACAGCATTTTCAAATTATAACGTGTAATCCATTGTAAGTCAAGGAAGATCTGTACTCACATTTATAACTAAGACCATTTTCAGTTTTTACCACAAACTAAATATCGAGTATTCAAATTATAAGAGCTCAGCAGCTTGCCTGTCATAAAAACCTTGTTTACTACTGGTTGTACTAATGTTTAGAAGATTTTCAAACATGCTATTCTTCTTGGATCATTTGTGTATGTCTCTAACCTATTTCCAAATAATTTTCTTTTTTCCTTTATGTTAAATTACAAAGCAAGTAGCTTTCATTAATTGTTTAGAGATTAGCATAAACTCTTTGAAACCGTTAGTAAATTGCCAGTGATGATCTATAAATCCCCAAGTCTCAGGTTAAATAACAAGCATTTATTTCTTCTACCTTTCTGTCTCCACTCTAACACTAGATAACACACAGCAACTATTTTGTTGTCTTCTGTCAGGAAAGCTATACCAACATGATTAAAATGGCACACCAAGCTCTGTTATCAATTATACCAATTAAGGTCAAATAGAACAGAACAGCCATCTTTGTGGAAAACAATATGAGCAATATAAACTGTTATTAATTTAAAGACATCATATGTACCTATGACAGCTTCTTCAGAAGTTACCATTCATTATTTCTAGACAGTCACCTATAATCACATCTCCAAAATCCACATATTTTGTGTACCTTGAATCATGGGTAAAAATAGGTCCCAGTGAAAATCAGCGTTTGCCAAATGGAAAGCTCTCCTGACATCTTCACTGAAAAAGTTGTAGGAGTTGTTCTCTTTCTTTTTAAATGACAGACTTAGAAAAAAATTATAAATGCTGTCTTTTGGGGGAAAAGGGGACCAATTTCAACCTCTTCACAAGAAGTTGAAATAATAATTATAATTGTATATCTAAAATACGCTATGTAATTTTTTTTCTTTTAAAATGATATTTTCATTTTTGGCTATAAAGTGGAATTATTTTTGCTAAGAAGTTAGTTATTCTACAGTCAGGGTAATTCATGCTAACTCCTGTATCAACACCACTACCCAAAATCCAGAAGTCTCAGTGACTGAATGCGGTAAAGTCTATCTGCTCTTTCCTTCCTGAGTGGTTTGCCTACAAGCAGTGACAGCAGACTCCTACTATCTTCTAAAGCTTCCATATTC
The DNA here is from genome assembly GCF_003254725.2 of Canis lupus dingo. Taxonomy (NCBI): domain Eukaryota; kingdom Metazoa; phylum Chordata; class Mammalia; order Carnivora; family Canidae; genus Canis; species Canis lupus. The sequence continues at coordinate 27,774,607 of NC_064257.1, read as the reverse complement.
ATCTTAGAGAAGTAAATAAGGGTGGAGGATCAAGCAGGAGGTTTTTTGTTTTTTATTTTGTTTTGTTTTTAAGATTTTTAATTTATTCATTCATGAGACACATAGAAAGAGAAGCAGAGACATAAGCAGAGGGAGAAAAAAGCTTCCTGCAAGGAGCACGATGCACAACTAGATCCTGGATTCCAGGATCACGCCCTGAGCCAAAGGTAGACGCTCAACCGCTGAGCCACCCAGGCATCCTAGGCAGGAGGTTTTATAGACAAAAGTTAGTCATATGATTTCAAACTAGTTAAAATGGGGATTGAAATACATAGCTTTAGCTGTGCATCTAGGAGGAATTGGAAATGGTTTAATAAGTATATATCAATATCTCCTTTACAGACTACTTTCTGGTCACCGAGTATTCCATTCACACTATCTCCTGTATTCTCAACTTCCCAAATGAATAACCCCCAATCTCATCCAGTAACAACATTTGGCTTATGTTCTGAGATCTTTGGATGATGACAGTTGTCTTTATCAGATCTATATATACACCCATATCCATGGTTCTGAAATCTGAAAACTTAAAAAAAAAGTCATGTTTTCTGCCCTGGAATCCTCCAAATACAATATTTATGAACAGAAACAAGAAAATCTCAATAGCTTCTGTTTGGAAATGGGAGAATAGAAGGCACATAGAAATCTTTGATTCATGATATTTATGGAATCCAGCTAGGCAGATATTGTAAAGTCCTACTTCTTGGAGTAAAAAAGAAAGATCCTCAATTTGGCCTGGTTATCTCACTAGAAAGAACTACTTTTTTAAGAAAACCAAATTCATAAAGGTTGTTACTTCTTATTCTCCATGGCCATCTGTAAAGTCCTTTCTTGGCTATTCAATTTACAGAACCAATCTCATGTTCATGGAAATATGAGTGTCCAAAAGAATTTTTAGGAATTACAGAGTCAAAGGGGCACCTGAGTGACTCAGTCGGTTAAGCATCTGCCTTTGGCTCAGGTCATGATGCCAGGGTCCTGAGATTGAGCCCCATATCAAGCTCCCTGCTCAAGGGGTGCCTGCTTCTCAACCTCTTCCTCTGCCACTCCCCCAGCTTGTGTTCTTCCCAAATAAATAAATAAATACATACCAGATACATACATACATACATACATACATCTTTAAAAAAAAGAATTACAGAGTCAAATACTTCTAATATGGACTTGTGTCTATTTGGCAATATAATTCTTTTAAAAACTTGGAAAAAATATTAGCTTCCAGTCAACTTCAAGTGCAAGTAGCTAAAACTATCGGACTTTGTTCTCAAATATGTTTCATTTCTTTGCTACCTTGCTGTCATGTCTCTGTATTCAACTTCAACTCAGATAATTTTGAGGTTGTCAAGCTTGAGTGAGTAGAGCTTGCCCTTTCTTTGATCTTTGGCACAAATCTTAGTCACTCTGTGCACCTGAGAAATCTCAGTAGGTCTTGGTTTTCCAGTTTTTCAAAGACTATCTCTTGCTTATTTTTCTGAACTTCTGTATTCCTTTTCAGTTCTGCATTAAATCTGCTAATTATTTTCTGAGCTCATCTCTTTCTTGTAATACTTTGCTGAAACCATCAATAACAATAATACGTATTACTAACATGAATATTCCAACCATCTCTAGAACTAAAAGCTCAGTAAGCATTGGACTGTCCTCCAAGCTACCACAGGAGCACAGGTGACAGTTTTTAAATGTCCTTTCATTGCAATCACCAATCGACCAACCTGCTTTATCCACATTCTTAATATCTGCTGCCCAACAACTAAGCTAATGTTACATATTGTAGTTTTTGTTACATCAACCTCAAATTTTGAGGTGCTGTTTTTTTTTGTATTAGTCAGTGTAATTAAAGCTAGCTGCTACAATAAGTAATCACACAACTTTTGTGCTATTTTCACTTATGCAAAGTCAGTGGATGTTCATAATTGCATAATTTTCCTGATAATTTTTCATACAAAAAGTGATTAAAGGGTGGCTCCTTGGTGACTCAGTCAGTTAAGTGACCAACTCTTGATTTGGGCTCAGGTCATGATCTCAGGGTCATAAGATCGAGCCCCCCCCCCCCCCCCCAAATCTGGCTCTGTGCTCCATGCAGAGTTTGCTTGTCCCTCTCACTCTGCTCCCCCAGAGAGAGAGTAGAAACTTTTTCTCTCTCCCAAATAAATAAAATTTTAAAAGTGATTTAGGGATTCAGCACCCTTGCATGTAGTAACCCCATAATCTTTAAATATGACATACAATATGAGCAATTGCTACAGAGTGTTTAGAGATAAGCCTGGAAGCCTATATTTCATTTTTCAGTCATATGTTCTCAATGTAAATGCAAAGGCTATAAAATATAGGTTAACTATGAACCAGGAAAAAAGCACTTTAATAGTAAACAACTGAAAAAGGAAAACATAATGAAGCAGAATAAAACATTAATAACCCAGTGGAAAAATGCTATTTATTTTCTTTTTCTGTAACTTAACTTTTTTTTTAAAAAATTCACTTACAACTCAGAAACTATTTTCAAGCTATGAAACTATTTCAAGTCATGAATAGTCAATGTGTAAGGTTTTCATGTATAATAAGTATTGTTTACTGACACATTTTAAAATGTAAATGCTTATTAGAGTAGAGAATATTGGCCCATTAGTTGTATTATTTTCTACATCCCAATTCTTGTTTCCCAAACAAGTAAAAGTACGTGCCAAATTTGAAACACATTATCATGGAAAGCTTAATGTGGAAATAGTGCATGGCCACTTATGGCTGAAGATGGAGGTTTAATTAGGGCATCTCTGATGTTCTTTTTACTGTTAACATTTTATCAAATGTGACACCTTAAATTTAGGCGAGTCATATTAGGCTAGTATTTTAATGTTCACAAAACTTCACACCCTCTCTCCATTCAGTAAATGTAATCAAAATTAGTTTTCTGATGATATTTTCAAAGAACAAAAAACTAATACAGAAATTAAAATGAAAAAGCCTTTAAGGAAATTTTTGTTCTGATTTGTAAAACATATGTTCATAAGAGAAAAAATTAACAAAAGGAAGCATAAAGAAGAAACAAAATCTTCAAAGACATTTTCACCCCAAAGTAGATAAATTCTTTCCATTTTATTATTTTTCTTTTGTATCTGCATATGTTTTATAATAAATGTGATTTTGTAAATATGCAGTTTAGTTTTTAATTTTCAGTAAGTATTTCTACATAATTAAATAGTGTACGAATACATTATTTAAATGTATGCATAATATTACAACATATAGATGTCACATTATTTATTTAATCAATCTCCTAGTAAATATTTAGGCAATTTACATTTCTTTTACTGACACGAATATATCTGTAAAAATATCTTATACATAAATCTTTATATATATCTCTCTGAAGTATTTAGGATATATTAATGTTTTTGAGGCTTTTGAACACGTAAAATTGTGCCCCTCTGAAAAATGTATGAATTTATATTTATATATAACAGCGTGCCTATTCCATCATTCCTACTTCACTAATTATTGTTATAATTTTATTTATTTACGTTTTTAAAGATTATTTATTTATTTATTCATAGAGACATACACAGAGAGAGAGGCAGAGGGAAAAGCAGGCTCCATGCAGGGAGCCTGACGTGGGACTCGATCCAGGGTCTCCAGGATCACGCCCTAGGCTGCAGGCGGCGCTAAACCGCTGCGCCACCGGGGCTGCCCTTGTTATAATTTTCTAAATTTTGTCAATTTGATAGTTGGATAGTTCTTAAGATGGTCATTTGATTTCCTGTGACATTAATATTTTTGTATGCTGTCCATATTCTAGTATATGCATGTGTGCTGTACAAAAGGCTTGATAATGCCTTTTCTTCATTAAATTTTTACTATTAATTTTTTACCAGTTATAAGACGTAGTGCCATATACTGGGAATCATAGTTGTGAACAAGACAGGTGATATTTCTGTCTTTATGAAGCTTAGAATTAACAAAATAAATGACATTAAATATGCATGAGTGAAACTCTCTTCTATTAGCTCTGCATAAATGCCTCTCCAATTTAATCAACATCCTTCATTCCTACAGCAAAACATAGCAACTTATATCTGTAGGCATCTCAACTCTTGTGGCTAGGAACCTACTATTGGCAAGAAAGTGTATTTCTGCTCCTTTACTTGGGTTATATGCCTACCAAGACTCAAATGAGTGTAATCACATATTTGTTTGACTTATGTTCTTGTTATGGTAATTTTGTACTTTTCTGAATATCATATAGACTAAGTAACTTTGTATACAAAATAAATATGGCTTTGTTTCCATATAATTTGGTTTAATATTTAGTTGCTAAAGGTACTACTATTACATTATGTAAAAATGATTGAAAAATAGTGAATGTTAGAAAACATATGCACTTAGGATTTCCTGATTTAAATTTTTCTTCCACCTAAAATTAAAAAAAAAAAATCCTGGAATACAGGATATTCACAACGAATGTTTTTAGTTTTAAAGACTGAATAGAACTCTGATCAGCAGACTGTCATCAAAAGAAAAAGACTTAGCTATAAACAGAAGAAAAAAGAATACATGTGTACTTTTATGGTTCATGTCAAAACGAATGTCTAATACATGCATATATGGTTGTTCATATAGTTTATTCCACTGTTTATTTTCAATTAATCAAAGTGATAACAGGTTTTTATTTGAAATTAAATGACAAAATAAATGATGATGATAGGTATGAGAAATAAGGAAAAATTACAAAATAATTTTCCTTAGGAAATATGACTTGTTTTTGTATGATTTTTGATAGATTTTTCTAAGACTAATTTAAACTTCAGTCGCTCATAATAGGAAGATCTTGAGCTAGATCTTAGAAACAGGTGAAGTCAGCACAACTAAAAGAAGTGCTTCTAAAAAAAAAAGTGCTTCTAGGGAAGTTTTGCTAGGACCACATTATTTTTTTTTCTTCTTAAACTAAGGGAACTAATGGACATTTTTATTTTTAACTATTATTATTTACATGCCTTTGTATATTTTAAAAATTGTTTTTATAAAGAGCAATCTATTGTAAAATTATAGGATTATGTTTTCCATGCCCTGGATAATATATTTAACTTTACTTTTTTCACATAAACATTTTTGGGGGACTGTTAGTCACTACAGTTTGCTTAGGTGATACAAATAAATTTATGTTTGAGCCCTTTTAAGTGTTTTTGAAAGTTTCTTGTTTACCTTTAATTCAGCCATAGAGTTTAGGGCGAGTGTAATTTTGCTTACAGTAGATTCAATGGGTACAGACAGGATCAAATTGTAAACATTTTGAGGCAGAAATGCCTTAGCACAAAGTGTTGAACATGCTTTGAATTGTATATAGTGATATACTGTATCTCTACAGAACTGTCAGGATGAAGAAAAGAAGTGTTGCAACAGTTATAAACATATCATATACAGACATTTATTCAGACAAATAGAGATGTAGCTGGGTGTCATTTTAAAGCTCAACTATTTATGCTCTTGGCAGATAGTTGAAAACAGAATACATTTGTAGCTCAGAGTTTAAAAAAATGTAAAAACAACCAACAAAGGGCATTGCCAGTGGTCAGTGTATCAGGATTAGCATAAGTATGTGAAATACTGATAGTTCTGGTTATTTTTTTACTTCACATTTAATCATTATTAATAAAAGCTAGAGTACTGAAGAAACAGCTTGTTCCATTGAGATGGACATTTAAACCTTTTTTTCATTTTCCCATTTTCCATCTCATTCTTATAGAATGTATAATGATTTTTTAAACCGAAATTCATACAGCATTTTTAAAAAGGAAAAATAATTCTAAAGAGGTTAAGGAAATTGGTTATATATGTAATTTCCACTTCTGCCCATGAGAGACAGCTTATTGGATACCTCTCCCACTGTCAACCATTCTAAGACCAGGCAAAACAGATGTTCAGAACTTGAAAAACAGATAGCACAGGACTTTAAGAAACAAAAGAGATGAACATCACAATTGGATCTGTTTTCTGCTTGGAGAAACTTTCCTGATCATGGGACAGAGAGATAGAATCCAAGTAAAAGCATGCTGGCCTCACTGTGCTGAAGAAGCAAAGATAAGAGTTTGACAATGATGAGGTGGTTAGAATTGGTCCTGCAGAGTGCATAAAGCAAAAAGCTCCAGGGCTCTGCAGAGGAGTTCTCTTATGTCTTTTGCTGAAGATTGAACTGCATATGCCTCAGGTAATATTCTGCAAGGTTTTGCTTAGGAAAAAAAAAAAACTGAACAACTAGAGAACACACCAGGTATAGCAAACCAAATTTCATGTGAACACTCTAGTCAGTTCATTGAGATTTCAGAAAAGACACACAATCCAGAAAAGCCTTTGTGGAAGGGCTTCTATAGTCCTAGAATTAAGGTTACTCTAGAACTACAATAAAAAACGAACAAACTGAAAAACACGACTGGAGATAATCAAGATGATGTATCAGTGGGTTAATTGCTTTCCAGAAAAACAAGCCAAAACAAAAACTCAATACTTTAAGGAAACACAAAAATCAATTTGTCAACAATAAACACTATGCAGAATATATAATAAATATTTACTAGATATCTGAAAGAACAGCAAAATGTGATTCAAAACCAAACAAGAAAAACAATCATTAGAAACAGAGATGACATGTCAGAATTAACTTCTTCAATAGTTTATTTTGCAGTTTTAAATAAAAGCATAAAGAAAAATCTAACTGTAATGAATGATAGAGGGAAATCGCAATAGAGAAATGATAATTATAAAAAAGAACTGAATGAAAATTCTAGCACTGAAAACTACAATCTATCCAAACTTTTTAAAAATACAAGAAAGTACTGGATGGCTTAATAGGATATTGTAAAATGCATTATCAATCAACTTGAAGATGGAAAAATAGAAATCACTGAAACTGAGGCACACAGAAAACAAATTAGAGAAAATTAAAAGACACTCATACGCCTGTGTGACAATAATGTCAAGCAGTAGAATCCCATAACAGATAGAAAGTCAATGGGGTAAGTAAATAAATAGTGGCCTAGCATTTTTTTTGACTAAAAAAAAAATCAACCTGTAGATTTAAGAATCTCCACAATCCCTAAGCAAGGTAAAGGAAAAAAAAAAAAGCCACACAAAAATACAACATGGTCAAACTGCTGTAGACCAAATATAAAGGACTTTTTAAAAGCAGACAGAAGGGGATACCATACTACTTCCAGAGAAACTATAACTATGGCCTCATATTTTTCATAAAAAACAACTAGTGAAGTAAATTATTAAAAGGCAAAATTTTAAAAAATTGTTGAAATAGAACTCAAAGTCCAGAAATCAGTGTCCTTCAAATACCATTCAAAAACACAGACAACATAAAGATGTTTTTTCGTGAACAAAATTTACTCAGAGACTCTATCACTAGCAGTCTTGCACTTTGTGAATGTTGAAGCAGATTAGTTTAGGCTACATGATATTGATACCAGATGGAAATTAGCATCTATACCAGCAAATGAAGAGGGCTGAGTATGGTAAATAAGTGGCAACTATAAAAGTCCTTTTTAAAAATCAATTTTTGAATTTGTTCAAAAGATAGTTGCTTGTATTAAATAATGTATTCTGAAAGAGAGGGAGAGAGGGGGAATGAAATGTATGACAATTGTATAAAGGGCTAGAAGAAAATGGAAGTATACCAATTTAAGTTCCTTAAATTGTGCATAAAATAACCTGCAAGATAGACTACTGTGATACATGTTGTAATTCATAAAGAAACCAGAAAAAGCAGGGTGGGGCAGAGTGAAAAAAACAATAGACAAGACAAAATGGAATAATAAAATGTTTTCAACCCAAAAGAAGGCAAGAAGGAGGGGGGGGGAAGAATTGGTGGACAAAAAAAAATAAATAGTAAGATAATAGCCATAAAACCATGTCAATAATTATCTTATTTTAAAGTACTAAATAGTCTAATTAAAAAAAAAAGACGGCTGTCATAGTTGCACATAGGCTGACCAAACTATATGCTGTACACACTAAATATAAAGGCATAAAAGGTCTGGATGGAGAAGATAATTTTATTTTTTCTTGTATATATTTCCCTTGTGTTTATTTTTCAAATATTTTACAATGTACAGGTCTCATTTTATAATATACATATAATTAAAAATAAAAAATAATCTCTTCCCTTAAAAAAATATATTCCTCATCCTTCAGCTCCAATCTTTTTGTTTGTTTGTTTTTTCAATAATAATATCAGCTAACATTTATTATGGAATTGTTATGTGTTAGTGTATTAGTTTCCTACTGTTGCTGTAACAAATTACCACAAACATGGTGGCTTAAAACAACACAGATTTGTTATTTTATAGTTCTGGATGTCAGAAGTTTAAAATGGGTCAGCACAGCATTGTTCCTTCTAGAAATTTTAGGGGAGAATCCTTGACTTTCCCAGCTTTTAGAGGTTGTTTCAAACTCTGTTTCAATCCTGATTCTTCTTTCCTCGACCCTAACTCTTTTGCATCCCTCTTCTCAGCATCTTTGTCATTACGTTGCACCCACCAAGATAATTATTTTCCAGAATAATCCAGATAATTGCAGAATAACCTGTCCATTCAAAAACCTTGACTTACATTTATGAAGTCCCTCTTACCCAGTAAGGTAACATTCACAGATTTCAGAGATCAGGACCTAGATATCTTTTGGGACCATTATCCTGACTTCCACAGCTAGGCATGGTGCTGATTGCTTTTTATTCATTATTTCACTTAATCCTCATAAAATATTTATCAGCTGGACTCTGTTCAACAGAGGAAACAAATTGAGAGAGATGTAGAAGTTTTCATGGAGTCACAGATTGGGTTGAAAAACGAAAATGAAAAAAAAAAAAGAAAAACGAAAATGAGAACTTCATTCAAATGATTCCAGAACCTTTACTCTTAGCCATTATACTATACACTCTCATTAATATTTTATTGCTTTTAGGTATAATTTGTGGTGTTACATATTGATTTTCATTTTAATTTGCAAGTAACACTTATTACTTATTCTGAATCATACACATGGTATCATATTAAATTAAATCAAGATGAGTGAACTATTGACGGTAGATTAGCTTTGTTTTCCTTGAACAACCTTACCAACTAACTCCTTGAAACAACTTCAATTTCTCAAGATCCAAGGGGCCATATAAAAATGTCTGTGAACCACCTTGCCATGTTATCCTTTGCTTCAGCCCGTCTTTGCTATCTGATGACCCAAGGCTTTTCTGCTGAGGGTTTTGTAATTCTGTAACTGCTCACTTTTCTCATATTCTTTTTTTTTTTTTTTCGCAGAAAGGTGTTAACTCTTAGGCAGAATTAATTTTCAAGTCCACTCATACATTCTGCCCTGGCAAGTTGGGAAGCAGACAACTAACCCCAGTGCTATTTTTTACCTTAATGTAATAGGATGACTCCTGCAGGTCTGGGTATATAATATAGACAGAGGATGGTAGTTGACAATTTGCCAAAAGCAAATATAGATTTTGTTTCTTGTTCAGCCCCTGAAAACTCACTTTTGGAATATTCCATTCATAAATCTGCTAAGGAATTCTTCCTTATGGTTGGCTAGCCACTTTACATCATTTTTTGGTGCAAGGGTTTATTTTATACATTGATGTGATTTGGGGACTGCCCACGTTGTTCTATGTTACGTTGAACTCATAATTCATATTTAATACTACCTTCTAGTATAACACCAGCTTTATCAATAGCAGCCTTATATATTACTGCCATTTAGGTGAAAACTGCTTTTATGATGAGAACATCTTTGATGCCAAAAACTGTTGAAATTTTAGAGGTGTGTGAACTTTTTGTTAAATTAAAACTATTTGTGGTTATCATATCTTGGAATTGTTGGGACTTCACAGCTAGGCCCTCTTCTCATTGTGTATTCACTTTTAGCTATAATATGTAATTTATATGCTGATGAATCTCCAAATTTGGACTCCAATTCTAATCTCCTTTCTTAGAGCTTCATACTTGTGTATTCCATTTTTTACTCAAAATTTCTATTTATCTCACATCCACACATAAAATTCAACATGCTTCCTCTCTGTATATTTATCTTTCATTGTTTTTTATCATAATGAATGGTATCTCTCAGTCATCTTGCCATGAAACTGAAAATACCGATGCCTTCTTTTTCTAAATATATTTAACTAACAAATATTTATATCGCTATGTTCTAGTCCTTGTTCTAAGAACTTTACTCTTTAACTTACTTAATGCATATAAAGTATTAATGAAATGGATACTGTTATTCTCATATTATAAATGAAAAGGCTGAGACATTGAAAATTTAAGTAATTAGCCCAAGGTCACTCAGTTAGTGAATAATGAAATTAGGATTCTAACTCAAACAGTCTAGCTCAAGAATCTGTGCCTTAACCAGCATTCTATGCTATATCCAGGAAACTAATCTCACCAAGTTTATTTTTCAAATATTTCTACATCCTAATTGCCAACATGCTATCTATTCCATTAATATCTATAATTGTTTGGACAATGACAAAAGAACCTCCTAACTCACCCTATTTTCCCTTTGTAGAGAAATAGTGACTAATTAACAATTTGCATTTAAGAAAAGCTTTGCTGTTGTGTATTCAGGAGAGATTCATCATAAGGCTAATGTGATTCCATGCATGCAGTGGATGTATAGGTTTATTTCTGATATCATCATTGCATTAATTTCTTACTTGGGGATTGTTTAGCTTCAAAGAGATAAAGTCTTAAAGGTATCATAGACACAAAAAGAAAAAATCTTGTATGATTCCCCTTATATGATAAGAACATAGAATATTCAGATCCACAGAGACAGAAAATAGCCCCTGGTTGTCAGGGGTTGTAAGGCAGAGAAAGATAGGTTATTATTGTTTAGTAAGTAGAGTTTTAGTTTAGAAAGATAAATTCTGAAGAGGGATGGTGGTTATGGTTTTATAATAATGTGAGTATAATCAATGCCACTAAATGATCAAACTAAAAATAGTTAAAATAGTAAATTTTATGTCATGTGTATTTTACAGTAATTAAAACAATACAATTTGTATGGAAATACAAGAAGAGTTGAATAACCCTTTCAGGAAGATTAAAAACTAGAGCAGCCTCCAAAACATTAAGAGCCAAACGTCATTGACCTTCCATGCAGTCCTTCACTCATTACTACAGCTTACCATTTCCTGGTTCAAATATTCAAATATCCACCTCGGAGGCAATGAGTCTTCAAGAAGGGAGAAGAGTCATTGAGCATGAAGGAGGTAGAGCCTTTGCAAGGAAGTTCCTCTAAGAGAGAAATGAGGGGATAAGCAAAAACAATACTAATAATACTGATGCTAATTCTAATAATAATACAGATCTCTAATACAACTGGCAACCAGGATAAAAATCGAGCTGGAAAATTTGTAATTGAATCAACACTGAGAAACTGCCTTTGTTCTACATTTTACATTAGTAGTTAAGTGGGATTTTTAAAAAGATTTTATTTATTCATGAGAGACACAGAAAGAGGCAGAGATATAGGCAGAGGGAGAAGGAAGCTCTCTGCAGGGAGTCTGTTTCAGGACTTGATCCCAGGACCCCAGCCGGATCATGCCCTGAGCCAAAGGCAGATGCTAAACCACAGAGCCACCCAGGTGTCCCTGAAGTCATCTTTCTAAGCATCTTCTCAAAAGACCCCTTGATATTTCAGAACCAACCTCATCAGAATATTCTGGGAATGTTGCTGACTTTCAACATAGTCTAATCCCACCAAAAATTATCTGTCCAACTATGACTATCACATATATTTTGATGAGAAAAAGTACTCCAAAGATAGTCAGAAATTTCATTGCCTATTTTCAAAAGATATGTTTGTGTAAAAATCCCATTCTAAGACCTGAATAACCTCTCTTCTAAGACTAAGAAAAGTCCCCCGTTTTCTTTCTTTTTTTCAATATGTCCATCTCTGCATCCACTCAATTGTTTTCCAGCCAAGGATGAATATTAGCTTGTGATATCCAAATATCATTTGGTTCTTTTATAATTTATTTACTCCCCTTCCATTGAATTATTACAGCATAATGCATATGTTTGAGAAGACAGCTCAGAAATAAAATATTAATAAATATAAAATTTTATTTAAAAATCAGATTGACATTTATTTGGCTCTCTCAAAAAAATGTAGCTAGACCCATATTTCTGGTTTTCGGTTTTACTTGTCAATTTATGGGTTACTTCACAACATCAAGTCACTTATGGAAAAACAAATCCATCTGTACTGCAAAGGTAAAATCCAGGATTTTCAAATTGTCTTATAATAACTTTTAAAATATTGTATAAAAATATTTTTAAGCCATTTTACAAGCAACATAATTATTTGGGAATAAAGTTGAGAACTATCCCATTTGGAAATACAATGAGTCAAAATTTCAAAAGTATAAATGATAAGTAAAACATTGGGATACCTGGGTGGCTCAGTTGGTTAATTGTCTGCTTTCAGCTCAGGTCATGATCCTGGGGTCCTGGGATCAAGCCCCATGGCTGGCTCCCCACTCAGCAGGGAGCCTGCTTTTCTCTCTGCCCCTCCCCTAACTCATTCTCTCTCTCTTTCTCTCAAATAAATAATAATAATAATCTTCAGCTCAGGTCATGATCCTGGGGTCCTGGGATCAAGCCCCATGGCTGGCTCCCCACTCAGCAGGGAGCCTGCTTTTCTCTCTGCCCCTCCCCTAACTCATTCTCTCTCTCTTTCTCTCAAATAAATAATAATAATAATCTTTAAAAAATTATAAGTAAAACATTTTAGCAAGTGTTATAGGTATATTAAAATACCTTATCTTTCCTCTAATTCTTACATCAGGTAAAAATTACTTTCTAAAAGTGTTATAAAATGCAAATATGTGGAAAATTAGAAAACAGCCTACCATGCCATAAACTTTAAGCTCATGTACCTGTTTTCTGTAGTGTAGTAAAGTATCTAGACATTCATTTAGTCTACAAAACACTGAATGCTTAACTTAGGAAGAGAAAACAGACAGGTAGGTCTGCTTTCAAAGACATTATATTCTAGTGAAGATACAAACATTTTAAAAGTCATGGAAATAAATCTATTTATTGCAGTGATAAACAAAACAAAAGAAAGGTACTTAGACCATGAGAGCCTATAATAAAGATTTGACTTAATTAGGGAGGTCAGGGAAGATTTCCCTGAAAAAAGGAATGGCTGATCTGGGATGAGTAGAGATACTTAGATGAAGAGGGTGATGGAATGGGTAAAAGAATATTTAGACAGAATAGAAAGCATGTGCACAAGGCCTATGGCCAAAAGATACAGCATGATTATGAGTAAATAACAGAAGGTTCAGTGGCTTTAAGGGTGATAACTAGGATTAATATGAAAAAATGAGTAAAGGACAATCCAGTCAGAAGAAACAGCCTGGATATACATGCAGGTCTGTAGCAAAAGGTGTTTCGGCGAGAAATGGGACTAAAATCTGTCACTCGAGATAGAGAAGAGAAAGAACGAAAGTGAGGTTAAGAAGGCTAGTGGGAGATGAGGCTAGAATAATTGGGGCCAGATCAGACAGGATATTGTAAATCATACTAGAAAGAATCCTCCTTTTATTTTAAGAACGAGACTCCCTGAAGGATTTTAAGCAAGACCTGGAGGTGTTGGGGTGAGACGTTAAGGGTTTGATACATTTGCATTACAGGTCCCATTCGCTGGGATTCTCAACTCCTCTCCAGGGCAGATCTGATGCTACCATAAAACACACTTCTGGAATGGCTCTCAATTAATCATGAACTCTATTACATGTAATCAATCCAAGATGATTCAGAAGGTACTTGAGTGTCTTGATATGGTTCTTGGTCTTGGTTGTGTGTATTGAAAATCAATACAGTATTATAGACACAGGTTGCAGAATATTGGTCTGAATCAGTCACAACGTTATTATATATCTTAAAAGTTGCTTCTCAGGAAATCGCTTCTAATAGCTCGCTAGTTTGCTTTTTTTCCCCTATTAACAGAAACACAAAACAAGCATTTGATGTTTCAGCCTTCTGGATAAACTTAGGTTTATCTTAACTGACGAATAAAAAGAGGTCTGCAATATTTTATTTAATGTTTCCATTTCTCCCTTGCCTGAGAATTCCTCGAGACCAAAGTAAGAGCCACATTCATGTTTGTATCATAGCAATTAATGCAACGTCAGGCCATCAGTATTTGTTGATTGCATGAATGGAAATGAAATGGACACAATTCATTTCACCTATGTTCCACTACCGTATTTCATTAATTCTTAAAATGTCACATTAAGTCAATAAATATTTAACGAGTGTACTCTGCACAAGAAAGTGTGAGGCAAGTGTATAAAAGGGCCTCATAACTGTTTTCAGATCTTACTTCTAAAGGTAGAGCTTTATTGAAAACTATCATAGTTTTACCACATGCCCCATTGACCCTTATGCTTCTGTCAAATACTTAGTAGTTATAAATGCTGTTTGATGAACAACTTGACTCTTAAACAAACAAGCATACACACACACACACACACACACACGCTCTATAATATTTTTGCTTCAAATATTATTATATAAAAATATAATGTGGAGTAAAAAGTCATCTCTTTTAGGAGCATTTAGCAAGCTCTAAGTAATGATCTAAATAATTTGCGTACCTTTTTCCTCCTTTTAGTGAGTTTAAGAACCATTTGAGATGAATTACAAATATGACTTTATCTTAGAGTAAGTTAGGAAATACTGTTCAAACGAGGTAAATAATGTGCTGCTTTTCAAGATGACATAATTCTTAAGTATAAAATCAGTAAGTGAACTCGAGAATCTCTGATTTACACTCTGTGTACTAATTTGATTCTATTATTGGATGGGAACCAGGGAAAGTAAGTGTGGATTGAACCGAAGTCTACTTTATCATTTCCTATGGAAACACTCTACTATAAAAATCATTTGTTAGAGATTGCTGTCAGAAAATTGGCATTTAGTGCGTTATTGAGTATGAACTTTGATAAAGTTTGTTCTTTTTCTTTTTTTAAGGATAGTAGGTATCCCGCTGTCAGGGTATGTCCATGCCTGGTTGTTTTGTTTTTGTTGTTTCTTAGGGAGAGAGGGTGACGCAGAGGGAAGCGACGCAGAGGGAGAGGGAGTGAGAGAATCTTAAGCAGGCTCCACACCCAGCACAGTGGAAATCAAGAGTCAGATGCTTAACCCACTGAGCCACCCAGATGCCCTGTCCATGCCTGATTTGAATTCCAATTAATGAAGGCCCCAATTAACCACATGGTGATTGTGTAGGGATAGGTTGAGATACCAGCTAGAATTGAGACAGCATGTTAAGTGACTAGCACATTTTAATTTCAGTGAGAGGTTTAGCACATGGGACAATGAGAATGAGAAGGTGAGCCAATGAAAGATAAGATGGGAGCCAGCTGTGGAGAGTGGGCATATTCTCACAAATATATTGTTTCTGTGCTTTCTGTATATTTTCAATTCTCTTACCACCCTCTTCCCCAAACACAGATTTATGATTTTAAAATATGATTTTAAAAAATACATTTTAATTTTATATTCAGCTTATCCTTCCATTATTTTAATAAAGTCTTTTTTTTTCAGTGCATATTTTAGGTTTACAACGAAATTAGGAAGATACAGATTTTCCATATGCCCGCTGTCCTCACACATCACATAGCCCCCATTTCCACCCCAACAGGACTCAGTAAAAAATTTTTTGTTGTTGTTTTATTTTTATTTTTTATTTTTATTTATTTATTTTTGCCAAGGGTGAACCTGCATTGACACATCATAATCATCTGAAATCCGTAGTTTACCTTACAGTTCACTCTTGGTGTTATACATTCTATGGATTTGGACAACTATATAATGACATGTATCCATCATTATTTCACTGTCCTGAAAACCCTCTGTACTCTATTTATCTCTGCCTGCCCCCACCCAATACCACATATCACAACCAGAAAAAGACTATACATTTTCCTCTAAGCACTGCTTTCATTTCATCCCACAAATTTTGATAAATTGTGTTTTCATTTTTAGTTGGCTCTAAATTCTATTTTATTTTTCTTGAGATGTTTTCTTTGAGCCATGCGTTACGTAGCAGTGTATTTTTTAATGTCCACATATTTGAGAATTTTGCAGCTATCGTTCTGCTACTGATTTCTAGTTTAATTCCCACTGCGGCCTGAGAGCAGACACTGTATGATTTGTATTATTTTAAGTTTATGGCCCTAAATGTGGTCTATCTTTGTGAATTTTTTCACGTGAGTTTGAGATGTTTATGCTGCTGTTCTTGGACGAAGTAGTCGGCAGACACCAGTTATATCCAGTTGATTACATTAGCTTTGAGTTCAACTATGTCCTTACTGACTTGCTGCACTTAGGACCTATTTCTGAGAGAGGAGTGTTGATATTTCCAACTATAATAGTGGATTCGTCTATTTCTTCTTGTTGTTCTTTCAGTTTCTGCCTTATACATTTTTTAGCCTCTGATATTAGGCACATGCCACTAAGGATTGTTACATCTTCTTGAATTCTTCCAACACTTTGTAATGCCCTTACTTATTTCTGATAAGTTTTCTTGCTCTGAAGCTCCCTGTGTCTAAAATTAATATAGCTACTCCTACTTCCTTTTGATTCATGTTAGCATGTTAGGTCTCTATCTCTTTACTTTTCATCTGGATGTGTCTTTATTTTTAAAGTGTAGGTTTCTGTAACTACATATAGTTGAGTCAAGTTTTTTAATACACTATTACAATCTCTGCCTTTTAATTGGTACATTTAGGTCATTGACAATCAAAGTGATTATTGATATAATTGGATTAATATTGACCATATCTTTGCTGATTTGCATGTGTTGCTTTTGCTCTTTGTCTCCTATTTTTTTCCTGCCTTTTGTGGTTCATTGAGCATTTTTTATTTGCTTTCCTCTATCTTTTTAGCAATATTAGTCATACTCTTTTTTACTATTTTTAGTCATTGCCCTTGAGTTTACAATATACATTTACAATTAATTCAAGTCCACTTCCAAACAACATTATATCACTTCATAGATTGTGTAAGTGCTTTATAACAAAATAGTCCTAAAACCACCCTCTTATTTCTTGTGTCATCATCATTCATTTAACTTACATATAAGTGTACATATTCTATCTCTTTTATGTATATATATATATACATTATCAGATACATTATTGCTTTTATTATTTTGAATAAGTCATTACCTCTTAGAGCAATTAAGAATAAGACAAAATTTTTTATTTTACCTTTATTCCTTTCTCTTTTTCTCTTTCTTTCTTTCTTTCTTTCTTTCTTTCTTTCTTTCTTTCTTTCTTTCTTTTCTTTTTTTTAGAGAGAGAGCACATGTGAGCAGAGCAGGGAGGAGAGGGAGAGAGAGAACCTCAAGCAGATTCTGTGCTCAGCATGCAGCCCAAAGTGGGACTTAATCTCAAGACCCTAAGATCATGATCTGAGCCGAAATCAAAAGTTGGACACCCAAGTGACTGAGCCACTCAGGTGCCCCTACTTATTCCTTCTCTGATGCTTTAGTTCTTTATGTACATCTGAGTTTCTGAACTCTATTATTTTGCTTCCCTCTAAAGAATTTATTTTAACATTTGTGGCAAGGCAGGTTTATTAGTAACAGATTCCCTCAATTTTTGTTTGTCTGTGAATGTCTTATTTTGCACTCTCACTTTTGAAGGTAGAGTCTAGGTTGGTGGGGTTTTTTTCCTCTGTTTTAACTATTTCACTCTACTCTTATTTGCATGGTTTCTGAGGAGAAGTCAGATGTAATTCTTACCTTTATTCCACTATAGGTTAAGTTTCCTCATCCTCAGCTTCTTATAGGAATTTTTCTTTACCTTAGACTTTCTACAGTGTAAAATGATGCCTATGTGTTATTTGTTTTTGCTTTGCACTTGCCTTGTTTGGTGTTCTCTGAGCTTCCTGGATCTGTGGTGTGATATGTGACATTTATTGAGGGAGATTCTCTGTTATCATTGTTTCAGATAGTTCTTCTGTTTCTCTCCTTCTGGAATTCCTATTTTTTATATATTACATTATGCATATGCTCATGTAATTGTCCCACAGCCCTTAGGTAAATTTTGTTCTTTCATTTGTTCTTTCTTTCTTTTGGTTGTTTTTCTGTTTATTTTTTATTTTGGGAGATTTCTATGGCAATAACCTCAAGTTCAGAGATTCTTTCCTCAGCCATATCCAGTCAACTTAAAAGCCCAGCAAAGATATTCTCCATTTCTATTATTGGGTGTTTAATTTATTTTTGGTTCTTTCTTAGAATGTCCGACTCTCTGCTTACATTGTCATGTAAGTAGTAGGAGTTCTAGTAGAACAACTAGTAGTCTTCATGTATTAACCACAGTTGTTTTAAATTCTTGATCTGATAATTCCAACATCCCAGCTGTATCTGACTCTGATTTTCATGCTTGCTCTATCTCTTCAAACTGTGTTTTTTGCCTTTGTATGACTTATAATTTTTTCTTGAGAGCCAGATGTGATATACTAGGTAAAAGAATCTCCTGTGAATAATCCTTTAATAATGTGGTTGTAAGGTGTGGGGGCAAGGGGACCATTCTATAGTCTAATAATGGATTAGGTCTCAGACTTTTAGTGAGCTTGTGCCTCTTGACTGTGAACTTCACATGTGTTTCTCACTTTGGGGAGTTGGTTATTTCCCTTCCCTCAGATCATTAGGCTGTGATAAAACCATCACAGGTTAGGCTCTGGCTCTAACTATTTTCTCCAGAGGGCAGACCTTGTTTAGAGGAACAGAATGCTTTGATGTGTTTCAAAATGGTTTCTTTTTTCTTCTCTCTTCCAGAAGCACAACGGATTTTTTTCCCCCTGATATTCACTGCAAGAACCTGATAGCATTACAGGAAGTAAAAATCACAAAATGTGCCCTCCTCCCCCATCCCTAGTGGCTGGGATCTCCTGTCATTCTTATCACTCATACTTGTTCATGCTGAGCCTCTAGCAATTCCTCAATTATGGTTCAGGTTTTCCTACCATGACTGGTTCCTAAGGATGCTTCAGTTTGTGGATTTCTGCTGTGTAAGTTGTGATTCATTGTATCTGCTTATTGTTCTCTTCAATTTTGGAGGCAGCAGTTTTCCCTGAGATCTTACATCTCTGATCGATGTAAGAAGAGTTGCTGATTTTTTAGTTTGTTCAGCCTTTCACTTGTTAGGATGGAGTGGCTACTTATAGATTCTTATAGGCTGAACTAGAAACTAGAAGTCTGATTATTAAAAAAAAAAAAAAACTTGGGGGTGCCTGGGTGGCTCAGTCTGTTGAGCATCCAACTCTTGATTTTGGCGGAGGTCATGATCTCAGGGTTGTGAGATCTAGAGGCCGGGCATCAGGCTCCACTCTCAGCATAGAGCCTGCTTGGGATTCTCTCCCCCTCTTCTTTGGCCAGCCTCACCCCCCACCCCCGCCAACTCCTGCTCACACTCTCTCTCTAAAAAAAGATATAAATAACAAATAGATAAGTAGATAAAAAAAGTCCATGTAGTATTTTTGCCTTTAGTGTCTCCTACCATTATGATATGGTTATATCACATTTTAAAACTTAAATAACTATTTATTAGTATAGGAATAGTAGCATAGCAATAAATGCTCTTCCTTTAAATAACTTTTAGTTTTTCTCAAATAAGTGCCTCATTTTTTATTGACTTCCTCAGTTTTCTACTACCTCTTTCTAATTTGGGCTTAAATGCTCTCAGAAAAATACACCTTTCTTCAATATGTTCAAACACATCAAATAATGTTTTAGCTTAATTTCTTTGTGGTTACTGGTTATTAAATGATCCTTCCTGGGAAATACTTTGTTTGAATTTGCACATGGTTACTGTACAGGTGTGCTTCCTACCTATCTTCCAAAAGATTCCCTTTCATCATCATCACCTGGAAAATTTCCATGGCCTCTCCCAAGTGTTCTGTCCTATTTTCCAAACACATTTTCCCTTTTTTTTTTTTTTTTTTTTTTTTTTTATGCCTTACCCATTGCTCTGATGGAGCAGCTTCCTAAAAAGGGTGTGAAAGGTGACATTTTTATGAGTTTGTATGTCTGAAGATGTGGTAACTTATTGCTTCCAACTTAATTGGTAATGTTGATGGGTAAAAATTTGTTTTGAAGATAACTTTGTAAGTATCCCCTGTTCCATTATTTCCTTTCTCAGTTTTGCTATTGAAAAGTCTGGTGCTACTCTGATTCCTGATTTTTTTTTTTTTAATGTGACTAATTTCAGACTTGTAGGACCTTTATCTCTGGTGATTTTATATTTTATGGTAATATGTTTTAATATGGGCCTTTTTCATTACTTTAGTTAGGGCACTCCTGGGTCTTTTCAACATAGAAATATGTGTTTCTCCAGGACTTTCACCCCATAAATTACATAAGGCAGAAAAATGACTACCTTTAATTTGTGAAGAATCAATGTTGAGAGGCCTTGGGCCCCAAGGGACTTGTTGCCAATACCATGATTTTATTTTTAAGGTCCTTAGGCATAGCTTGTCTGAAGTGAAATATGAGGAACATTTTTTACAAACATTATGAACAAGACTTAACAAAGAATGAGATGAGGTTTTAATTAGAGTAATTTAGCAATCATTGAAAGACTCAGCTCTGTATCAGGGACAACAATATGGGTGGGGGGTGATTGGGTTATTTGAGCATGAAATAATCCTAGTAAACCAAGTTCAGCCTGGCCACAAAAAGGATGGACTGAATTCCAAGCCAATTTCTGCCCTCTGCCTTATGGGCTGCAACCCTGACCTACAGGAAAAAGCCATTGATTGGCTCTTTCTGAGATCTAGAATTTGGGGAACACTTAGGAGCCTGGCAGCAGTCAAGCTGTATGTTGTTCTAACGAGGCCAACAGTACAAAAACAAAACAACAACAAAAAACAAAACAAAACAAAAAACAAAACAACAACAACAAAAAAACAGTGCAACATACTTATAATCATGTCTATTTCCAGCTTCTTTTTTACTGATTCTGAATTCAGGATAGTTAAAGAGGTGGGAATATCTCCTTTCTAACATACAGGCTGTTTTGATCCTCTATTACTCACAGAAAAATACATACATGCCAGGAGCAGGTACCTTCTGGCAAAAAAAAAAAACAAAACAAAAATAATTTCTTATTATCGCCTGCATTTTCACCCTATTCACTTAGTGATTCTGGTTTACTCTGGAAAGAACTAGTATATTTTTCATGTTTACAATTTCGAAGATGGACTCACAAAGATGAAAATATGACAGTTATGTCTTAGAAGTGTAAACCACACCCACTGGTCATTCATCTTGACAAAGCATAAGGTTCCTATAGACTTTGTAGTGATCGTTTACCTTTGGGGAGTTCATGGATTAAGTTGAATAATGAGCTTCTGCACAATGATCTACCAAGATCCAGTCGAAGGTCATGAATTCATGTTGTGTTTCTACAGTGTCCTGAAACAATGGTTGTAATTTAACTACTTTTTTAAAAATGCCTGGAAGGACACTTAGGCATTTTCTATTGTAGTAACTGCGGTTGTAGGAGTACACTTACCGAATCAGTTCAAATAAGGTAGATTTCTTCAAAGCAGCTAATAGCAAAAGTGTAAAAATGAATAAACAGGAGATTATTTAACAAAACTTGACCAAGTAACAAATTTAAAGAAAGTTATTCTAGTCCTACACTGCCAAAGAGGAAAAAGCCCTGAAAAACAATGCTGAATTAAAGTCAGATTTGAATGAATAGGGGAAAAACAACTGCTGCTGACAGATCATCATGAAATAAAGATAAGACAATTGATTTTAAAGTGCACACATTGTAGTGACTTCAAATGTATGGAGAAAGAAACTGATTATATCTGTTATAGGTAGAGTACTAAATTAGACATTTAAAACATTTCTTATAATTCTTTAAAGCATCCATAAATAGTTTCCCACTAATTGTCAAACAATCATTTAAAACTTTTTGTTACATTTATTTAATTATATATGCAGAGATAAATATATGTACTTCATTATTGAGACACTAGCAAAGGATAGCGTTCTCTCCTGTATCTTCAGAAATGCATTATAATCCAGCTTTATTACAGATGATGCTTAATGATTAATTCTAAAGCTATGAGTTCTGCTGTTTGAACAAGTACAATTAAGATAACGAATATCTCGGGCACAAGACTTGGTTTATAAAGATAATTCTATGGAATCATAGAGGCCTATAGAAAAATTAGTCAATTATTTCTGTCATAGGGTTGATTTTCACAGGTTCTATTTCCAAACAAATATAGGTACTGGGACCTTTCTATTCCAAACCACCACTACCCATTTATACCATCCTCTTGAGTCATTGGGCTTGTACGCATCCTGGATCTTTGAAAAGGAGAGTATCAATACAATACAGCACATTCAGTGTTGTCATGTGTCAAGAGAGGGCATCACTTGTGCAGGAGAATCTTGCGTCACAAATAGACGAATCTGACTGTTGTCTTGGCAGAGCAGGGCCCTCCGGCACTAGCAGTCACTGTCGCTGGGCAGTCTCTGAATGTTGAACGGGCTCCTCTTTACATCATTCCCCTACTTGTAGTTATTTCGTCTTCCCCCAGCCTCCACTCATCCTGCTCCATCACGCTTTTCTCCTCAGACTGCCCAGGCAGGTGACGTTTATCTCTTCACCTTGAGGATGAAGAGCAATGTGGATTTTCCTTTATTCATTCTTGGAAGTATTGTTCGACATACAAACTGTGCCCTACTTTCTTCACAGACTTAACTTCAGATTTTTAGAACACTTTTTACTTATTTCAATGAAATCTGATGTTTCACATGAAAACCTTTGGCTTGCATACTCATTTTGGCAATGATTTTTAAGCTTGGTTGTGAAAAGAATCATTTAAAGAGGAGCATATACCAGTGCCAACCACCCCCCATACTCAAAGGTTCTCATGCAAGTAGTTAGATTGAAGCTTGTCTTAACATGTTTGGGCTTCTTTAATAATAATACCACAAAGCAGGTAGTTTGTAAACAATAGAAATTACTTTCTGACAGTTCTAAGGACTAGAAAATCCAAAATCAAAATTCCTGGTGAGAGCAAACTTCCTGGTTCATACATGACCATCTTTTTACTGTAACTTTAGATGGCAGATGGGTCTAGGTACCTCTCTGGGGGTCTCTCTTATTATAAGGGCACTACTCCCTATCATAGGGCTCCACCCTTATGACCTAACCACTTCCCAAAGGCCTCATGTTCTAATACCATCATGTGGGTTACTAGGTTTCAACATATAAATTAGTGATGAGGGAGAACAAATATTCCAGCCATAGGATGCCCCTATATTATGACATTTTCCAGTTGAGATTTAAATGAGCAGCTATGATTGAAAAATACTGGCTTCTAGAAGTACAAATCTATGAGCCCTTTAGAAAGTCTTAACATTGACCAGTCTTGGAGACCCATTGCAAAAAATCAAAATCAAAAACAAAAACAAAACAAATTAGATAATGTAAAATGTTTAGCATAGTAGTTGGTGCAAAGTAAACATTCAAGTTAGTGATGATGATATTTTTCTTTCTTTTACTATTATTATAATCCTAATCCTCCTGTGGTAATGTAGATTTCTATTTGATTTGAAGTACTCTACTGCAAAGTTGTAACAAGGCAAAAAGCCACACAATGATTAGTAATCTATTTCTCACTATCTTCATATGTAAACATCCCAATGTGTAAAGCAATGTTTTGAGCACAGTGAGTTTTACATGAATAAGCCCTTTATCTTGTCAAATGTAAGGTAGTTGTGTTCAAATGTTAGTCATCAAAATCTAAATTTAATTCTCAGTTTCTCTGAGATTAATGTTGTTCCATATTTGTCAAGATGGAGTTAGTAGGCCTTGGCAACATGAGAAAGGCAAGGAAATGGAAGTGAAAGAAAAAACTCATGAGTTGAAGTTGTGGAATTTACAGCAGGAACAAAGCAAAATATACTTATAAGAAAGAATTATAATCCAGCTTTATTGCAGATGATGCTTAATGATTAATTCTAAAGCTATGAGTTCTGCTGTTTGAACAAGTACAATTGGTTCAAAGTGAGAAAAAAATCCTTTTGCCCACTGATCTTGTTTTGCCCACTGACAGAATTAATTGACTAATTTTTCTATAGGCCTCTATGATTCCATAGAATTATCTTTATAAACCTTATGGTAGGGCAGCCCCGGTGGCTCAGTGGTTTAGCGCCCCTTCGGCCCGGGTGTGATCCTGGAGACCTGGGATGGAGTCCCATGTCAGGTTCCCTGCGTGGAGCCTGCTTCTCCCTCTGCCTGTGTCCCTGCCTCTCTCTGTGTCTCTGTGTCTGTCATGAATAAATAAATAAATAAAATCTTTAAAAAAATAAAAAAGTAAACATTATGGTATCCTTAATTAAGGAGTAATACAAAAACATCGAAAATACAGTTGTTCAGAGAATGCAGTGAGAAACAAATCCTTTTGCCCACTGATGTTTAGATCTCTTACACACTGAAACTATGATGTGCAAAGGGAACCTAGTAAAATAAATTAGAGTATATATTAAATCCAGATACTTCCATGATAAGTTAATGTTTTCACTTTGCATCCAAAAACAGTGTGCCGAATCATTAAAACAGCGTGAGCTTCTTACCTTCAGGTCTGAGAATTCCTATTTCTTTAACATATAAGAGAGGAGAGGAGATCTTTCTTCACTGTTATTTAGTCATTTCCTTCTTCTCTAGGGTAAAATTTACTGACACATAAACATAGTCAAACATCTTGAGGATATTTATTCTCAGAAAAGAAAGGTGATATGGCCTTATAATTCTTAGCATTTTCAAAATTTTATCTGCACAGGAAACAGAAATAAAGATAATACACTGAAGCTGCCACACAATAGATTGAAGGTAAACATAAATAAAAAACAGTGACAGTGGACAAGATGAAGTATAAAAAAGGAATACAAGCAAGGTCAATAAATAAATATTCTTATCACATTTGGTTATACGTAGAATTTAGTAGATGGAAAATATAATTCTCGGGTATTTCTTCCTGTACCAGCAAGTTATCACTGACTCACCATCTTGGTTATTATGAACAGTCTATACTTCTTTAAAAGAAATACAAAAGTCTTTACAAAACAGAATAAAACCATTTCTTATAAATAGATTAACATCTGAAACAAGTGTGAGATGAAGCATGTGGGCAATGTGTCAGCAAAAAAGTAATGTTTTGAAGTCATACATTCTGAGATGATTTAAATAATTCCTATTTTAAGAGTTTTTAACAATTTCACTTGATCACTTATTCTTCTTAGACTGAAAAGTTGCCTAAGATGATCATTCACACATGTAGTTTCCTTATATACCTTACATATTATATTTCTTTAAATAATAATAATAAGGATAATAAGGATAAGTGTCTTAAGAGTTGTTAGTGATATAAACAGAGCTGCCATCTTGTGGATAACAGGACAATCAGCCACGTGTTGATGCTGCAAGACATGTAAAATACTATATTCTAATATTCCTAAGTGTTCAGAGTGAGTAATAATTTTTTCAAGAGTTTAAAACCTGTTTAAATTCCTAAGTCCTGCCTATGAAATTATCACCTGAAGGACATATTCATTTCTTCTGAAGTTAGTATTAACCTAAACCTTATTAATATGTAGGTTGGGAAACATTGGAGGATGGTTTCTCCAGTTTAATTAGCCTCGAGTGCTGATTTGTTTTGATAATATAAATAATTAGCTTAACCACAAAATTGATGTAACAGAAATAATTGTCAGGCAATTAAATACTGCAATGATTTCAGCTCCTGGGAAATATATAGTATGTAAGTATAGTAATAAAACTGAGATGTACTTGGCTTGAACTACAAAACATCTTCTAGTTGATTTGTCAAAAGTATTTTTATGGGTTCCATTTTCCTCATATCAGAAAACATCCACTAATAAAAATTTACTCAGAATAAAGCCTAGATTAATTCCTGTAGTGATTTCCCCCTATATTAAGCTTTTACATGGCTTTAAAGTTAAAATATTTTTCTGTGCCCTGGAATTCATTTAAGCTGGCCATTTTGGTTGGAAGAGTGTAACAAATAAAAAGAGAATGTAGGTAAATTCATGATAAAATGTTTTTGTTATTTTCCCTTTTCATGGAGTTGATTTTTTTTAAATCCTGAAAAAATGTATTTTATTTCTCTACGTGTGTATAATAAATAGTATATTCAAAAATTGACACCATCTTTTTGGTTTTTCTTGTAGTCTCTTTATGTTTACACTTAGAATGTTTTCTTTTTTTTTTTTTTTTTACAACATGTAATCAGATTAGATGTCTTACTAATACTGTTTGTGATAGTACTAGGGATTTTATGTATTACTATCAGTGCTCATATTACATGTTCACTATCTTACTTTTGGCTTTAAACCAGATGCATATGCAGACTGATGTTCAAGTATCAAGACTTCACAAAAAGACACACTGCAAATAAATCACTGAAAGGCCCTGACCTATAAAATCTCTGCTCTTCCTAAAGAAATACTACCAAACTTTTTTTTTTAAGATTTTATTTATTTATTCATGAGATATGCAGAGAGAGGGAGGCAGAGGCACAGGCAGAGAGAGAAGCAGGCTCCATGCAGGGAGCCTGATGGGGGACTCCATCCTGGGACTCTGGGTCGAAGGCAGATGCTCAACCACTGAGCCACCTAGGCGTCCCAACACTACCAAACTCTTACTAAAACTTCATAACTTCCACTCATCATTAATTTCAGATGATGAATGCCCATCATAAAGAATATAATTGTTCTATTCTTAGGTATAATATACTACGCTGGAGTGAGCACCCTGATTTCCAGATATATGTGCTATATTTATCTGAACCTTTCTTTTTTTTTTTTTTTTAATTTATTTATTCATGATAGTCACACGGAGAGAGAGAGAGGCAGAGACACAGGCAGAGGGAGAAGCAGGCTCCAAGCACCGGGAGCCCGATGTGGGATTCGATCCTGAGTCTCCAGGATCACGCCCTGGCCCAAAGGCAGGCGCCAAACAGCTGCGCCACCCAGGGGATCCCTATCTGAACCTTTCTTGAGTGTATAGATATAATTATTTAAAACTAAAATATAAATTCTGTCCTAATGAATTGCAATGAAATTTGAAATTGACTTACTATATAGAATAAAGATTATTATAAACCAGTATTAATTTAAAATATTTCTACTAGATTTTTCTTCTCTCCTATTTATTCTTCTAGGAACTAAATTATATTCCATTAATTTTCCTATTTTGTACATAATTCAAATAGTTATGCTTTCATATTTAATAAGTAAACTCCCTAAAAATTTTACTGATCCATTGATTAATCCTGATCATGTATGATATGAAATCTATAGACTTAAAAAATCTTATTTACATATTTTAGTAATGCAAAACTAGATCCCTTTACAAAGGTATTAATTTATTAATGAATCATGTGAATAATGTGGGTATTTGATAAAAATGCCTGCAGAGCACTAGGAGTATTTTTATTTTCCAATCTTCATGGTATCCTATATTTATGTGGAATAGTAGCACCAAAAAAATGCAAATCAAAATAAGAAAAGTTACAATCTGTGTTTATTAAAAGAGCCAGTATAGACATTTATCTTAAAAATGGTGTGTGTATATATATATATATATATATATATATATATATATATATGCTTTCTATATTCAGCCTGGGTGGCTCAGTGGTTTGGCGCTGCCTTCGGCCCAGGGCATGATCCTGGAGACCCGGGATCGAGTCCCACATTGGGCTCCCTGCCTGGAGCCTGCTTCTCCCTCTGCCTGTGTCTCTGCCTCTCTCTCCCCCTCTCCCTCTCATGAACAAATAAATAAAATCTTTTAAAAAAATATATTATATTATTATAATATAATTATATTATATTATTAAATTATATTATATTATATCAGCAAGATATAATCTAACTTTTCTATTTATCTCTGTTATTAAATATTTATATTATTAAAATTTTATATTATGTATGAAATGGAGGAGCATATTCTATTTTATAAATTATTATTTTCTCCATGACATATCTTCTTAGCAATTACAATGCCTTACTTTATCATTCGTCTACCAGAAATACAGTTGACATTTCCATTGTCCAAATTCATCTTTCTGATCTGTAATTCAATTTTATGTCACTTAGCATGGCAATGAATCTTTTTTTATACACATTTCCATCTAAACTCCCATGTTTTTAGGCAGAAATAAATGAACAGTGTCTTTCATGTTGGCCCCAAGTACATCTTGACAAATAGTCTTCTTGAATCTAGATTCTGGCACTTGACTAAGATGATTAAATTCTAAATAATATTGGCAGGGGAGATAACTTTGAAAAAAGATCACAAAGGGGCACCTGACTGGCTCAGTTAGTAGAGCATGCGACTCTTGGTCTTGGGGTCATGGGTTCAAGCCCACAATGGGTGTAGAGCTTACTTAAAAAATAGTAATAATAATAACCCACAAATATAAAAAAAAAGAAGGAAAAAGACCACTGAATGAGTCAGTGTTATAAACCAAGTTAATTTACAATATTGCTTTCTATTTGAAATTTTGAGTTTAAGATAATAATATTTCTTAGTTCATTATTTTGAAGACACTAATTGACTCATTTTAATTCCCTGAATGCTTTTAAAATGAATATATTTGATCTTTTGCATAACAATAATATTAATTACCTCTTATGTTTATGTAAGACTTTTAAATTTACAATAATGTTTCATACATTGCCTCATTTAATCCCTATATTAACTTTTCTCCTTTTTGCTATAGGTAGCATTATCATTCTCATTCTATACATGAAAGTTATTAATGTTCTAAAGTTCTCACAGGTAGTACATGATGGAGCAAGATTTTGGAGGCTGGATCTTTGGAGCCCAACTCTAGAACTCTTGCCCCTATTTCTCATATACTAACTTGTTATGAAGATTATTTGAATAATTAAACCAATGGTCATGAAAGTCAGGACTTGAGAGAAAATTTTGAATGAATGGTCTATAAAAGCACGTCTTCATGTATTTTCAACTTTTAGAACTCTCATTGAGCCATACAATAAAAGTAATTTTCTGTCATTGGAAATGTGAAATAAGTTATCACAACTCTTTGCCCTGAATCCATTATTCACAAGGACACAAATCAACATAGAGGCATATCGGGGCACCGTTGGTGACCTTCTTTTCCCTAAAGGTGGGAATGGATGAAACGAATTTCTCTCACTGTCTCTCCAGGTGGTTGTACTGTTTGCATGCTGAGCTGCACAGCTTTCAAAGGGCTTGCCCTGGGATATGACTGGGCTGGATTTAGATGGAGCTGGCCATTGAATAGCTCTGGTAATTCTTGCATCTCACAGTTATGCGGCTGACAGCTCCTTTGGTGGAGAAAGCGTGGATATATTTCAAGGTGATGGTAGTTTAGTCCCTCTGGCAGCAAGCTGCTGCAACCAGCTTAGCCCATTATCCTCCTCTCCCACTAGATTTAAGCTTGGGGAGAAGTCTGGGGCTTTTGTCAGGATAGAGAGGAATGGTTGGATAATTATTTCCTGTTTGTGCTCAAAGAGAACAGCACTATATTATAAAGTAGCCTACAATTACTGAAATGGGCTTGTCTATAATTCTAGTAACTTAATATTCTTTGCAAAAAAAACCAAATTTTAATATTATTATTTTAGTGATACTACACTTTCCATATCTCATAGTTTAGGCTTTATTACACAAAACTTTGGAGTTACTATTTAACATTCAGAGGGTTATGCACTTCAAATTTAAAAAAAAATTTTATTAAAGCACTTAAAAATATAGATGGTTGCTCTGACCAAATTGATTGAAAGCTCCACTGTACTGATGTCTACACTGTAATTTTTCTCAACTTGACTTTCTCACAGGGCGGTTCTGTAAAATCAACACAAAGTAATTACAAACTGTAAAATTCCAGATGTTACGCTTACATTAATCTTTTCCTTTAATGTCCATTCTGGGGAACTTACCTTTTGTAAAAATACTGCTATTTAATAAACATATATAAAAAATAAAATTCCCACAGACCCTACCTACCTAATTAGCTATGTAAATGGTTTCTAACATATCCGAGGGGCAGTATTTTCAGTTTGCTACCCTCCAGTAGCTCAACCTCACTTTCATTCCCCTTTCAGCCAAAATTATAGTCAGAGATGAGCATTTCAATTTGCAGCTGACAGTTTAGGGTTAAGATATGATTCCAGGTAACAGAAGCCAATGAGAGTACACCCAGTTGATGTTTGTGACATCATCCTCCAGTCGGAGTACATAGAACAGCTGAGGTAGCGTTCAGTTTCAGCCCCAGTGCCATTATGATGGATGTTTACATCTCTTCATTGAGAGCCAATTATCTCGCTTTTGTGTGAGGCCCAAGGATCACTCATGCTGCCAGGCTGCACAGAGCACTGTTGGATCTAGCTGAACGAATTGTTTTCCCTGTCTCTGGTAAGAGCCTCTTCTGTTTTACCTTCTCTTTCAAAATAAAGGTAGATGTGTATAACAGAGGAAACAGTGTAAGAAACTGGTGTCAGGGTCGAGCAGGATTACTAGCCGGTAAGCTTTTAATCAGAGCAATGTTTAGCATTATTAAAAGGAAATGTGGATCTGGCAAAATGAATTGAAAAAGAGCATGCTAACGTTTACCTGGCAAACTAATTTGCAGTAGAAAATGAATGGCAGGTAAATTCAGCTTTTCTTTAGAAAAGGAAAGTAACTGCTGTTATGGGATAATTATTTTGAAAATGTGTGTGTGTCTGTTTTTAAAAATACTTGTGGATATGTATACCACTCTGCTCCATGCCTTGATTTTCTGCTTTTAGGAGCAAAGAGTAGAAATGGTCAATCCCAAGTAGTGTTGCTATAAATTTAAAATGAGTCAAAGTTTCTAATTGTTAAATGATAGTTCTTTGGGACAGTTTTCCAAAGTTGCATCTATATAGAAAAAAACAAAATTTACCAAGTGAGCAAAGGCTTTAGCTTCTGAAATGAAGTTGTAGTACTTTGTACTGACATTTACTATTTTTAATCCAAGGAAATGATAATAGCAGATAGTTTTAAGGAACGGTGTGGGAATTTTTTTTCTGGAATTGGGAGATGTTAAAATCATGTATTGAGCTAAGTGCTTTTGAATGCATAGCAAAATACTGTTTTATGCTTTTGTAGAATATTTAAACTCTAAAAATAAAGCTTTCAATTATTTAATCATTTATTGGTAGTGATATTTACACCTGAGAATCCTTCCCCGATTATAACAAAATGAATAAATTTGCAGCTGTTGAATTGCTGTGGGTCTAGGAGATGGAATCTGACAGGGATCCTGAAAAATCAGATACAATAAAAGCTTTTAATTGACTGAAGATGTTCACATGCTACCAAAATGAAGAATTCAAAAACACTTTTAGTTCCTCAAATAATATTTATTATCACAGAACAAAGTAGCAGGCTATTGTTATTTTAAAGTTGAAGGCAGTTATTTATGAAATGAAGAACCAGAAAAGGTGTAAATAGCTGGTATTTAATTTAACCTATTCTTTTATTTTAATAGCCTCACCCTCTCTTTCTAGGGTAATAAAACTTTTGACTAACGACTTAGCCATCAGGCTTCAATATGCTCATGCTTTTCAGATTTACCTCTACTCAGCTTCAACATAGTCTATTTCTGCCGGTGCAAACCAGTAATTTGGATAATTAGAAATCAGGGTTTGGAGGTGCTCAAGTTGTACTTACAGACAGCAGGGATCTCTCAGCTATGTCACACTTCTGCATCCTCCGCCAGCCCAGTCCTGTTTGGCAGCGCTTGACATGACTGCCGTTCGACTTGTCTCTTTCAGTCAATTCAGGTCTGAACAAAACTGAGTTTATAGGAAGTGTCAGATGTGTATTAATGGAATCTTACAACTTGAGCGCGTTGTCTCAGACAAAACAGTCAATTATCCACCAAGGCTCAAAAGCTTACAAATATGTACCCGGAGTTAATTGCTTACAGGGAGACTGAGGCTGGTTATTCTGTGAATTTCAAAATCTAAATGTGGGAATCCCAAACTTTTGATCATGGGAATGTGAAAGCATAATGATTCACCACTTTGAAATGAATTTTTTCCCCTGACATACCTTAAAGTGGACTTGAATTGCCCAAAGGTCTTGACTGTCGTTTTCACAGGTGATCAATCTCAACTCAGGGAAAACATTTGTTTCCTGATGATTAATTCTCTAAAAATCTATTTATATAATTCTGTTAGCAATGAAGACAATCTTACTCAGCCAATGAGCAGCCTAGGCATTTAAAATGGTATTTTCTGCTGAATGCTTCCCTCACTGTTAAGTGTCTCTGGTGACAAATGCACTGCTTTGGTAGTTAGAATTGCTCACTTCCTTGTTTTCCTCTGAATGACTTTGTACAACATGGATATGGATGATATGATCGAACCGGCTGGTTAACTTTATTGACAGAAAGATTTTGGTTTTTATTTAATTTTTTTAAAGGGAGGACATCAGTGGGATCATAACCATTTCCCATGCCACAAACTCTCTGGACAGAATGCTTACTACTATAGGGAGCCATAGGTGAAAAAATGCAAGAAGGTGCCTGTCCTGCTGTGCTCCTTGCATCCTTTTTAACATATATGTCCTTTGTCTGAGTTAGGTAACCATCTTTTTTTTTCTTTTGCATTTTTCTTCTCTATATTATTTTATCCAGTTCTTTGTGTATGGTGTACCAAGTTCAA
Organism: Canis lupus dingo; assembly: GCF_003254725.2. Lineage (NCBI taxonomy): Eukaryota > Metazoa > Chordata > Mammalia > Carnivora > Canidae > Canis > Canis lupus. The sequence goes on along the minus strand of NC_064257.1, from coordinate 27,741,751 downwards.
TGGTACTAAGAGACAGGTTCTCCAGATCTTGAGATGGAAACAGTGCTGAGTAATAAAAAGATTTCTATTACCTCTTCTGAAGTTCTCTGCATCTCCCAGAGGCTGAAGCTGTTATATATATGGTTTCCTTTTGAAAATAGTTCTTCAAATCATATTATTACCTATTCCAAAATAATACTCTCTTTTTTCCTTCTTGTATGCCTTCATGCTCTCCTAGAAAGTAGTTTATTTAAGCATCCTCATTAGCATCTTTTAATTATGGAATACATGAATACCATTTAGATTTCTACTTTCTTACTTGAAGTACTTGTATATGTCATGAATTCTTTGCTTGTCTTAGAAATTCTGGACTTTCATGGCCAACTTTTAGTTAAGACAAAAATATAGTTACTACCAAAAAAATTTAGTTAAGACAAGCTATAATATGTGTCATCTTAGCTTGGCTTATATTAGTATGAAAATGCATGGATATTGACGTGTGTATTTTATGTGCATACACAGGTTCATATATACTTTAAAATTTAAAAAGTGTTTTCATGGACATTAATCATTCATTCTCAACAATTAGTCTGTGATAAAGTAAATCATATTATGGTGCAAAGAAAATAGAGACTAATAGTTTTTAACTTGTTGCCTAAGATCACCTAGCCAGTAAATCAGTAAATGGAAAAGTCATGACTCAGAAAATGGTTTTCATATTTCAATGCCCTCAATCAATCAATCAATCAATCAATGTTCCTCCCTGCCTTGTTCCCTCCCTCCAGATACCTGACTACTTATGATTTTTATTTTGTTTTGTTTTTGCCTATTCTATGCCAAAGACTCATCTAGGTGCTTGGGATATATTTATAACTGAAAAATATAAAAGATCCTTGTTTTGTGCATGCTGTATTATTTCCTTTATTTGACATACTCTCCTCTTTAAATTAAAAATATAGAATGTATTTCAAGGTGTGGCAGATAAAACAGAACTTACTAACAAATAAGAAACATGAGTTAACGGATGAATTCGTTAGCATTTCTTGTGTTTTCATGTATCTTTAAGTTCTCAGGTGTATTCTAATCTAAAACACATATGTAAATACGTTTGGGTATTATGAAAATTTCTATCAATTATTTTATAGCTCATTTGATTCTGTATGTGATCTCTGAAACTTTACAAAGGTAAAATGTTTACATTGCAGTGGATTGCAAAAAAATCATTTTGGGACAAAGCTTACCTTGTATCTGTAGTGACATTCAAGCAATCTAGCTTTATATTTATCCTCTGTCTTATAATATCAATAGTCATAATACATCGAGTTTACAGTTGCTTGGTTTTAGGTAAGGTTTTGGTAGTATATAAATAGGAGAGTGAGAAATGTTTGAATTTTATTTTCTTTTAATGAGAAAACTTAATATTTTTCAAATAACAGCAGTTTGTGTTTGAGTAAAGCAAACAAGATCATTTGAAGTTTAATGCCATTTTTTTTCAATAGTTTGGCATCTAGTAAGACTGGTTCCTAGGGTAGTTGAACTAAAAGTGATATTTACTACCCACTGAATGTATTTACAGATATACAATGATTTCAAAGGGAAAAAAAAGAAGAAGCAGCCTGAAATCTAACCTCCTTAGGGAAAATCAATCTGTACATAGAACCTATCAGTTGAAGATAAACCATTTTAGATGGTATCATTTAATTAGCCACTGAAGAATCCATCTAGTGACATACATATAAATTGTGAAATAATTCAAAGTTGCTTGCACACACTTGATTTGGCAAGAACTACTTTACTTCTGTAATATTGCATAATAATAACAACATTATATCCCAGGACTTAGTGGCTTTCCTAATTCATTTGAAATGTGCAGAATGAGAGTGTAAAATTAGAACGCAATAATTAAGTATATGAATTAGCTACATTCAAGGGATATTAAGCTGTGGATGTTTTGACAAAAAGTTTTACAAGATACTGGGCCTTGAATTTAACTATTCTACCTAATAATATTCCAGAATTAATTTTGATAAATTTGTGATAAAGTATGAACCGACATCAGACTGCATTTATTAAATGCACCTACCAAAAGCAGATTGGTTGTTCTGGGATACCGACTTCAAGGCGAGGAATAGAGCATCGTATAAACACAGCTTGGTCACAGTCTTCATTCAGAAGTGACTCTTTACCTATATGCCATGACATACTGTAGAACTCTCAGAGGTGTACCATAACGTTTGAATCAATGTGAAAAAAATGTATTTTTGCTAAAACAGAGCATGTATATTGATACCACCAAGTCAGATGAAATACTGAGCTGGGTGAAATTTATAATGTGGGGTAGAGCATGACAAAATGTGCTGTGATTGAAAGGCCAGGTGTAGAGTTAACGTTCAACAACTTTTCCCAACTTGAGTGTGTAAGACTATGATCAGATGGGCAAACACTTCTGCTCAGTAGAGCAATGAACAGCAGATGCTTTCGAAGATATTCTTTGGTTTGATTCTTTGTTTGTTTACCTCCACTGTGGGAAGAATATGGTTTCCAGGCCCAGATTACCTGAGTGCAATTCTTGCCCCACACTTTTCATTCTTTAATTTCTTCGTTTAAAAACTAGGAGAAAAAAAAAAAGCAGCTCACTCATATGGTTTTTGTGAAAATTTCATAAATTAACCTTGGAATTATTGAGAAGAGTGTCTGGCATATGTTCTCAATCAGTGTTGTCTCCTTTAAGTACTTTCACTGACACTCGCTTAGTATTTGCGTGTGTGTGTGTCTTTTTTTTATTAATTGACTAAGGAATTTCATTGAAAACCAATATTTATAAACATAGAAACTTTGGTATGCAACAAACACAAAATCTTTGCAAAGTAATCATATTAATTACTCTTTAAAACTTGACACTGACTTCAGGAGATTTTCACACTAGAGATAGCCTTATCGCTTACTGCATATAAGATGTCTAATACGGCATAGACTTCACATTTTTAATATGAAAAATGAATTAAATTAAAAATGGATTATACCACTTTTAGGAGCTTTATCCAACTTTAAAATTATATGATATGGGATATCATATACATATACGTACATATTTATTTATAATACATATATACACCCAAATATGTATATAATTCAAATGAATAGTCCAATAGCCTTACTTTTACATTTTACACTGTTATTACCTTTTATTCCATTTGTAAAAGTTAATGAGAGTTTGAAACTTGTAGTTATACAAGGTTTTATTTGTTCTCATACATGTAGAGACCAACAGTCTCACGCTTTCCAATAGCTAGCTCATTGTCTCATGTGGATGATGAGGTGGTAATAGAATTAAGCTAAAGTCCTTCTCTATCCCATGCTGTTCTGTGTCCCTAACATACACTGAAAGGCAAAATAAGAGTGTTTTGATTTTTAAAACCTGTGTTCATGTGTGTATGTGGGGGGTAGTTTCTTTTGTGTTTTGTTTTGTTTTGTCTTAATGGAGCATCTACCACATGCTCAACCTTACAATAAGAGAGCTACACATAGAAAAGGATAAATTATTCTCTTCTCCATAGTTTATGGTCTCATAGAATCAAGGTGTTAACATATGTGTAAAATATAAAAGAACAACCCGATCATTTTACTATTTTTTCTTCACTTCTAAATTCCACAAAGTATTTAAAAATAGGCACATAATTATTAAGTTCTTATAACATGCCAGCAGTGAATAAAGCACCAACGGCTGGTCTTAATGGGTTCGTGGTCTTGAGGCCAACACGAGCTTGAACATAAATCATTACAATCCATTGTGATAAGTTTTTAAAGATTTTATTTATTTATTCATGGGAGACACAGAGAGAGAGAGAGAGAGAGGCAGAGACATAGGCAGAGGGAGAAGCAGGCTCCCTGTGGGAAGCCCGACGTGGGACTCAATCCCAGGACCCCGGGATCATGACCTGAGCTAAAGGCAGGCACTCAACCACTGAGCCACTCAGGTGCCCCCTTATTGAAATAAGTTTTATATTAGAAGTAGGCACAGAGTGTTGAGGTGACCTACGCAAGGACTGACTTATTCTACGTAAAAATGAGAAAGTTACCCAAAAGAACCTGTCATTTAGCCGAGTTTTTAAAAATGAACAGGGAACTTCCTGGATTAGAAGAGTAAAGGATATTTTAGGCAGAGTGGCCTCCAGTAAGTATAGAGTCAAAATGGGAGGAGAGAGCACAGTGTGTTCAGGTAAGACCCAATGTTTAGTGTGACTAGGGGGACTAAAATGAGCACCAAAGTATCAGAACAGATGCTGGTTGTAAAACACCAGTCAGTACAACCTGGTTACAACTGTGTAACTATAAGCCTTGGCTGGAAGGTTAAATGGAAGGTTTTTATTTTGTTTTGTTTTCTAGATTTAAGCACCATGGAAAATGTGGGATTAGATACATTACTATGATTTGAATAAATGTGGAATCTTTTTTTAAAAGAAATAGGAAACAAGCTTACCTAAAACTATTTAAAGCAGTTTGACCTGGGGTGCCCAGGGGATGGCTTGGTGGGTTAAGTGTCTGCCTTTAGTTCAGGCCCAGGGTTCTGGGATCAAGCCCTGCATCCAGCTCCCTGCTCAGTGGGGAGTCTGCTTCTCCCTCTGCTTCTGTCCTTCCCCCTACTTGCTCTCTCTCTCTCTTTCTCTCTCTCTCTCTCCCTTTCAAATGCAAAAATAAAATCTTAAAAAAAAAGCAGTTTGACTCATCAAAGGAGCAAGAAGGCCAAGAAAATTCACTTCATTAAATTTCAGATAGTGTTAAATTCCCCATTCTACTCATTTATTTTAAATGATGGATACTATTCAATGAGGTGACTAATTACTGAAGAATACAGACAGGGATCACACATAACAAAATTGAGCAGAAATTCTGAGTTTAGGAAATTGATCAGAATATCAGAGTTTGGGAAAGAGTCCTTGAGTCAGTAATGATTCACTTTTGATGATCCTTACCAGACCTCAGCTAAGGAATAGGAACTATCTATTCCTGAGTGACCTAATGTTTTGATGTTGGGCTCAGCCGAAAGATCCAGGGGATTGAACTCCTTCCTTATAAGATGACCCAATTCATTGTAGTTATGTTTAAATTTGTTTGAACAACATTATATGGAAACCATTTATTTTAAACTATTTTAAAAGAAAAAATGAAGCATCATTTTTTCTTGCTGTGATTTAGGTGGAATGTTATTCATGGAAAACACAAATTAGTAGTTGGGGGAAGAGGGAGAGAAAAAAGTACTGAGCATTAGAAAAGACCATACACTAATTAGTTCCACAGCAGTCCCAAAAGACTGTCCCAATAGCTGTTATTCTAAGTTTATTCATTTATACAATAATGGTGAGTCTCCAGTAAGGAGCTACAGATGGCATCCAATGGGAGCATAATCAATTTGGCTTTCTCTATGGCCTTCCGCACCTACAATGCTATTGGAACTCTGGTCGGTGATGAAGATAACTTGAGATTGAGAAGAGGAATGGTCTTGAAGGTAGAAAATAGGAACTGTGAGGTGTTAGAGAGGTGGAGATTCAGGAAAGTAAACATTTTAGGGAAAGTTGGAGGGAAAAAAATATAACAAAAAATCCAGTAGCATATATGACTGTGATAGTTAATCATGGACAGTATGAAAACTAATGATAGAGAAATATTTTATTCCCTTGAAGTCAAGAACTCTGCCTAATTCTTTGAATACCCATTCAGAGAAAAGCATTCAGCAGGTGTTTGTAAAATGAATGCCTGAGGTAGGAAGGTAGGAAGCATAGAAACTGGGTTTCTTTCTCCTTCCATACTTTGGATGTGTTATATTTGAGATTCCTATTAAAGAACAAAAATGATATACTTTGTAGCTATTGGATATATAAGACTGCAGTTGAGATATTTATGTTTTAAAAGATTTTATTTATATATTCATGAGAGACAGAGGCACAGGCAAAAACAGGCTCCATGCGGGGAGCCCAATGTGGGACTTGATCCTGTGACTCCAGGATCACGTCCTGGGCCAAAAGCAGATGCTCAACCACTGAGCCACCCAGGTGTCCCTGGAGCTTAGATATATAGTAACCATCTTCAAATTGTTGCCATTCAAAAGCAATGTGATTGAAGGAAAAGAAGAAGCTTTAGGGAATTTTCTACTATTTAGAGGTTGTGAAGAGGAAGCTGAACTACACACGAGACATTCAGAATGAGAGGGCTTTGATTCACAGGCGAACTAGACCAAAACTCTTAGAACTGCTCCTAACTTTAGATCAGGAAGGAAAAGTGCTAAGCTTGAGAAATCCGCATAAACCTGTATGTAGCAAAAATACATTCCTTTTTCTGCTTCCCCCACCCCCGTAGCCTCTTTTCATTCCCCTTTCACCTAAAACTCCCCCATAGCTCCTATTACCTGTAAGATAAATGACAAAATTAGTATTAAAACAGCTTAGGGGCACCTGAGAGGCTCACTGGGTTAAGCGTCTGTCTTTGGCTCAGGTCATGATCCCGGAGTCCCAGGATGGAGCCACACATCAGGCTTCCTGCTCAGCTGGGAGTCTGCTTCTCCCTCTGACCCTCCCCTCTCTAATGCTTTCTATCAAATAAATAAATATAATCTTTTTAAAAATTACAGTTTACAAGGGTCAGCATGGTTGGTTGGTCTGTAGATTCCAGCATCATTTGACTTTTTTTCATTTCTCTTACAATCTCTTCTCTGTTCCACTCCTAAGACCTAACTCATGCCTTTCCTTATGGTTATTAGGTTCCTCTGAAACCTCCTTCACATAGTAATTCCTACCCATCATTCAAATCTCTGTTTAAAAAGTGCATCCTTGCGGAAGTCCTCCTTGGCATCCTTGCCCAGATCAAATCTTCCTTTTACAGGCTCTTAAAACAGTATTTAACACTTCTAAGAATTAGTTGGAGGACTTCTTGGTTGATTAAATTGTTAATTCCAGTCTTCCTCACTAGACTTTAATCTTCATGAAACAAATTGCAGTCTGTTCTGAGTCACCGGTGAATCTCCAGCATCAAGAATAATGTTCAAAGTAAGGATAGCAGCTAAATAAATGGCGTAGGGAAACAGAAGCTGGCACAAAATATATTAGCACCAGGGAAAATCAAAAGCACTGAGATGCTAGTGAATCTCAATTATAGAAAGAAAAATTGAATGGGGTTTCCAAGAGTATTAAAATAATTGTCCATTTCTGCAACCTTCTTGTCACTAATACATGGATGACTCCATAGCTAATTATAATATGTTAAATGTATCAAGAAAGATTATAGGCTGTGCACATCTGAATTATGCACCAAGCAACAAAAATATCTATATCTACTCATGAATTTTGACATAAATATAGCAATGATCCTTTGGAACATGCTGAGAGTTGAAGGATATGAAGAGGTGTCAATCTGGCAAAGGGTATAGAAACTGAGTTGGCTGTACATAAAACTTGTGCCAAGTACAACAGATGTTACTGAAACTAGAAAGGACATACTTGAGGATGTGGTGGTCAACCATATGAAAGGCAGCAGAAGGACTCAAAATATAGGAACAAAGAAATTTGAACTTTAGATTGAAGGAAGGTCACTGGTGGCCTGAAAGAAAGTAGTTTGAGATGCTAGACAGCGAGGAGTCCAGCAGGAAATTGATTTTTAGGAATTGAAACCATGTTCAGGCAATTTAGAACCGAAAGGAATAAGACCTGTTGGACAGAACTGTCAAGCAATGACTCCTTCATAAATGGAAAAACTTCACTTGATGGATGGTTGGATGAAATATTAAGTAACATTTACCCTTTTAAATTGATCTTTATAATCTGTGGCAAACATATTTAGAATAAATAACTAAATGCAAAGTATCTAGTCATTATGTTTAGAATATCATCATGATTTTTTTAAAAAGGAGATCAATATTGCCAAAAATGTAGAAAATTGTGGTGTTTATTTAGTCAGCAGTTAATTTATTCTCATAAAAAATGATTGTTTCAATTGAAGCCATTCATAAGCATCTTTATAGACAACAAGAAACTCTTGCTTTGTAAGCAAATAAACAAATAAACCTCCTGACATTAAGACTTGGACCCTCTAGAAGGCGACAAAATAATCTAAAGAAGCAGTGCTATGCCGGGAAATATTCATGGCCTGCTAAGTGGAAAAGCTCCCATACCTTAAAACATGGAAGAAATTAATTGAAACCCAAAAAGAGAAAGATCTACAATGGATATGGTTTTAAAAATCTGTGTAAGTGAATACCACACTATGATATACAAACATACATTCAAACTATGTGTATATACATTATACATCTTTATATATGTAAAAGCACACATTTAGTGATAGAACAATTTGTTTCCAAAATTGGCTACACATCAAACTATATTTATCCTGGTAGCTCTACAGTGATTATAGGATTCTTCTTTAGAAGACATGTCTGAATTGCCTATAAAAGGAAAAACACTTTGATTAATTTATTTGTTCTTGTTGGGAAGGGCAAGACATCTTTAAATATTCTAGTCAGGAGAGAAACGATATTCCTATTTCCAAAATAGTCTGAGAAGAAGAAAAAAAAAGCAACAGAATTTGCCTGCAAATTCCAGCAGCTGACTTGGAAGGAAGAGCGTAATGCACCATGGACTCAGAGAAGAGTGAGGTCAAAGGGGGTTTGAAACTGGAAAATCTGCCCACAGCACTATGCCCAGGGAAAACCATGGCAACCTCCATGTGACAGAGACGTTCACTCAGCAGGGTTTTACAGTCGGGCTCTACTGATGATCGTAGACCCTGAGGACGAGCACAGGATGCTCATGAAAGCAAAATATGAAGAGGTCCATAAAAGATGGCAAAACATGGTATCTGAGGTCTGAGAAGAGGGATCTAGGCAAGGGGACTGGCTTCAGAGACAAGATTCTAGTTTTCAAAAAGTCTAGAGAGGCAGAGCCTCCATGTGGAAACCTGACTTGCTAACAGGGGACCTGGCACTGGGCTCCACTTATCAGCAAGAACCCAGCGCTGGACAGAGATTCTGAGGTCAGAGAAGTTCCAGAATCTGGGATGGATTTGGACCAATCGGTTGGGTTCACAGCTCTATTAATGAAGAATGGAGGCTCCACCTGAAGCTCACTATTCGGTTTATTCATGTAAGTTATAGACGAGGGGATGAGAGTGGAGGCAGGAGTGTGGGCTCTGAAGCCAGCCAGCTGCATGTAAATTTCTGGCTTCCGCACCAACCCAGGGTATGACTGTGAGCACAGCACTAACCTGTCCGTGTCTCAGTGGACCCACCTGAGGGATGCCATGAACATCAAACAGGTCCAATGCACCATCCATTTAGCACAGCCCTGGCACCCAGTACGTGCTGCATAACTGTTGTGTCTTATGACTACAACTAACCTGCAAACTGCAAGATGCACCTCTGAGAGTCAGTACCTGTTCCCTCTGCTTGGAGCATCTGCAGTGTCAATTCCCTCCTTCTCATTCCTCACGTCTCAGTTCAGATGTCATGACTGGTGGGGTATGGGGACTCCTTCCTAGACCACCTTGGAATGGGCGAGGTGTCCCTCTTTTGTGCTCAGATGGCACCTGCACCTTGGTCATGTATTCTAATTGCCATTTCCTTCTCTGCGTCTCCCATTAGACCAGAAGCTCCATATGTTTTGGGATTTCATGTACTTTATCCACTGCTATATCAGCAGTGCTGGCATGAAGTAGAAACTCATTAAATATTGATTAAATGAATATACGGTGAGAGGCCCCAGATTTCGAGCCCTTTGGAGAGCCATAATCTGAGAGGCTTTCTCGTTACAGCTTCATTTGAGAACCGGTAATTGGAGAGCCAGAGCTAGAGGATGTGAGGTCCCTTGCAGGAAGTGGCAGTGAAAGTCCCTCCTCTGTTAATCCCACGTCTGCCTCCTGCCACAAGGGTGTTGGGAGGAGCAGCCTTTGCCTGGAGGGCATCTAGTGCAGCTCCCCAGCTGCTGTGTCTCCCAATGCAGTTGGTGTAAGCTTGCCTGGAGTCAGGTCTGTTGAATGAGAGCCCAGTCCCATAAACAGGAGGTACCCGAAGTGTGCGTCTGCTTGCGAGCAATGCAAGACAATGCAAGACGTTGCTCTTGCGAATATTCAGAAACTCTTCCCTTTTATTCAGTGGACTTATTTGTCTTTGAAATAGAAATGGCAAATAAACCCCACCGGCAGTGCTACTGCTACCCTTTTTTTTTTTAATTTATTTTTTATTGGTGTTCAATTTACTAACATACAGAATAACCCCCCGTGCCCGTCACCCATTCACTCCCACCCCCTGCCCTTCTCCCCTTCCACCACCCCTAGTTCGTTTTTTTTTTTAATTTTTTTGAATGTGTTGAAAATTTTATTAACATTTAGTTTTAAAAGCTTTACACCCGTGCCATGCCACTTCATAGAAGGTCCTCAAAGAAGTTACCAATTAGGGTTTGGTCCTTTGTTTAGAAGTCGTGGGGCCTTGCTATTTTTTTGTTAAGCGGTTTAAGAATTCATTATCTTGGTCCAGGGCTGGTAATATTGCACCACTTTCTTCTCCTTCACAAAAATGGTTCTCGATAATGTTCAAAGCAGTCAAGGCAACCTGAGGATTCTCATGAAGTTGCAAAGCCTTAATTTTATCAATGCCACCAATTTCTTCTATCAGAAGACAGATTTTCCTTCTCTGAAAGCTTCTCTGCTGCCTGGAGGATAAAAGAGATAACGTCAAGGATGATGATAACAGTTTTGGTGTCTCGGATGGGAAGCAGATTCACCAGTGGCTCCAGGACTCCAGAGTGGACAAGGTGGATCAACTGGTCTATGGTGCCTCCAGTTGTGAAGTCCTCCCAAATACCGCAGGACCCTGCAATCTTGACTTCGAAGCCCCGGGGGTGTGCTAGACCGTGGCCCCTGTGTTCTCCTCCCAGGCTCTCCTCACTGCTTGGGGGCTGTGGTTACCATGCGCTGAATCACCACCAATGTAAATGCCTAAAATCAACAGACATAATGTCACAGTTTCAACAGGTTGGTGAGACAGACACAGCTTAGATTAGGTCTTTTGCTCAGAGTCTCCAGAGGGTGCAATAAAGGTGTTGATCAAGCTGTGCTCCTTTCTGGAGCTTTCCTTCATGCCCAGGTGGTGGTTGGCCTAAAGTTTGGCTCCTTGTGCCTGTGAAACTGAGGTCCCTACTGTCTTGCTGGCTTCTTTCTTGCTCTCAGTGCCTCCAGGCTGCCTCAGTTCCTGGCCTGGAGCTTCTCCCCAGACTCTCTCCACCTAGCAGCTCGCTTCTTCAAACCCAGCAGGGGAGCCTCCTGAGTGCACTAAGGTGGAGGCTGATGTATCAGTGAACTCATGGGAGTAACATCCCATCACATTTGCCATGTTCTACGGGCCATACATAGGTCACAGGCTCCACCCATCCTTGGGGGGCCCGGGGCTTTGCAACCATGTGACTTATTAGGGCTCACCATGGGTTGTGTGCACCACAGGGAGCGGTGGCAGGATAGTCCGAGGCCTCTAAGTGACTTAGCTGCCACTGCCTAACCCTTTGTAGAGGCTTCCTATGGAGCTCTCTAAACTGGCAAGTAGCAGAGCTCATTCTGAATGAGGAAAGTGGATCAGTCACCGAGGGGAAATGATCATTAGAGCCAGAAAGATAGCCAGCTGCCTGCTCCTAACCCCTCAACCAGGAAAAGACTGTAGCCACCCGTGCTTCTTAAAGGTTTGGAGAGCTGAGGCGAGAGCTGTACGGTTGCTTGTCATTAGACGTTTGGATTAGGGACGCCTGTTTTCAATCCCTCTTGACAAAGAGGAGAAAATTGACAGTCTCTGTTGATATTATCACTGCTGTTAGGCTGCTTCTAATGCAACATATCCAAGAGACGTCGCATTCCTGGATCCTTTAGCCTTGCCTCTGCGTTGCTGAAAGCTCGGAGGCACCAGCAGAACCCTCAAGGCACTGGAAGGTGTGTGCATGTGTGGAGGTGGGGGGGGGGGCAGTTACTGTCTTTCACAAGCCACTGCTGGGGGCCTATATGGAGATGGGGTTGGAGGCACAGCTGGTCTTTCAGCAGCATCCATGTCCTTACTATTCCTCCTCTTTTATCTTTGCGATATGCCTCAAAGGACTCCAATATTGTACTCTAAAGGACTTTCCTGGGGATCCCTGGGTGGCTCAGTGGTTTGGTGCCTGCCTTCAGCCCAGAGTATGATCCTAGAGACCTGGGATCGAGTCCCACATCGGGCTCCCTGCATGGAACCTGCTTCTCCCTCTGCCTGTGTCTCTTTTAATTTTTTAATTAAAAAAAAAATTTAAAGCACTTTCCTGACCAATCAAACCAAAGCAGTAAAGGCTCTGGAAACTTCCAGCCCCTCGTCAAATAACCTGAGATACAGAAACTATAGCTTAAAAAAGAAGTGAGTACGTGTGGAATATGCAGTAGGAGGAATAGTGAAAAAAAAAAAATACTTGTCTAAAGTTCCATATCTATTTGCATGGGGACAAAGCATCAAAATCTGGGTAAGTGAAAGGACTCTCAGGGGTTCACTTAGTCATTTTCTTTTAAAGATTTTATTTACTTATTCACGAGATACACACAGAGAGAGAGGCAGAGACACAAGCAGAGAGAGAAGCAGGCTCCATGCAGGGAGCCCAATGTAGGACCCGATCCAGCATCCTGGGATCACGCCCTGGGCCAAAAGCAGATGCTCAACTGCTGAGCCACCCAGGCATCCCCACTTAGTCGTTTAAAACAGGAGAAGTGATACCATTTCATGTGAAAGACAGACTGAACCTGAAACAGTGTCAGCATTTGGCTAAAACTGGCCAGTGAGCTGAAAAGGAGTGCTCTTTCGTTGCATTTGTCCTGCAAGTTCCTGAGCCTAGAAAGTTTTTGTCACATGCTCTCTGGAGTTGGACTGAATGGGTGCACTGCTATGACCACCACGCCCTGATCTGCTTGAGGCTGAGGCCTTGGGGAGCCTCATATTTCACTCAGTGGTTCTTAAATGTTCTTTTGTTTTGTTTTAAGATTTTATTGATTTTATTCATGAGACACAGAGAGAGAGGCAGAGACACAGGCAAAGGGAGAACCAAGTTCCCCGAGAGGAGCCCAATGTGGGAAAAGACCCCAGAACCCCTGGATCATGACCTGAGCCACAGGCAGACGCTCAACCACTGAGCCACCCATGTGTCCCGGCTCTTCTTCCTGGGTCTTGGGAAGCTGTGTGGAAGGCCCAGCTAACGGGGGATATTTGGGCAAATTTGTGGGAGAGTAAAAGGAATGGGGTAGGCAGTAGAATGGGGATAACTTCTGAGACCCTGAGAGGCCACACGGATAATCTCTGTCTTCTCTATTTCCTCCCCTCCCTCAATCTCAGATGATGTGAGGACAGGGTTGGCCAAGCAGATTCAGGAGAGGCTCAGAAAGAGTGGTTTTGGAGGGACCAAAACAAATAATTAATTGCTCATACCGAAGCAAAAGGCTTGTCGGCGCTGTCGGACCAGGCTCTTCTGACACATGGCTAAGCACCTGAAGTGAAGGCCCAACGAGGTTTACTTGGCATGTGGGTGACACTTTATGCAGCGCTTTCCCATATATAGCAGTCAAGCAAGTCTAAGATGTGGGGCAACCTTGGATCAACTGCCACTGAAACACTCATTGCTGATTCCTTTTTTTTTTTTTATTGGTGTTCAATTTACCAACATACAGAATAACCCCCCGTGCCCGTCACCCATTCACTCCCACCCCCCGCCCTCCTCCCCTTCCACCACCCCTAGTTCGTTTCCCAGAGTTCGCAGTCTTTACGTTCTGTCTCCCTTTCTGATATTTCCCACACATTTCTTCTCCTTTCCCTTCTATTCCCTTTCACTATTATTTATATTCCCCAAAGGAATGAGAACATATAATGTTTGTCCTTCTCCGATTGACTTACTTCCCTCAGCATAATACCCTCCAGTTCCATCCACATTGAAGCAAATCGTGGGTATTTGTCATTTCTAATGGCTGAGTAATATTCCATTGTATACATAGACCACATCTTCTTTATCCATTCATCTTTCGTTGGACACCGAGGCTCCTTCCACAGTTTGGCTATTGTGGCCATTGCTGCTAGAAACATCGGGGTGCAGGTGTCCCTGCGTTTCATTGCATCTGTATCTTTGGGGTAAATCCCCAACAGTGCAATTGCTGGGTCGTAGGGCAGGTCTATTTTTAACTCTTTGAGGACCCTCCACACAGTTTTCCAGAGTGGCTGCACCAGTTCACATTCCCACCAACAGTGTAAGAGGGTTCCCTTTTCTCCGCATCCTCTCCAACATTTGTGGTTTCCTGCCTTGTTAATGTTCCCCATTCTCACTGGTGTGAGGTGGTATCTCATTGTGGTTTTGATTGGTATTTCCCTGATGGCAAGTGATGCGGAGCATTTTCTCATGTGCATGTTGGCCATGTCTATGTCTTCCTCTGTGAGATTTCTCATTGCTGATTCCAACTGCCTTTCCCTGATGCCCCACTCTGGGAAAATGTGAGGACCAAAATAATTAAGCACAGTAATGAATTATAAGCCATTGGACAAAATAACCATTCACAGGTCCGTATCAATGGAATCATAGATAAATAAATGGGAGAGAAGTTATAGTCCCCTTTCACATGAGAATGCAGAGAACCAACTATGAAGTGTAGAGAGAGACTGAGAGTTGGCAAATAATCATTTTGCTTCCATAATAGTACAGGTCGGATCAAACAAGAATCACTAATAGATGCTAAACCTAGGGGGAAATTTTAAATGTGAGGTAGGGTATTTTCGTGGTTGTAAAGTGACTCCCCAGAGATTGCCTCTTAGTTGCAAGGGAAAACAGAAATAATTTTACAGTGGAAAATCAGCAAAACCTTGACTGTTATTTTAATTTTTAAAATTAACATTACCAATGAGAGACAGATGGATATTATGTGCCCTCGGATTTTATTCACAGAGAACAGACTCTCCTATGTATTATTTCTGCCGGAACACATGATCTAAAACTAATCGGAAAATATCACACAAATCGAAAATGAAGAATATTCTATTAAAAAGGGGGCAAGGAGAATTGTATTCTTCAGAAGTATCGGTGGCATGGAAAAACAAAGGCGGCTCTGATATGATTTAGGTTAACGGAGGCCAAAGAGCTATAATAACTAAATGCAGTACTTCATCCTAGACTTGTTCCTATACTGGAGAGGTAAAAATGCCCTAAAGAATATTTTTCGGTCAATAGACAAAGTTGGAATATGAACATGTATTTAAAACTGTAATACTCAGTTTTAAAGTATTATATCAATATTAGATTTGCTGAAGTTGAGAATGTTACTGTGGTTATAGAAGCGAATACCATTCTTAGAAATTCAAAATAAGGGCTCAGTCAGTTAAGCATCCAACTCTTGATTTCAGTGCAGATCATGATCTCGAGGTCATGGGATCGAGCACCGTGTCAGGCTTCCCTTGGAGTCTGATTGTCCTTCTCTTTCCACCTTCTCCTGCACTCTCTCTCTCTCTCTCTCTCTCAAATAAATCAATAGATAAGTTTTTTTTTTAAAAAAAGAAGAAATTCAAGATAAAGATATTTAGGAGTAAAAAGTCATGATGAGTGCAACTTCTTTCAAACAATGATAGAGGAAGAGAGAGAGGGAGAGACAGAAAGAAGAAGGGAGAGAATAAACAAATGAGAGTCACATGTTGGTAATAGCTGAATCTAGGTTAAGAATATATGAGTGTTCTTTATACTATTTTTATTCTTGCTACTTTTATGTAAATTTGAAGTTAATTTCAAATGAAAAGTTTACAGAAAGAATTATCCAGTATATATTAAGTTTTTAACATAAGTAGTTCAGCATATTTATTTTGCTCTCTCACTTGTTCAAAAATGAATGTAAACACTAAGATATATACTCATTACTATGCATGAAAGTGACTGGAAAGGTACATACAACAAGAAAATGTTATTGGCATTTGTTTCTGGGTCAGGAACTGTATATCTGGCTGGGAGAGAGACCTACTTTTCAGCATATAGCCCTTTTGCAATATTTGAATTAAAAAAAGAAGAAGAACATGGAGTGCCTGGCTGGCTCAGTTGGTAGAACACGTGACTCTTGATCTCAGGGTCTTGAGTTCAAGACCCATGTTGGGCATGGAGCTTACTTTAAAAAAAAAAAGAAAAAGAAAAAAAAAAAAAGAACCCATGCACTTTTAAAGTGAAAAACAAAGATAAGTTAAATGAATTCAGCCTAATGCATAATCACTTTCTTTACATTGGTCTAGGCCCTAGAAGTATAATGAAAAGTTGTATTTTGAATCACATGCCTTCAAATAGCTTGTGTTCTACTTGGAAAGAGAGGGATAAGATCTTTTAATGAATGAAGAAAGTTAAGAGAACCTATTAAAATGAAATAAAAGGGGAAAAGTATGAAATTAAAATAAAATAAATGGGAAAAAGTGTGAAATCTTAGTTGTACATCTGAATCTCCCACAGACTTAACTGCACCTCAACTGAGGCCTTTATGCTTTATTTTACTCACTTTTTAAGACATTGAGTAATAATTTCCCTCTACTTTCCATATGAGGACATTCTAAGGCTTAATGGGAACATTTTTTTTATGGAGATTCCTGAACTTTACTTTACTTGGAAAGAATAGAAAATTAGTACAAACAGATAATATTATTGTCAGCTTTGAAATATGTTCAAGTGCAGGAAGGAGGGAGAGGGACAGTGGGAGGAAAGAAATAAGAGAAAGAAAAAAGAGATAAGGCTTTTTAAAGTCTTAAGATCTTCACCAGCCATTTCTGAAATTTCTGTGTAATTTGGCATTTTACAGCAAATATAGTCATGTTCTTTCCTCCACAGCCTTCCATTATGGCAAATTTTCATCTTATCCAAGCCAGATTTATTGAGACATCCAGAAGGGGATGACTCTGGGACAATTACCTTGCAGTTAGTCCACTGAGATTGAATCAAAGTTTGCTGTGGTCTCTGACAACTCTTTTGGAATATGTCCAGTTTTAATAATGCAATTGCTGTGGAACATTTCCTAAAGGAAAAAGACAAGACCATCAGCAGAATGCCACTATATAAAAATAAAGTTTAAAAGATTGTGTGCAGAAAGGAAGTTAAGGGTCAACCAATAAAATCTCAAAGGCAATAAATTCCAGGTTTGAATTTGAAACACAGGTCTCAGAGTTTTCTGTGGCACCACACGTTACTGTTTGGATTGAACAATTTTTAAATGTTATTCTAGAGCCCCAGAATGTATGAGGTCTGCCAGAAATGACCATTTTAGATTTTTTAAATTAACGGTAAGTTTGCATAATACTTTATCTTTTTTTCAAAGGCTTTTCCATTTATTATGTCATTTGAAAGCCTTTGCTGCTCTTTCAATGGCCTCTTCCCTAAATCACATCACCTCTCCAGTAACTTTTTCATTCATCTTGTGACTGAAAAGTACACTGTAATTGTAACCATAAATAATTCTGTGTTTTATTATTGTGCTGGATGGAATATTGATTATTGAGTATAAAGGCTTAACACTTTGAAGATGGCATGCACTACAGATTTGGATCTGCTACAAAGCTGTATCTGGGCTGCCCAGGTTTTCCAGCACATTAGAGCCGTCCCGTCACCAATAGCTTTGTAACCGCCGACCCTGAAACCATGTAAACCGAATTTAAATAAACTCCTTAACTGGGTAGAGCATGTGCCCACATTTTCATGGTAATACCCTTTTTTATGTTTTGGTAAAGTTGAAGATTATAATAGGAAACATCAAATGCTGTACAAAATAAACCAGAAAAATATGAAAATCTATAAAACAGAACAAAGTGAAACTCAAGGCAACTAAATTCTTTCAAACATCGATCATTCTTTGCAAAGAGCTCTTGGCATCTTCTATGTGTTCAGACTTTTGTATTGACTCCACAGTGTACCAGCAGAAGACAAGCTGTGCCAACTCTAATATTTAGGACTTGCAAACCCCTTAATTGGAACTCACTATCGGAGGAGGGAAACCATTAATGCCTTTTGATAATGACTTCCTAATGCTATCATGCATTCACATAGCTTTCAAAAAGTAAAGAGAAATGACTAAACTATAACTCTGTCATATTATTATTGGCTAAGTATTGATTTTTGTAAGAAATGTTAACTAAAAGTGACCACAAATTTTGCAAAATAATTCTATTTCAGATAACTACAACGCGGTGTGCATATTTTAAGCACACTTATACAAGATGCCAAGCCTATAGAATACAGAGGAAGAAAACTGTAGGTTAGGACGCAAGCTTTGCTTCATAGAAAGTGAAAATTATAAAACTCATGGTCATCAGATAAAACACTGTGAAGAACCACCTAGATATTGTAACCATGTGATGTTGTAAAGTAGGCCAGCTTTATAAAATATGAAAGAAAGAAATTCCTTGTCCTTCAGGATTGCAATATAAAATTATTTGTGGATTGTTATAGTTAATTTTTTTGGAGAGAGAGAGAGTGTGTGTGTGCTTGAGGGGGGAAGGGAGGGAAAGGGGGAGAGGGAGAATCTTAAGCAGGTTCCATGCTACCTGGCGAGGAGCCTATCTCGGGGCTCCATTGCAAGACCCTGAGATCATGACCTGACCTGAAACCAAGAGTCTGACACTTAACTGAGTGAGCCATTCAGGCACCCCCATTATAGTTAATTTTGTGATGTCCTTGTCAATAGATAGATGTCTATTTTCTATCTTCCTTAATTCCATATTTCCTGATTCATGTTTTCAGGAAAGCTCATTTTATTATTAAGGGACTGTGTGCCTCAAAAAACTTAAGGAAAGTTAGCCTTTTCTCCTCATATATAAACTTTGCTTAATATTACCTCTCCAAGTTCATTTTCATGGAGATAGGAATAAAGAAGCAGCGGTTGTCATCTGCTCCCAATGTCTGACTAAAGAAAAAGATCTTAACTGACTTTTTTAAGTTGTACAAACAAATGATTTTGTTTATTTTACAATGGCTTAATATATTATAAATAATGATTTTGATGTTATAACCAAGATTTATATGATGTTTACACTGTGCCAGGCACTACGTTAAGCATTTCACAGGCACTTTTTTCTCAACCCTGCAATAATCCTAAGAATTGCAAATGATTTATTATCACAATTTTATTGATAAGGAAACCTAGGATTAGTTAGGAGGGTCACGTTGATGGTGAATGATGGAACTGGGAAACAAGAGTTGTTTACCTATCTCCAGAACTTGTTTCCATACTGTTTTACTAAATAAATTGCCATTTAGCCCATTTGCATGCGTTAATGTATATATATGGTGTGCGTGACAGTGTGAATTTTCTACATTTTTGTCATGTTTGTATTAAACTATATATCCATACTCTCTCGATATATATTTATATATATTTTTATTTATATATTTATATATATTATTATATATTATATTATATATATCATATATATATTTTTTAAAGACTAGGCTAATGGGACATGTAACTTACTTCTCTCCTTTAAGATAAAGCCTTTTCCAGGTAGACAAATCTAGCTGAGACTTTTTTTGAAACTATCTCTAGCAATTATTTACCAGGATAATCATAGTGAATAACTGCTTCTTAGAATCATGTCTGCAGAGTAGTTTTGCTTATATCAAACTGCCCCCTTCTGCTGCCTCCAGCCACCAGCTTCTGTGTTCTTTCAACTTAAACTTGAGATGCTCCCTGAGTCATTTAGTCAATAAACCTGCTTGCAATTACACCATTTTAACTGACCACATAAGAGCTCTGAGCCCCCTGTTCCCATCCGTGAAACTCATACATTTGTGCAGTAAAGAAGCATCTTCTATGTGCCAGTGATTTCAGTGGCAACTTTCTTGATCTTGGTTTTATATTGGTCAGGGTGGCTGACTCCTTGATATGCATTTCCACCTCCCCCATGATTAATTTAGGCTGTCTTTGTAATCACATCTCCCTTGCCAAAGATTTACAAATGAAACTGGGACCTATAAAGTTTGAGTGGAAACCTACTGCGATGAGAGTGGAGTTGTTGAGATTTCTTTATCCTAAAATAGAGACCAGAGATGATGAAATCCCCTTTGTGGAAATGCTGCCGATTTCTTGCTAACTCTAAGTAGTTAGAGGGCCAAGCCAATTAGCATAGGAGGCCTGAGCGCTGGAAAGAATTCAAAGCTTTGAATCCAGACCCCCCTTTTTTTTTCTAAGATTTTATTTATTCATGGGAAACACGGAGAGAGAGGCAGAGACATAGGCAGAGGGAAAAGCAGGCTCCCATGGGGAGCCCGAAGCGGGGCTCCGATTCCAGGATCCCAGGATCCCAGGATCATGCCTGGAGCCAAAGGCAGTTTGCTCAACCTCTGAGCCACTCAAGAGTCCCAAATCCAGGTCTTTCATTCAACCAGCCCTGAACACTCCCTCCTTCCAGACTGTTGGGTTAGACTTCTCCTTGCATTATTTTCTTATATTTGCATGGGAAGCATATTTACTGTCAGTGACTGGGATGCATATGTTTCTGTGATGTCAGTACCACATCTACATTCACATTTTGAGTGACTATAAATTAGATCTTTCAGTCTGCTGCCAAGATAGGTTAAATTTTTATCTAGAACTGTGACATCATGTTCTATTAATCTAAGAGTGTATCTGACAATACGCCGGCTTTCTATTTCATAGCCTTGACTAGAGTTTTTGTTGCAATTGTTGGCCTTTAATTCACATCACAAATGTTTGTTGAATAATAGCTTTATTCCAGGCACTATGCTCAACTCCAAGAAAAATAACAATGAGTAAGACCCAGCACTGACCTTCCAGGGTCACTCTTTAGTGAAAAAGGCAAATGCTTACTTAGGGGTAGGTATAAGGTACCATGGAATTCATGGTAGGGGTGCTAAACCCAGTCTACAGCATTAAAGGAAGGTTTCCTGAAGAAATGTTTTCTAGGCTTAGATTTTTTTAAAAAATGAGTACAAGTTAGCCTGGTAAAATATGTGGCATTTCATATAGAATATGCAAATGCTCAGAAATAAGAGAGAAGAATCCATAATGATCAATCTACAAAAAAAAGTCAGTCAGTTGCCTATCACTTTGTGAAAATCAAAGGCATAGTTAGGTGACAGAGGCTGGAAGCAAAAGGACAGAGGGAAAGTGAAGCTGGAGAAGTTGGCAGGAAAGAGAGGAAGTATTACAAAATGAACTTTGTAAAGCCTTAGTATGACGTTTGTGTTGTCACCACCATAGAAGAGGAAGTCACTGGGGAGTTTTAGTAGCATTAAAGGAGTGACATGAATATATTTCTGTTTTAGGAGGAAAATCCCTTTTGATTTTCTGCTGATGGAACGGAAGTAGACAACTTTAGAACAGAGATGTCAGTCAGGTGTATGTTGAGTTATTGAGGAAAGAAATGATGAGGCATTGAACAGAGATTGTGGCATAGGGAAGAAGAGACGTAGATGAATGCGAACAAGCAGAGTGAAACGGATATGTATTATTCAACTGCATATCTAGGCCTGAGTTCATGAGAAAGAACTGCTCTGGGCATCCTAAAGATATAAATAAACAAATGGAAATCTTTGAAATATCTCAGCAATGTAAAACAAAAAGAAAATTTTGTAATGTGGAAAAGAACTATGGGCAGGTCTGTGAAAAATATCAACATTTAGAAAAGGCAGAAGGAAATAAAGATTGCTCCAATAAGGAGAGAAAAAAACTAAGGGAAAAGTCATACAGATAGGAGGTAAAAGAAAAATAATGAAAGTAAGAGGAGGCAATACCATAAAAATACGGTGTCAGTTCATGTGAGGGGAAAAGTGGGAAGTGTCTATTGGTTTTAGCAAAACGAGGTCATTGGTGACCTTGGGAGTAGCAGTTTCAGTGGAATAGCGTGGAAAGAATACCAATTAGCATGGGTTTAGGAATGAATTAGAGGTAAATTAGGGGAGACAAAACCCAAACAACTAATGTGAAGGGAGAAAGGGAAAGCATTAAGTAAAGAAGACAACCAGTGTCGTGGCGGCCAAGAGCTCTGTGCTGATGTATGAGTTGTCAAGAACTCTGACTGTGTACCCAAGAACTGTCAGTGCAAACTGGGACTTATGCTTGCATATACTGTTTACCAGAAACAGATTGGTACCTATTTTGCATTTAGAATGATACTTAAACCACAACGGCATGCTGACTCAGCAGAGTGATTCATATTGATGGAGAGTTCCTCTCAAGTGTGCATGCAAAATACAGTGTTAAGCATACGGTCATTCCTCAATAAACATCCACATGATGTGGTTCACGGACTGGGTCTATCAATCTTGGGTTACCTATCACTTTGTGAAAATCAAATCAAATCCTTAGTTTTCTTTGCTTATAGTTCTTCCCCCCCCCCCCAATATACTGGTCCTCTATCAGTGGTGGGGTGAGGTTGTATCACTTTCTATTTGAAATAATTCCATTTAAATATATTATTTTCAGATGTTCTTTGGAACACATCTTTCAAGAAAATATGCGTACATATTTTTAATGAAAAATTAAACCAGATAGATTTTCAAAGTGAATTGTACATATTAAAAAATTTTCATGTTTGCTCACCCTCATGCCTTTTTTATTGTTATCACCATGACTATGATAATCACACAAATTTTGAATACAGAAAAAAAATAATGATTATCAAGTGAGTTCAGTTTCAGATGAGAGTACTTAATTAATCATTATAAAATACATATGATAAACCTGTATAAATTAGAAAATAATCACCAACTGTTGAAGCCATAATGAAATAAAAAGTACATAACTGTGTTGTGTTTAACTGATTTTGATAGTAAGAAATGCTACAATTATAATTTATACATATACTTACTTGAATTTTATTTCATAGAGAAAACTTACTTTCGAAAGATTATGTAAATTAGGAGCAAAATAAATCAGTCTTCTCATAAGTTCTTTTTTTCTCATAAGTTCTTTAAGCCAAATTTATGAATATTGTTAGATGTTCATATCGCATGTATTTAGAAAGGTCATTCCCAATCATAGTAAAAAGAACAAACTATGAAATAAATGAAATTGTATTTTCCTGCTTTGCTATTTTCGAGAACACTTAATTCACCCCTCTTTCCAGTCAGTCATAGCAGAAAGAACTTGTCCTTGAATTTACCAGCACTCCCCCATGCCTTGCTGATACAACTGCAAACTCTAACAACTCAAAAGGAGATTTAAAAGTTCCACTCTTTGACATACAGTGAGACTGTCACCTATCAAAGGCTACACTTTTGAAGTCCTTGTAATAAAGGTCTGAGAAGTAATCTAATGTGCCATTAACATCCAAGTGTCTGCTGGCCCACAGTATTGGTTTTGCTTTAAATGTGTTGAGTACTAAGCACCTGGCTTGCTTCCAGGTTCTTTGTTCCTCACAGGGTAAGCCCTGAAACTTTATCATAGAAACTTAGCTTTTGAAAATAGACTTGCACATAAGCGACTCAAAGAGAAAATTGCTCCCTGCAAAATATCACTTTCTTTTCTAAAAGATGTTTAATTCACATTAAGCAGCAAGGGCATTAGTCCTGCAAAAATCTCAAGATTAAGCCACATATGTTACAACAGAGTACATCTAGATCTAAAAATCTGTAACAGAAAAACCTATTTAGATTCCTCAGTTACTACCTTTATTACTGAGTCCCTACATCACTGCTAACACATTTTAACTTTCTTTTCTACAGTTTATTAGATCCGTATCTATCATTTGACATTGTAGGCAATGCCACGTTTTGATTGCTGTATGGGAATGGGGTGTGTTTCTCCACATAACATCAAATAATACCCCACAGGGGCGAGTCATAGGTGTTCAGTGTTAGTGAATGGTGATATAGCTCCTCAAAATTCTCATTTCTCATTTGCAAAAGTCATTGTCTCCTCCTAGCCAGCTGCCAATGACTTTTTTTACTTTCCTCCTTAATGCATATAAACACGTACATACATATTCACTAATTCAATGCTAGATGGGCGAGGGACTACTCTTTACTTGGCATTTCCTTTCCCTAGATTAAAATATCAAATAAGTAAGCACAAAATTTAGAAAACTTTGTACGTTTTACTTCATTCATCCATACCACAGCCTTCTGAGGTTGGTGTAATTTCTGCCATGTTCTTACAAAACAACCGAAGAATACAGAGGAGAATCAATAGTCCAAGAACATTTGGTCAGTAGCCTCATCAGATTTCAAACCAAAATGCACTGGAGTCAGATCCTGTGTGCTAAATAAATACTCTGCTTTATGGCTCGTCCTTCCAGATCTTACCCTACTTGAAGTACTTGGTGATATATCTTAGGTCAATGTATTTAAAAAGAAATTTCTTGGACCCTTTTGTGAATTCTTAGTCAAGCACACACACACACAAATGATATTGAGCTAATAATGATTTGTTAAATAAACATGTAGAATTTTTAACTTTAAAATCTTTCCACAAAGAGAGATAGAGTAGTGGGACCATCTTGCAAAAAAAATGACAAACTTCAGCGAGTTACTTAACCTCTTTAAGATTCAATTTCCTTAACTTCTAATATTTGCCTTTGGTGAGAAGGTTGTTTGGGATTAAATAATGCAATTGATA
The DNA here is from genome assembly GCF_003254725.2 of Canis lupus dingo. Classification (NCBI taxonomy): domain Eukaryota; kingdom Metazoa; phylum Chordata; class Mammalia; order Carnivora; family Canidae; genus Canis; species Canis lupus. Next base: position 27,717,166 of record NC_064257.1, on the reverse strand, counting down.
TGCACGTTCATTGTCAAATAAATTCCTAATAAATGCAAATGCAAAATAGTGCTATTATAATGTTACCAAAATAAAAATGAGAATTCTACAGTCTATATGAGTTAGGCAAATCTAACAGAATTTCGATAAGAAATAAGTAAATATCCCTTAACTCACTTCTCACATGTTCAGAAGTCAAATGCATAGGTTCTGAGGTTTTTTTCAGCTCTGCTTAGTAACATAAAGGCATTATTTATTAGCATTTAGATTATGATGATCCTTATACATATTTGATTTCCAGAACTAGATTCTTTTTGGTTAATTAAACATTCTGCTTCACAATGACCCAGTTCCCTTCTAAATGTTACATAGATAATTAGATAGGCAGAAGATTAGAAAGACAGGACATAACGCAGCAGTTATGTACTCCTATAACAAAGCAAGAGTTTCATGCTGTTCCCCAGGTATATGAGAATACACGCATGTACACACACACACACACACACACACACATCAAAATATTTTTAATGGGTCTTGCCAAAGGATAAGTTATGGTTTGGTGTCTGAAACATTCTCTTTTCAACTATATGGAAAATATCATCCCTGCCGCTTCTTAAGCAAATAATTTGCTAAAGGAGATATTTTAGAATGTTTCTATTAGTGGGGGAAAATATCTGATTTATAGTATCTATAGATTTCTAACACATTATATCTGATTATTAGAACCATCGATGATACTAAAACTTCAGGCATAGAATTGTGGACAGGATTTTATTTCAATTTGAGCAGGCTCTTCTTACCACCTCAACTGTAGTAGACATCCATTAGTGTTCATGATTGTGTTGACCCTGAGAAAATGCAGTAAGGGAGGGGATGACCTGTTCATAATGTAATGGAAATTACTTTTCCCGTTCAGCACATAAATTAGGAAGAAAGTAAAAAAGGGGAAGTGTTTGAAGTAGATAGTCATCTGTTAAAGGTCAAATTTCCAGAGACATCTTTGCTACAACTCTGGGGAAAGATATTATTCAAAATCTTTGCCTTCATCCTGCAGGTGGCAGGGGTAAAATTCCTTTTGTGTTGCTTAGATTTTTTTTCTTTTGTAGTGTTTCCACATAAACACATCAAAGTGCAATTTATTGTATTTTCAGATCCTTTTCCTGATCAGAATAATAATATCTGGGCATCATCAGCTTCTTTGTGACAAATTCTGATTCTCTATTATACAATTAGATAACTTACACTGGACACATTTTTTTTCCCCAAAGATAACTTGTTGAACTGAAATTCATGGACACAAGCATTGTAATTTAAGTGCTAATAATATCTTTGAGGTAAAGGATGAATGAAATTGAAAAGGTCAAAACCTATTTGACTTCCTTTAAATGTTTGGTAGCTTGTTTACTTAAATTTATTCTACTTGAAATGCCAATCCATTTGCCCTTTTCATGTAGATTGTAGGGTTCTTCATTAATAAATTTTTTTCTGACATCATTCATTTTAACAAGTTAAACATTGCTCAGTATATCTATGTGTTTATAAAAATCATAAGGTAGCTCCTACCTTCAAATAGTACACAGTTTGATGGATGGAAACAGTTATGTAAATCATGTATCGTAACCATTTTTAGCCCCTTTTTAGTTAACACACATTTATAAGGAATGTATCATATACCAGGTACTGTTCTAGGATCTGGACACACATCAATAAATAAAACACACAAAAATCCCTGCCCTTTTGGGGAGCTTTCATCCTAATGCAGAACAATTACACTGTTTAGATTCTGATCAATAAGAGTAACATCTCTTCCCACTGGAATTTGCCAGTGTATGGATGGGCAGAGATGGGGTTCTTAGAAGAAGAGAAATATCCTCTTCTCTCTGCAATAAGGACAATATTTTGTGTGGCTTATATTGAAGAATTCTACGCAATCATATTATGCTTTTTAAATACTGTGTTTGTCTACAATTATAAGATTTTATTGTGCTTATATAAATAACGTATAATACTGTTTCCTAGTGTATAAACTAAATTCTCCTCTATCAGTTTTATCATGGAGCTTCTCTTGACTATTCCTGATAGAAGTCTATCCTTTCTATCCTTGAAAATCTAACCCTTCAAAAATATTTTTATGATGCCCATTTTGTGTTTAATTATGTATTTTCTTACACCATTACTAAATTTCAAGCTACCTGCAGGCAAAAACTATGCAGTAGTCATCATTCCATTATCTTCAGAACCTAAACAGGTAATGACTCATACTGAATAAATATTTGCTCTATCAAGTTGAAATACAGCCAATCTAAACAACGTTAGAACAAAGAACATGTGTAAATCTCACAGTACTCTCCAATCTTTGGATCTAATTCCCAATTTGAATTTCAGTGTCATTTTGAATTACATGTGTTTGTGTCCACATAAATATCTTAAAACCCCCCATATATCCCAATATATTAGATATAAAACTATAATTTCTAAAAGTGAACTATTTCAGAGAAGATAGAAAAAATAGATTAAAATATGTTATTGCATTGACAATAATTATGTTTTAAAATATTATTGCAATTCAAATTTTAAGAAATAAACATTTCTAAAGTCATCTATATTGTATTTTCTGAAGACAGGGGCCTATATTATTGTATAAGAGGGTACAACTATAATTAATTATTCATTATTCAAATTTTATTATCCATTTGCTTTCCAATATACCTATCTTCTATAGTCATTAATATTCAGATTGCTCACTAACTTATAGATAATACCATTTACAGTATATAAAGCAAAATTAGGAAAAGTATCAAGCTAATTATTTTCCCTTTCCAATCTGCATACATTTCATGATCCCTCTAGACATAAGAAGCCAGGGTTCACATTTTCCCGACGATGGCTTTGATAATCCTTGATAACATTCACTAGCTAGTGGAGATTGGTTCTCTGAGGATTTAGTCAGCTGACAGGCTCTGTTTATTTAATTTGACTTTGCTGATCTTAACAAGAATTAATTCTCCTCACTGTGGTGAATATATAAGCATTATAATAGCATATACTAACTGTTCTTGCTCACTAAATGTTTTTTGTTTGTTTGTTTTAAATAGGAGACTTACATGCATAAAGAAAAAAAAACAGGGTTTATAGGCATAAGAAATTTGTTTTAAAAATACAAATCATTATTCCTCTGCTTCATAGAGAAAATTTAGGGAATAATACAACGTTCAGTCTATTAGTGCAGATGAATCAAGTGAATGTGCAATTATTCTTATTTCAATCCCTCCCTCCACAATTGACTTTAAATGCTTCTTGTGATTGATTAATTGAAAGCTCTAGAAGCTCTCTTTGGTGGTGCATGGGGATCTTCTTAGTTCAAGCCAGAGATTTTTGTTCCACAAGTTTAAAGGAATATTTTTACAAAAAGCATTTATTGTGTGCATTTTAGATGGGGTATAAAATAAATATTTAAAAAAGCATCTTAAAATCATCTATACATAGAATGGCAGTCAGTACACTCATACAAAATTTTGGTCTACTTATCTTTTTTGATTCTCCTGTTGTTCCCATTTGTATGATCTTCCCTTAAGAATATTTAATTGATTCCTTTTGATTGTGTCCTCCCTTCCTATTAGATTCTTCTTCCTTGTCCGCAGGACACTCAGTAGATAGAAGTGATGGACGTGGATATACAGTTTCCAGAGAAACTAGAGGCGTGTGGCTCAGATCAGGGACCATGTCTTATTCATCCTTTATACCCCTAACATCTAATACACTGCTTGATGCGTCATGTAGTTCAAATAATATTTGTTGAAGTGAGCAAGCTACACAAGGAAGTTGTGGGCAAGACCTACTGAAACATGTTATTTTACTTGAAGAGAAAGCCACATGGGAAACATTCGAATCATGGTCAGAAACTTGGAACGTGAAATAGTGGTCTAATAGTAAGATGGATAAAGATTCTGGCTCATGTTTCTACCTGTACTACTAAATTTCATTCACTTGTGGAATAGTAACTCCAAAATATTTATCATATTACTCCTTTCCCCTATCTTACACACAAAATAATGTTTCTACACCAGGACAGAGAATCCTTTGGATCAGATACCCCTATTTTTGCATTGAATCCTCTTAAATATGTCTACTGAAGAATTAAAATTATGAACATTACATTCAAATGCAGACATATGAAAGATGCTAATTATGGAATGCTAAGTAAAAACAATCAGGATAATATACCGTGATTAAAACTATATTTAGCAAGGGTCTAAATTTGAAAATCTATTCTATACACATGTTAAAATACTGAAATCTGATACATGATAATAGGACTGCCTACTTAACCTACCAAGAATTCATTTACATGATGGGTTAAGTCACTCGAAATATCAACTACTCTATCCTGAAGAAACTTGTGCCTGAGTCCAAATGGAAAGACGCTATTATAAAGCAGGAGTATTTATGAAGTCCTCTATCAAGGCACTGGCAGGACACATTGACATTTAGAAGAGTGTAGTACTGTGGTGGTGACCAGGACATTACATCTCTACCTACAGTTACTGTTGGTGTTCATTGGAATATGAAATAGACACTCTCTGAGCTGTAAGAGGGAATTGTTCCTGGGAGAGGTATATTTAAAGGACATCACAGCAGCATCTCAGCTTTATTAATGCCTGAGGCAGGCTTCAGAAGCCACGAGAATAGAAAGAACAGTGGCATAAGTATTCTCAGAAGATATCACAATTATAAACCAATACCGGTAAGGAAGAAAGTGATAGAAGCCAACTGGAACAAGAAGATTATTTTATAAATACACTTGTGATATTTCCTGGCAAAAACAAAACAAGATGGGAAGAAATTTAAGGAGACTAGAAGTTCTAAAATGTGTAGGAAAGGGTGATCTAGAGAAAGGCACTTTGATATATTATTCTGACACTAGCATGAGAAGAGGAAACATGAATAATAATAATAATAATATATATATATATATCTTTTATATATATTTTAAATGTATGGGGAAAAAAAGAAAATCTGGATTAATTACCTTAAAACAATAACAATGATTATGTTGTAGAGCTTAATTTACATGTATTTTTTTCTATTTTGCAAATTTTTTTGTGCTGTAGTTAAGTTGGCTTTCTTATTTAAAAAAAGAAAAAGGTGGGATCGAGTCCCACATCGGGCTCCCTGCACAGGAGCCTGCTTCTCCCTCTGCCTGTGTCTGTGCCTCTCTCTCTCTCTCTCTGTGTCTCTCATGAATAAATAAATAAAATCTTTAAAAAAAAGAAAAAGGTGCATGTATCTGCTTATATTATATTTTTTAAAGAAACTAGTGAAGGTAGTCAAAACTACCCTGGTCCAGATAATATATGCTCTGACCACTTCTGCATCTCCTTTCTATTTGTCTCTCCATCCCATTATCCCCAGTCTTAAAGAATGATTTCTTAGTGTATGATGACTTTGAAATTTTAAGTGTGAATATTTGGAATAGATTCAAAACACAGTATTAATTCATTTTTTTGATTAACAATAGGGAAATGACTACTCTCAGGCAATCAAATTTCTATCCATTAACTAAACATTCCATGGTCTCCAGTAAGAACATAGACTCTCTCTTAGGTCCTTTCTTTGAACTCTTACCCCCTTTAGATGTTACTGGCAATTCTATTTGATCCTAAAAAAAATGGATTTTGGTTTCAATATTTTTACTGAAGTTGATCATTCCTCTTTCAATTTTCAAATGTAAGGCCTGAAATAATTTGACTTGTTCTAAAATACATGAGGTTAAACAATCTTTTCTTCTAACACAAAGAAAGCAGTTTCTGGGCAAGGTAATGTTGCAGGAGACTTAGTACAAGTGCTTGAACCTTGTCATCAAGACATCCAGAACATTTTCAAACATTTATGTTGTGTGCACTTCAAAGGGTTGGGATTATGAGTGGGGAGAGGGGATAGGGAGAAGAGGAAAGATGAGGATTTAGGGAAATAGGTATTAAAGCAGTTATATTTTATGCCTAAAACATTTTACCATCAGGAATATGTTTATTTTCAAAAATAGATAGGTCCCATCTTCCATCCCTGCCACAGTTGAAGGAAAACTCAGTCTAGCAAAAGAAAAAAAGATAAATCCAACATAGTTTCTTTCTTTTTTTTTTTAAATATATATATATATTTTTTTTTTATGATAGTCGCAGAGAGAGAGAGAGAGAGAGAGGCAGAGGGAGAAGCAGGCTCCATGCACCGGGAGCCGGACGTGGGACTCGATCCCGGGTCTCCAGGATCGCGCCCTGGGCCAAAGGCAGGCGCCAAACCGCTGCGCCACCCAGGGATCCCCAACATAGTTTCTAAGAAAGGACTATGAATTTTTAAATACTTCATTAGAATCCCAACACACGAAACTGACACAAAAGGTTGTTTTATTTTTATTATTTTCCCTACCTCTTTTGGAGAACCAAGTCATCTTCCCCACTTCTTGATTCCATTTTCTAAGACTTAAGTGATAATTTAATAAGAATTTTTCTGTGGCAACTTTGCTATAGGCAGAGTTCTAAACTCTGAGACTATAGCAGAAAACACAACAAAACCTGTTCCTGCGGTGCTTTGCATTCTAGTGAATATAGGTGGAAAATAACAAGTGAATAATCACATCAGGTCATGACAAGTACTAGAAAGAAAATAAAGCAGGAGAAGAGGAAAGAATGGCTATTTTATATAGTATGTTATATTAAGATCTCTCTGACTTGGTGGCTTTTGATCAAAGATATGAGAGAAGTGATCCAAATATTAAGGTAAGAATATTCCAGGGACAAATAGCAAATACCTGGACATAGGCACATGCTGAAATAGAGAAAGGCCATTGGGAATGTAGTGAAAAGAGCAAGGGCAAAATTGGTAGATCAGCTGAAGGCAGTAGTGGCATGGACTAATTGTAGAAGAGGGGGTGACGTGAAGTGCTCGAATTTGAGATGCAGTACTTGGATACAGGTTCTAGTTAAAGACTCAGTACTGGGCCACTCTGTTATCTGGAGGTTGAAGAATGAGGAATAATCAGAAAAACAGACTAAAGAAATTATTCACTGAGAGAAAAAGAGAAAGAAGAGGGTTACATCTTTGATGCTAAGTAAAGAAAACAAGGAGGTAGTGATCAAATGTATCACAAGCTAAGGAGTTTATCAAAGACTGAAAGGGACCTTTGTCATTGGATTTGGCAACCTGGAGGCAGTTAATGACTTTGACAAGAGCATTTTCACTGGATTAATAGGAATGAATTTTATTTGGAGGGAGTTTAAAAAGTGAGAGAAGACAAAGTGAAATAATGAATATACATCAGTCTTCAGAGAAAGTGTGTTGTGTGTGTGTGCTACTATAAGTAGGGGCAGAGAAATGGAGCACTACTTAGAGTGGATTGTGAAGTCAGAAGAGGTTCCTTTAGAGGTGGGAGATATTACCTAGTATCTATATTCTGATGTGAATGTTATAGTAGAAAGGGAAAAAAATCATCAATACATTGGAAAGGGTGAAGGCAATTGTAAAATAGATGCCCAGGAGTATGTGTAAGGCGATGAAACCCAGACCATTATGTAGAGAAGTTGGTCTTAGGTGAATGATCCCTCCAATTTAACAGGAGGAAATACAAATATGACATTGAGTATTTGGTAGATTGTAGATTTGGTGATATGGGTTGAAATGAGGGGTAATAATCTAAAAACCCTCATACGATTTATCTAATTTTCCTACTGAAATAAGGAAAAAGGATATCAAGTGAAAGTGAGAAGAGAAAGGAAATGTTGGAGGCATAAGGAGATATAGATAACCAGAATTAAGTTATTTCCAGGTGTTAGGGAAGAAGGGGAATGAGCAAGGAGTTGGCACAGAGTTCCTCACCAGCAAATACAGATCCCTAGGAAGCCCTCTTCATATACTGTATTTCAGCCATACAGAATGTTTTCTTATCTTCAAATATGTCTCATGCATAAGGTCTTTGAAAATTCTGTTGTTCTGATCATTAAACCTCAATTTAAATTCCAGGAAGCCTTTCTTGTACAGATCCTACATTTGCTCCTATCATAGCATTTATCATATTATATTGTATCTACTTTTCTCCTTTCTGTCAGCAGGCTGTGTATTTCTCACATGATGGTATCATATCTCCAGTAGCTAGGGGTAAAATACTGGATATTGTAAAATTACATAGATGCATTATTACATGCAGGTGATTTTATTTTGTTTTGTTTTCTCTTTCCCACAAAAGTTAATTGAATGAGTACCTACAAATTTGCATAGTAAATTTGTATTTGGTTTTATATGTTGTATTTAGAATTAGAAATTATTAAGCCTCTTTTAAAAAAATTAAGCTTCATGTTCACATCTGCACAAGGGACAGTAGTAGTTCAAAAATGCAAGTCTCCACTGCACTACATATAATTTAAAAAAAAAAAAGAAGAAGAAGAAAAAGAAAAGGAAAACAAACCAAAACAACTAAAAGGGATGAAAAGAATAATAATGATAACAAAATTTCATAATCTTAAAAGTTCATTGTGAGTTCAATTATTTCTGAAAAGATTAAAATTAAGTATAATTCATCTCCTAGCTAGCAGAGATTTTTTATAGTGTTCCATAATTAACTGAAACATGCTATTCAGACTTTGACTTTCATACAAATATAAAGGTATAATTTAGACGGATAGAAACAGGTTTGCAATAAAACAATGTGACAATAAGAGATTTTTTTATTTCGTTCAATGTCAGGAACATATAATAGAAAAATCTGTCACTTTTGATGGAGAACAGAGTATAATTAAATTTAATCTTACTTGAGACCTTTGTTTCAATTTTCATTTAACCAAAGATCGCTGTTTAGTTTAAAAGCTTGTATATTTTGTTTTCTTATACGCACAAAGGGATACTTTCAAAGTACCATACCTGATTTTTAAATAGACTTTTGGGTTCATATGATCTGTATTATTTTTTTCCCTTAAATTAGAGCCAATTCTCTTCTTAAAAGGAGACATGGATTTCTGGTTTCTTATTTTGATTTCTCAGAGAGCTTATATTTCTGGTTTTTATTCTGGGGATTATGCCTGTATGATATACTAGAACAGACTTTGTAGGGGAATTCCTGTTTCTGACTTATACATTGTTTATCACAAAGTCACATATACAGTCTATAATGAAGGAAATTTATTGCAAATACTATTATCAGGAGTGTGTGTGTGTGTGTGTGTGTGTGTACTGTTGAACAAGATGGAGGATGCAAAGATAACCCATTTGTAATAGAAGAATCTTGCTTTTTTTCATTTGATACAACCATAGTGATTTCCAGAAATTGATAAAAATAACCTAGGGGCACCTGGGTGGATCAGTCAGTTAAGCGTCTGATTCTTGACTTCAATTCACGTCATGATCTCAGGGTTCCCAGGTGGAGTCCTATGTCAGGGCTTCCTGTTGAGTGGGGAGTCTGCTTATCTCCCTCTGCTCCTCCCTCTGCTCTCTCTCTCTCTCTCTCTTTCTCTTAAATAAATAAATAAATATTTGAAAAAACCTGGAAATTAAGTCATACAAACGTATACAAAATGCACAGCTTCTGAAAAAAAGGAATGACAGCAATGGTATCCATGTATCTATGGATTATTTTTAATTTGAAATATATTTATACCCTAATTTACTTCAAAATGAACTTATTATAGGGGGATATTATAAATCACAGCATTTTTATAAAAAAACAATCTCCACTCCAGAACTCAAAATCTACTGTCGAGTTTCTCAAGGATTAGGAAATGGAGGTAAGTCATGAAGATACTTCCATGTCACAGAATCTGAGAATAGAATCTATAAGAAACTGATATGATACAATTTGACCTGCCCTTAGAAGCAGACCATTGAGTTCTAATGAAAGAAACTTACCTTTATAATTCAGCAAATATTCATTGTGCATATGCTGTCTCAAGTATTGCTCTAGACTTGAGGAATAAAACAATGGCCAACATGGGCAAGGTCCCTCCCCTCATAAAACTCAAAATTCAAGTGGAGATAGACTATAAATAAAAATCAGATGGTGACAAATATGCTGAAAAAATACAACAGGATAATATGATAGGAACTGAATAGCATAGGTGACCTAAATGATGGTTGCTAGTGGAAGGCATCCCTGGTCATTGATTTGAACAGAGAATGATGAACATGATCCAGAAGGAAAAGGGTCTCTGCAGAGGACACAAGAGCTGCAAAGGCACAGAAGTGAAGAGTCAGCTTGGAGAGTTATAGAAACAGAAATATTCAGAATAACTGGATTAGAATGGGTAGTTGGAAAAGTAGTCAGAGATGAAATTATAGAGGTGGGGCCAAAAAAAGGAACCCATAAAAGAACAGGATATTCTGTGGAGTGCAATGGCAACTTAAGTTTCACTATAATCTGGTCCATACTTAGAAAGATGACTTAAACCCCCCCAAGGAGAAATTAAATTGCATCAGCACCTAATGGAAGCAGAAGGACCACTTATAGTAGTCTAGTAAAGGGGCGATGGGGATTTGATCTTAGTCACATAGAAATGGAGACAGTTGAAATTTGCTCTAAAAGTTTTCTTTCTATATCTCCACATAATCTTATTGTTCTCATTTTCAAATTGCTTTGATGGCGCTATCCCCTCCCCTTTGGACTTTGTTGTTCTTTTTTTTTTTTAAGATTTTATTTATTTATTCATGAGAGACATAGAGAGAGGCTCCCTGTGGAAGCCTGATGTGGGACTCGATCCCAGGACCCCCAGATTATGACCTGAGCCAAAGACAGACACTCAACCACTGAGCCACCAGGTGCCCCTCACTGGATTTTGTATTAGACAGGCAAGCTCTGTTAAGCATATACTATGCAATCCAACGTGGGATGGAACATATGATATTGGTACGTATAATTTTCAATAAAAAATAGCTAGCTTCTCAATGCATTCTCAGATGGATATCTGAATTTCTTTTAATTTTTCTGTGCCACAGAATCATTAAGTATAAACTCTTATAATCGTTCTTTTTAAGTTTGGAGATTAATTATAAGAGCTATTACCTATAGCACTGAAAGAGCACGGCATGGTATTATCCATTATTTTTGTTCACTTGAAGTTTAAAACTATTTTCTTAAATGCCAAAAGAGGTATTTACTTCCTTGACTTAGCATATGGTACTGCCATGACTTTACCACCATGCCGTCATCTTGCCCCATATTTATGAATCAGTCTATTGCAGTGACTCCCAGTCAGAGAAACCTTCCGTAAAAAGTGCTGCAGCAGTTCTTGGGAAGCAGCATTAGGTCTCAGACTCACTTTTGGAAAGAACTTGACAAGTGCATGTTTCTGTCCCCAATTGATCTGTCAATTTAGATCACTGATGCCAAAAACCAGAAAGGCAAAGTTATCAGGAAATCTCGAGTAAATTAGAAAGATGTCCTCCAGCCACAAATTCTCTTAGCCTTTAGCACACAAAGCTAATGTTCCAGGAGTTTAGCTATTGAGCTGGTAAAGGCGATGTCACACTCTGAAGTCCATGGGGAACCATGTCAAGCTGAATCCACACAACACACTCTTTAATGCTTGCTTCTAAAGACATAGTCCCTGAAAGGAACTTTTGCTGCAACTTATAAAAACAATAATCTCACTAACAAGGAGCGACTCCCTTTTTTTTATGAGTAACCATTCAAATCTTTCACATAACTATCTTCAATATAAATTGAATTGAAATATCAGTTAGGTGGTGAAAGTAAAATCCAATAAACAAACGCAAATTAGAATTCCTGCTGTACCCATCTTTTGTTTTTGGGTTTTTTTCCAGTTTTGGCATAATAATGTCACAGTGTTGGGGTTTTTTTCCCCTTCTGTGGGAGAATGACTATATCCACTTTCCAATGATGTTGTTTGGTTCAAAGGTATAATCCTCTGTATCTAAAAACTGTGATAACAAAAAATATTTTATAAGAAGTTTAGTATAATACCCACTACCCTTGGATGGAGTAGATTAGAATGTTTATAGGGTTGTTTCATACATAGTTTTTTCTTAAGATTTTATTTTTTTACTCATGAGAGACACACACACACACACACACACAGAGAGAGAGGTAGATACACAGGCAGAGAAAAAAGCAGGTTCCATGCAGGGAGCCCGACGTGGGACTTCATCCCGGGTCTCCAGGATCACACCCTGGACCAAAGGTGGCTCTAAACTGCTGTGCCACCAGGGCTGCCCTTTCATATGTAGTTTGATGAAACATAATTGAGATGGAGGAAAACTTATGCATTGTTGAAAAGAATGGTTTAATGGATATGCAAATGATAGCTATTCTTTTTTTTTATTTTTTCTCTCACCTCCATATCACCATAAAGAAATGAGAGTTCTAGGGCTACAATCTTAAAATTTAGGAAGGTAGTTAGTTTCTTTCTTTGATGAAAATGTTGGGAGGTAGCTTAAGATTTTTTCCTTTTCTGAGAAGACCAAAGCTCTGAAAAGATACCTGCACTATTAGCTATTAACTACTAAGCCACACAGCAGCTCGAAAGCTCAGAGACAAAACATGAATCTGGGAATAGTCTTTGAAAGGATTCTATGTTAGTAGACAAAGAAAATGGCTGAGATCCCATCATCAGGATTCACTTTTCAACAGGTGCCAAAATAGGATGAAGTCATGTAAAGAGAGAGGACTCCTCTCTCAGTTGACTCTTGTTAAGTCAACTCTTGTCTGCACTAGCTCCTGTGGAGGCAGGACATCGATAGTGGAAAAAAGAAAAAAAAGAAAAGAAAAGAAGAACAAAAATTAGTCGAAAAAGTTGGAAAGGCATTAAAGGGACAAGCAATGAAAGATAAGAAGACCAAGTGGAGGTCAGAAATAGCTACAAGATGTTTTCTTTCAAAGACAAATGGAAGCAAAGAGGCATATTGCCATATGTTACTGCCAGTCTCTGATCACTCTGAGTTAGGGGTCTGTTCTCTATGTTCTCAGAGAATTGTGTTGATATACTCATCACTTTGTATCATACTGCTGACCTACCTCCCTTTACGATCAGATTAGAAACAACATGAAGTCTGCTATTTCTTTATCCCCAGTGCCTAGCACAAAATATGGAATACAGTAATTATTTATCAATTGTCAAATCAATGAGCCAGTTTTAAAATTATTATCCCGAGAGAGACAAAGTAATCAAGTAAACATACAAAACCAAAATAAATATTACTCTAGAGTAAAATCTGAGGTAATAAGGAAGTACACACAACTGATATAATTCTGGTTAAATACAAAGACATTTGACATTATTTAGGCTATAGGTAAATGATATTATAGATAAATGATTTAGTTTATAGATAAGTGATAATTATGTATTAGGTAATTTGAAATATTAAAAATAGTTCATTAATGCATCTAGGTAATCTTAGTGATTACTAATTGAAGTTGGTAGGCTAGAATTGGGGAATCCATGAAAACCAAGGTCTGGCGTATCCCAAACTTGAACTTAAAGCTGAGCTTGTGGGTGAATGTTAGATGATACCAGCCTCAGGGTAGGAAAGCTGCCAACATTGGAAACCAGACAGGCTGACAACACAAAATGCAGTTCTTTCTAGTTAACTGATTTATTACTCACAGTGCTATTTTTTTTTTAAAGAAACTTATTTTTTCTTTCAGTTTTTATGTATTTTTTTAAACATTTCTTTTAATTTATTTATTCATAGAGGCACAGAGAGAGAGAGAGATGCAGAGACACAGGCAGAGGGAGATGCAGGCACCTTGCAGAGAGCCTGATGTGGGACTCGATCCAGGGTCTCCATGATCACGCCCTAGGCTGCCGGCAGCGCTAAACCGCTGAGCCACCAGGGCTGCCCCTCACAGTGCTATTTTTGTAGTTTTGCACGTTGCTGTCAGAGAAAGTGCTAAGGAGAGTTGATAAACATTACATCTCCAAGTCAGTGTTTACTCCAAGGTGAAACCAAACATTTAAGGAGGAGCCAACATTTTTTTAAAGATTTATTTATTTATTATTTATTTATTTGAGAAAAAGAGAGACTGGCACAAGCAGGGGGAAAGACAAAGGAAGAGGGAGAGAGAGAAACCCAAGTGGTGCCCAACTCAGAGCTCCATCTCACCATCCATGATATCATGACCTGAGCTGAAATCATGAGTTAGATGCTTAACTGACTAAGCCACCCAGGTGCCCCAACATTTAAAAAAAGACAAGTTGAAAGTAAATACTGAGACCACAACTCAACTAGGAAAAGACCATTGAAGAAAAGTAGAGACACTTACGTTAAATGAATTGCCTACTATATTTACCTTCAGTGTATTTATCTGTGTATAAAATCCTTGACTCAAATAGAATATTCTGAAATTGATAGGACATAGTAATGAATGGGCTAGTTCAATAAAGTGGGGGAACAAAATGGGTTTTAAGAGAAAGGAAAATGAGAAAGTTGAGCCTAAGCTTTCGGACTCCATCTTTGAGAGACTAACAGAGTCATAACCTATATAATTATTAAGAGGCAAGATAGAAGGCGTGTGAGTGAAAGTGTTTGAATTTCTATCTTAAGCACAGAAATAATATTCCAAAACGTTTACCTGGGAGATTTTGTTTGTTTATAGAATAATAAAGAGCTCTTTATCACCTTCAATACAATCTTTGGTGACTGGAATGGAGAACTGAAAATTTGTGGGAGTTAAGAACAATGAAGAAAAGTCACCTTCCTCTCATTTGTGCCACACTAGACCCCTTATTCCCATCCCCCCTTCCTTTGCTAATGTCTAGTCTTGATTTTGAATCTTCTGTCTACAGGAAGATGGAAAATATTGACCACTTTTATTCCAATCGAGTTGAGAAATAAAGGTTGATTTGCTTAACAGTGGCTAAATTAATTAAATATAAGTTTGGGAGGAATTTCATATGTCCTAAAGCCTGCTGCTGATGCTAAGCATATTATAAATGTTGAAAATTTCCAAAATTGTTGCAATTTAGAAATAACTGTAAGAATCACACGAAAAGTAACTATGTCAACAGTTGCAATATGCTTCTATTCACATTTTTCTTAGGAGAGAATAATTTCAAAGCTTAAAGAATCTGATAAGATAATGGCTTTGAAGGTTTTACTAATGATAAATCACAGTGTAGAACAATCTTTATTATACATTTTTACAAATTTTTTCTGAAATGTATCTGACTTTAACACAATGTAATTTTAACTACATAGTTCTCACAACTTTTGCTTAATGCTATCTACATTCATAGAAAAAATAATGTAAATGCTGTTAATATCAAACAACATTGGTGAATATGATAGGAGATCATCTAAGAATTATATGCATAGAATGTCATCTTTCATTAGCTATATTTTCTTCAATCATAAGTAGAATCTAATAAAAATCTATTAATGCAGAGTTCTTATACATACTAATAGTAATACTATCATATGGAGGAATGTAATATTATACTCTAATGCAAGATTCAGATTAAAAAGGTCCATACAGATGAAAATTGTATTGAATTGAAAGTCATTTTTGAAGGTAGTACATATATTTGTTAAAGAAGAGCAACTAGTGAATTTATAGGCCTTTATCAAGTTTATTTTGTACTTACATAGCCTCTTATTAACTACTTGAATAGATCTAGTTTGAGGATAATCAATCTACTACTTAAGAGTGTAGCTAGGGCACAGAGGTGCAAGAGCATCTGGCTTCAGGTTCCCAAGCTGACCAGTTTCAACCACTCACTGCTCACAAAATCCAAAGACAGAGGGATGAGTGGTGGAGAAATAAGAAAGGAATTTATTTCACTGGAAAGACAATGGACTAGCATCTCAAAGACTGTCTCCAAAATGCCAAAAATACTTCCAGGTTTATATAAGGAAAATGTGGGGCAAAGGTGGGTGGGTATGCACAGGTAGGCAGTGAAGCTAAATTGATCATTGTCTTGGAGTCAATTATGGTAGGGTCTTGCTGACTCAGCACAGTCCTTACTGCCTGAAAGAGTAGTTTCTGTTCCCATGAGGAGATGTTTTGCCCTCAGAGTCTTCTCCCTGAGCCAAGAGGCAAGCTAAAAAGAAGGAGCCAAGTAGAAAGTTTGAGGTAAAATTGAGATAAGTGAAGTTCTCTTTCAAGAGCATTAAGTACATAGTTGAATTTGGAATATTTGGATTAAATCAAATCCAGAGGTTTCATCTGCAAATTGCTACTATCTCAGGGTGTGGAGGATTATATTGTTAAAGGAAGAATTTCACAAGGTAAAGCTACATAGGTAAGGACGACTGTATTCTAGGCTATTGCAATGGAGGATAGAGTTCAGAGCACAGTCTGAACTGGACTGTACTGAAACAAACGCTAGAGTTTTTTTTTTTTTTTTTTTTTTTTTTTTTTTTTTTAAGAGCTGTGGTGCAGGGGATAAAGAATATCTGTGTTTGCTAATTGGCCCTATCCAAGAAAAAAGGTAAACTGCCTCATAACTTCATAACAGAAGGTAATTTTACATTTGGATTCAGACACTGACCAACTGAAGTTCATTAGGCTCCTACCTTTCTGGTGACTGGGAGATGAAAGACAGTCTCCTTGATGTTTCCATTTCAAAGGGATGCCTCTCAGTCCCTGAGCAAGACAAACCTGGGTTGTAAACTTGGCAAGAACCTTTTTAAAAAGGTTTATATTTCAAAGAGGCAGAGAAAGGATTTACTATTATAATTTTTCTGATTAAATTCTCTAAGAAAAAAAAAGGATCTCTGCAATTAGGCTATCTGAATTCTATAAAGGTGGGAGAGAGAGGGAGGTCAGGGCCCTAAAGGCAGAAAGCAGTCTTTCTAAAAGTTTAGTCAAGCTGATGGAGACGTTATGATCATCTTGGTCAATTATAAGATTTATAGGAAAAGCCCAGAATGAATTTCATCATTGATTTGATTTTTGGTAGTTCATTTTTTTTAAAGTATCAATTGAGAATATCATTTATTAACCTGAAAAACATGATTCTTACCATATATGTTTTCTTGTATTTTATAAAAATGCTATTTTTAAACCTTTGCTAAGTGAATTTGAAGAGCTATAAATGTTCATTGTTTTTTCATTCCTAGAGGGACAAAAATTGACATTTTTATCCTTACCTTTTTTTCTAAAACTGGACATAAGTTAATTTTATCACCTTTTATCTGACATGTTACATAATATTATTGTAGAATTGTGAGAATTAAGTGATTTGCTGTATTTAGAGTACACTACCTGTGTGATAGTATTTGAGGGTGGAGCCTCTGGGAAGTAAATAGGTGCAGATGAGAGGATAAGTGTCCTTCCAATAAAAGGAAGAAAGACCAGAGTCACTCATTGGAATTTTCTAAATTGAAGACTCAGAATTTTTATTTTTTATTTATTTTTATTTTTTATTTTTATTTTTTTCCAGAATTTTTTTTAAGTTAAATGGAGATTCAGTGACATCGGAAGATGACAAGTAATTTAACTTAGTGTGGTTCTAAAAGGAAAAGAAAAACAGGGCAGAAAATTTTCAAAGAAATAATGGCTAAAAATATTTTGAGTTTTGTGAAATACATCAACCTGTATACCTAGAAATTCAGTGAAACAAAAGCAAAGATAAAAAAGTCTTTAAGAAAATGTTAGCAAATTGAATCTAGTAATAAATAAAAGTGTCATTCACCATGACCAGTTGGATCTTATCCATGGAATATAAGATTGGTTTAACATTTAAAGAGCAATTGATCTAAATCACAGCATTAATAAAGGAGTAATAGCATATGAATACATCATTCAACAATCTTTAACACCCGTCATGTTAATAACTCACAATAAAATGAGCGTAGATGAAAAATTCTTCAGTTTAATAAAGCATATTTCTGAAAACTTACAAGTAATATCATACTTAATGACAAACTATTATCTCCATCTAAGATTTGGAAGAAGACATGTATGTGAGCTCTCATTACTTTATTAAATACTGTAGTGGAAGTTTGCTAGTGCAATCAGACAAGAAAATTAGGAGAAAATGACTGAAAAGTAAAGTGTAAAATATTTTATTAGTTCACACGTGGCATGACTAGATATGTGAAAAGGATTTCTTGAAATCCTGAAATGTACAAAAAATATGATAAATATTGTTTTAAAAATTCATAGGATACATGGTCAATATATTTTAAAAAGCAGTTGTATATGATAGCAACAAAAAATTGGAAAATTAAATTAAAACACTATACTGTTTTCAATGTATTAAAATCATAGAATCTTAATAAATTTAGTGGAAACTATGCAATATCTTTGCACTTAAAACTGTAACATTTCTGAGAGAAATTAAAGAAAATCTATGCCAAGATAAATCATGCTCATAGTTTGGAAGTTTCAGTATTTTTAAATATTTGTTCTCCTCAAAGTATTCTGTAAATTCAAAGCAACCCTTATAAAAATCCCAACATCTAATTTATTACTAATTAACTAACCTATTGTCAAATTACTGCAGAATTGAAAAGACCTAGAAACCTAGAACAATCAGAACAAAACTAAAAGCAAGCATAAGTTTGGATGACATATACTGCTTGATTTCTTTTTTCTTTTTTTAAGATTTATTTATTTATTCATTGGAAATATAAAAATCTTATGTCCTATACAAATATTATTTTGAAATGAATTTTATGTAATGTAAGGCTTTTAAAATCATAGTTTCTAAAAAGAAACATAGGAAAAATAACTTCACATCTTTGCAAATACAAGCCACAGCCTAGGAGAAAATATTTGGTATGCACCTGACAAAGGAATTATATCTAAATCCATAAAGAAACGTCAAACAAGGTGGAAAATGGCAAAATCTTCACATGTGTCCAATAAAAACCTGTATCACTCACTAGGGAGATACAAATTGAAACTAGAACAAGATATGATTTAGCTCTACCAGAATGTCTAAAATTAAAATGAGTGACAGCCAACAAAATTATAGACCTAAACTCCCCATAATATACTGGTGGTCTGTAAAATTCTTAGGCATTTTGGAAAAATAGTTTTTTATAAAGTAAACCATTCACCTACACCGTGTTGTAGCTGATATTAGCAAAGAGAAATGAAAAGCAAGTCCACAAAATAACTTGTACAAGGGTTTTTAGAGAACTTTATCATTATCCTGTTAATAACAGGATAATGGATAAATTACAATATATTCATAAAATTTAATACAAT
Organism: Canis lupus dingo; assembly: GCF_003254725.2. Lineage (NCBI taxonomy): Eukaryota > Metazoa > Chordata > Mammalia > Carnivora > Canidae > Canis > Canis lupus. The sequence continues at coordinate 27,698,034 of NC_064257.1, read as the reverse complement.
AGTATATATAGCAGTGAACAATGGATACATCAGTAGAATGGATGGGTCTTAATAACACAAAAGAGTACATACTCTATCATGACATTTTTATGAGGTTAAGACACAGGCTAGATTAATTTAGAGGTTAGAAATAAAAAAAATAGATCACCTATGAAGAAAAGAGTTTAATAGGGAGGGGTTATAAGAAAACTCTTTGGTAATGGAAATTTTCTATATTCTGGTTTGGTGATTAGTTGTATGGTATATACATGTGCCCAAACTCATCTTAACAAATGCAAGTTTTACATTTCACTGCATGTAAACTTTAACTTCAATTTTAAAACATTTTTAAAAATATTACTTGGTAACTTCTAGCAGGTGGCTTTTGAGCTTCTAGCTTTCTGATACATCCCAAAAACACATATTCACCAAAAATATCATAAATATCCATTTATTTAGAAATTAACGTTGACGTCTTTTGCACTTTACTAAGTATTTTGCGTGCATGATATTGGTCATGATGAATATGATACCTGTTCCATCACAGACCAATTTCACAGGAAAAATGCAAACTCCATGAAAGAAGATATTTTAAAAATTATTCTGCTTTCACCAGTGTATCTTTCATGTTTACAACAGACCCAAGTGATACAATACACAGATATTATATATATGCTGAATGAATGATGATATGATGGCTTGAAAAATTTTTTTTGTATATTTTTTTATTGGAGTTCGATCTGCTAACATCTAGTATAACATCCAGTGCTCATCCCGTTCTTTTTACAAAATTATGGTGGCCTCAGCATTGAATTCAGGACATGCAGCTTATTCAGAGCCAAATTCCACCTTCGTCTCCTAAAGTGTTCTTTAGGGTTGTCATCCCTGTGGCTGACCCATCACTCTCCTGGGTCCTTTTGTTTTCTCTCAGCTTCCACTCCCTGCTGCCTCTGTCTAAAGAGTTGATGCTCCAACTGCTACTCACTGCTCTTGTATCCCCCAGGTTCTCACAAACATTCTCACTCTCCTGGTAATGACATGGTTCCTGTAGGCATATCAAAAGTGATACCCACATGAAGAAAAATCTGGAGACACAGCAGCAGCCTCAGTCTATCAGGATGTTTTAATCCTGGATAAATTTTGGAACACATCAATTTGGCATGACCATTAAGATATAACCATTATGAATAAGGCTCTTCAATCCTTCAACAGCATTTTATCTCACACAGATGGCACTTGTTCTTTGAAAGTCCCAAAGAAGTAAAATGAGCAGATCCTGCCAAAGAAGTGAGCATTTGCTCTGCAAAGCTGTCTTTGTCTGGTGTTGAGCCTTATGTGATGCCCACACTTATCAAAAGTCCAATATTCTTTGCGGAGTACACTCCTGATGCCTTGGAAACAGGAAATTTCAACCTGGGGATGAAGACGAGCTGCCACATTGAGCATTACAAGGAGATAAAAGTGGGTGGAGTTAAAGTTAATACCCAGAGAAATGCTTTCAAATCATAACTGTGTCATAAAAGCATCAGTCCGTTGTGAACCACCAATCCTAGGCAAGGTATAGTTTCTACCCTACAGGAGTGCCACAATTGATAAAAAGAAAGGTTTATAAACTACCACTCAAACTGACTTGAACATACCCTATAAGAACTGATGAAATAGGAAGAAATTTCTGTGCACATGAACAATGAAAATGTGAGAAAGGTACATCACATGAATTCATTAAAATAATCTTCATAATAATCCACCTAAAAAGATGTAATGCTTTAAAATGGTGGAGAAGTTTATAAACAAAACATTAAAAAACAAATCAGAAATTCAAAAACCATGGTGGTGGTAAACAGGGAATTGGATCATGGAAAACACTCATGTTGGATTTTGTAATAGAGCTGCTATTACAAAAAGGAAGAAAAAGAAAGAAGAAGAAAGAAAGAAAGAAAGAAAGAAAGAAAGAAAGAAAGAAAGAAAGAAAGAAAGAAAGAAGAAAGAAAGAAAGAAAGAAAGAAAGAAAGAAAGAAAGAAAGAAGAAAGAAAGAAGAAGAAAGAAGAAAGAAAGAAAGAAAGAAAGAAAGAAAGAAAGAAGAAAGAAAGAAGAAAGAAGAAAGAAAGAAAGAAAGAAAGAAAGAAAGAAAGAAAGAAAGAAAGAAAGAAAGAAAGAAAGAAAGAAAGAAGAAGAAAGAAGAAAGAAAGAAAGAAAAAGAAAGAGTCTCAATGGCTTTAAACCCTAGTGACAAAAAGAAACAATTTTGGTTGCAGGATTTTGTGATTATTTATGTATTTATATATCTGACTAGACTGTATAATCAGGTTAAATGCTGGTTGGTTGCTTTTGAATATATCACAGTGACAACATACAGGGACTTAATGTTTAAAAACACTTTACTAAACGTAATTGCATTAGCCGATGTTTTGAATATGCATCATTTAACACAAAGTTTCCTGGGGCGCCTGGATGGTTCAGTCAGTTAAGCGTCTGCCTTGGGCTTGGGTCATGATCTCAGGGTCCTGGATGGATCCCCACTTCTCCAGGGATGGAGCCTGCTTCTCCCTTTCCCCCTGCTAGTGCTCCTTCCTGCTATCTCGCTCTCTCTCAAATAAATAAATAAATCTTTGAATAAAGTTTATGGTAAATTCCAATACTGTTTAAACATACTCTGAGCTCCACAGTTCCCATTTACTGAGCTGTTCATTCTAGCAATGTATTCATTTATCTATTTTTGGCCTTTGTTTTCATCCAATTTTCAATTAATAAAGTAGATATATTTTTCAAACAACTAGTTATGTTTAATGTTTGCCAGGTTTTACTCTTAAACTTAACACATTTCACATTTCGGTTCACACAACAAAGTGTACCTGTGCTTCACAGTAATTCTATTCAGAATTCGTATTCTTTTTTTCAGTCAATTAAATTATCATGTTATATCAGTATCATCTATTTATCTTTATCTATCATCTATCCATCATCTCTGTTTTAAAATAGAAGAACCAAAACTGTCATCCAAAATACATTTCTTATTTACAAAAGTATTGTAAATATATACAAATTACTTCTACTTGGTAAAGCAAACCACTTTTGCCCTTTGCAAAGTTAGGAGTTGTAAATTAGTAACACATATAATATATAATATAACCTCCCCTGTTTTGTATATGCATATTTGTGCAATCAACTAAAAATATGGGTTGTTTTTAATGAGTGTGTGTGTATTTGTATGTGATATGTGTAGAGTTGTATTTTAGAATACTTTGGCTGACTACATATAAAACTTCCAGTTAATGATAAAAGATTATTGTTCATTATTGGTGAAAGGTATAAATCACAACTTTAAAATTTAGAGAGAAAAACCAGCAAAAGTCTTACTCTCTTTGGTCCTAGATCATATTAATAACTGAATTAGATGCACTGATTTCAAAAATCTACATAATAGATTTTTGTTTCAAGCCACTATATATCAGTTCACAACTGCTTGAATGATGACAGCCTGCATAATTAAGTTTCTTAATTCAAACAACAATTTACATCAACAAAATTTTTTAAAGTACTTTATTGAATGTTTTATTTGGGCTGTTTAACCAAATCATTAGTTAGTTTACTATGCTTTTTACTAAATATTAGATGTGCATAATGTGCTAAAGTTTGGACATCTTGAATCATTGTGTTAAAAATCAACCAAAATACTCAATAATTGAATTAATTAGAAACAATTACATGGATAGAGCAGTTAAGTTATCAGAAACTGTCCATAATATGTCAGACAGCTTACCTAATAAAATAATTAGTAGACTGTCACTGCAGTTTTCACTGAATTGTATAACTTAGTCAGTATGTCATCTTCAGATTTCTTCCAGTTCCTGTTAGCATTAAGTAATTATGGTCAATAAAGATACATGATCAGATTTTCATGCCAAAAATTATTTATTTAAACTCCTAAAACTGTCGTAATCCCGGGGTCCTGGATCGAGTCCTGCATCAGGCTCCCTGCATGGAGCCTGCTTCTCCCTCTGCCTGTGTCTCTGCCTCTCTCTCTCTCTCTGTGTCTCTCATGAATAAATAAATAAAATCTTTAAAAAAATAAAAAACCTCTTAAAACTATTTTTATATCTTTCCTCTCTATAATTTATATATTGAAAATGTGATTTATTTCCAAATATTTTCTCAAAATTCTGTTTTTATCTTTTGGCTACCCCAAGTTTATGGAATGTTCTACGTAATAGACATAGAGTTAACAAGATGCCTGGGTGGCTCAGCAGTTGGGTGTCTTCCTTGGGCTCAGGGCCTGATCCTGGAGTCCCAGGATCGAGTCCCACATTGGGCTCCCTGCATGGAGCCCCGCTCCTCCCTCTGCCTATGTCTCTGCTTCTCTCTCTGTGTCTCTCATGAATAAATAAATAAAATAAAAGAAAAAAAGAAATAAAGTTAACAATGGAGCCATTTGTTTGTGTGTGTGTGTGTGTGTATATATATATATAGAGAGAGAGAGAGAGAGAGAAAGAAAGATGGAAGACAGGTGGAAGAGCGAAAAGATTTGCATCTGTCTGTAGTATATGCATGGTTCATTCAAAAGAGAGCAGAGAGGGATGCCTAGGTGGTTTAGCACCTGCCTTTGGCCCAGGGCGATCCTGGAGTCCCGAGATCGAGTCCCACATCAGACTCCCTGCATGGAGCCTGCTTCTCCCTCTGCCTGTGTCTCTGCCTCTCTCTGTGTCTCTTGAATAAATAAATAAAAATCTTAAAGAAAGAGAGAGAGAGAGAGAGCAGAGAGAGATAGAAGACAGGTGAAAGAGTGAAAAGATTTGCATCTGGCTGTAGTAAATGCATGGTTCAAAACAGAGCAGTTTCAAATAATTGTTTTCTGTTATAATTCTCAACTTTCTTATATAATGATGAGAATAGTTACTTCTATCTATGTATGGTAGAATAGATGATGTTCTTTCAGAAGATTTGGTTATTTTTTCATATACCTATCATCATATTCTAAAATTATTATTGTGGTAAGAACTGAGAGATATTAATTCAGAAGAAATTAATCAAAAATAATTTCTTTAATATTTTACAGAGTAGCCACTATCCCCTTTATCAAATACTATTTTATTAATATCCTAATACAATTATTATAAATCTCATAAGGAAAAATTATAGGAGAGTAAACATAATGAAAACAACCATAAAAGCTATTTTTTTTAATTTAAATCTATTTAAAAATATTGAAGAAAACTACTTCAGTGCCAGCATTTGAACCAAGATCCTACAGAGAAGGGAACTGCACTCAGCAAAAAACAAATTTCTATGCCACTTTTTCCTTGCTGATTTCTGCAAAGGATTGAGGTGGTGAGAAATTGATCAGAGCTTTGAGCAGTCTTTTGGGACTAGAAAAGTGAAAATCGGGATTGATGTCAACTAGGGGAGCCAGAATGAGAGCTGCCAAGATCACAAAAAAAGAGGAATGCAGAGAGGGGAAACTAATACTTGGCACCTTCCTAAGTATTTGCTGATTTTTAAACTTTAGCCAAAATGCTAAGAAGCTGAAGGGAGCTTTTCCCAGTTTTATGGGTAGAGGAGACAAACATTTAGTTCAGGTCCTGCCAAAGAAGTTAGGCTCTGGTAAATATTTCAGGCCTCAACTGGGATGAGAGCAAACCCAAATAAATCCTCTCATAAAGGCTGAAAACCAGCTTTGAATCAGTTATATCCCAGACTGATTAAATTGATCTGCCCTTACTCTACTGCCTGCCAGAAATTAAAAAAAAAAAAAAAAAAAAAATTCTTCTCTGGCTGAAAATAACCACATCAGAACCACAAATTATCTTCACAATTTTGCACACAGAGTGCTCAACATTCAATCAAAAATAAGCAGATTTATAAGAAGTAGTACATGATTGAAAACAGGAATTAAAAGATAATTCTTATTGGAATTATCAGATATAGATATTTAAACAGGAATAATTAATATGCACAAGAATATATATTAAGATAGATAAGGTCAGCAGAAAATTGGAAACTATAAAATGTATCTTGTAATAATTCTGCAATTAGCAGTAAGAACAGTGTAAGATTTGCTAGAGTAAGAGTTAGTGAATAGGGGGATAGGTCATTAGGAAACAGCCTGAACCACAGAGAGGAAAGATATATTGAAAATATAGTAAGGAGCAGTAAGACAGAAGATGCATCAATGATGAAGAGTCCTAGGTACTCTAAATGAAAAGAGAGAGAGGAGGTAATAAAAGGTGAAGTGAGGGGATCCCTAGGTGGCTTAACAGTTTGGTGTCTACCTTTGGCCCAGGGCATGATCCTGGAGTCCCGGGATTGAGTCCCACATTGGGCTCCCTGAATGGAGCCTGCTTCTTCCTCTGCCTATGTCTCTGCCTCTCTCTCTCTCTGTGTGTGTCTTTCATGAATAAACAAATAAAATCTTTAAAAAAAGTGAAGTAAAGTGAAGTGAGATAAGGCAGTATGAGGGAGGAAAAGAGAAGAGAAAGGAAGGGAAGGGAGGAAAGGGAAAGGAAGAGAAAAGGAGAAAAGAGAAGAGCAATATGTTATAACAATGATCAAGAATTTCCATACATGAATGAAAAGACAAGAAACTCCAGAGTTAATGAAAGCTATGTACTTTAGAATATATAAAAATAAAACTTCAAATTGATTTTAAAAAGTAATAAAAAAACAAAGAAAGAAAGAATAGCTCAAATTTAAAAAGATACATTTCTTCAAGGTCCATACATACCATATACAGTAGACTTTATAATAAACAATGAAGCTAGAAAAGAGTATGTTATTCAAAGCCTGAAAAAGATGACTGTTAACCTCAAATTCTATACCCAGTAAAAATATCCTCAAAAATGAAGGTATAATAAGGGATTTTTATAAAAACAAAAAACAGAATTTATTATCAGCTGGTCCAACTAAAATGAGTTTTTCAAACAAAGGGAAATAATTACAGCTAGAAGCACAGAAATAACCAGGGGAACAAATATCAATGAGAAAAGTAAATAAATACAAGAATAATTAAAATGCATGACACTGTATCACTGCCACTAAGAAGGCAGCAGGAAACGGAAGGGTAAGCTGTAGGGTAGGTAGAGAAAAGGGTTCTAAGATCCTTGTGTTGTTTCAGATCCCAGAAGTATTGATTTACGCTAAATATGTTAGGTCAAGGAAGTATGTCATACTTTCTAGGCTAAGAGTGAACTCTCTTAAACTTTACTCCAGCTGCAAATAGACTTAGAAAACAAGGGAAAGGAGTGCCTTTCCTTTCAGGAATCCCTAGTATAACAACCAAGTATCAATCTAAAAGATTTTAGAACTTGTGATTTCCTCCAATTTTGTTACTATTTCTGCATTTCCCCCCAAATATAATGAAAGCTAAAAAAATTCACCAAGTGATAAGCTATAGTTTGGACATGAAAAGGAAAGGTGTCATCAAATGTCCTTCAAAATCAGAATTACAATCAAATGAAATCCTGTAAGAATGAAATATTTAGCCTTCCTTTGAGTTATGTTAAGCAGTCTAAAAACTAAGTAATTGCATAAATGGGGACTGAGAGTACAAGTGAGCTGAAGGTTTTTTTGAGGATCACTACTTTGCACCATCACAGGAAACATGATTGTTACATAAATGTACTCTTTCCATGAACACAAAGAATGACTTTGGAGAGAATTCAAAAGGATGTAGAAAGTGAACTACAAATGTTTTTTCCACAATCTGACTACTCTGGGTTTTTTTTGTTTGTTTGTTTTTGTTTTGTTTTGTTTTGTTTTGTTTTGCTTTGGAAGAAAAGAATTGGATTTATGATTTGAAATGTGGGGTTTATATGTTTGCATATGAAGGTGTTTTCAAGAGTGAGGAGTTATCAAGAAATAAAAGATTTTTTTTAGTTGGCAGCAGCTCTTAGAATCATTTCCCTTTTTAATACAAATTCAGTGACTTTAATTTCTACATGTGTTAAGAAGAGCTAGAAGAAAATCTTTAAATTACAAAAAAAAATGCAGTATTTTTCAGGATATTTTTATTTCTTGTTTTTCCTACCATTGCTTGTTCTCACTGCCATAATACTACCTTCCTTTTGTTCTTTTTGTACAGCTTATTGTGATTCATTTTTCAGGTGTGCAGCTACTATAATGTTATTACTACATATGAAGGGCTGTTAAGTTGGAAATGAATGCACTACATCCTTGAAAATTTCAATTACCTTAATAAATTATTTGTATTTAACATTTTTTAAAGACTTTATTTGAGAGAGAGAGAGACAGCATGCACAGGTGGAGGGGAGGGGAGGGGCAGAGGGAGCGACAGAGAGAAACCGACTGCCTGCTGAGCAAGGTGCCTGATGCAGGCTCAGTCCCAGGACCCGTGGGATCATGACTTGAGCATAAGGCAGAGGCTTAACCAACTGAGCCACCCAGGCACCTTTATATTTAACATTTTTTGATGAGATTCCAACTATAAGAAAATGTGAAAAATAATTTAATGAGAAGTTAAAATAATCTTGCCATACCAATTCTCTCTGAAATAGGTTGGGAAGTTGAATAATAATGCGAGAAATTTAGTGTTTTCTTTGGAGTGTTATTTTTCAAACAGAAAAGATAATTAAAATAAGCCCTAATTCTAGAAATAGAGGTTGAATCTTCATCAAAAAAAAAAAGGGAAAAAATTAAAATCATTACTGGATTCAAGTTTAAAGGATAAGTCACTGGTTTCTAAAATATGTTCTTCTGCCTCCATATAAAATCTATCAATTTCTGTCCAGTCACCATAACCTCTTTTCAGTGATATCCTTTAAAATTTCTTTTAAATTTATTATTTAGTTACAAATTTACGTGTATTATTTAAAATCTAGAACATAATTTAAGAATTAAAATGATATTCAATATTCAAGAAATAATTTCATTATAATGAAGTTTTTAGTGCCTTTTTTTTTCCTGCCAGTAAATTCAAGTGAATGGCAAGTCTTCAATGTCCCTTGCTCTTTCACACTGCCAGTGGGATTTTAAAATCACATTAATTAATTCCCCACAGGGCCATCATTATAAACAATGCACAAACCAATTGTTTCAAACTTCCCCAGTGTCATACCTAAAACAAATTGTAGAGAGAATTATTATTCCTTCTCAGTAGATTTATGTAGGTTATGTAATTTCTTATTTCTTTTTGAACTTTCAAATTCTTCTGGTGATAGTTCTCTAATACATATGTTTATGCATCCTAAATCTATCTCCAGCATGTCTAAAGTAGGAATAGTGCCTCAGAATCTATAGACCGAATTGGGATCACAGAGAAGGAATGAGCATGTCCCTCCTGTTAGGCAATTTTTCCTCATATTGTATGTATGCTCCATATGCTACACCCTGCTGCCCACAGGCAAGAGAGATAAACTGTTTATACTCCTGAGGAAATTTTAAATGCTATTTCAAAGCATTTCTTCTGCATTCTGGCACCAAACTATCACAAAGTATGCAATTTTCAGTTCTATTTTTCCCACCAGAAAATCATCACTATTCTTGAATGGGCAATATGAACTCCATTCCCCTAAAATCACTAGAATTTTCAATCATTTCTCATTGTCTTCTGTGTAGCTGTTTTATGCTCCTCTTTGAAAAATACTCCAGTTTAACTTGAGCAGAGAAGTAGCAGCAAGGATAAATTAATCCCTGCTCACTCAACGAATGTACTTTAAGACAGGCAGAGGCCCAAGGACACAATGCCTCATCTTCCACCACCTTGCACTTGGGATGTAAATGCTTTCATTGTCTCATCTGGGAATCATCAGCTAAAACTGGCATTTGACATGTTAAGGGAACTTTCTCCCAATTCAAGAATATCTTAGGGTTTCTGGAGATCCTGCATTCTCAAATTGTAGGAATATTCTTAATGAAGTGCAAATTAGATCAATAACTCTTAATATTTTCAAGCCTCGAGCCCTGAAAAGAGCATTTACTTTGCAACTGGAAGACAGGAAGACACAATGTCTTGGGTCAAAACAATAATACTGTCTCATTCCAACAAGTTTTTTGGTTTTTGTGGACTTTTTGTTTTTGTTTTTTGCCCATTATAGGTACCCTTTAAATAACAATGAAATAGGTCATGTAGGAAAGGAAAGATTTATTATGTGGCATTCTAAGAGAGGCAAATATATAGGAGTTGTATTCACTGGTTACCAGGATCTGGGGGTAGGGCAAAAATAAATGCTACAAAGGATAATGAAAACATCTCTTTAGACAATGGAGATATTCTTTATTTTAATTGTGGTGGTGGTTATGCCACTGCATAGGTTTGCCAAAATTCACTGTATTATATACCCAAAAAGATTAATGTTATTTTAATAATCAAAAAAGAAAAGATTTTCAAAATATTCATTTATATCAATGGAGGGTTCTCACTATATGGAATTAAATTAAAGCCATATAATGAATGGATTATTCATATAGCCATATTATGAATTAGGCTAGCCTATGGATTAAAAATGTTCAACATGAAAGTCTTTTGCTGTACAGTGCAGTAGGAAGAATGTCATTGCCATTTTTAAAGGTGTTCAAATAGTGGTTGGTTACACTTTAGAAGTGGATGATCTAGGGCACCTGGGTGGCTCAGTCAATTGGGCATCTGCTTTCGGCTCAGGTCATGATCCCAGAGTCCTAGGCTGGAGCCCCTCATGGAGGTTTCTGCTCAGCAGGGAGTCTGCCTCTCCCTCTCCATCTGCCTTTCCCCAGCTCATGCTCTGTCTCACTTTCTCTCTCTCAAATAAAGAAAATCTTTTTTAAAAATGCAAGTGGAGGATCTAAACTCATGACAATAGCATTGAAAGAAAAGACTATAGTATATAATTGGAATGTTGGCAGTGGCTTAGGAAATGCATTTTTAGTAGAAAGATAATTCATAATATATCAAACTCAGTTAAAAAATATTGAATACTGGGATCCCTGGGTGGCGCAGCGGTTTGGCGCCTGCCTTTAGCCCAGGGCGCGATCCTGGAGACCCGGGATCGAATCCCACATCGGGCTCCCGGTGCATGGAGCCTGCTTCTCCCTCTGCCTGTGTCTCTGCCTCTCTCTCTCTCTCTCTCTGTGACTATCATAAATAAATAAATAAAAAAATTAAAAAAAAATATATTGAATACTGAAAATTGAAAAGATACATTGCTTCTATTTGCTTCAAAGAAAACAGCAATTTTTCTTTTAAAAAATTGCTTTTGTTATGAAGATTTCTTCCACATTCTATTCCTCACTTAGTCATAGTTTTGCTAACTCTAATGTTCATCATAGAAGTGATATTATTTATGATAGAAGTTATTGGGGGCAGGTGGGTGGCTCAGTTGATTAGGTTTCTGGTTCTTAATTTCAGCTCGGGTCATGATCTCAGAGTTGTGGGATTGAGTCCCCATCCTCCAGCGTGGAACCTGTTTAGGATTCTCTCCTTCCCTCTCCTTCTTCCTCTATCTCCCACTCAAAAACAAAACAAAACAAAACAAAAAAGTTCTTGATAGAGGTAGAATTGGTCAGATCAGTTGTTACATTTTCATTATATAGGTAATATACTTACAATTCATGAAGCATTCATTATCTGAAAGATTCCATGGAAAAATCATTTATAATATTACTTTATATAACCAATAATTGTACCTGTGATGTAGTTTGCACTAACTGACTGCTTATCTGTTGTATTTTGTGCAAGTGTTGCATTTCTTACCTTGAAATATTACCATAACTCTGTGTTTCCTCCAAACTTTATAGTGATATCAGTATCAATGTCAGAATTGGGGAGCTACTTCTGCTGAGGCACAGTAAGTTTTCAATTACTGTCAACATAAGCCTTAATCTAGACAAGTATAATCCTTAGGATGTAAAGAGTACAAAATCCAAAAAAGCAGTAGCAGAGAAACAGGTTGGATCAAAAGATCTGAAAGAAAATTAGAGACCAAGTACATAACAAGGTGGGATATTAAGAACAGAGTAGAACTCAGGGGCGTTGGCCAGGAAGAGAGGAATGCAGCTGAGTCAGATAAGGTATGCATTGTTGAGGCATATCCTGGCTAAAAACAAAAACGAAAACAAAAAAGGCTGGTAACAAAACTAGCAATGAAATGACAAGCTAGTCTTAATACTAACATGAGTAACTGGGTTTATTTTTTCTTTGATTTCATTTTTTTATATTTAAATTCAATTTGCCAACATATAGTATAACACCCAGTGCTCATCCCGCCAAGTGCCCTCCTTAGTGCCCATCACCCAGTCACCCCATCCCCCCATCCACCTCCCAGGTTTTTTTTTTGTTTTTTTTTAATTTTGAAGTAATCTGTATACCCAACATGGGACTTGAACCGACAACTGGGAGATCAAGAGTTGCATGTCTACCGACGGAGCCAGGCAAGCACCCCTAATTTACTGAATTTAAAACAAGAGTTTCATGTGTGTTTCTCTCTGGGCCTAAATCTAGTGACAGGCAGCCCTTGGCTTACCTAATCAATAGGGATGGGCAGGCTTTTCTGTTCTAGGGAGAGCAATATTGGAGGGAAATTTCTGCTAAAGTTGCTTAACTATAAACAAAAACAATAACGATGAAAATGTGATGAATAAACAAAATGTGGAAGGGCAAGAAATGGCAATTTAATCTTCTGAGAATAGTAGAAGCAAAGAGAAAAAGTCAACATTCTGTTCTTAATTAAATTCTCAGCATTACTGAACATCCATGCCCTCCACTAAGGAGTACAGAGATTACAAACACTCTATCCAGTCAATATGCTCTGTGCAAATTGTCAAGTTAATTTTCTTTCCATTAGTATATTTACTGTGCTTACATTTTATTTTCATAAATTCTAATCATTTTAAATATGAAATTCTTATTCAATAAGTATAAGCAAACTGCTTCTACATTATTAGTAACAACTAAATATATTTTTTAAATGACTGTTCCTAATAGGCTAGAATTCTTATTTAATATTAAGTTATAAATCTCAGTCCAGTGGAATAATCACAATATAATAGAATCTGTCCTTATAAGCATGAAAATGCAAGGCTAAGATTTAGATGTAAGTGTAAAGAAAGATGTAAATCTTTCTTTAGTAGAAAGAGACATATCCCAAATGTATTATATCCAATGTGCTCATATGATGTTTTTGCAAATCCCTTTGCAGTGTCTTAATTATTTTATGAATAGTACTTTTTTCTCAAAGAAATATTTTTTCCATATACATTATATTAAATGTTAGGGTGTAGAGGATGTAGTACAAAAAAACTTTTGTTTTTATGAATTCTAAATGCATAAGGAGTTTATACTCTACTACAATTTTTTTTTTAGATATTAGGGAAAATTTTATATTCATTAAGGACTTCTGTTCTAGTTTGCAGGTGTACTTGAAAGAATTCTGTGCATATTTAAAATAGTTCCTCTCTCAACGTGTTTTTTAATGTACATATCAAAATCGTTGTCTTGTTATTTTATTAAAGATCTTGTGCATCAATTTAGGTTAAAGAAAGTTAAAAGAAAAATCTATTCATGGGATACTTCTACACTGTTTTGAGGAATGTAAAGTGGGATAGCCATTATGGGAAACAGTACGGTGTTTCTTCAAAAAATTAAAAACATAACTACCATATATCCAGCAATCCTAATTTCTTGGTATATATTTAAAGGATACGCAATCAGATTCATTGACAGAATTGTTCACAATCGTCTTAGAAAGTGTCCATCAATGGACGAATGATAAATTACAGTGTATATGGAATATTTTATAAAAAGAACAAAACCCTGCCATTTATGACAACATGGATGAACCTGGAGGGCATAATTGCTAAGTGAAATTACACAAATATGCTTTCTGGGGTTCCTGGGTGGCTCAGTCAGTTAGACACCTGCCTTCGGCTCAGATGACAGCTAGCTAGCTCATGATCCTGGACTCCCAGGATGGAGCCTGGCGTCAGGCTCCCTGCTCAGCGGGGGTCTGCTTCTCTCTCTCCCTCTGCCCCCCACCTCTTTCTGTCACCCGCTTTCTCTCTCTCTCTCTCAGATAAATAAATAAAATCTTACTCATATGTGTAATCTAAAAAATTGAACTCAGAAACTGAAAGTAGAATGGTGATTACCAGAGGCTGTTAAGGTGGGAAAATGGAGAAATGTCAAAGGCACAAACTTTCAATTATAAGATGATTAAGTTATGGGGATCTAATGTACAGCAAAGTAACTACAGTTAATAATATTGTATTTTATACTTGAAATTTGCTAACAGAGTTGATCTTAGTGTTGCCACCATATATAAGCAAGGTGGCTATGTGAAGTGATGGATGTGTTAATTAGCCTAATGTGTGTATATCAAACCATCATATTGTGCACATTAAATATATACAATTTTTATTTGACAATTATACCTCAATAAAACATGGGAAAAAGGGAATATTGTGGGTTAGTCCCAGAAAATATTCCAGGGAAGTTAACCGCATTGTATCTATCATTACACTGAGTGTCATAGTTGCTTTTTCTAATTAGGCAGTACAATTATGTCTTGTGTTCTCCCTCCAACTTCTGCTGTGTTGAGAAGTCCTCAGTAGCTGCATTCCCTTTGCTGGAGCCTACACTTGACATAAATATGTCTTAGGAGAGCTGTAGGTCACTTGTATTATATAGTAAGCTGACATTGTTACACAAATTTAACCAACCACACTATACAGGATGAAGATGAGATGATGCAACAATGGTCAGATATTCTCAATCTGCTGCTATACCATTTACTATTATCTCTCAGTTTTGGGAAATATAAATTAGAATAGTGCCTGCCATGTAGTAAGTTCACAATAATATATATTCTTTAACATAAAGTAATAATAAACAGTCACTTTATATATTACATTTTCTTTCTTTACCATTTTAGTACATATTAAATAAGGAAAATGAAAACAGCAAAAATGTACTGTTTCACCCTAAAAATAATTATATAGGATATAATATATAATATTACCAATATTTTACGTAATCATAAAAATTCACAACACACAAGAAATTACCCTTACTTATAAAAAATAAGAATAGCTTTAAAAGGGCTTTAAAAGAGAAGACATTAAGAATATTATTAATCAAATAGACATTTTTTGTTATTATTTATGTTCTTTTTCAATGATTGGAATGTGCATTTTTCACTTTGTAGGAAATATTATTAGAGCTGAATGTCAGACATTTCTAAATATACAGAGATAAATAAGGTGAGAAACTCATAATGATAGAATGCAAAACAAAAAAAGCCCTCTTAATTACATTTCGGTAAGTATCATGCACAGGTACCATCTGAGCTACAAGAAGATTATACAAGAGAGTCTGGGAATGTTTCCAAGCCAAAACTAAGTTTGAACTGAATCTTGAATGTGATCATCAGCAAGCCAAGAAGACAGGTTGCAGAACAATGAAGTAGTGAAATAGAGGATGTTTCAGAGAGAATCGACATATCCTGTATGGAATATAGAAACAGCCCATTTTTATTTAGGCCCATATTTATTTAGGCCTATTAGGAATATGAATAAATTTGAAAATACAGTGAAAGATTAAGTTTGAGAAGGAAGCAAATGAGATCATGGGGAACATTTTACGTCACATTGAATCAGTAGTTCTCAAATTATAGTCCTAAGACCATCATCACCTGGAAAAATGCTAATCGGTCAAGGCCTCCTCAAAACTACTGAATCAGAAACTCTGAAATAGGGTCCTGAGAAACTTTTTTTTAGACAAAACCTTCAGATGATCCTGTGCACTAAAATATTGGTATATATTGGTATTTGGCATTAAAAAGCCATGGTCTTATAAAGCTGAGAGAAAAGCTTAAATGAATACTTTAAAATAATCCATTGGCAGATCCATTGGAAGGAAGGAAGAATGAAAGGGAGAAGATGGGTTCAATAATGTTTTTGGCAATTCAGAAGGGAATTGATGCTGTTTTGAAGTATAATAAGTGGTGATAAAAAGGATGGAGCCGATTTAAGAGAAATTTGAGGTGTAAAATTGAGATATGAACAACAGGATGAAGAAACATAAGAAAAGGGAATGGGGATTGCTTTATTTCTAGTTCTCTAGCTTTGTGAACTAAGTAAATCAGGTATATTACACATGCAGTTGCTATTAGCATATATTATCAATTTATATTTTCCTTTTTATTAATCTTTTTCAACAATTCTATCTAAATTCTTACATATTCTTTATGTGGTTTAAACCAAATATCTACAATACTGTAAGTATCTACAATAATAATAATAATTTAAATGACAACTGAGTTTCCTATTTATAGGAACATATACTGTATATGGCAAATTGTACTCATCATCTGATATACCTTGAAATGATTTTTGTGGAATATCGAAGTGATCATTTATATACTACTAATTCCAGTTACCAGGTAGCCAAATGTTAGGTATACTGATATGAGTTCTAAGCTTATTGCAGGAAATGTAATTAAGAGTGAGAACCAGAAAATATATATATATTTCCTTTATATTTTATTTCCAAAACAACAAATTTATTCTCACTTCTCAATCTTTTAAAATTAATAACATTTTAATGCTAAGATGTGACTTTATAAAGTTTATTTTAACATTACCTCATCAAAGAATGTTGAGGTTAGGGGCATCTAGCTGGCTCAGTCAAAAGAGTATGTGACTCTTGATCTCAGGGTCATTGAGTTTGAGGTCCATATTGGGTGTAGAGGTTATTTAAGTAAATAAACTTAAAAAAAAAAAAAGAATGTTTAGGTTATAGGAATTCCTAATACTTTCACTCTAAGTGGAGCCAGAAAAACTTGAGCCATGGAAATGGAAGAAAGTAACAAAGGGCAGAAACTTTAGGAAAATTTGTTTTTTGACAATGGAAAGAGGGACACAGGTCAATGTAATGCACATGTCAAGTATTATAAGAATGTCATAGGCATTTGCTCACTTAACCTTCCAGTGAACTCTAAATTAGGAGACAATATATATTACCAAAAATTTTCAAATAACAGAATTAAGTCTTAACTTACTCAATTTACAGAACTGATAACAGAAAAATAAGAGAATTTATATCCAGATATGACTGCTTCTGGATTCTTAACTATTCTTTACCACCTTGTAAAAAATAAGATGTAAAAGAAGTGAACAGGCAAGTACATGGACACAAAGGTAGATTTAGTGTAGTAAAACAAGGAAAACGGAAATATCCAAAATAACGATGAACTTATTGATCCTTGCTTAGCGTGTGTGTGTGTGCCCGCATATACACATGCGCTGTTGGGTGAGAATAACCAACTTTGAATTTAATAGTAAAAAATATAGGGATCCCTGGGTGGCGCAGTGGTTTGGCGCCTGCCTTTGGCCCAGGGCGCGATCCTGGAGACCCGGGATCGAGTCCCACGTCGGGCTCCCGGTGCATGGAGCCTGCTTCTCCCTCTGCCTGTATCTCTGCCCCTCTCTCTCTCTCTCTCTGTGACTATCATAAATAAATAAAATAAAATAAATAAAATAAATAGTAAAAAATATAAATCATGGCAATTGGAGTATCTATTAAATACTGGTATTTTCCTTTCTGCATATTTCTTTTTTAAGATTTTATTTATTTATTCAGGAAAGACTCACAGAGAGAGGCACAGACACAGGCAGAGAGAGAAGTAGACTCACTGAAGGGGGCCTGATCCAGAACTCAATCCCAGGACCCTGGGATCACACCCTGAGCCAAAGGCACCTGCTCTACTATTGAACCACCCAGGTGCCCCCCCCTTTCTGTATATGATTGAGACAACACTGTACTAGCTACACAATGAAAGCATTGTTTATTGGAGACAAATTATATCACAGTTCAAGCAAGCATAAATACAAAGGCAGAAAGAAGGAGAAATATCAATATAATATTATAGATCATAAAACAGTGCAACCTTCAAGTCATAAATAAGAAAAAGGCTAAAAATATCAATGAAGTTTTTTTTGCTATTTTTACTTTTCCTCAAGATGTCTATATTTGAGAAAAGTTTATCCTAGTGTATGTACCCACACACACACATTTATATAAAATTTAACTAAGTTATATTTTAACATTTCCCCATCAAATGACTAGTAAGATATTCTACTATTTAAAAATAATACCAGGGAAGATCAAACAAAATACTGGATTACTCCTGTGAGCAAAAATGTATTTTTGGAAATGCAAATAAATGTAATATATTCATAATCATATAAAATATTATAGCTTACTATGACCAATTTCTGCTGATCTACTGCATATTCTTTTTAAAAAGAAACAATAACATTTTAAATAAAAATAAAGTAGCTAATTGGAATATCCTTAAATAATTGTTAAGTTGTGGGTACCACTGCTTGAGGTATGATAATAATTACAAAACTCACATCAGCATTTCCAAAAATATACTCGCCTAGTATAGTAGATTGATGAGTGAGTCATATTGTTTCAGTAATCTTCAGAATATATAAATGTTCATATATAATAAATTTAGTTGCCCACTATGAAAGTTGCTGATACAGAGCTTAAGTGTTCGTAGTAATAAAAATCACTATTAAGTGAGGGGTAAGAGGGAGCTCTTCTAAGAAATATATGAATTCCTGTTTAGGTTATTCTCTCCCTTATACTAAGCAATTTACCACCATGATCACAATTTATCCCAGTCTGAAACAAAAGTCTCCCACAGAACATTAATGCTTGCATTAATGTAGATTTTGCTAGCTAACATTTTTCTCTGTGACAGTTTCATGTTCAAAATTGTATATGCATGGCCCTCTACACATATAATTTTACTGATTATATTTTAAAATGTAATGACTTCATAATTTTATACCTGGAAAAGTTATCAATGGTTCTAACAACTTTAATAAATTGGATCATTAATATTAATTATTTTGAAGATATGTTGAATACATCGAGTCAGAATACCTGGGTTTCGGACTTTGTTAATATCATTAGAGGTGATCTTACTTTTTGCTTTCTAACCACTAATCTAAGAAAAAATCAATTTGATTAGAAATCAATTTGATTAGAAATCAATTTCTAATCATTAAAAATATATATATGTATGTTCTATAGCATACATGGGGGTGGTCTTCTTGCTCTGAGTTGAAAATCCAAGGTGTGCCCTTAGCAAATGTAAAGAATGTACAAAAAAAAAAAAGAGCATACAAACAACTGAATAAATTGCATAAATCAAGAGACAAGTAGATGATAAATTACATGTTACATATGTTAGCTCTGCAAGTTCTAGCCTAGCACGGATTCTTTTTATCTAATTACATATTTATGAAAATCATTTATTATATTTGTATCCCCTATTAAAATATAAAAAAACAAGACTCTTAACTTTTAAAAATATTTTCATCCTCAGAGACTAATAATGGGCCTAAGACTCTAGTTACTCAATGTTTATTAAATAAAATGAAAAATATTTACATTTCATTGGGCAATTATATTGCATTAAACACTAAGTATTGTCAGTATGCTAATTTGAAAACATTATCAAATATTACACATGAAGAAATTGAGTTCAATGATATAAAATAATATCCCCAAGATCAAACAAGTGGTTGAGCCTGTATTCAACTGAAGTTCTCAAGTAAAATAACAATTATTAATACCATGATAGTAATAGTAGCTAAGACATAAAATACTAAGTGCCAGAACATTTTCTAATCCCTTATTCATATCAGCTGGTTTAATGCATATAAACACCTCTGAAATAGGTGGGATATTACTCTTATTTTACTAAAGGGGAAAATGTGGCACCAAGAGAGAGGGGTTATGATAAGTAACCTCTACATAGTTACACAGGTGGAGGGTTGAAGAGCTGAAATTATAAAGCCAGTCTGGTTCAATAGTTATTCATTTAGACACTAAGCATTATAGCTTCTCAGAATGGCCGTTCTGTTTATGAAGCAACTTGGTCCCTGTGTGAATCTACTTCTAAATAATTACTGGATGTAGAGTACATAAATATGTTCTGGAGGTGGGAAATGTTCTAGAAATGCAGATTCAGTCAGCAAATGTTAAAAAATTTCAACATGATAAGATTGGTGTATGCAAATAATAAAGATCATAATCCTAAGAAAAATCCTAAGAAAAATTTTTATGATGTAATTATTACTTGGCGATGTGCTTTTCAAACAGCACAGTTAAGTAAAATAAGGACTATCCTAGAAGAAAAAAAAATTCTTAGGTTCTAATCCCCAGCTACAAAAATCAATAGCCAATGAACAGTCATTTACTTTACCTGAATCTCAGATTCTTGATCTGTTCAATGAGGATTATAAACTCCTGATACGATTGCTGTAATGAGCTATTAGAATAATTATTGACTTAATGTTTGTGAAAAGGCTGTGTACAGCAAGTGCTATGCAAATTTTCAGTAATATCTTAATGATTTATTTACACTTAACTCCTATACAAGATAGTAAACTTCTTCAGAACAGTGTATATATATAATATGTCTTGGAAGGTCCCAGAATATCCAGCAAAATGTCTCATACTTAGATTTTCCCCTAGAGAACAGAATGACCGAATGTTCAAGCTCTGATATAGGTAAACATTCCTCTGAAATCATTCATTCATTACATTTTCCAGCTTGGGCAAATGATTTATATTCTTTGACTTAACATTACTCATCTAAAAATATATATAATAAGATCCGTGACTCCTTCATAAGGTTTTTAAATAAGACATTAAAACACTGTTTACAAACCAGTGATACGTAGTAAATGTGTAATAAATGTTACAGATGTGGAAATACATATTCATGAAAAGTTAACAATATATTAATGAGACCAAACAAGGAAATCTGCACTGTAACATAGGGGACCATTTCAAATAAGATTTTCTGAAGTGGTTTATGTTTAAATGGCATACCTTGGGGGTTAAAAGGCCATTTATTTTTATGAAACTTTAAACACACTGAGTTTGTAGTCTAGCTTCTCTTATGAGGATTCTCATAGGACCAATCATCCTGGTTTTCTCAGGACTGTTCCAGTTTCAGAAACTTCCTCAAGGTAGAAGCTATGGTAGAACTATCACTCCAAACCTAGGCAAAATATGACAATCAGCCACCAATGTTCAAAATAATCTAGTCACACAGGAATCCTCTAGCCAAGCACCTGATCCTATGTTTTCTGCTTCCTGTAACACATCAGAGAGTAAAAAGTTCCCCAACTCTTTTTCACATCTAAACCATGTGTTGGTTGTTGGAACAACTCAATTGTCATGGGACCCTTCTGGCCTGGTAAACAATTGCACATGGTTTTGCTGTCTCTATCTCCTGTGCTAGATTCTAAAATGAGAAATATACAACTCTTATTTCTCTTTTTAATATATTTTCATTCTGTAAACATTTCCATTTTTATTTCTCTATCCTTTGGTGTTTTTGAGAGTGAAATACACTCTAATCTCCCCCCACTTGCAGGTAAGAGTAGATTGGAAAAGGTTGATCTATTGCTTATGTGTATTTTATCTCAACTTCCCTGAATGTTTCATGCCTCTCTGCTTCATTTATTTACCGATTCATTGAGCATCTGCTGTCTGCCTGGCTTTTTATTAGGTGTAGGTATAGAGATGAGCTAATAAAGGAAACTTATCAATGAGGATAACATAGGTTAACAAAAAAAGTTAGAATAAATTTTTAGAGTTCAGTCTGGCTGAGCAGGGAAAGAATAAGAAATGTTTCACATGGAGTGAAGCTTGAGCTTGAGTTGAAAATGAATAACTTTTCTTTGATTAGAAGAAGTTTGGGGAATAGAAATTATCGTCCTAGTCAGAGAGAACCATATGGAGGTTATAAAACATTTTGGTGTTTTCAGAGAAGTGCAAGTGGTTCAGAACCAGTAGAGAATAGAATAAAAGGAAAGGTAAGACTTATAAAAAAAATTAGGCTAGAAATTAGGCAGGGCAATACTATGAAGACCCAATACATGGTGAATATTACTTTTTTTCCTCTGTCTTTCTTTTACTGTGCCTATCTGTTTACCCATTTGTGGTCTTCAGAAGTTTTAACAAATTGAGTGAAAATAACAGAAGAAAGTGATGCATTTCCTTTCCCTTTTCTATCATTACTAAAAATCAGTGAGTATGGGAGTAAAAAATAATAAAACCGCTGGCAACTATATTTGCCTTTTGACTAATGTATGTCTTAGTACATTTACAATGTTATTTCCATCATAAAATTCATTTAAAAACAAAATAAAACCAAATAAAAGTGCTGCCAAAGAGGCTTGATGCTGCTTAGATTATATAAGATTTACTCAATATAGAATGACAGCATAGAGAAGGAAGCCATAGTAACATAGGGCCAGAGCAGTAGCAAAAAAAAAGAAGAAAAAAAGAAAGAAAGAAAGAAAGAAAGAAAGAAAGAAAGAAAGAAAGAAAGAAAGAAAGGAAAGAAAGAAAGAAAGAAAGAAAGAAAGAAAGAAAGAAAGAAAGAAAGAAAGAAAGAAAGAAAGAAAGAAAGAAAGAAAGAAAGAAAGAAAGAAAGGAAGGGAAGGGAAGGGAAGGGAAGGGAAGGAAGGGAAAAGATTTACATAAAGAAGACATTACATCAGACACTGCATTTCCGGTTGTCTCTACCTATCACCACCACACATGATTTCATTCTCTTGTGATCCAAGCAGCAGGAACAGAGGAAAGCACATAATCATAGCACAGCTACTGAAATTCAGGAAATTAACACTTTAACAACACTGTTATCTAATCAACAGGTTTTGTTAATGTCTTCAATTGTCTAAGTAATGTTCTTTATTGAAAAAGAAAATCTAGAATCATGCATTGGCTTCATTTGTCATATTTTAATCCTTCAATCTGGTATACCTTCTGAGCCTGTCTTTTTTTTCTTTTCTCTTATTTTCCTTCTTTTGAGTATTTCTTGATGCTGACATTTTTTAGATGCTGAAGGTTTTAGAGTTATTTAAAAATATTCATCGATTTGGGGTTGTGTGACATTACTTCATGAGTTTTAGTTTAATATCCTTTTGGCAAAAATACTTCATACTTTATAACGATGTTATATGTTAGATAGGAAGGTACATATTGTGAATTTGTTTAATTACTGTTGATAATGCTCAAGAAAGAACTTAATAAATCCTGATAATAATTTAACATGATAAAGCCGTGGCCAGGAAGTTTAAGTTTCCAGTTAATCAGGCAAAATTTGGACTAATTTGTGCTGTGATATATATACATGTGGAAAAAAGAGATTACTTACAGGGGTTTATACTTAAACAAAATACATTTATTTACTGAAAGAGAGAAAGAGAGAGCAGGGGGAGGGACAGAGAGAGGAGAGAAAAAATCTCAAGCAAGGTCCATGCTCAGAGTGGAGCCACATATGGGGCTTGATCTCAAGACTCTGAGATCATGACCTGAGCTGAAATCTAGGGTCTGATCCTTAACCAACTGAGCTACACAGGTGCCCCAAACAAAATACACTTAAAACCATGAAAGAGTCCTAGAATAATGTTGAATATTTCTTGAATAACTTCCAAATTTATTAACACAAGTGACATTTCATAAAATAACCAATAAGTTTTGATATTTAAATCCAATTACAGTGTTATCATGAATGGCCATACTAGTTCTGACAGCTGCTTATGCAGGTTTAAGTTTTTATTTAAATTCCAGTTAGTACAATGTTAGTTTCAGATGTATAATATAGTGACTAATTCAACACTTCCATACAACACCCAGTGCTCATCAAAGCAAGTGCACTCCTTGATCCCCACCACCTATTTTACCCATTCTCTCACTGTCCCTCCCCTCTGGTAACCACCAGTTTGTTCTCTATAGTTGAGTCTTGTTTCTTGGTTTACCTCCCTTTCTCTTATTTTTTTCTCTTTGCTTGTCTGTTTTGTTTCTTAAATTCTACATATGAGTGAAATCATGTTATTTATCTTTTTCTGACTGACTTATTTCGCTTAGCATAACACTCTCTAGCTCCACCCATGTTGTTGCAAATGGCAAGATTCATTCTTTTTTTCTTTTTCTTTTGGCTGAGTAATATTCCATTGTATGCATATATGCCACCTCTTTATCCATTCATCAGTTGATGGACACTTGGGCTGTTTCCATAATTTGGCTATTATAGATAATGCTGCTATAAACATTTGGGTACATATATTCCTTAGAATCAGTATTTTTGTATTCTTTGGGTAAATAGCTGAGTAGTGTCATTGTTGGGCTTAGGGTAGTTCTATTTTTTACCTTTTGAAGAACCTCCATACTGTTTTCCACAGTGGATGTACCCATTTGCACTCCCACCAACAGTGCAAGAGGGTTCCCCTTTTCCACATGCTTGCCATCACTTATTATTTCTTGTCTTTTTGATACTAGCCATTCTGACAGTTGTAAGATGGTATCTCAATGTCGTTTTGATTTGTATTTCCCTGATGATGAGTGATGTTGAACATCTTTTCATGTGTCTGTTAGCTATCTGTATGTCTTTTTTGGGAAAATGTCTATTCATGTCTTCTGCCCATTTCTGAATTGGATTATTTGTTTTCTGGGTATTGATTTTTACAAGTTCTTTATATATTGTGGATACTAACCCTTTATCAGATGTGTCATTTGCATTTAACATAGCACACTGAGGGCAGACAATATACCTTATTCACTGTTTGATCAAGGGCTAACTCATAGTTATTTCTAAATAAATATTTTAGTAGACTTTATTTATACCTTAAAAAGATATCCTTGAGTTCTAAATGTTTATTAATTCAGAGTAATCTTTTTCCAGTTTTGATTAATAAGGTTTGTGTTGACTAGTTCAGTAAATGATTATTAACAGCTTCTCAAAATCCTTGTGATAAACATTGTGAATTAAAAAATATGATCCCTTACCTTAAAAATGTACATTATTGTATTATACTGGTTATCATATTTTATAATTTCAATTTTAATATTACCTATGGGAAATGCATTTTTCCGAAGTTACTGTGAAGTTATTTTTAAATATATGGGCTTTGGTGTTAAAATAAAAAAATAAAAAAAGTCTGGATTCAGTTTACAGAATTATGTCTTTCTAGAAATGTCACTTTGTAAATTTAGTAAGCAGTTTCTTCATAAGCAGGATTATTGTGAGAACTAATGTAAAGGAGATAATGTATCAAACTGTAAGTCATATAATTTTAATTCAAAATAGGCAAATGAAGTTATATCAATTATTTAATAATTGTATGCCTTTGCCAAAGATGAGTTTAATATTTCAAGATACCTGTTTTTTTTATATTTAGGATTCTGAATTAATTTGAGAATGTGTTATCTTTTCTTAATTATGCTTTTTTTAAATGAATTATTTTGATTTATTTATTATTTTAAGTAATTTTTCTTATGTATTACATAAAATATTGCTGCTGTACTACAGAAGGATAGAAAGGTAAAAGGTTACTTAGATTTCCTAATATTGTTATACTATATTTATTAAGGTGCTACTGGTTAAGGCTACTTAATACTCTAATTTTATTTCAAGTGGAGTTGTTTTTTTTTTCCTTCAAAAGTAAAATTAATCCTTGAAAATGCTATATCATGTTTGGAATCAGTAATAGTTTGGGATTTAAGTTGTATTTTATTACTTTAATAATTTTGTAAATGGTTTGTAGCCTGTCAAAAGATATACTTATCCTCGGCTCAGCACCTAATCCATTATAGTTGACTGTAATTCTATGTCTATGTGCCCTTGCTTCTCAACCTCCAATACATTTAGATAACTTTGGCTGAGGTACAAAGGTAATAAGAATAAAGAAGTTGCAGACAGCAATGCAGTATACAGTTTCTTTAAGCATATTATTTTTCCCAGCATGCACACTGCACATGTAAATTTAAGTGTATAATTTAGATACTACAGACGTTTAAGCTTAGTAATTTTTGACATATAAATAATCTATAAGGACTTAGTGTAGTTGTTTTAAACCTGACATTGAGGAAGCTAGAATCACCTCTACTATGGCCAATATCAAACACTTTGAAAAACTGATGAAACAGCTATCTATTTTATTAGTTAAATAGATATGATTTATTTATCATTACATTTTGTAATTATAGTATTTTGGGTGTCAAAATGAGTTTAGAAAATGGAATATTTTTTTAAAAGCATTAAATTTTCTTGATTTGTATCGTAGTTTTAATTTAATTTGAATCAAAATCTCATAGGGAATTTCATAGCACTTCAAAATATAATCCCAAAATGCTAACAGTGGTTCAAATAATGGACTAAGCTTAAGAAAATGAAGTATTTTAAGAAGGATAAATTACAAAGAGTTTCCCCACCACATACTTAAAAACAGTCTGTAGCTTTAAACAGTTTACTTTGTGAACCAATGTACATTGAAATAAATATATGTATCTTAACGAATGAGCCCATCATCCATGTAATTATTCTGCCTAAAAACCTAGTTGTTGCAATTAAAATCTCCTTTTGTCTCACTTCCAATAGCTAGTCTGGCTAAATTTTAGCCTAAATATCCCTTGTCTGCCCTTTTACCTCTCTCTCTCAAATTATCATCGTTCCAAATTCAGTATCATTTTTTACTTGGATAAATTATTCATTTTAGTCACTACACGTTTCAGATGTCGCATATACTAGCCTAAGTGAATTGTTTTAAGTTCAGTGTCAATCTTTTATTAACATTCTTCAGTGACTTACCAACCACCATTGCTCTTCTCAAGCCAATGCAATGCCACTTAAACATTCTGAACAGTCCGCTTAGTCCAGCCCCTGTTTTTTCTCCAGCTAGGTGGCTTACTTGTCTTCCTTCCTCTTTGCTACACTAGCATGCCTACAAATCCCCGAATTTACCCTGTGCCCTGGTACATCAGGACCATCGCACATGTTCTTTCTTTTGCCTATGATGCTTTCTCCCCAATCCTATACGTCCCCTCCTATGAATAATTTCTTAGAACTCAGTTCAAAGTCAGCAAAACCATTCTGTAAAACATCCTACACTTTTCTATTGAAATGGACAAGTTTTAGTTATAAATATAGTGTGCGGTTATTTGAGTAGTGTCTGTCTCTTCCATTAAGATTTAAGTCACATTTTATGTCTGCTTTTGCCCAACATTTCATTCTCATTATCCAACAGAGTGCCTGACAGAGAGTAAGGGCTCACTGATTTAATATATGATGAAACAGGAATGTTGGTTTTCCAAAGTATTTTATTTTCAGTTTCAAAAGCATTGAATATTATTTAATTTATGCCACTCTGTTGCCCACTTAACTTCATCAGAATCATCAAGTTAACACAGAGCCTAGAGGACATAGGTCTCTTAAAACAGACACAAGTCTCTTAAAACACACCTAGCCTTTAAAACTTACTTCATGCTTTCTCTATGGACCATTTGCCTTTGCCAAGTTGATTTACTCTTTATCTCCCAAAGATGTATCCCATATTCTTCTGTTTCAGCATGTCTGTGCTTCAGGACCCTTCAGCTCTACAAAGACTTACCTAAGGGGAATGTTCATTGTCTTCTAATGCGTGTGTTTATATATAAGATATATAACTTCATAATATATATTTATATTACATACATAATTATACATATATGATTGAGAATTTTTGTATACTGCCATGCATACTTTCATATTTCATGTATGTATATGTCTTACAACTAGATTTCATTTTTTTTAAAAGATTTTATGATTTACTCATGAGAGACACAGAGAGGCAGAGACATAGGCAGAGGGAGAAGCAGGCCCCTGCAGGGAGCCCGATGTGGGATTCAATCACAGGAACCCAGGATCACGACCTGAGCAAAAGGCAGACTCTTAAACACTGAGCCACCCAGGTGCCCTACAACTAGATTTTAAATTATCATATATATGAACAAGAGTTGTGTTTTATATGAAATCATATTGTTAATAAGGATTTGCAAAACCTTATTGATTAATTGATGGATGCATTAAAAATTTAATTTTTAATTTAAATTTAAAATTTAGAAATTAGAAATTGAACTAAAGAATTATGAAAAATAGACTTAGTGCAAATGTACGTTCAATGATTTTATATGATGTCCTAGTCTATGTAATTCAAAAACATTTCATAATAACAAGTTAAGATTTCAAGAAGTTTTAATTTTCCTGATTAGCAATCACGAAGCATTCTTATACAGAGGGTGATCTGATTAAAACAGTGATTTTTCAGGAGTGATCTAGCAATAACAAACTTACCCAGTAATTCAACAAATAAATATGTTATGTTCCAGTTAAAGGATCGATGCTGAAGATGTGAAGGTTTGTGAGATGAGTCTGGGTCTTGTTCTTTATGAATTTTCAGAATTAAAGATGGTTAACATTAATTTTTAGTCTAGAATGGCATGGGGAAAGTCTGCAGAAATTCTGGTAAGAGTTGGTAATTATTGCACAGACAGAATTATACTTGAAGATGTTGACTATGAGCTAGAGATGAAAGAGTACTACAAAGTGGCGCAGAGTACTACAAAGCCCCGGTGGCGCGGCGGTTTGGTGCCGCCTGCAGCCGAGGGTGTGATCCTGGAGAGCCGGGATCAAGTCCCACGTCAGGCTCCTTGCATGGAGCCTGCTTCTCCCTCTGCCTGTGGCTCTGCCTCTGTGTGTGTGTGTGTGTGTGTGTGTATGTCTCTCATGAATAAATAAAATCTTTAAAAAAAAAAAAAAAGTACTGCAAAGAGAGATTGGCAAGATTTAAACACTGATTGCAGAGATTTTATTCACAAAGTGCTCCACACAGTATCTGAATCAAATTTGCCTGAGATTCTTAATGAAATGCAGGTTTCTAGGGTCTATCTCAGCTTTACTGAATCAAAATCTCTCTGAGTGGATGGCAGACATCAAGCCATTTAAGACAGATGTAAAATATTTAACCTGAGGATTAAAAACATAGTATTTAAAGACAAGATAGCAAGTTTGGTTTCTCTGTTTGTAGGAAATCTGACTAGAACATCCCACAAATTATTGGAGATATAAAGCAGACAATTTTTGAGAGGTGGAAAATCCATTTAAACAAACAGCTTATTTAGCCTCTATGTAATTTGAATTTATTTTTAACAAATAATTACTTTCCCAGTTCATAACATTTATCTCATAGATTGAATCTCTATATATAATCATTTGAATTAGCATCTTATGTTAAAGTCCTTATAATTCTCAATTATAGTTTTGTGAATGATTTTAATGACTTTCATTATTTAATATTCTTTAGTGACCCCGTTTACTTATTGCATTCATTATTTTCATGAAATTTTCTAAATTTTATTTTTCATATTTTATGTACTTGTTTACAGTTCTCTTACTTAAGCGGGCATAAAGGATTGCAGACCTTCCACATCTGGTTCTATGTTGTTGAATCTTTTAAAATAAAATATTTGTACTAAGAGATAAAGTTAGTTATATTTTTTCATTTTATTTGTCATTGCGCACATTTAGTTTTAAATACTTTTAACAATTACATTTCAATATTTTAGTCCTAGTTTAAAGTAGAAAAAATTGGGCATTAAGTTACTTTATTTTTCTAATCTAGAACTGTTTCAAAAATCAATTAGACTTCTCAAACAGGTAAAAGTGGTCAAAATTCTAATTTTATCCTGTTATGAATTTTATATATTTAGGGTTCTACCAAGATTTGAAACATTAGGTGTCATGATGTGTAACACATAGACACTAAATGAATACATTAACGTATATGTATGATGGAGCCATCAATGTGCTCTGGAAATGCACAGTTGGATATCATTATGATCCCTCCCCTCAAGCAGTTGTGGTTTACCAGAAAGAGGTATATGTAGGTCAAAGATCTAGTGTCTGCCATAAATGTATCATTGTCAATGAAGTTGGCATTATATTTTAAACATTCAATTGGGCAATATAATCTGTTCATTATCGATTTAATCACCTTTCATTATTGCTGTCCCATCATTTTTTCTAATTGCTCAGTATTTTTTATCACTGAATTATCAAAGTTACATAAGTGAATTTATCATTTTCCTAAGCTCCTCAAATCTATTTTTACTTACCTGCATAACAAAAATATGCATATTAAAAAGTGTGGTGAATAAGAAAGCAATAATGACATTTATTTAATTTGCACTACATAATATATTCTTTATGCATTGCCTTTAATCTCATTGTGAATTAAATATTTTCATTTGAAGAAGTAATACTTGAAAAATTATCATATTTAAATTTTATGTGGATATAATTGATTAAAATTTTAGATTCTGGATTAACCAGTGGTCATTATGCACACTCTTATACAACGGAAAGTCAAAAGTTAAAAATAGAGACATTTGATCATCTGCTTAGTTCATGAATACAATTTCAGCTAAAAATTTACATTTTAATTGTTAAAAATCTTACCGTATTAGTAAGCTTCTCTTTTATATTTGCCTATACTAAAATGGCTCATACTGTGATAGTATTTGCATGTCCTACATGATCTATACTTACCAATTTTAAAGTAATTCCTTTGGGTAAGGTAATATGGGTTAAGAGGTAGCTACACAGTATACTGAGCCTAAATTACAGCAATCACACACACCAGGAGGGGGATGGGAATAAAGAGAGGGAGACTAAATTGCCTATTAGCTCTATAAAAAAAATTAAGCTATTTTCATCTGGAGAATTATCTTGCTCTTGTGGGAAAAAAAAAAACCATAGAATTTTGAGTCAGACTGACCAGAACTGCATTTACTTTCTAACATTTTCTGGTTGTGAAACTCTGGGAGAGCTACTCAAGCTTTCTGATCCATAATTTACTTAATAGAAAAATGGAAATATGAAAACCTCAGAGAGATTTTCTGAGCATATAATAAAATTGATACATATTTTCCCCTGCACTTTAGAATCAGAGCCATTCATACGTATTTTTCTTTATTATTTCTTTACACAGGCTCACCCATTTCATAGCTCTCTTCTACATGCCAATGGCTCCCAGATATATATCGTTAACTGTTACATTTATTATATTATAATTTTCTAAAACACAAATTCAATAATCTCATATAAATATAAAATAAATACATAGCAAAGATCCTGTTTAATTCATTAATTAATGACAGGATCTTAAAACTGGCCCAAAAAGCATGTGCCAAAATAGCTATAGTTATGTGTTTAAATATGTATACATGCATGTATGTATAATATACAATTTAATAAGGAAATGTTAGAATAAGATTTCTGTGTTAGAGCTCAAACTGGTTAATGTCTTATAGGTCAAGAAACTATAACCTTTCTTTTCTATTCTACAAGATAGAAATGATATTCATATATACTCAACAATAACAACAACAAATCTACAAGTTAGCCTCTACCCCTTCAATACAGTGGAAAAATGGCCTAGTTCATAGGAAATCTTATGAAAGAACACAAAGTTATCTCTTTTTTCTGTTTCCAAGTTTGGGATAATTTATATGTAAATGTCTATATACATGTAGACGTAATTTTATATAATAACAATATATAACTATAATACAATATAATAAAATATATGTAACAGGTTTTTTTACTAAGTTGACATTTCCAGTTGGTTGTCTGCTAGTGTCATCATAGTAATCCTATCTGAAACATACACATACATTCAATCACTTCTTTCCTTTTTTTATTTCAGGAAATAATGCCATCATCTCTCCATCTCTTCAAGCCTCAACTCTAAACATTGTCAATCCTTTGATACTCCTTTTCCGTTATATGCACATACCGCCACCATCATGTCTTGCTTTCAGTACTTAAACTGTATTATAAATGTATCTACTTTGCTTGAATTTCCATTAGTACTTCTATTCCACAGCCTCTCACCTGTATCACCGCTGTGGCTGATTAACAGGTTACCATTACTTCCAACCTCAACTCCTTACAATCCATTTTCCACCTGTATGCCGCTAAACCATCCAATGGCTACCCGTTACTCTTTATACAAAATTATTACTCCTGTCTAGAAAGTTCTGTGATCTGGCTCTGGATTAACTTGCCAAATTCACCTCATACCATTCCCTGCTATGCACTCACTGTCTTCAGCCACACTGATCTTCCTGTTTCCTGAATTCTCCAAACTCTTATCCATTTTGACAATAGTTTATTATCCCTGTTCCCATAATGCTCATCCCAGGGTCATCTTTTATTTGGATCTATGCTTAAATATAACCGCTTATGAGAGACTTCCTTGATCACTGAATTTACTCTATGTTTTAAAATTTTATTTCTTTATTTGAGAAAGAGAAAGCACAAGAGGAATGAGAGACAGAGAAAGAAACAGACTCCCCAGTTAGCACAGAGAGTGACTTGGGCCATCCCAGGACCCCAAGGTCACAACTGGAGCCTAAGTCAGATACCTAATCTACTGAGCCATCCAGGCACCCTAATCACTGAATTTAAATTAGCACTTCCCCATTACTCTGTATCATGCCATCCCACTTTATTTTCTTCAGAACATAACACAACACATATTCTTATTAGTTGGTCTTGTTTCCACTGGAATATTAGATCCATGAGAATAATTATTTATTCCTCTGATTCAACACGGTGTCCTCAGTATCCAGGAAAGGTCCAGACACATGGTAAGCACTTAACACATTATTTGTAAGAAATAAATAAATAAAAATGAATGAGTGACACAGATGAAGTGCTAGATAAGCTAAGCTCTGAACAAAAGTGAATTTCTTAGAGAAAATATTTGGATCTACTAAACACTAAATTCACATTTATTTTTCCTAGTTTTAGCTATGGCTAAATTGTAATTAAATTCAAATATGTTGTCAGAACCAAAAGATCATTTTTCAGTTACTATTTGTGATAATGCAGTTTGGAATTTACTCAAGAAATAGTCTATGTCAAATAAGTACTCCTTATGGTAGTAAGTATAATATTTTGTATAAATGTGAATTCTAATAACTTACCTTTTTCTTTTCAAAATGCTTTGATAGTGGTTTTTCTTTTTTTTTTTAAGTTTTTATTTATTTATTCATGAGAGACACAGAGAGAAAGAGAGGCAGACACAGGCAGAGGAAGAAGCAGGCTCCCCTAAGTGAGCCTGATGTGGGACTCGATTCTGAGACCCTGGGATCATGCCCTGAACCAAAGGCAGAGGCTCAACTCTTGAACCGCCCAAGTGCCCCAATAGTGGTTTTTCTACATCCTTAAAATGTTTTTGTTTACACCATCAGAACCTGTTCTTTACTATAAAGTTTGTGCCTAGAAAAAGGAAGGACGCTCACAATAACAGAGGATCGATAGTGTTTTGACTTTTAAGCAACAATTTTAGGGATACCTACCCTTCTGACTTATAACCGAACACGTGAAATGGAATCTAAACTGAGGCTGCTTCAGAGGATTCAACTATGTCTGTTTTGTACTTTTTTAGGACTATACTTCCATGATTTATCTCATAGACGATTTACTAAATATTTTATTTTGTTATATTTGTCTAGTGTGTACTGGTATACTAATTTAATGATAGATGGGTTATTTTGTTTTGTTTTCCCTAGTGGTCTGAACATTGGTGAATTCAAGAAATTCCCTCTAGGAGTAGGAGAACTAAAGGTCATTTACTTGTTGGATTTACAGCTGTTTGTACTGAGAGAGAGCAATTCATTTTTTTATTCTTTGCTTTTAATGTCAGAGAGCTTATGACCCTATGGCATTTTCCATCACCTTTAGGGGCATCCAAGGGCAAAGAGTATTCGTTTTACAATTAGTCGTGCAGATTAGAATCTGTGGAGTGGAAAATAGAACAGTTTGTACTGTCAGGGTCATGGTATAGTATCTTTAGCAGGATTGAAAAGTGATCTGACCTAGATTAGACACATTAGCAAATCACTGAAAGATCCCTGGGAGACTGTGTAGGGAAAAAGGAATGATAACCAGAGGCTAATTTGAAAGCCAGTTCTACCTATTGATCATTTCGTGTTTGTTTTTTAAGGAAAAAAACTGGGAATGTGTGTATTTGTGTGTGTGTGTGTGTGTTAATGTAAATGCATTTGTCAACATAGACATTCAATCATTTGAACTACATATTCACATATTTTAGCCACTAGAACTGTGCCTGGTATTTAATGGCCACTGACTAAATCCCTAAATACTTGCTGAATGCAAGTTGTGTGAATAAGAGTGTATTTCTTTCTGAGAAGCCCTGGGAGATATATCAGGCCCAAGAGGAGCCCATGTAAAGACCTGGAAACAGAATAAGCTTACTCACCATTGTAGGGCAAATGCTTCAGAGAAAGGTACAGGGAATTGAAAGAAAACCCCATCTGACATGGCAGGAAATCCAGCAGCTGAAGTGAGAGTTGCAGGTCAGGCAGGCTGTTTTAGGGAGTTCAGCAGGAGGTCCCTGTGTTAGCAGGACTGTGGGACTCAATTGTTAACTTGGTGGGAAGTGTGAGATCAGGAAGGCAGGCTGGATCATGCTAGTCAGGGACAGAGCTGGGGGTCAAGCCCCAGGTCCTAGAATTTTATGTGGGAATTTGAGGTAAACAAAGTTATAGAGTAGCCTTAGTGGCAGGAGCATATTAAGGCCTCTTTTAAGGAACAAGAGCTAAAAACATAAACCAGAGCATAAACTACGACTATCAGTTTTGCCTGCTATTGAGTGAGGCACTTGATTTATGGAAATTGGTCAGTTAATCAGAAGAGTAATTTAAAACTGGTTATTATTAAAAAGTTATAATTAGGTAACTTAAGATTTTATTTTAATAAAATACATGGATATATACATTTGCCAGTCTATTCATGTAGTGCCAAGATTTTTTTTTCCTCTGTGTGTTGATCCATTGATTTGAATTCCACTTTGTATGGAAGGGCAGAAAAAGGCTAACTTAGCAGACCTGGATTGCTCAGAATCCTGCACATTCCAAATAAGGTATAAGCTTCAATACTAGACTTTGGCTTGCTTTTTAGGAGATAATTCTGAACCCTTGGAATATGCTACTTGATAAGAATATTTTTATATGTCTGAGGCTTTGGGCCACTCTGAACTGAAACCTGTTTTTTGTTTTGTTTTGTTTTTTAATTTTATTATTTTATTTTTTATTTTTATGCCCGAAATCTTGGGCCACTTTGTACCAGTTTAAAAATAATGTAATGTATGATGAATGCCTTTTTTTGCTCTGAGGGAACTTGGGATCTGAGTAGTTGAGGCACTATTTGCCTGTTTTACTGACCTCCAGTAAAAATTCTGGGTAATACTCAAGTGAAATTAACTGATTAGAAGCATTTTGCATGGGTTGTTTATTAGAAGCATCATTGGGAGGAGAATTAAATGTGTCCCCAAGCGATTTCACTGGGAGTAGAACCTGAAGTTTCTGTCTGATTTCTCCTGGAGTTTGCCCCATGCAGCTTTTCCCTTTGTTGATTTTAAAATCATTTTAAAATGTTTCCTTTTTCTGTAATAAACCATAACAGTCAGTATAATAGCTTTTAAGAGTTCTCTAATTTCTTCTAGAGAATGATTTGAGCCTGAGAGTTGTCTTGGGAACCCCTGACACAATTTTCTATATAGGTCACACCCATAATGCTTTATGTAAGATTTCTGGTTTTAATTTCTTTGAGGAAGGGGAACTTAATAGAATCTGAGTGAGAGTCTTCCCAAATTTTATGATTTTTGAGTTAATGGAAAAGTTCAATTTATAAAAACATGTACGAGAAGTAATGCAATTGACTCTTGTTGGGTATACAGAAGAACAAGAGGGAGTTGAAATGCAGGAATAATTGTCCTTGAAAAATAACACAATTATTGAGCATGTCGTGTTTGCCAGGCCTTATTGTATGCAGTTTATGTTTGAACTCACCTAGTCCTCAGTGGTGTCATTTAGGAGATGTCTAGTGGATACAATGAGATGAATAGCTATTAATAAGCTAGGGTGATTCAAGAAAGGGTTTGAGTTTCAACTTAGCTTATTAATGAAATATGTTCCTAAATACTCTATTTTATGAATGGCTTAATATCCATTTTATTGAAAACCATGGTTATCCTTCATAATTTTATTTTAGGAGATGAAATTTGTTACCGGCATTCTAATTTTTTTTTCTTTTATCTATTTATGATAGTCACACACACAGAGAGAGAGAGAGAGGCAGAGACATAGGCAGAGGGAGAAGCAGGCTCCATGCACTGAGAGCCAGACGTGGGATTCGATTCCGGGTCTCCAGGATCGCGCCCTGGGCCAAAGGCAGGCGCTACACCGCTGTGCCACCCGGGGATCCCAGGCATTCTAAATAATCACAAATCATGTATTGAGGGAATGCCATATAATGAGATCCCTGTTCAAGAATTAGTCTAAGATATCATCCCATTTCAACTTTAGATGGTTTCTTTGCAGTTTTCTTCTCCAGTGTAGATTAGAAATGGGACATTTCCATTTCCATTTCCATTTTGTGTGGTTTTTACTCTTTCACAGCTATGGAATGCTAAATGTTACTAGACGTCAAATAAGATGTTCAGGGAAGAGGGCAATGTCCTACCTGAGACACTTGAAATCTCTTTTAGGTAAAATTTATTATAATTCATTCACTTCAAAAAGCATTTAAGAAAATGATATGCATTGGGATTTAAAATATTGAATATAAACTTTAGTTACATATAATTTTCCTAGTTTTGCTGATGTTAAACAGACATATCTATGACACATTTAATCTCTTTTAATATTATAATCTTAAAATGAGAATTTGAGGACATCTGGGTGGCTCAGTTGGTTAAGTGTCTGCCTTCAGCTCAAGTTAGGTCAGGATTCCAAGGATTCCACAGAATCCTGCATCAGCTCCCTGCTCAGTGGGGAGTCTGCTTCTCCCTCTGTCCCTCCCCCCTGCTCAGGATCTCTCTCTCTGTCTCTCTCTCTCTCTCTCACTCTCATGCTCTTTCTCTCTCTCAAATAAATAAAATCAAGAATTAAAATAAATTCTTGAAAAAAATAAGAATTTGAAGGAAGATCAAATTTTCTGAAGAAAATTCATTAAATCTGAAAGGCAGTCCTTTCAACATTAAATACTACCGTGCTATTATTGTTTTGAATGTTAAAAAACACTTAAAATATAAATATTTTTATGTTAATGTAAAATCTTTAAAAGATTTCTCATATCGTGTTTAGCATAAGGCATCCATTCTTTATTTTTATAATATCTAAGAAATCTGACATTCAGCACTTAGAAACGAGAACTTAAAATGTCATGTGTTGTAGACCCTCCTACTGATATATCATATCACAGCTAAACTTTTATTTTCCTTCTATAATTGTTCACAAAATAAAAAGGGGGGCTCAGCAGTGCTTGAGGAGAGATATAAAAATCAAACATTAATTTTATTCAGATGAGATGATTTGTATGCAAGCTGATCAGGCTACAAGCTTATCTCATTACAAGCTCAAGGCTGTGAGCATTTCATCATTTCTCAGATGCCATTAAGTTTAATAATATGACTGCCTGCATTGTGTATTAAAAATGTGTGGCTGTTCTGCGATTCTGTATAATGATGAAGTGTTTGTGAATATTTATTACTTCAGTCTTTAGTGCTCTCAACTTTATACTAAATAGCGAAGTTAATTGCCTATACTGTTCTAATTGCATTGTTTAGAGAATACTTTCTTTTCTTCCTCTTCAGTTGCAGAGTTATTAGTAACATGCAGATTTTTTGAAGTGCAATAATTGTCATGTGAAAACTTGCACAGACATATAATTGCACCCCAAATTGAAGCACAGTAAGTACATTTAGTCTCTGGTAGGGTCAATTAGCTCCGTGGCCTTCTTTCTGGGAATGCAAGTGGTCAGTCCTGCTGATTTTAAACAGTTATAGAGTCACTGATTTGCATATACAATTTGTTCCAAGCAATTATGGTAAGAATATAATTTTTAAATACCAAAAATGGAATGTTTGCAAGAAGTTCTTTAAAACTGGACACATTCATTAGTCATTCACTTTATTATTCTCTTCGAAAGTGGTAGTTCCAAACAAAATGGTTCAAAATGAATTTTGTTGTCATTGTTTATAATCTTTTGTTTTGGCTCTTCAAATATATCTCTGTCCTTTGTTTTGTTCTCACTGGAACCCAGTAAATATTGTCTTTTGAAACAAAGCTCTGAAATCCAAAACCTGAGGTTTGGCTTTAGTTTTGTTTCTCAAATGTTATCTTAAGGAAGCCATTTTATTTTTCTGTAGGTGCTTCTACACTGTCCAAATAATGGGTGCCCTACCGATATGTTAAATTCCATGGTGCTTTCTCCCTAAATCACAAAGGTCAGTGTTATCATAAATAATTGTACTAGTGATTTAAGAGCCTAAATATGAAGCATTTTACTCAACATGATCTTCATGTTTCCCATTCTCTAGTGATTCACCATGCTTTAGCAATTTTCCCAACATGAAAAGGAGATGGTTTCTTCTGTAAATATCTCTGATGCCCCACTCAAATGAGACTTATACTTGGTCCAGGCATATGCTAGTTAGGAGGGAAAAACTATCCTAAATAATAGGAAACACTGTAGTATTCAATTTTTTTGTCTTTCATGTATTTCTGCTACGTGGCTTCTTATCTACCCTTGCCTCACTCAGTTCAGACACTTTGATATTTAGACCCACCTTTTTCTGGGCCCAAGACACATAGGAACGCCAAGTTGAAAACAGATATCATTCAAACACACATTTCATAATTTCCAGTATGCCATACCTTTTTGGCTAGCCATTATAAAGACAAGAAAAAATCCATCCACTGTTGTTTCGATGAGCCAATGGATTAGTTTTTCTGCCGAGTGATGTGTGGTATAGGCAAGAGTTTACAATATTGCAGAGTAGGTCAAGTTTAGGATAACTAAAATATTGGCAGGTGTGGAAACAAAAAGAATACGGCAAATGGATGTAAAAGTGCATGTTATATAATCTGGAATAATGATTAGAACCTACAAAGAAGTATCAAGCAAAGTAGACTGTTGCCAAATTTGAAGGCCCTGAATCAATGATAATGACCTTGAAATTATGCTGATAACTACTGAGAAGCCACCAAATTTTTAGCCAATTCATAAAATAACATCATAGAACTTATGGGAGGGGAAGCTTCCAAGAAATTGGAAGTGCTCAGAAATATCCAGTGCTATATTGTCTCAAATGAAGACTTAGGAAGGCCATTGGATTGGATAACTTAAGGTTCTTTTTTTTTTTTTTTTTTTTTTAACTTGCAGGTTCTATAGAGATATAAACAGCATAAGACAACGTGAAGGAGAGGTCAGAAAATAACATTCTACTTAAAATCCTTTAAAAAATAACTTCCAAGTAGATAGGAAGACAGATAAACTTCTAATTATCAGTCCAGAAGAGTGGAATGTGAGATGTAGAAATCAGATGTTTACATCAGGACTGATGTAAAAAAATAAAAAGTTTCATTTCCCTTGGAGGATGGCGTGCACATCCCCTAGCAGAAAAAATTAATATGTATTGAAGTGAAAAATAAGACAGAACAAGTAGGTTTCTCCAAGCAAGTATAGATGTTCCTTTTATCTGTGGTTCTCTGCACAGAATAACCTGTCCTGTCACAAGTAGTTAGAATATATACGTGTAGAACAGGTGGATTGTTCTATGACTGGTTGGTAGGAGAACCCATAGATCACAGCTTCAGGTCCTCAGATTATAAGAAATAGAATAAGGAAATGTTTATTCAGATATTGCTAAGCTGTTAAAATTTGATAATATTCATCTATCTATGTTCTAATCAGAAATGATGTCTCTTATCCCAAAGGGATGCTGTGGATTTTTTTCCATTAATAATTTTAATGAGATTTTAATGTGCTAAAATGTTTTTCATATGAATATTTTTAATGCCCCACCTAATAGTACAAACTTATTACCAAGGCTGTGGCTGAGAGTGTGTTAACGGCGCTGCTCCTATGGGTTCTAATATTGGACAGGTTTTCTTCATTATGGTCAAAAGTAGTGAATCTCTTTTTTTTTTTTTTTTGCCTTCAGCATCTCTTCCTATTCCTCTTTCTACCATAATCATCAAAATACTTTTTTAAATACTTCTAAACTGTTCATTTCTTTGTATGTCAGTGTTCTAATAGGAGATCAGATAAAATAGGTAAAGTAGATAAATTATTACCAGATTAGCATAAATCCCACCTCACTGATTTTTCGGTGATTATTAGATCATCCACAAATATAAACATATTTAATTTCATAAAATGATAGTTCCTTACAAAACACAAAATCTACACGAAGCACTTCTGAACACCTGATTATTTCAAGAACGTAGATGTTTTCACAACATTAAAATATAATTAGGTCTAGCTTTGGCCAAATTCAGAAGGGTTTGAGAATCTGCTATCTCGTAATTAATGTCTAATTGTTGGTAATTATTTTGTTTAGTTTTGTGCACAACCCAATTTATTTTTTTGCACCAGGGCCCATGTCAATTATACTCTGGCCACAACTGTCAAGGCTATCAACAAATTAAACACTGATTGCCAGGGCTGCATGATAATGGTCTCCTACCAATTTGCATTAAGTAAGTAGGTTCTCAAGCCTGAAAAAACAAGGCTGTGTTGAATGTTCTATCTCTCATGTCACTTCTAATTATCTACTAATGGCTAGCCAGGCCAGAATTTAACTCAGAAACTAGAGGTAGATGGCCATGCAAGTTATAGAGATCTATTTTTTATACTTAAAATATTTAGACCCCACTTAAATGTTGTATGACCTGACAGATAATTTAGCAAGATTTTTGCACTTAAACAATTTTCTGTTTCTACAGTTGCTTAGGAATTACTTTAATGTAACAAAATTGAGTGTTTAATATTTTTTCTTTATTTTGTTTTCCTGCAAAACAGCCACTTGGCACAAGCTGAACCAATGTAAAACGAAGAGCATGCATTGAAAATTTTTATTGTCTTATTGATGAATTTTTTTTTCTCATAAAAGACCTCTTAAAATTGATAATAATTTAAAATCCCTAAGAACTGAATTTACTATATAACCAATGAATATTTTTAACATTCTTGTTACTGACAACTCAAATAACTTTGAACATAGGAATTAAAGCATAATCTCTTGTAAAACTTTCTTATAATGATAATTACTCTACTTTAGCCTATAGCATTCCATAAAGACATGTCACTGAAAATATGTTACACATTACAGTAGTGATGTATAATATACCAAGATCCCTGATAAAATGAATCCTCAGAGTGAAGGTATTTGGGGTTATAATTCATGGGAACAATAGCTTTTAGTGCTTTACAGTATATCACAAGAGTGACAACTCTGTGATGAAATGTAATACATAATTCCCTTGGTCACAGACACCAATTTTTTCCTGACCTGAAGAATATTTTGTCTCTATTTTAATAATAGTGTCATGATTCTTAGCATCATAGAATAAGTAGATATAAGATCTGTACTTGAGGGTATAACCAGCAGTGTAGTTTCAATTAGAGAAAGATATCAGAATTTTCACTGCATGTAGCCTTTTTGGTAAATGAAATATTTCACTTGCTGAAATACAAGAACCTTCATTAGCATAACATGCGGTGATTATATATGAAAGATGAAATGAAAATATGAAATCTAAAGCATCATATGGAACAGGACATCTAGGATTATGTAAAAAAATCTTAAGTACATGCAGGATCTTTTTTAGTTATATTTTTCCCTCATGATCTCACCTGGATACCTAGAGCACCTTACTGGCTCCTTCTTCAACAAACCTCATAATTGAACTTTATTATTCTTGTTAGTCTTGTCACTTGGATTCATTGAACACATATTAATGTGCCAGGTACTATCGTCAGGGCTAGAGGTCACAAAAGAGAAATCAACGTGGTTCCCATCTTGGAAAAATTTATGGAGCAAGCTACATAAATTTTTTATTATCCCAATGATATCCCTGGTCTATGATCTGCTTGATTTTTTTTCACCCTCTTCACACTAGTTCCTGCTGCCTTCATGTTCTGGGCTCAGCACTACCTCTAATTTGCTATAACAGTATGATTAGTAATTAAAATTTCTGATAATGACACTTCCTACTTTTTCTTCTTACCTCTATTTACTTCTGCCCAGATTTTCAGACGTCTGGTTTTTACTGAATTATATACATTTGTCTTTGGCTCTTCTCTCTAGCAATTAATGCTGATACAATAAAATAAAAATCTCATAACAGCAAAGGTTTTTAAATGCCATCAAGACCTATTTTTTTCAGGCGAGAGAAGTAAATTTAAAAATAAAAAACCCTAAATATAAATTTTCCTTTATTTCTAATTAATTGCTCTTCTGTTCTCCCATTGCAAATTATACATACCTCTATTACTTACTATGCTGTATTAGCTTTTGTTTAATCTTTCCTTCTCTTTCTGTATGGCAACATCCCCTAGGTCAGAAAGGCAGACATAATTCTGGGTAGTAATACATTAAATGTAAATTGATTTTGTCCAAGAAAAATGTCATCCATAAGCATGACATGGAAGTACTTTGTGTGTGTGTGGGTGTGTGTGATTTTTTTTTTAATGAAAGATATATGTTCCAGTGGAAAATGTTTCATAAGCTACAGCAACTTCCAAGTTGTTCTGTTATTTAGCATCACTATAAATTTTGGGACTCTCAGGTAAAAAAATAGGCCCCCTTCACACATGGAATTTATTAAATATCTGTATGGTCAGATTGAGTTGTCATAGAAAAATACCATAGTGGGGTAGCTTAAACAACAGAAATTTATTTTTTCACAATTCTGGAGGTTAGAAAGCCCATCATCAAGGTGATGGAACATTTGGTTTCTAATGAGAGAGCTCTTTTCCTGGCTTGTAGAGGGTTACCTTCTTCCTGTGTCATCATATGGCTTGTCTTCTGTCTGTATGTGGAGAGAGAGCTCTCTGAAATCTCTTTTTCTAAGGACACTGATCCCATTGGATCAGTTCCTTGCCTTTGACCTTCTTATAGGCCGTATCTCCTTAATTATCTTCTGACAAACTGGATTTCCAAATAAGGTCACATTGGGGGTTAAAACTTTAACATATGAACTGGTACACAATTTAGTGCAATTAATATCCTTTGGTTTTAAAGAAGAAAAAAACAACTTAAGTTTCAATAACCTCTACACTTCTACAAAAAAATAAAAGATACCACAATGCCTTTCTACATCTCTACCAACATAGTTTTAACCATCATCATATATATAATCTCCTTTGTACATTTAGCTGAGAAACATTGGATTTTGTTCAGAGAGATTCAGCTAAAAGAAAAGAGAAATCAGAATCGGAATATACAGAGACATGTCCTAGCAGCCTACTGTTGACAAAGTCTTAGGTTTTGGTGAGAGATATCTCATTTGGTCACAGGTGAGTTTGACAGGCAAATGGGCAACGTAGTATCTGAGTCTTTACTCCCTTACATGAAGAGAAATATATGTACATAGGCCTCTTCTCAAAGGAGTAAAAAGAACCAGAAACCAGACAAGAAACTCCATCTTCAATCTCTGCATGTCTGCTATGTTCACTTGATTTGCTTTGCTATACATGGTCTCACTTTCTGTCTTTAGCATCCATATAAGCACCAAAAAAACGCCTACATCTGTATCACTTGACTTCCAGGTATACCACAGTAGATCTTATTATCTAACCCTGAATTCCAATTCTCATTTTTCTGGGAGAGAACCAGCCGGGCTTGAGTCAGAAGTTTGTTCCTAGTAGAACTGACTATAGCCAGGGGAACAGATAATAAAATTTATGAGGTTCCCACAGAATCCCTGCCTCCGCATGTGAGTATTGTTTGGAACCTAGCATAAGACCACTACCTGATAAGAAGGGGATGCCTACTGTCCTTATAAAGGAGACAAATTCTGGCAACAAGCTTGTGTTGCGGTAATGTAGACATTTTCTAGTCTCACTCTCTTAAGCCTGGATGTTTAGAGAAATTTCCATGTTGTAGAAGCTACTTTAACCAGGTATGCCTTGCATTTAAATTGTAATATCTTCATGACTTAAATTATATGCTTTTAGTTATGATATGCTCACTACCTCTGAAACTTAAATGGCTCTTTTTCTTTATG
This sequence comes from Canis lupus dingo, assembly GCF_003254725.2. NCBI lineage: Eukaryota > Metazoa > Chordata > Mammalia > Carnivora > Canidae > Canis > Canis lupus. The sequence goes on along the minus strand of NC_064257.1, from coordinate 27,654,112 downwards.
ACTAAAAAGCTAGACTTGAGCATTAGGTAAAGCTGGTAATTGGTTAAGAGTATTTTATATTTCAGCTTTGAAAAGTAGGGGTCATCACAAAAAAGGATTATAAAACCCTTTCTGTACAGCTAATGGAAAATGTTCAGTGTAAAGCTAGCCCTTAAAATGTTCAGAGGAATTGTCAGTTATAGCTCATAATGGCTATGGTCCTTATTGTTTTATGCCCAGACACATGAAAGGATTTATGTGGTAAAAGGCTTATAATCAGAGTTTAAAATAAAGATGTCCTCCACTCAAATTTTCCAATGTTTAAATTTATATTTTATTCTCATCCAAGTTACTTTGAAGAAAAAAAATAGATTTGAGTAGCTATTTATATTTCAACTTAAATTGGATTTCTTTTATTTTATTGCTAATTACTTGAGAAAACCTAAATCTGTTAACTTCATGTCCTTTTAAGAATTTCATCTCTTTTTACAATTTATCTAGTGTGTCTGTTAACTTTTGCTGTCTACAATTAGCTAACAAATCTCAGTGGCTTACAAAAAGAAACACTTATAGCTCAATCTGTGGATTCGATGGTATTTGATCCAAACTGGCCCCAGCTGGATCTCATGACACCCTTGTTCTTAAGGGACCAGCGAGCTAACTAGAGCATATTCTTATTGTGATGGTGGAAGGCAAGATGACATGCCTAAAAAGATAAGCACATTCGAAATTTCTGCTTTCATCATACCTTCCACATTCCATTGGTCAAAGTGGGTCGTGGCTGGTATCAATATCCATGGCACAGAAAAATACACCCTTCACTTGAAAGTTGGGGGAATTGGGAGTGTAAGGGAGACATGAATACTTCCTGAATAATAATCTACTATTTATGGAATAAAAATTAAAGTATAATATGTGTGTGGTGTGTGTGTGTGTGTGTGTGTGTGTAGGAATTAGTCATTCGCATTCAATACATATAGTGAGCCCTGGCTGTTAAGTACTTGCTAATTGCTCAAAATAAATTTTTGAACAACACAGAGCCAAAACTGTCCTGATTTTAACATAAAGCTTATTAGTGGGTGAATTAAAAAAATACACACTTAATTTCTTAATTATTTTTGTGCTAAATAATACATTTAGAAAACACAATGTGCAATTCAGATAGTCAATGAGGAAAGTGCCTAATAAATTCTAAGAAATTAAGAAAAGCTTCCTGAAGTAATGATAATTAACATGAGACGAAAGAAGCAAAGTTAATCACAGAAGTAGATAGAAAACAAAAAGAGTTCCAGGAAAAAATGTATCTTGCATACAGTCCTTCAGCAGAAAAGAGAAACTGAATATCAGTGTGGAGATAGAAGACAAGGAGAGTGTGATAAAATATAAATGATGGAGAGGTCAGAGCAAAAAGAATCCTTTGACAATGTTAAACCTTTGGAATTTATTCTGGGATCAATGAGAAACCATTAAAAGATTTTAGGCAGGGTTTGGGTGACTTAATCAGATTTACATTTATAAAAGGTCACAGTGGCTGCTAGGTGAGGAATGGATTAGACCCCACTACCAAGTCTTGAAGAAAATGTAGAGCAGCTGAATTTCTCATAGACTAGTGGTAAGATTATGAATATGAAATTGGTACAAATGTTTTGTAAAATTATTTGACACTCTCTAGTAAAGCCAAAGATTTTCATCCCCAAAGGCCTCATATTTCTACTCTTAAGTATATGAAGAAACACTTGTGTGTATACATCAAAAGACCTATATAGAAATATTCATTAAAATAATTTTTGTAGATGTTAACTAATTAATTTGTATAAAGGGATAATACTCCCCAAATCTGCCAACATTAGACTGGATAAATAAGTTGTATTATATTCATATACAGTGGAATATTACACAGCAGTGAAAATTTTAAAACAACAGTTTTGCATTTCATACATGAACATCAGGAATATAATTTTGAGTGAAAAAGGCAATTCATGGAAGAATGCTTATTTTATGTATTATTTTATAAGTAAACACTTGAAATACAGGAAACAACAAAAATATATGGTAGAAATGCATAAATAAATGAAGTTTTAAGGACAGTAAGGCACCAAAAGGTTAAAACTGAAAGTCATAATACTGGTCATGTCTGAGTGAAAACAAAATTGAATAGGATTATGGAAAGGCACCTAGAGGGCTTTTCAAACTAGCTGATGAATAGAAGAGTATCTTAGTATTTTAGCCTTATACATTCTGTAGGTTTTATAATCTCTTATAATTACTAAATATTTAACAAAGCATTATAAGCTAGATCATAGAAGGGTCAGAGTATATAGAGACCATTTTGAAGGTTGTTAGAGTGACCCAGGAGAAATATAATATTTCCAGAGTGAGTCAAATGCGATGGAGGGAAGTCATGTGGCCCTAGCAAGATGATGTGAGAGACTCTGAAGGATTGATAATTTTCCACTGTGGCCTTGGCATATTTTTGATCTTTCAACTATTCCTCCCTATATCCTTTCACATAATATTCTCTTCTCTCTGTTCTTCTCCATCTCTATTGATACAAACCAGATTGCTCAGTGGCTGCTAAACCATATGAAAAGTGTATTTGTTCCTGAAGGTAGCCCAGTAAAACTTTCTACCCTGCTCCCTCAAGTTTGAATATTCCTTTGGAGCCTTCTCATATCGATTACTTTTTAATAGATCCTTATGCTAACAATTCTCTGGTTGATTTCCTTTGACAATGTAATCAGTCACCTGATGTATGGAATAGGAGTTGAGTTAGATTATGCTTTCATTCTGAGATGTGTTGTGTTTGAATTACTTGTGAAACAACCAAATGGGAATGTTGAGGACAGTGTTAAAATATTTATCTAAAGAAAGTCTAGGTGACTGGGGAAAAAAACTGATTGTAATATTAGCCATGAGGATAGATGAAATGGCCTCCAGATGAGGTACAGATGCAATGAGAAAAGCATCTGAGACTGAGTGCTGAGGAACTCAAGCATTTATACATTGGATGGAGAAGGAAAAGCTGCCAATAGAGAGTGATGAAGAGGAACCAGAAGGCATGGGGGAAATTAGGAGAGGGGGGTGTCTCCCGTCATGTCTTCAGAAGCAGACCAAGCCATAACAATTCACATTTTAGTGATTTATTAGAAAAATGCTCCTGGAGAAGTGAGGGAATAAGAAAAAAGCCAAGTATGTATGCGATTTCAAGCCAAGTCTCAGCCATAGCCTGACTCCTTAGGTAAGAGCTGAAGGATGACCACCTGATCCTCAGAATTCTTCCCTATTCACTGAAAAGAGCTGGACTTTTATACTCCCATACGGTATTTGCCAAAATCTTCTCCTCGAAATTATTGATCTTAGGTACTCCTGTTCCCTGCAAAGAGGCTGCAGTTGCCTGCGGACAGGCCTTATCATATAAGCAGGTGCAGAAGTTAGAAGCAAGGATAACAGGAAGGAAGGGATGGTGCACAAAAATGATAAAAGCCACTGTAGGGAATCTGAGTATATAGTGCCTACAAGTGTCTGTTAAATACGGCATCACAAAATCCAAAAAGAAAGTTTTAAGGCATGGTAGCTTTCACTAAAAGCTCTTCTTGAGAGTTTCAGGTGAATTCTGAAATACTAAATATCCATTAGACTTAGTCACAAGAGCATGCTTAAATTCAGGCTTGATTATGTAAGTAATGCCATATAAGGAGCTTTCACTTCATCCTTTAGGCAATAGGAATCCATTGAATGGTTTTAAGAAGGGGAACAAAAAAATTATATGAATAATTGTCTTCAATGAGGGCAGTACTTGAGGATGCTTGATTGAAGCCTAGAAAACCATTCTGGAAACTGCTGCAAAAGTTCAAGTTAAGAGATTATAAAGGTTTAGTGTAGTAAGAGTAGTGGTTGCTTTTTACATTTAAGAGACAAAATAAAGATTATGACTCCATGAAAAAAAAAGCAGTGAAGGATGACTGCAGATTTCTAATTTGGTTACTGAGTTCATAGAGAAATATGAGAAAGATCCTGGAAATAATCTATTTTAGCTTCAACAGTATGTGTAACGGGTATCTCTGGAACATTCCTGTTGAGCTAGCTATCAGGCCATTGAATACGAAAGTTTGAAGTTTGGAAGGGTGACCAGGACACCAGACAGAAATTTGCACATCATTTTCTTATCATAATTTATAATAGTTAAATATGAGTGGATAAGAAGCCCCAGGATAATAAAAGAAATAAGCCACTGGAATCCTGGGTTATAGAATGGTTAAATAATTTAAAAAGTCATATCAGGTGTTAATTGACTAATTCTTTCAGGTTAGCTAATATCTTTGTGATTTAACTGCTTTTCTGGTATCTTTATTGTACTTTCTATTCAGATGACAATTAGAGATGCTCTTTCTAATCACTCCATCTAAAATATCCATCCCACCTCCAATCCCATTTTTCTCTATCTCCTTACTTTCCTTCTTTCTTCAGAGTACCTAACAACTAGCTGGCGTTATATCATATATTCGTATGTTAACTTTGTGTCTTCTTCAATAGAATAAAAGCTCGTAAAGATTGAGTCTCCCCTCCCACACATACACCACCAAATGTATCCCCTGTTTTTAGAATGCTTTCTGGAACATGAACTGACTCAATAATTTTTTTTTAATGTTCTAAGAGTTTATCTGACCAAAAATCAACTGCAATGGGGCAGCGCCAAAACGGAAGTTGGTTAGGAGCACTTTGGGAACATGAGCCAGGGGAAGACCTAGAGGAAAAGCAGAAACAAATAAATGAAAGAAAGAAAAAGAAAGAGAAGAAAGAAAGAAAGAAAGAAAGAAAGAAAGAAAGAAAGAAAGAAGAAAGAAAAGAGAGAGAGAAAGAAAGAAGGAAAGAAAGAGAAAGAAAGAAAGAAAGAAAGAAAGAAAGAAAGAAAGAAAGAGAAAGAAAGAAGAAAGAGAAAGAAGAAAGAAAGAAAGAAAGAAAGAAAGAAAGAAAGAAAGAAAGAAGGAAGAAAGAAAGAAAAAGAAAGAAAGAAAGAAAGAAAGAAAGAAAGAAAGAAAGAAAGAAAGAAAGAAAGAAAGAAAGAAAGAAAGAAAGAAAGAAAGAAAGAAAGAAAGAGAAAAAAGAAAAGAAAGAAAGACTTGCTACAGCTCAATACCCAAATGGTTATTTGTGACTGGTTGTCTTTAGCATTTTAATTTTGTAACCTTAGATTTTAGTTTCCTCGTGTAGGCCACCAGGGCATTACAGTCCTGTCAATCTAATGACCTCCTTATTGAGTTAATTTAACAGGACTTATGTAAATGCCACTTTGGCAGCAGTGGGAAGAGAGTGCCTACTTTTTCCTTTCGCTCAGAACATCCTACATCAGATGTGTGTCTGCCTACCTGTTGGTCTGAACGCCCTGACCTGGCTCTGCTTGGTTTCCTGACGCTGGTATTGTCCCAGTGCTCCAAGTCCTTGTCACATCCCTCCACTGTAGTGATTTCTTGTCTGGCCTCAAGGGTGATCTCTCAGCTTACTGTTGCCCACCGTCTGGGTGCTGGGGAACTTTTGGATGTTCTTGCATGACAGTTTAGGAACCAAGAAGATTCAGGAAGCCGAATAGGCTCCTTTAATACAGAGACTTGCCCTCCTGCCCCTTCTTTATGATGGCTGATCCACCAGGCTGTCAGGAGCTCCTCTACTTCCTCAGCTTACCCTCCACCAATAGCTCTCTACCTTGGCTCCTCAAATCCATCACTTGGAACTGGTACATCCAACAGGCTTACAGGGTGGTAATTTCATGGACTCTGTTTATCGCCATTTTAGACAATACTGTTTACAGAATCAAATTTCCTATGTAAATTACAAATTTATGAAAAAAATCAAGTCAAAGCTGAATCTCTGATTATGAAACAAATTCCAAAATTATTTTAAAGAACCCAGGACTGCAATTTTAGTCCCAATGGACAAAATTGCTTTCTTATATAATCTTATTATGGTTTAACTATATCCCTAAGCTATGCTAGTCAGAGGAAAAATGCATCAAGCATTTACTTGGTAAGTAATTTGTGTCCAAGTTCCACACTCATCTTAGTTTAACAATGATGTGCCTGGGCCTAGTGTATTGATAGAACCTCTGAATCTGAAAAGTACACACTGTATCCTAGTATTAGTATATTTCTACATGATATGTAGGTATTGCCAGACCAAAGACAGGACAGACGTTCTCTAAGGGCCAGATTCTTTTTTTTTTTTTTTTTTTTTTTTGCATCATAAAGTAGTTGTATTTTTTTTATAATAAATTTATTTTTTATTGGTGTTCAATTTATCAACATACAGAATAACACCCAGTGCTCATCCCGTCAAGTGCTCCCCTCAGTGCCCGTCACCCATTCACCCCCACCCCCCAGCCTCCTCCCCTTCCACCACCCCTAGTTCGTTTCCCAGAGTTAGGAGTCTTTATGTTCTGTCTTAAGGGCCAGATTCTAACCAGCCTCACCATAAAGCATGAAGCTCAGGGCTTACATACTATGTAAATAGTATGCTTTAATAATTATTGCATATGTACACACACAAAAATAGATGTGAAGCATGTTCAGAGTCCAGGTATAATTTATAACCTTCTTTTTATCTTCCCAGCATTGATCTCCCCCTCCCTTGTGTAATACTGTCTCAGTATTTCCTTGAAAATTACGTCTTTGCATGAAAGCTTACAAATATGGTCATACTCTCCTCTGATGGTCACATGGCTACCTCTCTCCAGATTCAAATTTTGAACCGAAAAATATTTAAAACAAAAAATATTGAGAGCCACTTCTTACTAATGTTGGTATTCTAATAAAATTGCCCCTTAGTTCCCCTTACCACGAGTCCAGAAATTTCTTTGGATCCTATCCTTGATCTCCAATCTTTCTAGGATTCTAAGAGCTACTCCATATCCTTTTAACAAACTCACTTTATGTATTATTAACTGAGAGCTTATTTCCATTACTTATGGCCAAAGGACAAATAGAGAGGCCTTATTTATGATTCTTTTTACTGGCCACAGCTTGAGTAATATATATGTGATCTAGTGGGAGAAAGGAAATAATAAAAGTGTAGTTTCATGGCATCACTTAATTCAGTCCATACCGGTGGCCCTGGATCTACCTCAGCCAAACTTCCATAGCCTCTTCCTACAGCTGGGCACCCTCTCCTTCATGAACACTGTGCTTCAAGAGCCTGAAGAATATGTTCCTTGACTTCTGGGAGATCGAGGTGGAGGTGTACATGGACACCTGCCAAATGCCTGTAGTCACCCAGGTTGTGGCTGGGCACAGGTTCGATGCATCTACCACTAAACAACATCTCTGCCTTTGTTCATGATGCTGTCCTCTCTGCCCTCCCAACACCTGCAGTCAGGCTGTCAACCCCGTTTTGATGACCTAACTCTGACCATGCTAATACCCTGCCTGAGACTACCCACCTCTGGAGGTTGTAAGAGTACTCATGAGGGCCTGAGCCTCCCCCAGCTGCCTCCAGTTGTTACTCAGGAGTTCTGCCATACACATACACATATACAACTCAGGAATGGAGGTCCTCGGACTCCCAAGTCTAGTGCTATAGGCCTGGGATGGGACACTGCCTGAGTGTGGGGAGGATGCATGTTTTTGGCCCCAGGAACAGACTTGTTTACCCAATAAAACAAAACAAAAAGTGTAGTTTCACGGCATTGCTATTTATTACTTTTTGAAGTGTTGGATTGTTAATGTACTTTAATGTAGTCAGTTATCCAAAAGGTGTCCAGTAGATTAGTCCTTGGTGATTTGGGGTACCATGAATTATAACCTCACATGTAATAAAGGTTTCTTTTTCTAAGTTCAGCTGAAATATCTCAATGTAGACAAGCCTGTTATTAGATCTTCACATATGACAAATGGCCTTCTGTCAGCCACTCTTTCCCTCTCCACTGTCCATCATCCTAGCCTTAGAGATCAGCACTCTTCTCCTTTGAATGCATTAGTCATTCATGAATAATGACATAAAAGCTCAGCAACGCTCCAGAAAGAGAGCCTTTTATTATACTTTTCTAACAACCATTAATATCTATAACACTCAGCCGTTTTTAATTTTCTTTTATAAAAGGACAAGTTGTAACTACATGACAAAATGGCATGGGGTCCAAAACTATTACCAGTTTCATTAGTAAGGGTAAGAAAGGAAAAAAATAGAAAAATGAGCTATACTACTATCAGAATCAAGAAACCTTTGATTAATATATATATATATATATAAAACAACTTTTAGGGGGTGAATTTATAAACATTAATTACACAAAAAACCCCACACCATATCAAAAAAGGCTTTATTTTTCCATCTAAATCTTTTGGGTATTGCAAGCAATTAAACACTTTAAAGTTACACTAGCTAAAATTTTGAAGTTAATGTAGGTTTTAATGAAGTTATATAATTCCACAATAGTTTTGAAAAAAAATTTATCCAAAACAAACAATTTTTTATGGAATAAGAATTATTGGTTAATGAAAGAAATTACTTTTTAGAACTCTATTTGTGAATCATTTCAGCACAAACATTAAAAGGCAAAATAGCATTTGAATCTAAGTGAGAGGCTATCATAATTGAAAACAAAAATGGTGACAATTATTTTAGTTACATAGTAATATGTAACGTTATCAGGATCATTTGTCTATTATGTATTACTTTCTCTTCTTGAATTTAAGAAAACTGGAAAACTCAAACACAGCATTTAAACTTTTGGGGCTTCTCATAAATATTTTATAGCAAAATAAAGTTGGTAATAAAATCTTTTCAGTTTGGAATAAAATCTAGATTTAGGAGCTAAATTGCATATCATTAAATTCTCCACAAGATGAGATGTTTTACTTTGTTTTGTTTTTTTCTAATTGAATATGTATCTTCCAAAAGAGCCAGGTCAATACCATTAATAAACTGCTTTCAGATTTTTTCTACTTAAGTAGATTTCATCTTTCTTACTTACCTGAATGTTTATTAATGAAGATTTATTAGGACCCAGACTTTGTTTTTCATTGTGAATTCCAACTTCCTTTTGGATTTTTATAGAAAAAGATTTTTAATCCATGTACAACAGAGCTAGTTACAGGATAGCCTACATTATAATAAGCATAATATGTCAGTGTAATAAGTACTGACTTAATTCTATTTATGACTCTATTAGAGTAACTCTGATTATCCTTAGAGATTATGCAAGAGCACATATGGAAAATGATTTGTCCATCTAAACTCTTGTACTTTTTCAAATAGAAAGGGAGATCTTCAAATGCTTTTTCACAAAAACTCATTTGTTCCTAAATTCTTCCAACAGTTTATAAGGCAGCACAGGTAGTAATGTCATGCTTAAGTATTTATTCCCAGTCTCTCTAAGCCAAAGATTCAAATGTTTTATGTAGGGAAGAAAAGAAAAGAAAAAAGGAAGAGGACATATGAAGTATAGAGTAGTAGTTAACAATTGAAACATGGGAATCTTCTTTATGGAATGTCGAATGATTATCATAACATCCATAAATTTATTTACAGATAATTAAACAAATTTAACTTTTTATACCAAGTATATTTATAGACTAATGTTTAAAAATCAATGTCCTATTATAATGTATTTTTAAAAAGCCATGATCTCTATGAGCTTCATGGTTAAAGGTCATTTTCTGAGATATTTTTTAAAAAAGAAGACATGTCATTTAAAAGATGAATACTTCCAACTCCTTCTGTCTCTTTGAGAACTATGAAGGAAGGAGAACATAATTATAATAACAATGATAAAAAATGTATATTTTTCACATAAAATGATTTGTCCCTCACCCTTTGCCCAGGTTAGTCTCCTTGCTCAGAATTGTGCTATTTGAAATACAGTGAATACCTCCAAATCTTCCCAGGAATTGTAATAAACAGCACAGCACTTTGAATTCTCAAAATCTTATGTTAGTCAAATTTTATCCTCTCCTAGGCTTTCACCAGAATACCATATTTGAGAGCTGCTTTATGTTATTTTCCCCCAGAGACGAGTTAATCATTGTGTAGTTAAGGCACTCATTTGTGCATACAAGACTTCTTTACTGTCATACACGTACTGTTTTGTGAGACCATACCCTAATTCTCTATTTTTCAGTCTCTTTGTAGAAATCCACTGAAAGTAGTTGGTTTCTTTGGCTCTTATACATATTTGCTTTTGTGCGTATTTGCAAAGATAAATAGTACTGTGTTATAATTTGTCTTTTGTATTTTATATTTTACCAGCTTTATTGAGATACAATTTACATTCCATAAAATTTGCCTATTTTCAATGTGCACTTCAATTTTAGTATATTTATAGAGTTGTGCAACCATCACCACAATTTAATTTTAGAACATTTCTAAAGTTGTGCCCATGTATATCCAATCACTCCCCATTACTAAGATCCCTCATCTAATTTGTTTCTATAAATTGCATTTTGGGGGAATTTTGTAATATGATTTTAAGGGACAATTTTGCTATATAGAAAGCATGCATTTACAACATTCGTCAGTTCTTCTATATATAGACATCTGTCCTACCTCTAATCTAGTGCCTTGCTATCAAAACCAATGCTGCATAGACACTTTTTCACTTTTTTCTTTTCTCAAGCATTTCTGAAGAACACACAGAAAGTTTCTTAGTCATTGGGTATACAAATACATATTTTAACTAAAGATCACCAAATTTTCTACAAAATAATACGTCAATATACATGTCTGCCAGCAGTTTATGAGGCTAATTGGTTCCATACATCACCAAAATTTGGTAGTATTGGATTTTTTGGAATAATTTGGTGATTTTATCAGTATAATGTTATTGTGTTAATTTTCTATTGTTACATTGCTAGTAAATGGAATATCCTTTTCTGCACTTGAAACCATTCAGGTTTCTCCTTCAATTGGTTTCATACTAATACTCTTTTATTTTGCTATTGCATTTCCTACTCTCTCTGTCTCTCTCTCTCTCTCTCCCCTCCTTTTTTAAGGGCAGAGAGAGGGGATAAGAAGGAATCTTCAATAGGCTCCACACCCAGCACAGAGCCCTACAATGGGGCTTGATCTCACAACCCTGAGATCATGACCTGAGCTGAAATCATGAATCAGATGCTTAACCAACAAAGCCATCCAGGCATCCCTGTATTTCCTATCCCTAAATGTAATTGCATTTCTGTTATTTTGCAAGAGTACTTAATATATATTCTAGTATTACTTCATGGTGTGTCAAATAGCTTCTCCCAATTTATCACTATTAATACTGTTAAACATTAATGTCAATGCCACAACTTTGATAATAAATCAACTGGTACTTATGTCTTTCTATACTTCTTTTATACAAAATTGTGCAAACATGACTATGGAACAAATAATTGATAAAGGCACTTCTTTTACACTTAGAGAAACACTTAAACTCAGAATAAGCAGATGATTCTTCCAAGCAGAGAATTGTGGAGAACAGGTCACTCTGTCTCAGAACTAAAGAAATTATTTAGACAGCAAAAACAACAACAAAAACAACTGAGTCTATTAAGACAATAAAAAAGTGGACAGTGCCATACTTAGAGGTAAATGTGCAATTTGACTTAATTTGACATATTGATCAGGAATCCTTTTGAGGGTGGAAATAATTGCATTTAACACTGTCAATTTTTCATTTGTGTTTTACTTAAAAGAACATTTTTACAAATACTGTAATTGTTTTATATATTTCATTAGATTGTGGAAAGACTGGCAAGAAGAAGAGTTATTTTAAGACAAAAGTTAAATAGGAAATTTCAGGCGAAAAATAACCCCAAAGCTCCAAACATTATTGAATTTCAAAATCAATTTATATTGACAAAAAGAAAGTTCATATTCTACTTAGCATGAAGCTGCTCATTCCATTCCATTAAAAGCCACTTATTATATTTACCTCCAAATAAAGCAACTATTTCAGATGTTCCAGCCAGTCAATCAGAAAGTATTTATTGAGCATTCATTCAATACATTGATATTAGATTCAGGGTAAAGAGATTAAAAGAAAAAACTTTAACATTACAATGAAAATTTATGAACCTACACTGACTGGCAATTCCTAAAATAACTTGATGTGGAAAGCTGTCCAGAGAGAGGTCAACCTATTATAACCAAAAGAAATTATAGAATGATCCATTTTAATCATTTGTGCCACATAGAACTTACTGCCTTTTTAGTATTATCCTGACTTGAAATTGTAGTAGATGGTCTTAGTCTTATAATTGAATTAAATAGGGCACATGATAGTTTTTATTTGAAGAAGACTATTAATTAGAGCTATGATATTAATGTATCCAAGATTTTAGCTATATATAGCATACTACCCATATTGCTTATTTTTTCAAATTAAATATTTTATTATTAGTTGTTTTGTGCAGATGGAAAAAGAAAATTGTTACATATATCACCACTTTGGTATCACTACCTTGTTTAGTAATTTATCATTAAAGAATTAGGTGTCTGGGAAAATAAACTTCAAAATCTGGCCAGTCGTGAAGCCAGTAACAATTCACTAAAATATTCAGCATATTTTCCTGGAGATTATTAACAGCAACTTGTTTTGAAAGAAAGACTTTATACACAACAAGAGAATAAATACTAAATTCATTAAAACTTCAAATTATTGCAAAATGTCCTGCCATTAATGAATATATACTATATCAGCTATTATTCAGATTATTTTCTTCAAGAAAAATGCAATGGACCTAGAGAATACCCAAATGTAAGTATACGAAATCATGAAAGAATTGGAAAACTCACCATATTAAGAATATTTTTAAAAAAGCACACTAAGATGAGGGTCACTCACTACTTGAGTAAGAAAAAAAATGATTTAGTATTTACTGATCCTCAAGCATGATTTATACAGTATCATTTTTATCATTTCTTAAATACAGATATTCCATATACATTATCCTATTTTTCCATTAAATTAAAAGATATATAGTTATCACATGTTAGGAAGAATTAAAATGAGGCTCAAAGAATTTATCACTAAAGCAAAGCTATCTAGTTAGTAATTGGCCAAGATCTGTGTATTCCTAACTGCTTTTTCCTCTTCACCCTCTACCACATTTAAGGATGAATGATGGGATCTGATAAGCTTGAGAGAAATCACTACAGAACTAAGACAAAGTCTGAATTGTTTAGTGAATAACCACAGTTTCATAGTGGCATCAAAAGCAGTAGATACTACAGTAATAGTAGTACTGGTAATAGTAGTATTAGTAAAGATGTGATGGTTGTGGTGGTGGTAGTAAGAATAATGATTGCATCAACATATATTCAAATTAAATAAAATATAGTTTTAATTTAGTAGTAAGTTTAAGTCAGATAGAGAATATTTTGACCAGTTTACTATAGTTTCATAAATTTAAAATGAACATTATATCCAGATGTTAATATAAATTTGAATATTAAATAATGAACATATTAATAGATTCAATATCTATTTCAAAGAAAAAATAATTAAGAACATTACTTCTGCTACAGTCTAAATTAATATGATACAGTCTTGTATTTACTTTTTTTTAATATGTGAATTTCTATTAGCTTTCTTAATAAAGAAGAAGGCAAACTGGGAGAATTTCATTATCTGGATACAATGTTCAAGCAAGCCACTGGTATTGAATGAGGAATGCATTGCCTTGTGCTTCCCATTTTTATAATTTAGAGATATTATTTTTCTCTGATATAACCCAAAGACACACAGAGTTCTAAAACAAACCTTTGGATGTCAAATATTGTTTTGTTCCTATAAAATTTTATTATAAGCCATTTTATTATATTTGGCCTGGAAATTTATCATTTTCACATTCCTTATATATACTTCATATTCAGTATGGATTTACATAGGGTTTTTTTAAATTTTTGTTATAACAATCTCTAATGTTTATTCACCAGAAGTAACATTGTCAAGGAAATTAATCTTATTTGGGACAAATTTTAAGAGTTTCGCATTTTTTATGAAAACTATTCATTAAGGAAACATAGAAACTCAGAAACCAACTATCCTCTGGGCTGTAGGAATAAACTTGAATAATCCCCCTGCTCTGGTGTGTTTGTGGAGAGGAGGCTGTAATTTTGTCCCTTAAAACAATTATTATATATATAGCATACATCACCAATTTTAATAGCCCCATAGATTAATATCCCATTTCTTGTTTAAAAAAAAAAAAGTACTTTGATTTTGGAGTGCCCAACCTATTTTCAACACAGCACATATGGTTTCAGTTCTACTAGTGTACTCTACAAATTGTTTAAACTAATGAGTACTTCCCATTCACTCTGACAATCGAATTTGTCCAGAAACCCTCTCCTGACCCACTAAAAGGTGATGAAGCAACATTTGCAGGATACTTCTGGAATCTACCTGGATAGACACTTTCTATCTTTGGGTGGTGTGAAACGTAGTTGTGAGGTCTGAAATTGTTGCGGACATTTAAGTGGAATTGTGAATGACATTGGTGACTCTGATGAGCAGTTTAAATCGAGTTATGGTGACAAAATCCTGGTCAACAGAAAAAAAGGAAGAAAAGTAAAGATCTTTCCAATGGCTTTCCCAAAATATCTAATATATTTCCAGTTAATACTTTTGGATTTTCCTAGTTTAACATATGTAAAAATAGTGAGTTGTGTCTTATTTATGTTCTTGACCCATATTTCATTGGTTATATAACTTTCAGACAAATGTTAAATTTAGTGTTAAGTGGGGCATTTTTAGCTAGTTTCTGAAATTAAAGTGGATTCTTGTTCTCTTTCAGTGTTCCTTAATACATTAGTTTTTGAGATTGGTGTTCATTTTCATATTAAAGAAGTATTCCAAAGTCTTAGTTTATAGTCTTTGTTAATACTGAAATGAATTCTAATATCTTTCCAGCTTTCTAACTTCCAGTAAGATTGTTCTCCTTTGATCTTTTATCTATTGTTGTGACAAATTATGTTAATAGATTATCTAATGGTAAAACATCTTTCTCCCATTCATTTACTCAAGTAAAGAAACCAAAGCCCTTTGCCTCCTGGAGCTTACCCTGTAGTGGTGAAGAGGATGTCTAAGTAAGTAGGAAATATGTCAGAAACTGATCATTCCTATGGAGAAAAACAAAGCATAATAAGAGTAATATAAAGAAATAAGTAGCTATTTTATTCAGGGTGACTAGAGATATGAATAAAGGGAAGGGGGAAGGAATATGGCTATCTGGTTACAGGAACATTCAAGATAGGAAAGCAAATTCAAATATCCTAAACAAGAAGCATGATTGGTTTCTTAGTAAAACAGTAATGAGAGCAGAGTTACTATAGCCTGTCATAGCCTCTCATCAAGGGAGAGAAGCAGGAGAATAAGTCTGAGAGACAGAATGGAGTAGTGGTCCAGATCCCATATGTCCTTGCAGGCACAGGAAGAGGATTTTTACTTTTATTCTATATAAGATGAGGAACCGTTGAACTGATGAATGACAATCTCACTTATATTTAGAAGATTATTCTGACTACTGAACATGTTCTAGGAGGCAAGGGATGAATTATGAGGGCTAGTTAATAAAAAAAAAAGTAATACAGGTGAGATACGAGAGTATCTTGGAACAGAGTGGTGACGGAGAAGTTGTAAGAAATGGTCAGAATCCAGATGCATTTTGCAACTAGAACAGACATTACCTTTGATAGATGTGAGACGTGAGAAAACTAGTCAAGGATGAAGCCATCATTTTTGCTTGAGTAATTGATAGAATGGAAGCAAACGTGCAAAGAAGGAGAAACCTTGAAGGAGATGTGGATATTGAGAGAAAAAGGGGTTTAGTTATGCACCTGATTAGTTTAAGATACCTGTTAAAATATAAGAGGAGTTGTCAGTTAAACATTTACATGTATGTTACAAATATACTTCTAAAATAAACTCCACTTGCTCGTTGCATGATTCTTTTACTTGGTGCCTTATTAATGTCATGGTATTTAATTTAGAATGTCAAACTTTACATTTCTAAATACAGAAATTATCTTATCTGTATTTTATTGCTTAATATATTATTTTGTTTTTTGTTCATTACTTAGGGTATGTCAAGGACCTGTGACAAATACAGTTCTAAATACATACTATCTTGACATTAGAAGGTTTTTGGAGTTTAACTGGGTATTGAAGTCTGCAGAGTGGCTATCTTACAAGCTTTACGGGCCTAAGTTCCTTCTATGGTGTGGCTGCACAAGTCATTATTTCAGTCCTTATCAAATTTTACATTCAGATGAGGAAGGGAAAAGCAAATTGCGGAAGTCCATAGATGTTTCATGGGCCAGGCTTAGAATTAGTACATATCACTTCTGCTCCCATTGCAGACAGTGGAAATCAAATGGCCATGCCAAACACCAAGACAGTATGAGAAAAATAGTTGATTACTTTAACTTTCAAAGGTAGAAGAAATCTGAGGTCATCCCCCTAGTTTTCTTAGTAATTAAAACATGTTTAAAAATGAGTAGACATGATCCACTTGCTTTTGATTGGTTCCGTATGTAATTAATCACATTCAAAGCTCTTTGCATTCCTTTTTTTTTTTTTTTTTTTTTGCACTACTTTGTAAAATGCAGCAGAGACACTAAACTCTGGTTCATATTTTAAATAAAACATTGTGTTGGTTTGGACTTCTTAAGCTTATTAAGTTGAGTTTTCATTCTTTTTTATTCGTTCAATACAGCTCTATGTGCTTTGATATGTTTGTCTTTGCCATTATTTCAAAGCATAGATCTTCCTCAATTTACAATGGGGCTGAGTCCCAATAAAGTCATCCTAAGTTGAAAATATCCTCAAAGATGCATTTTAAAAACCTAGCCTTGGGATCCCTGGGTGGCGCAGCAGTTTAGAGCCTGCCTTTGGCCCAGGGCATGATCCTGGAGACCAGGAATCGAATCCCACGTCAGGCTCCCGGTGTATGGAGCCTGCTTTTCTTCTGCCTATGTCTCTGCCTCTCTCTCTCTCTCTCTCTCTCTCTCTCTCTGTGTGACTATCATAAATAAAAATTTAAAAAAATAAAATAAAATAAAAATAAAAAATAACCTAGCCTCATGGGGGTGGGGGTGACTGGGTGACGGGCACTGAGGTGGGCACTTGACGGGATGAGCACTGGTTGTTATTTGATATGTTGGCAAATTGAATAACAATAAAAAATAAATTTATAAAATAAATAAATAAATGATAATAAAATAATTAAAATAAGATAAATAAAATGAAATGAAATAATAAAATAAAATAATAAAATAAAATAAAATAAAATAAAATAAAATAAAATAAAATAAAATAAAATAAAATAAAATAAAAAAACCTAGCCTACCAAACAGTATAACTTAGCCTAGCCTACCTTGAACATAACAGATCTGCATTGATCTACGGTTAGGGATAATTATCTAACACGATGACTATATATAATAGAGTGTTGCGTAGCTCATGTAATTTAATGAATACTGTATTGAAAGTGAAAAACAGAATGGTTATATGGGTACAGAGTGTTAGAAGTGCATAAGTCGTTGACCCTCATGATCACGTAGCTGACTGGGAGCTGAGGCTTGCTGCCACTGCCTAGCATCACGACAGAGTATCATACTGCATATTGCAAGCCTGGGAAAAGACCAAGATTCAAAATCCAAATTATAGTTTCTACTGAATGCAAATTGCTTTTGCACCAGCATAAAATCAAAAATCATAAATTGAGCCATTGTAAATTGGAGATGCTCTATAATCTGCAGTTGTAGCTTTGAGATTCTCTTTCGCTTGAGTTATTTCAGACACCGATTTTATGTATACATGAATACATGAATTGATAAACATTTATACATATATACAATATATTACCAGTATTTGCTGTTTTGTTTTGATTGTTTAAAATTGTGTTATTAGCCAGCTTTATCACAGTGTCAGAAACCGTGATATATTATTACTACATCTGAATTGACATGATCAATTTTTGAAAATTTTTTGTGGCTTCTGAAAAAAAAATGTTTCTTCTAGGTGTGTAGCACATCAAACTTAATACATATATTAAATGGCTCTTAGTAATTATATAATTCAAATTCTCTGTACTCTTTTTATAATCTGTCAAGGATTGATAAATTGTGAACTAGAGTTCTCCATTACCATTGCTTTTGTTAAATTTTCTATTATCTGTTTTGCCTTACTGCTTTATAAATTGTTATTGTTCCCATGCATTTTTTTTCTTCAGTAAACTTGTAAGACACCTCATTTTATTTACTTTTTCTTAAATTATTCTTTATTCAACATTAAATATTAATACTAAGTTACATAAGGGAATTTTATTAAAGGTTTGTTGGGGCACCTGGGTGGCTCAGTGGGTTAAGTGTCCTATTCTCATCATCAACGCAGGTCATGATCCTGGGATAACCCCCCACATCAGGCTCTGTGCTCAGCATGGAGTCTGCTTGTCCTTCTCCCTCTGTCCCTTTCTGGGTCTCTTTCTCTCTCAAATACATAAAATCTTTTTTTAAAAAAGATTTATTTAAAGTTCATTTCAAACTTATACTTCCATTTTGTCTCTAATAAATGCCATTTACTATTTTACTTTGTAATCTAATCTGAAAATTTCTGTCTTTTCATACGTAATTTTACCTGACAGTATACCTACATAGTCATAACTAATAGATTTAATCTTTTGTCTTATTTAAAACTTTCTTTTTTTAGCTATATTTTTAATTTTCTTGTTTCCAATTATTGCTATATAAAAATTATTTTCTTTGAATGAATGCCTAAATATTTTTCTGATTTCCAATAGAAATTTTCAGGCATATATTCCATCTTGTTTTAAATCTGCACAACTGTCATTCATTGCCTTTATTTTGAACTATTATTATTATTTTAATTTGACATTATCTTTTCTGTCTCTATAAAGTCTTCCCTATTTCAAGATTCTAGCTCATCACTTGACATTATTTTTTCTGTCTCTAAAAGTCTTTCCTATTTCAAGATTCTATTTCATCACTTGAAGCATATTCTAAGTTTCTTGGTGTAATTTCCTGTCCAATCTTTTTTTTTTTTAAAGATTTTATTTATTTATTCATGAGAGACACACAGAGAGAGGCAGAGACACAAGCAGAGGGAGAAGTAGGCTCCATGCAGGGAGTCTGACCTGGGACTTGATCCCGGGTCTCCACTATCATGCCCTGGGCTGAACACTGTGCTAAACCTCTGAGCCACCCAGGCTGCTCTCCAATCATGTTTTCAAAAACAGTTAGCTCTTGTCTAAAATGCCTTCTTGTTCCTTGGAATAATTCTATTCCATAGGAAAGAATCTATTCTTCCACAGAGTAGTCCCTTTATTGTTACATATCTAGTAATTTTACCTTATTTGCTTATTCTTTTCTGTCATTTATTTTTATCCTTGTCTATTAAGTAATCTAATATACTGAGATGTTCTATAACACATTGCATGGGTTAGGAAAAGTGAGAATGGTTACTTTATTGGTTGAACCTCATCAATTCAATGATGTGAGACCGAGTGAGACCCAAAGCACTAGAAACAGAGAGCTTTTGCTTTTTGCTCTAAAATTCTTCCCTGGGTAAAATGTGACAGCCTAGAAGTACCACAAACAAAATACTATTTATCCTTTGATAGGTGCAGGTGTCTATATCTAGTGTATATAGGAGTAATCTTGTTTGGTGTGGTCTCCAATATCTGATGAGTGTTTCAGAGATGCCAATGAGATTCAAATTAGTCATCCAACATCTTGTTCCCACAACTCTTCTCATACACTCATACCCAGCCTTAATTCTTCCAAGTAAGGTAGTTCATGAGTTTAGTTAGAATTCAGTCCACATTCCCAGTAAGAACAATTGACATATACAAATAGAAGTTGTGGGTCGTGTTAAGTCCATTTGTCATTCTCACCGTATCTGCACTCCCTTTTGTAGAAATCTCTTCAAGTACATAAAATATGGATATCATCTTTTTCTAGTTTTTAGGGAATACAAATTTTTCCAAAAACTAAAAGAAAGTAAGAATGGTCCCAAGGATAATGCTGTCATTTTTAAAGGGAATTTTCTTTTGGTATTATGTCTTCTCCATATATGGTAAGGACATTGCACTAAAAGGAATATATCAAATTTGCCATATGACCCTGTTTTTGTGCCAGTTAGAAACTAAGGCTTCCAAAATTCCATCCTAGGTCCCAAAGCAACCTCTTCCAGCTTTCCGAATAGTGTACCTACTACAAGACTACAGAGGTTTTATTTTCAAAAAGTAATGAACAAAGTAATATGCAGCCCAGATTTTATGAGCCATATCTGTTCCACTCGCCCTTAGCACTCCTTCTACAAATTAGGATAGTTTTGTGTGCTTATGTAGAATAAGACTTATTTCTTAATGATTCTGTTGCTTCTTGATATAGGAAATTATTTTTAAAAACTCATTATACTTCACACTTAATTACTTCTATCAAAATTTCTAGGATGTAAAAAAAATTAAAAATTAAAAAAAATTTCTAGGATGTAAAATATACCTTTCATTTCATTACAGTGTTCCTAAATCTTTTCCATCATTCTGTATTTTCTTGATCTTTTCTTCCCTTAGCACAGCATTTGAAATTTTAGCAGTGGAAATGCTAGTAAATAATCACTATTGATATTTTTACATTTCATAATTAAATTTAAGTGTACATCATAGACTAATTAGCTATAAAGAATACAAATTTGGTTTTAAGAATAGGAGATACACAGTAATACAGTGAGATTACATGTAATTCAGAGATTATATTTTTAAATCAGCTCACAATGCAATACATGTATTGTCAAAATGATCCTTGAATAATTCTTTAATCACTATCAGATCTCCAAGACCTGGTAAAGGCTTACACTCGTTTCTTCTGGCCTTTGTATCTGTGGGGTTAGAGAAAATAAGTTTAGGAGTGACTCAAAGTGGAATTTCAGGATAAGAATGGACTTCCACTCTATCTCCATTCATAATTGTATTAAATAAGTAAAATGTAACTATTAAAGGACTTCCTAGTAATTTTGTATTAGGTCCTTCAATTATCCTTCCTCTGTATTTTTTTTCACTTCAAGTTTTTATTTGAATTCTAGTTAGTAGACATATAGGGTAATACTGGTTTCAGGAGTAGAATTTGGTGATTCATCACTCTCACCAACACTGAACGCTCATCACAAGTGCCCTCCTTAACAGCTATCACCCATTTAGCCCATGCCATGCCCACCTCCCTCCTTCAACCCTCAGTTTTTTTCTCTATGGTTAAGAGTGTCTTATGGTTTTCTTTCCTTTCTTTTTCTTTTTCTTCTATGCTCATCTGTCTTGTTTCTTAAATTCCACATATGAGTGAAATCATATGGTATTTGTCTTCTGACTTCTTTCACTTTTCACTCTAGCTCCATCCATGCCTGCAAATGGCAAGATTTCATTCTTTTTTTTTTATGGATGAGCAATATTCCATTGTGTATACATACTGTAGCTTCTTTTTTTAAAAGATTTTATTTATTTGAGAGACAGTGAGAGAGACCACAGAGGGAGAAAAAGAGGGAGAAGCAGACTTGTTGAGCAGAGACCCCAACTCAGGGCTTGATCCCAGGCCCCTGAGATCTGTCTGAAGGCAGACACTTAACTGACTGAGCCACCCAGGTGCCTCTATACCATAACTTCTTTATCCATTTATCAGTCAATGGACATTGGTGCTCTTTCCATAGTTTTGTTCTTGTTAATAATGCTGCTATAAACATTAGAGTACATGTGTCCCTTTGAATGAGTATTTTTGTACCTAGTAGTGTAAATACCTAGTGTGCAATTGCTGGGTCATAGGGTAGTTCTATTTTTAACTTTCTAAGAAACCCTTATACTCTTTTCCAGAGTTTTCCAAACTGGCTGCACCAGTTTGCAGTCCCACAAGAGTGTAAGAGGGTTCCCCTTTCTCTGCATCCTTGCTAACATCTGTTGTTTCCTGTGTTGTTAATTTACCTGTTCTGACAGGTGTGAGGTGATATGTCATTGTAGTTTTGATTTGTATTTTCCTGATGATGAGTGATGTTGAGCATCATTTCATGTCTGTTAGCCAACTGTATGTCTTCTTTGGAAAAATGTCTGTTCATGCCTTCTGCCCATTTCTTAACTGGATTATTTGGTTTTTGGGTGTTGAGTTTGGTAAGTTCTTTATAGGCTTTGGATACTAACCCTTCCTCAGCGTTTTTTAAGTAAACTGACCGAGATATTTTAAAAATTTCTTGCATGCCTCAAAGATTTAAAAAGGTAACAAAGATAATATGATTTAACAAAGAATTTCTCTGAGGGCACATACTTTGCCTTTGTTCAGCACATATAATGAACCTAGCCTAGAGAGATGTTGTCATTAAATATTTGTAGAATGAATGACCTAAGCATACCACGATAGTGACTTATCTAGATAACACCAACAACAGTGAGGTCTTACTGGGTATGTTTCCCCAAAATATATTTTAATTTAGCTATCAAATCATTATGAATCTCATTTTCTTCATGCAATGAGCTTAAAATATGTAAAAAATAAAATGTATGTGTTGACACAAATTATACAACTTTTGGTGCTATACTATGTCTGAATGCTACCTTATGCTGGTTTTATCTAAAGTTTTCGCAGTCACTATGTTTCCCTTCTGACAAAATAATATCATAAAATATAATCTAACTAAAATCATTGTTTCATATCTTTTTGAACATTTCAAGATCATATCAAGATATTTTGCCATTGCTTCAGGTACTTAAAGACATCAGTACTAGAAAATCAGGGTTTTCTCATTATTGAATATTATCAAAATTCATTCACATAAGACATTATTTAGAGAGTGCTAAGAACAATAGATACCTTTAGGCATATATCATTCTATGAGAGATGTAAGTTAAAGATTGACTTGCTTTTCTGAATGCTATTACCTATGTCCTGCTCAGGATTGACATATTGGGTGACCAATTATTTTGTAAATAATCAGACATCATATATTAACTTTTCTAACACTACAACTATAATGAAGAAAACTATTTCCAAATAAGAATATTATCATTTTATGCAAATTTACACACATATACATGCTCTAAAACTTTCAACTGTTTTTCCTGTTTATTCTTTTAATTATATCTCTTCTACATATTTTATAGTATCTCCTAGCAGATTAATTGCAAGCTTAATGGAACCACTTCCATCTGACTAGATCACCTTGCAGTGTTTATATTTCTGTAGTATAATATTTACTTTCTTAATTTATGTAATTAACTCACATGAAATGCACGTTGCTTTAGAGATGTTATGGATTAATTACTTATTTAATTAGTTATAACTCAAGACAAAAAGTGCCATATAAATTTTAAACACTTCAGTTAAAATAACTTTTTGCACACCTGAAATTGTAAAAAAAAGCATAAGAAAAATATAAAGGTATAACATAAAAATTATAGAAAATAGAAGATAATAACAATGACAAAAGTTTATTAAATTTCACATCTTAGGATGTTGAAAGGACAAAAAAAAAAAAAAAAGTGATCCTGTTCCTATAAAAACTCTGACCAAATTCCTGAATTTTTCATTATTTTTGAATGAAAAGGCAGCAAAATGTGGGGTTTTTTGCTAATAAAAAGCACTTATTTTAAAAAATAAATGCATTTAAGTCTTCATGCTTTATAACTTATAAACTTTAGTTTTCAAATTATTACAACAATTATATTGCCTTTTGGGAAACATGAATTGATTTTCTAATAGCTATGAACAATGACATGGTATCTCAACATTTTATAATTATAATAGCAAGCATAGTTTTAAAATTGTTGTTATTTTGCTGATTCTTAAATTATTTCTGAGCAATTTCAATAAAGTTAGACAAAAAAGAATTTAAAAAGAGCATATTTATATTAGTGTCTTGCATGCCCCAATGCATTATTCATTTGTTTTTGACATGACGTTTATAATCACAATTGTAAGATATTGTAAAAATTAATTATTTGTATATCCCTTGAGGGAAATTCTGTTCCAAAGTTATAGATGGCTCCATTAACTAAGTAAATCAATTGTTCATATACACAAACATTAAAGTGTGACCTACTTTTAATACATGATTTTATTTTGTTACAAATATGTAGTTGATTATTTCTTACCTGCTTTTTTTTCCTGTGAAGATAACAATTTTTTTTATTTTTTTAAGATTTATTTATTTTAGAGGGCAAGAGGGGAGGGGCAGAGGGAGAGGGAAAGAGAATCTTTTTTTGGGGGGCGGGGGGAAGAGAATCTTAAGCAGACTCCATGCTGAGCACAGAGCCTGAATTGGGGCTCAATCTCATGACATTGAGACCATGATCTGAGTCAAAACCCAGAGTTCAATGGAACCAGCTACACCACCCAGGCACCTTAAAGACAGCATATAATTAGTTGAAAGTCTGAGGTCATGAAATAGGGCTTGTATTGATTATTTGCATGATAAAATAAAATATAAACAAAGCACACTCAAAAAATCCTTGTGCATTTGAATAATTTTGAGTGGTCAGAATCATTAGATACAAATAGAAATAATAATATGATAGTGATATTATTCAAATGACATTGCTTTTTGACATTTCCCTAAAACATAACTTTTCCCATTTTAACACATTATTACAAGAATGCTTAATGAAAGTGAGAGTTTGTTAATCCTCCTGGAAAGTGATTTACAGTAAATCCTGCTCGATATATTTTAGTAATATATGTTAATAAATACAGCAGAGCTAAAATCTCATGCTTTCGAAATTTTGCTCTGAAGTGGATTTTTTTTCCTCTAGGTACCTAGGCCCCATCTCCAACTCCTATTAAGTATCACTGGTATAGGAAAAAAAATCCTCATTTTTTCATTTCATTTCATTATTTTATTAAGAAAAAAAAATCTTTTTTCAGAGAAAGAGAGTTGCATGTGAGTAGGGGCGAAGGGTGGAAGGAAAAAGAGAAAGAGAATCTTAAACAGGCTTCATGCCCGGTGCAGAACCAAATGCAGGGCTCAAGCTCACAACCCTGAGATCATGACTTGAGCTGAAAATAAGAGTCAGACACAGACACTTAACCAATTTAGCCACCCAGGTGCCCCAAGAAATAATTATAATTTTAAAGTTCATTTTTATTTACTCTTTTAAATTTTTTTCAAGTTTTATCTATAACACTCAGAGAAAGCAAAACTATATAATTCATTCCTTTTCATCATGTAAATTGGCCTCTTTCGAGTCCTGTTGTTAGTGTGGACCTCTTATTTCATAAACACCATATTTTTCAGAGTCATTTCCCAGGATATGATGACTCTAGTTATGTCACTAAAAATGGCTCATCTCTTGAAATTATATATCCTTTTTTGACTACTCAATTACCAACTAGGATCTACATATTAGGAAAAACCAGTAGAAATATTCCTCACAGAGGCATATAACACAATTATATTGCTTTCCAGTCATCTACTGTTTTAGTAATTTTACCAAAATAAAAGGACTGCGTTTTATTTGATATGATTTCATTTTTGATAATCTTCACTTATTTTCAAAGCCTGTACAAACCTCCTTTTAAACAATCTGTTATAATCTATATATAGAAATGTGGCTAACTTTAATGTCATGAGCCCCTGGTCTATAAATATCATATATCTTTTTTTTCCATGATAAAATATAGATTCGTGTTGGCATTCAGCATTAACTGTCTTGGTGGGAAGGCACATCTTCAGTAGCCTTTGGTACTGTATTTCTGTCACACACACATTCCTGTTTCTATGACTAACTCTCGCATGGACCTATTGGAAAAGCACTACGTAGTCAGGGAGAAAGATTGGCTGAGTGTCACAGAACATGTTTATCTTGTCCACATACTTCCTGAGCAACTCTTTTGAGGTAGATTCCCTCTGATGGGCACTAACGTAAGCCACACACAAGCATCCATGGACTCTGTGCCTACTCTGGTGTCAGCTTCCCAGACTTTTTCAACTGTTATATTCTAGTCTCCTTCCTTGCAGGACCTTGAACAATAAGACAGGCCATTGGCAAATACTCAGAAATCATGTCTACACAAACATGACTTTTAAAGCCTTTAAAGATCTACGCATTTTCCTTGGCCACATTGCATTGGGAAATGTCACTAGAACTCTTTGGGAAGTGATTGAGAAGAGATTGATTATGTATACTGGTGATAGCTTGGCAGCCTTTCCTTTAATCAGCAGATTCTACTTGCCTGAACTTGTTAGATCTAGAAACTAGTAAAGAATTACAAATTTCCATTTTGGTGGCTGAAGTTTGCCCTCCGTTGCCAGTTTGTGATTTTTCCTAGTTTTATAATTCAAAATCACTTGAGACAGCTGTTCTTCTCTCTCACTGCTAGGATCATTATGACTGATCAACCATCACCACAGATTCCTGCAATTCAAGGCACTTTGATTTCCTTTCTGACCATGACGTCCATTATGGTGAATAAGTCTACTTTATCTTTGATAGATAAGTAGTACCGTATGATCATTGCCATTCTGATATCCTATCAATTTCATTGATACTAGGGAAATAGATTCTTAACCCTGCTTTTAGAAATCAGATATCCTGAGCTTCTCAATGATACCTGATTCTCGTCACCTATACTTTTCTTATTGTTATGCTGAAAGGAGTTTTCTTTAGGCCCTTTGGGGAACATAGCCAAGTGTAGTGTTTCAATTTCATATAATAAATCTAGTCTAACTTGTCTACATGTGTGTCGTGCTATATCTACACTCTATCTCTACCTATCTTTTGAATTATTTAGTAAATGGGATGCTATTGTTGAAAGGATTAATACCAACTCACTAACCATCTGCAGTGAGGTCCACACTGCTGCCTGGCTGATGAGTAATTCTGTTCCAGAATCTCATTCTGAGGGTTTGTTTTCTATGATCACTTCCAATGCAATAGCTCTTCTGAGTTTTCATCTCTCCACCCACCACCATTGAAAAGCAAGTATTTGTGGGCCATTAACTTAAGGATTGATCCAAAGGAACATGAGAGAAAAACCAGAAAGAACAACACAGAGGAGGAAAAGGCAATACAAAGGTGTATTATTTAGTTTGTTGCCACACTAGTTAACCAGGGTTTGGCTTCACAGGGACTTTCTGATGAGCCAAATAGAATGCAAGCTGAAAAGACAGTCAAAAATTGCATTTTTGTTTCTGTTTTTAATGCCTCAGAGACAAGCAAACTGCTTAAATACTCCCTGATATTGTTTATAGGATATCCTGTATTTCTATCCTGCTTGATGGAGACTCCACTGTGGTCATAATACATGATTTTATGATGGTTGCTCCGAGCACTGCCATCAGTCTTGAGTTTCAAGTACTGACAGCACTCTAACATTCCACTCTGAGTCCACAAAGAAGCCTGATTCTCTCAGTCAACATCATTAAATAATGGTGCCAGATACACAGCATGGCACAAATTTTTAATAGTGATTAAAGTAAGATTATGATACATAGAGCTTCTGAGTTCTCAATAATATACCATTAATATTACTTTGATAAATATGCTTACTTTTCTTACACTAATTGAAACTACAAATTGATTTCATAACAGTTTAATTGAAACTGTTTCTGTGATATATTTTAGAAAATAAAATCTCGATCTTCTGACAATTGCATTGATGATATTTATCCATTGGAATTTATTCCCCAAAGCACTGGTATCAATAATTTATGATAGCTAAATCACAACAACTATTTATATCCATAAGCCTGCAAGTCATTGCTAGTATTATTCCTAGAAAAATTTCTCTTACTCAGACAGTCTTAAAATCAGAAAAGACTAGCTTTCTTCTAATCTCTCGCCTTGCTCAATTTGTTCAATTCAAGTGAGATACTTGTTTTCTCATAAGACAACCCACTGTATTGTTGGACAATTCCAGTAGAAAATTTGTCCTAAACTCTTATTAAATCTTAATAAGGATTAATGCATAAACTATAATCTACAGTAATTCAGAATGTCTCTTCTGTCTCTAATTTAAAATCTGAGGCAAAACTGATGACAACTTTTATTTTAAGATTTTATTTATTTGAGAGAGACCAAGAACACAGCATGGAGGAGGGGTGGAGAGAGATGGAGAAGCAGACTCTCCACTAAGCAGGGAGCCCAACGCAGGGCTCAATCTCAGGACCCTCAGATCATTACCTGAGCCAAAGGCAGACACTTAACTGACAAAGGCCCTCAGGTGCCCTTGAATGACAACTTTTAATTCCTTCATTTCCTTCCCTTCCAAAATTTAACCTATTCTCTGTCTCATTGGCTATCCTTCCAAAATTTTTTTAAATCATAATATGACTTTTCAGGAAGTTTGCAGCTTCATAGGCTGTGACAGCACCTTCTTTTATCTGGGCTACTTAGGGTAGCAGCCTCTAAACAATCTCCTTGCTCATATTGTTGCCCATACTCCACCATCCACAGAAAAACGAAAGGGCCAATTAATGCATAATTCAGATGATGTTTGGCTTCCAACACCTATGCTTGCTATTTGCTCTAAATAAAGTGAAATGTTAGTTCTTTACCATGCCCCGTAAAGTCCTATGTGACTTGATCTCTGGATACTAATTCAGTCTTATATTCTGCCATTTTTCTTGCTATTCTTTGGTCACAGGAGACTTCTTGCTATCCCTCTGACATGTTAAACACATTCCTTTCTTAGAGATGTTCTCACTCCTTGAGATATTATTTCCCAATTCTTCATATGGCTGATATTATGGATTGAAGTGAGTCCTCCTAAAATTCCCATGTTGAAGCTCTAACTCCACTACCACAGAATGTGACTATATTTGGATATCAGGCCTTTAAAAGGGTAATTATGGTTATATGAGACCGTTAGGATAGGCTTTATCCATTCTAACAGGTGTCCTTATTAGTAGAGAAAATTTAGCACAAACACATATGGAAGGAAGACCATGTGACGACACAGGAAGAAGACAGCCATCTATAAGCCAAAAGGGTGTTCTCAGAAGAAACCAACCCTACCCACATCTTAATCTTGGACTTTCAGCTTCTAGAACTGTGAGGAAATTCAATTCCGTTGTTTAAGACACCAAGTCGGGATCCCTGGGTGGCGCAGCGGTTTGGCGCCTGCCTTTGGCCCAGGGCGCGATCCCGGAGACCCGGGATCGAATCCCACATCGGGTTCCCGGTGCATGGAGCCTGCTTCTCCCTCTGCCTGTGTCTCTGCCTCTCTCTCTCTCTCTGTGACTATCATAAATAAATAAAAATTTAAAAAAAAAAAAGAAGACACCAAGTCTTGGGTACTTTGTTATGGCAACCCCAGAAAAATATTTTGTTACCCAAAAGATTAGCCCCTCTGAAAGTTCTGCTTTAAGTGCAGTATCAGTGTAACCATATACCCTAGTCACTCATTTTCTCATTACCCTATTGTCTTTGAAAATATATTACTACATTATTTTTGTTCTGTCTTAACATGTTTATTTTATGAATCACTCTAGGATCCTTGAGGATAAGATTTTGGCTGTCTTGTTCACATAGTAAGTAGTAGGTATATAATTACTGAATAAATGCTATGTTAGAAAATGATCGTTCTATCTTTTCATCATATCACTGACTATGTCTTCTCTCCCTCAATAGACATCCTTATATCTTCAATTTTCCTTCTAATGTCATTCTATACTGAAATTTGAACTTCTTTTTACCTTTTGAAATTCCCTTTTGAAATAATAGACTTCATATAAATTATTCTAAAGTTACTTTGATCAGAACTGAAAATATCAAGGCTATTATTTATAGTGACCTGAATTAATTAACATTCATTAGAGTTTTATTTACTTTTTTTTAAAACAACTGTTAATGCTTTTTATGATCAGTTGAAATTCTAGCATTTTATTTTTACACATATCAAAAAATAAACATTCCTCTAGCCTATTTTACTATTGTCTTAAAAATATTTAAATGTAAGATATATTTGTCTCATTAAAATACCCCAAATTTGAAGTATTTGACTAACTGATTAACAATTATTTCTGAAAGTGTGCTACTCCCACTTTTCCCACTCCTGAATCACTTTATTCTTAACCTATGGTATCTCTTCCATATTCATTAAATACAGTTACCTCTGGGTTACCATTCTCAACCTCTCTCCTTTATTTGTATTATAATTTTTGAGTATATTTACTAACTTGCTTGTCTTCAAATATCTTCATAATCGGCAGATCCATGCTAAATTTATATCTCACCTTCCTAATGTCTACTAGTATCTACAAAATGTTACCAAAATGTCACCTATTCCCCAAATCTTCAAGATTGCTACCATTGACGTTTCTGATTTTTTCTGGCTGTATCATTTTCTCCATAAAACAGGAGTGTTAGCAAACAGTAAAATGGATGAGTTCTGGGAGGTTATCTGCTATCTCCTGGAGTGGGCTCATAGATGATTTATAAAGTCTGCTTATTCCCAGCTACCTTCATCAATCTCAGAAGCTTCCTTGTCACCAAATATCACAATATTTCCTTAGGGTAGATAAGAGACTTCATAACTTCTAATAGTGTCTTTGAAACCATGATAAAAGAAGGGGAAGACAGAAGCAGGAGGGAAGGAGAAAGAAGTGGAAAACTAGGTCTTCAGGGTCAGAGAGATAGGGGTTCTAATCTTAGCTTTATCTAATTGCAGTTCTCTTTCCTTGGGTACCTAAAAGAACCATCCTAAACCATTTCTATATTTCTAATATGGCATAAATAAAATAGAGTGACATTGGAATTACCATAAAATTACAGACAATATATTTGAAACATTTAACATAATGTCTAAAAAAATAATAAATGTCAACACATGGTAGTTTCATTTTGAATAAAATCAAAGGGGCCCATATTGGCCAGGTCATATGATGTTCTTTTTATAATTGCACTTTTCTTACACACTTCATGTTGCATGAAATTATCAAAAGTCTCTGTCAAAAAACTTACACATTCTATTTGTCATGCTCTATAACACATGGCCTCTATAAGAATTGACAGCCATAAGCTAACCCACTGATTTGTGAGATATATCAGAATCCAAGAGGTATACCTTATAGTGAGTCACCATGACCTATCCAACGAGTCAACTCTTCTTTTGATTTTGAAAGCAAGGAAGACCAAAACAAAGGGATGCTATCTAAGGTCGGGGGGGAGGGGGGGCTGACACAGTAGGAAGTATTACTAAAAACAAAAATAAATTAAAAATGAGGAGACTGAACCCATGAAGAGAGTAGAAGACATAATTAGGAGACTTCACCAAATATATATATATATATGTGTGTGTGTATATATATATATATATACACACACACATATATATGTGAAAATTATGTTGTGTTTATATATATATATGGAAAATTGTGTTGTTAATCAGACTTGAGGGATAAACAAGCAGACACAGAGCAGATAGTGAAAATCTAACTCATATACTTAGCAACCCACTACATGTTTGAAAGTCAACAATATGCTTGAGCTACTAACTCTAGTAGTAGTATTTTGAATTTTGTTGTATTTTTAATGGGGAAGGAGTGATATTTCATTTTCCTATGAGATTCAGTGATGAGTCTGCTAAAACTTTTCATGTCTCTATTACTTCCTTGGGTTTTTGGTTTGGGGTCTTTTTTTTATCAGTATCTGAACTAATATAGATGCATTTTTTTTTCTTAGGATTTGATAGATAGATCTTAATGAAAAGAGGTCAATTAGAAAACAACTAGTTTAGGTTTCTTAGTTTACTTGTGAACAGTCGCTTTTACTTCTGTTCACCTAATTTGTTGTTCACAGACCAGGTTAAACTCAGTTTTCTGTCTAGTTTGTACTTTTTCTACTCTATCCTCTTGCTTTCTTTATGTCTTTACAGTACTCAGAACCTCCAAATTGAAGTAAAACTTTCATTGTTCTTTTGGCTTTCATGCCTTGCTCTTAGTTTTAGTCTTGATTTTCCTTTTCAAGTTTTATATATTTCTAATTAAAGACTTATTTATTTGAGAGAAAGAGAGAGAGTTCAGGGACAGGGAGTGGGGGTGGAGGGACAATCTCATGCAGACTCCCCTCTAAGTGCAGAGCTCAATTCGGGACTCAATCTCATAACCCTGAGATCATGACCTGAGCTGAAATCAAGAGCAGGACACTTAACCAACTAAGCCACCAAGGCACCGCTCCACTTTTGTATCTTTGTTTTGAAATATTTCTTCTATTTTACCTAAAGAGTTCCCATCTTCTAATGTAAATTTTAGTATGAAAAAAAAAAATCTACAAATCTCCTCTAGCCAAAAGAACACTAGCTCTTGATTACTTGTGACTAATCATCAACTCAGGTAGCAAAGCAAATACTACACAATAACCAGAGTTTGTGGCAATATTACTTCTACACCAATATTGCTTAAGTCACTCTAGAGAAATTATCTTTAAAAGTTCTTTCTTGAAATTTCTTCTGAAAACTCTTATAGCTTTATTTCATCATGTTTTTCAATCTAAATTAAAATTTAAAAAATAGTTTATTTTGCTTAATGATACCTAAATAGGAGATAAAGAATATAGTTAGCAGCTAATCAAGGGTATAAATTTTCCATACCTTTGGAGATTGCCATTAATTCTACTAGGGCCAGATTCTTACTGTATCATGCCCAGATGATTATGATGGTCTTAATTTTCTTGTTTCTTTTTTCTTTATACTCCTAGATGATTATAAAACACAATGTCATGTGTTTCCATTAGCTCCCTATTTCCTCCCAAATACCTCTGCATTTGAAGTTCCTTCATTTCTATTCTTACCTTTCTCCTTATATCCCATCTTGTGTGACTCCCCAACATATGCTTTGCTTCAAATAAGCTGACCATTCTATTGTCACTCACAAAAGCCAGGTTCATTCCTCTCTCTCACACCATGGCTCATTCTGTTTCCTTCTATCTGGGGATATCCATCTAATTTGTGAATTTTTTATGGCTCCTACAACCCACAGTCATTTTCCAAATTCTGAAACTTTTGTTGCCTTTAACATCTTTACAACTCAGCTTAACCCTTAACTGATATTTTTTGTGTATT
The DNA here is from genome assembly GCF_003254725.2 of Canis lupus dingo. Lineage (NCBI taxonomy): Eukaryota > Metazoa > Chordata > Mammalia > Carnivora > Canidae > Canis > Canis lupus. The sequence goes on along the minus strand of NC_064257.1, from coordinate 27,621,109 downwards.
ATTTGCTATACATAAATAGTATATAGCAGAAACCATGTAATAAAAGCTAATTTTTTTTTGTATTGCCTTCCATGGTTAGCCCAGTAGGAGTTTAATTAACAGATGTTAAACAGTAAAAGTTTAATTAATGGATGTTACATAAATACTTTGGCTAACTAAACAATTATAGTCTTCCCTGCAAATTTGCATAAGGAAGAAGATAACACTCTTTGTCACTGCTGACCTTTCCTAGGATATTCATGGCATTTTCAACTATTTCTTTAGAAAGATGGCCTCTGCAAGGATCTTCAGTACATATATAGCATTAAATGTAACAACAACAACAAATTCTGGAAGTTAAGAAGAAAGAGAAAAGATAAAAGATTACATAGCACCACTTAGGGAATCTTTAAATGTCATTTATCCTTTCAAGATGATGAAGATTTTAGCGAGAGAACTAAATGTTGCCATAATCCTGAGGCTCACTTCACTATTACCCCCGATTATGAGATTTTCCATGCATGAATAATCTGTAGATGATATGCACAGCAGTCTTCATCTTTCCCATTGTATTTAGACAATATTTACCTATTCATATGCTTAAAAGTATGAATTCTAAAGTATAGAATTAGCAGTATACACAAATGTATATATATTTGATATTTTGTGTCAGTGGCATTTTCCAGTAGTTATATTTTTCAAATAATTACATTATTAAAATGACTGGTAATATACTTTCAGCCCCAGGTGGCTCTCTTTTCCATTCAGAAGTGATTACAGAAAGATTGAAAAGATATTTTGCATTCCATTTGTGGTTGTTTTTTATTGAACTTGGTTAACATAACATGCTTCTATGATTTTAGGTTTTTAAAGTAAGTGCAGTCCCCTTGGAAGTGTTTGTGCATAAGCGTGGGTGAAAAACATGTAGCCACTCTAGCTAGTTAAGCTTTCGAAAAGTACTTTTAGAAAATGTTTGAAATTGAGGCTTAGCTTATAGTCTTTTCTTAATGTGCACATGTAACTCCCACTAATCTTAGAGGGAATTAAACACTTACATATAAGGAAGAGTAATCTTTAGTTCTTTAATTTTAAAGAATTTCTAAAATCACTTTTTCTAAAATAATTAAACAGAAGATTGCTGAAAGTATTTATCATCTTTGTGAAAAATCTAGTCAATTAAATTAATCTGACTTTATAAACTTTAAATGTAAAGAGCCAAATTCTTGTTCTATAGTCTTGTGTTATATATACAAATTAACACTTAATCATTTTGCAAATACATGAGGAGAGTGAGATTTGATTTTATTTACAGAGGCACAAATAGCAACCTTTCTTATATGATTACAGAATCCAGACAAATGTTTGATAGACTATAAAAATTTCTATTTCATTTTTCTTCAGTCCTAATGCCATTAACGTCTGGTTAGTTTACTGATACGTTTATACTTTTATACTTCTGTAATAAAGTTTCTGATGCAATGTGGCAACATTACTGCTTTTCAAATACAGAGAAAATTAGTCTCCCTAAAAAGTCAGGAACTTTTTATGGTTTAAAAAGTATAACGGGATCCCTGGGTGGCGCAGCGGTTTGGCGCCTGCCTTTGGCCCAGGGCGCGATCCTGGAGACCCAGGATCGAATCCCACATCAGGCTCCCGGTACATGGAGCCTGCTTCTCCCTCTGCCTGTGTCTCTGCCTCTCTCTCTCTCTCTGTGACTATCATAAATAAATAAAAATTTAAAAAAAAATAAAAAGTATAACAACTTCAAGGCCTGGGTTGCTCAGTCGGTAAAGTGTCCAACTCTTGATTTCAGCTCAGGTTATGATCTCCAAGTGGTAAGATAGAGTCCTGCATTGGGCTCCACCCACAGTGGGAGTCGGCTTGAGATTCTCTTCCTCTGTCCTTGCTCATGTGCTCTCTCTTCTCTAAAATACATAATCTTTAAAAAAAAAAAAAAGTGTAGGGATCCCTGGGTGGTGCAGCGGTTTAGCGCCTGCCTTTGGCCCAGGGCGCGATCCTGGAGACCCGGGATCGAATCCCATGTCAGGTTCCCGGTGCATGGAGCCTGCTTCTCCCTCTGTCTGTGTCTCTGCCTCTCTCTCTCTCTCTCTCTCTCTCTCTGTGACTATCATAAAAAAAAAAAAAAAGTGTAACAATTACTTTAACATTTTATCACATTTATAGAATAAATTAGTATTTTGTAAAGCTAAGTGTTGTACTGCTTATATTTTAAAATGTAGTAAAAACTCATTTAAAATCCACCAAAAATAAGTATCTTTAACATCTTTAAACTTTAAAGAGGATGTGGACTTCGAAAAATAACAATAGTCTCAATGCAGAAAGGCTGCATATCTCAAATTCATTGCAGACCAGTATAATGTGACTCATCCTCTTCAACTTAGTCCTTAAATTCTATAAACAAAAGTTTGATTTCAAATTTCTTACAGACTTCAAATTTTTTACAAGCATACTTTTTCTTATAAATATAACATAGTTATAAAATATATAATTTTTAGATAAAAGTTTTATTAAAACTGACGAAATAGACTGGAAGGTTTAGGGCTTCTATTGTGAACCATGTTTTTTTTGTTGGAATTTCTCTTAGTGTTGAATGTTCTAAAAAAAATGGAGATAATTAACTTCAAAACATACTTAATATGTGTCCAGAAGATTGTGTTTTTTCAAACAAATGTAGATATAATCGAAGAGTTGAATTGGCATCATATATTACACTGTAGTTTTCTCTTTTAAAAGGAGATCTACCAAAATCACACCTTAAGAATCATTGCTAATTTCATTTTCAGTTTCTTGACTATATAGATGTTGTACTTATTTTCACATTAGTACAATTATAATGCATGTACTTACTGAGAGTACTTTAATTGCTTCCTATTATTTAGATATCAAACCCCTTACATTTGTCTAAAAGACTTTATTTGACCTGCCTCCAGGTCTCGTCTTACTCACTATCACACAGTTACTCTGACCTACTTCCTGCCCTCCAAATTTCTGAAATTATCTGTACTACAGGGTCTTTGCCCATGACACTTCTGTCTGGAACACTCTCTCCAATCCTTCATCTGTCTATTCATTCTCCAGTTTAATGCTCATCCTACAAACACCTTGTCCACTCCTTGGCTCAGTTAGATCCTCCTGCAACACTGCTCAGAACACACTGTCTCTTTAACCAATACTGCCCGGTGCTGATATAATCAACTAATAGAGGGACCACTTGTTTCTCATATGCATCCTACTAAAGGATGGAGTCTGAAAGCTTTGTAAAGTCAAGGATTTTAATTTTCCCACTGCTCTTTTCCTTATTTGTGATGACTGACCACAAATTTCGCATGTAGTAAATATCTGCAGAAATAAAAGAATAAATGAATACAATTTTCATTATGCTTTGTTCTAATTAAAATTATATCCAAGCATTGTTCATTATTTCTGAATAGTTTTTAATCATCATTTTAAAATGGATGGAAAACAAAAAGGGTGATGATGATGATGATGATGATGATGATGAAAATACTGATGTGTCATTATTTATACAGTCTATCTGCTTTATGATAGATAAATCAGGTTAATTAAATTTTTCAAACTATACCATTGATATAAATATTTCATGTATGTTGCTGTCTTGTACCTTTTGATTAAGGAAATTTCTCAGAAATAATAGCTAGTATAAGAGTATGATTATTTTTACATTGCCACATTGCCACAAATTGCTGTGTGAAAAGATTGTATTAATTTGCAATACCATTTACCACTGTCTCTCTAAATACCACAAATGGGAGGTGCCTGGTGGGTGGCTCAGTCAGTTAAGTGTCTGCCTCCCCCTCAGGTCATGATCCCGGGGTCCTGGGATGGAGCCCCACATCATTGGGCTCCCTGCTCAGTGGGGAGTCTGCTTCTCCCTCTCCCTCTCTGCTCCCCCCTCCTGGTGCTCTCTCTTTCAAATAAATAAATAGAATTTAAAAATAAATTTTTAAAATGCCACAAATGTGTTAAAATTTTTCGTTGTTAAAAATTGTCTTTGAAGACAAGATAGAAAAAGACACAGATAATAAAACATTGTTGTTAGTGTCTGATGACTAGAGTTTTTGAAGGATATTTGATAGGAAGATTATTTGACTAGTTTAAACTGAGGATGATCTACAATTAATCAATAGCGTGGCTCTGAGCCCCCTGCTGTGGATTTATGGCCCACCTAGCTCTCAGCTCCTCTTTTAGGAATCAGACAACCCAGTACAGTCATCTGTGTAGTTGCAGACTTTCTGCCTGAGATGTGCGAGTAACTGCAGAGGGTTAAGCTTTTTAAATTTTGCACACAGAGAAAAACTATCAGCAGCTAATTTCTTTCCTACTTTTACCCAATTTTATATTTGGCTTGCCCTGGAATAAATTTATTGAAAATAAGCCAATCCTAATAGCATTTCCTCAATTACATCTGAGAGAATTCCAAAATCCAAAGGTACATAAGGCAATTTTAATGATGTATAACATTTTTAGTCATTTAAAATAAGTAGTTTCTCTATTAATAAATTTATTGGAAATCCCCTAGTATGCAATTTGCATTAATGACTTCATTAAGACAATCTGTCATCAACTTCAATTGGTTTTGCCAAGAACCAGAAATGATGATCCATTTACTAAAGAGCAATTTTAGGTAAAATTTAGGTAATTTAGCTATATCAGTAACAATAATAAATACCAAACCAGAAATATATGAGATATCATTCAGTATTTATTCTCCAAGAATAGGAAGACAGGTTACAAAGTCTAAGAAAGAAAAATCTTTATATTTTCATCTTTTTTTATCACCTATGCTAAAAACACATACTAAAAAACTAAGAATATAAATTATATGTTTTGTTCTGTCATATTTGGCTTACTCAAAATAACAGATTTATACATCTTCTGTAGTGCTAATTGTCTGCCAGCATTACATCTGGATTAGCATCTGGATTATTTTCCTTAAAAAGAAAAAACGAATAAAAAATTCGTGGACTGATGTTCAAAAATTATATTTCAGAAAAGAATCCTGGATTCAGTTCTTAAACTCTGAATATTCAATATTTCCCTCATTCATCAGTGTATATGATTTGTAAATATGCTTGAAACTAGAACTTTAAATTTTCAATTAATGTTAATATGTGAGCTAGATTATCAAGTCCTGTAAAATTCTCAATTCCAAGCTCCACTATTTACTAAATAAAATCTTAATATGAGAATTTTATACACTTTTTTACATTCATCAAAGCAAAATGCCTATGTTTTGGGTTAAATATTCACAAAAACAAATCTGGAGGGCCTACACCTGACAGGAAGAGGGTTCATTTTTTATAGCAACTCAGCCCTCTGTCTGGAGAAGTAAAGTCCACTGCTTCTGTTTCCACAATGCTCTAAAGAGTATTGGTTCTAATTTCATTTTCACTATAGAAACACATTTACTTGCAATGCAAAATCAGGCATGATCCTACTTAGGAGAAGATTTGTTAGTTTTCATGACCAATGGAAGAAACTGAATTCAACAGCAGATGTTGAAATGATGGTAAATTTTCCTGAGACACCCCCTCACACATGGAAAGAAATACATACATAGCTAAAATACTGTAGAAGTAATTACACAAAAATTTACATCACTCAAGGAAAAAAAAAAAAAACATTAACACATTCAAAGTAAGAGAATGCTGCTTTACAATAAGAGATAGGGGCGCCTGGGTGGCTCACCTGGTTAAGCATCTGACTCTGATTTCAGCTCAGGTCATGATTTCAGGGTCTTGGAATGAGACCCACATGCTCAGGAGGGAGTCTGCTTGAGAATTCTCTCTCATTCTCCCTCTGCCCCTCCCCCTGCCTCAAATAAATAAATAAGTAAATCATAAATAAATAAATAAATAAATAAATAAATAAATAAATAAGATGCTCCTTAAAAAAAGCAAAGAGAAATGTAATGATATTAGACACCAGAACAGAGGACAAATCAGTCAAAAAAAGGTGAAAGAAACCCAAGCTTACAACTAGCACCATGCAGAGTCTGCAATCTAGAGAAAAATAAATATCCATGAAATGTAAAACAATTGGGAAGGTATGATGTAAATGGTAAGTGCATGATCCATAAAGGACTTTGTGGAGTTTTGGATCAAAACTGGAAGGAATGTAATGCTAAAAATCTTTTCTGAAGATGATGCTAGAAACTACAGCTGTCATTTACCACTTAGGTTCTTTTTTTTTTTTTTTTTTTTGGTCTAGCAAACCTACTGCAATATAAACAATAAATATTTGTAAAATTAGTGGCAAAGATATTTGTAAACTAAGTGTATAAATTAATTATTTTGATGAACTGTTTGGAGTATGATTCCACCATATTTTATTTTATCTGTCAACCATTCCCCTGGCACAGTAGTAGGATATTACTACGTACAGTAAATATTTGGTAAGGTTTGTTTATTGAGTTAAGTACAAAGCAATCAGTAACGGAAAATAAAAACATGAATTGTATGTGGCTAATAATTGTTTCTTCCTTTTAATTTTAGTGATACAAAATACAGTGAGGAATGTGTTTGTTTTTAAATGTATCTTTTTTAAAAATTTATTTATTTATTTATTCATGAGAGACACAGAGAGAGAGGCAGAGACACAGCAGAGGGAGAAGCAGGCTCCACACAGGGAGCCTGATGTGGGACTCGATCCTGGGACTCCGGGATCATGACCTGAGCTGAAGGCAGACGCTCAATCACTGAGCCACCCAGGTGCCCTTAGATGAATCTCTTGCTGATGTTTCTCATAATTCTCTTCTTCCACTACCTTTGTTGAAAATGCTAGGTAGGTGCTTCATAACAATGACTCAATCATTGTATGCTATTTGAAATAGAAAATGTTACTCCTATTGCTTTATTGCTTCTAACAATATATGTGCTAATTAAGTCTATATGAGAAGTTTGGAAATCATACATATAATGCTTTTCCTGTACCATAATATGCTGATGTGATTTTGGAAGCTTTTTGTTGTTGTTTTTGGTTTTGTTGTTGATATTGTTTTGTTTTTTTAAGACATTCTCTGTAATTCAGTAAGATTATGCCAGAGTTTATAAAGTTAAAATTTGGGATACCTAGGTGGCTCAGTGGTTGAGTGTCTGTCTGCCTTTGGCTCAGGGCGTGATCCTGGGGTCCCAGGATCCAGTCCCGCCTCAGGCTCCCTGCATGGAGCCTGCTTCTCCCTCTGCCTGAGACACAGAGAGAGAGAGAGAGGCAGAGACACAGGCAGAGGGAGAAGCAGGCTCCATGCAGGAAGCCTGATGTGGGACTCGATCCCAGGTCTCCAGGATCATGCCCTGGGCTGAAGGCGGCGCTAAACCGCTGAGCCACCCGGGCTGCCCAGAATTTTGAACTTAACTCATTATCTGAGTGTTTTGGTAACAAATGTCCATATATGTAAAACAAAATATCTGCATTAGTGGCAAGAATATTTCCTGTTCAGGATACATACTTCATTTTCATATGAACACTTATGAAAACACTTATGGCTTATTTCAATTTTCCATTGCAATTTAATATTGCAAAAGGGTAAAGATAAATATCTTAAGTTTGAGTATTGGCAAACTAAGCCTCAAAGATGCTGAGATTGAAAACAAAGTTTACTTCATCTTGTAGCTTGTTATATTTTACTCCTTTTCATCTCCTGCTTCCCAGAAATCAACTTATTTGAGACTTTTAGGAAACTGATATTAAAAATTAAAAGAAAAAAATTTCAAAGTGTATCCTATCCCAACTTTCAGATTTGGATTAGTGGCTTCTGCTTTTGTCCAAACAAGTTAATAAAATAATAATAATAACAAATAGACTTTCCAGGAAAAGAAAATTCAGAACTCTGCCCTTGGGATCTTCCTAAATATCTATCTTTACTGGTGGAATTTTGAGGTCTTTTTAAAGGTTTTCCAATAATTGGGTAGAATTCACATTGAAGAAAAACTAATTTAAACAGAAATAATTTGCTCATCAAATATTTATTAAATAGCTACTATATGATTCTGAGATGCACAGATGGCTGAAAGCTGAATAATATAAGAATCTTATCCTGGAGTATCTTTGATTCAAGGATTGTAGCTATCCACTATTATATTCTATCCACCTGGCTCCATCCATGAAGTCTAAAAATATGGTCACCAGAAGCTCCCAGACCAATATATATCACATTTGTCATGAGGATAATAAGTTCTAAGATAATGGGGATGGAAGGGTGGACAAAGAAGGCCAGAGAAATATTCCATTCATCTCAGCGTTTGGTAGGTTTGCATCCTGACTGATCAACTATAGCTACATGGGTTAGGGAGGAAAGGATATTATTGACACAGCCTGGGTCAAATGTCTCCCCCCTTCCCCTCTTCTTTGGTCTATAAGATGATGGCAGCTGATGCTCAAAACAGGACACAAAGAGATTTTCATTCAGGTAGAAAAATTTAAAGATTTAGATTGGTTTCCTGTGGCTGCTGTAACAAAGTATTGCAATGTGGGGGACTTAAAGCCATGGAAATTTGTTCTCTCACAGTTCTGAAGGCCAGCATGGTCACATTCTTTAAAGAAGCTCTAGTTGAGAATCATGACTGAGGCTTTATTACTCCAGTCTCTGCCTCTGTGGTAACACTGCCTTTTCCTCTTCTGTGGGTGTTTGGGTGTTGTGTTCTCTTCTGTGTGTTTGTCTCAAAACTCAATCAGCCTCTCTCTTACAAGGATACATGTGATTGCATTTAGGCCCCACCTGATAATCTGGGATAAACTCCTTCCTCAAGAACTTTCATTTAATCACGTCTTTTGCCATATGAAGTACTATTCCCAGGTTCTAGAGATTAGAACATGGACATATCTTTGGGGCCACCATTCAAACCACTACACAATCTACTCTTCTAGATGACCTTGATTATCCAGGTTAGTCAAAATACAACTGTGGCTAAGATACCCTAATCAGAATAAGGAGCCAGTATAGCTATTATCGACTGTTTCAAAGCACTAAATATATTTGAAATGCAGCTCCTCCCCTAAAAATAAAAATAGATTATATTAGGAACTTAAAATGGGTATCTTTTTTTCCTTTAAACAACATTATATTAGTTTCAACTTAGAAATTTGCCCTTCTAAGCCAGGATAAGCAAATACAAAAATCTCATATATTTGTATAATATTATATATTTGTAGCTCTTATTTTTCTATTGCATATTGTTGAAAAAATACTAGTACTAAATTTAAAGAGCTAATCTAAAGAAAAAATTGGTAAACAATAAATCTAGAAGAATTACAGTGGAGTCCTCAAATTGAAAAAAAAAATTGCCATTTTACTGTAAAATAGATTAGTGTTGGGGTGTCTGGGTGGCTTGGTCAGTTAGGTGTCTGCCTTCAGGCTCCTGGGATAGAGCCCCATTTCAGTCTCTCTGTGCAGAGGGGAGACTGCTTCTCCCTCTGCCTCTGCCTGCCACTCCCCCTGCTGTCCTCTCTCTCTCTCTCTCTCTCTCTGTGTCAAATAAATAAATGAAATCTTTAAAAATAAAATAAAATAGGTTAGTGTTGGGTAAGATTATTAAGAATAATCGAATAGCTACATTAACATGATATCTCTCACTATTTTTTGTGTTTTCATTTAAATTCCAGTTAACATACAATGTAATAATAGTTTCAGGCTTATAATATAGTGATTCAACACTTCCATAGGATACCAGCTGCTCATCACAGTAAGTACACTCCTCAATCCTATCACCTATTTCCCCCAGCTCCCCACCCAGCTCCCCTTTGGTAACCATCAGTTTGTTCTCTATGGTTAAGAGTCTGGATATCTCTCACTTTGTTCTCCATTATGGAGACTTTACATTTGTTTTTTGTTTTGTTTTGTTTTGTTTTTTTACATCAAATGATGCCGTCTTAGGGATTTCTCTTTTTAGCCATTAAAGTATTTGTCAAATAAATGGATTCAGAGAAATGAAGGTACAATTCCAAACCACTCTGATGGCCTGATATGAACTCATTAGCTTATTGTGAAGTTTCATATATTAATTTTTAATTTAATAGTATTATTTTAAATTGCTTTAAAAATGATTCACAAAAGTAAATCTATTATCTGTGAGTTTTTTAAACCAGATTAATAGTTTGGCTTTATATAATATCTATTACAAGAATTTAATATAATGTCTTTTAGGTAAATAGAAGTACTTAAAACAACCAGGAAAATAGCTAATGCCACGTAGACTGCATATCTTTGGCTCTTTCATCTCCCTTAAACTTTAAAGAAGTTTTAATTTGTTGTTACAAAAAAATGTATACTTCATTCCATTCCTACATCAATAAGCATAGTCCTTCATTTCCTGTATTTTAATATTCAAGTTTGCATCACTATCTGTCTTCTCGCCCGTTGATTGTGTCCACTTCAATGAAGTGTGACAGTTAAATCTTTCAAACAAGATGTAAAAGGCACCAGATATTTATAATTCTTGTGTTGCTTATAATTCTTGTGTTACTTTATGATTAATTAGGCTGTTTGACAACACATATTTTGAGTAAGAAACATTATTCCTTCCAAAGTCTTCATCAGGAAAAAGTTTTTGGAAAAACATTGTTTGATATATGAAATTCAATAGGAGGTCTTCAACTTGGGGATTAAAGACACTGATTTCATTAATTTTAGTGCAAAAAGATTAAAACTCATAATGTGCATGCAGCCTTTGAAGCTGTTTGCATGCTCATTCTCATTAAATTTATAGTCAGTTGGTAGAGTGGCAGGGGTCCATTTATTTTCCTAGGATTTAGACTAGATCCCATCTCTCCTACACTTTTCACACACCAGTGCCACCATCAACGAAATGCAGCTTTTTCTGTGCTGTGATTTGGGCTACCTAAATAGATGGTTCTGAAGTACCTACTGTGATTTAGCCTGACTAGAGCAGTCAAGTTGACACAATGTGTCTCAAAGGAGAGCTATGCATAATTAGGTACCTCTAAATTTAGAAAGATCACTTTAACAGATCATTTTACACCAGAATTATAGAAATTTACCTTCTATCTCTGAACTATTTTCTATCTCTTTACTTTTGCTCTGTCAGTTCATCCACATGGAAAGATCTCCTGCCCTCCATTTGGTATTTTAGGGTACAGCTTAGATTTTGCTACCAACACGTCTGTGGAGGGAAATGGTCTTGCCCTCCTTTGGACTCCACTAATATTCATCCTCTATGTTACTCACCTGTGACAGTACATCATCTATGTTTGCATGGTTTTTTTCAGCGATGTTCTAAACTCTGACTCGAGCCTTCCATTATTAACTTTGTAAAGCCTTGTCACTTATCTCACTAACTGAAGTCTTAAGTATCCTGAAGGTATCAACCACGTCTGACAGTAGTAATGAACATTTTTATTTATGTATTTATTATTTTATTATATCTTTTACTTATGTATTTATTATTTGTAATGATTTGTTATTATTCACTGCAGATATTCATTTAACACTTAGTTTTTAAAGAACTGGTCCAGGAAGAAAAAAAAAAAAAAAAAACAGGTGTCTGGTAGAGAATAAAAATGAAGATAAAATATCTTTCTATTTCACAGCAGACCAATGGGAAAAAATAACAATAACAAGGGGCATCTGGGAGGCTCAGTCAGTTAAGTGTCTGCCTTCACCTCAAGTCATGATCTCAAAGTCCTGGAATTGAGCCCTGTGTGGGGCTCCCTCCTCATTGGAGAGTCTATTTCTCCCTCTGCCCCTCCCCCTGTTCCTGCTATCTCTTTCTTCTCTCAAATAGTCTTTTTAAAAAATAACAGTAACAATAATACACTTCCATGTTAGAGGTAGCAACAATAATAATTTGTATTAAGTAGTTTACAGTCTGATGCAGAAATCTTGGGGATGGGATGCCTGGGTGGCTCCGTGGTTGAGCGTCTGCCTCTGGCTCAGGATGTGATCCCCGGGGTCCCAGGATGAGTCCCACATCAGCCTCCCGAGAGAGAGCCTGCTTCTCCCTCTGCCTATTTCTCTGCCCCCCTCTCTATGTCTCTCATGAATAAATAAATAAATAAATAAAATCTTTAAAAAAAAAAAGACATCTTGGGGACAATCTTACATTTCTGTATGCCAAAATATTTAAAAGTATGTATTCTGACTACCTTCTCTACTAATATTTACTTGTGCTGCTAGCCCCACCAATTAATATTTAACTCAGGAAAGAGAGAAGTGGAAAAAATTCCAAAATTTTATTTGACCAAGTTTGCCTGAAAGTGACTCAATCGTTTCTTACCTTGTATAGACTGATGCCATGACATAAAAATAAATTTAGTTGTAAGAAAACTTTAAATTTATGCATGGTTGAGTTTACCAATTATAAATAATATGCACTTCACATAACAAATAGTGAGGTGCAGTGAAAGTTGCAAATCATCAGTATATGTCAAAGTAAGTGTTGTGACATTATATTTTTAAGATTAACAAAAGGTATAGATGATCTCAACATGGAATGAGTGGCAAGCATTAGTGAACAGGAGACAGGGTAAGTTATTTTCTTTTTTGGAAATTGTGTATATATACTGATTAACCTTGAATATTCATTAAAAATCTATGTTTAATAATTTAGTGATGACTCAGAAAAATACAAATTATTTGTATAAATTCTAAATTATTCAAACAAAAAGAAATGTTACCTCAAAATTCTCAATTAATCCAACAAAAACAGAAAGAAAAAAAAACAGCAAACAAGAGCAAAAAAATTGGTAGAAAACAAAATGCCATTGTTATGTCCAAAAGTGTAAAAGTAATAAATGTGAATGTGGATAAATCTCCTTAATAAGGAATCTTTTATTATAATATTTTGAAGTATGGTGTACAATATTTTTCTGGATAAATGAATGAAATAAAGGGAAAGGAAAAGTCATAAAAATAAAATCTGATAGAATAAAAACTACAAGAAGCTACAGTAGTTAAGAGCTTTTATTCACTTAAAAGTGTAGCTTTAAAATGTAGAATGCTGACACTAATAGAAATGATAGGAGAAATTGGTATGATAAACCATGTCTAGTAGAAAAACTTAGCAGAGTTCTCATAAGTCAGCAAAGCAAGAAGGCAATAAGGAGGAAACTTTTAATAGAAAATGTACATTTAAAAATTCTATCATGGAATATCATGAAAATTAACCAGGTATCAGGCCACAACCCATCCTGAAGTGCAGAAACCATGATTTTCACATTTTCTGGCAAAATTCAACTAAAAAAATTGGAAGTTGATGGTATGAAAAAAAAAATCTATGCACTAAAAAACCTCAAAGGCAAGTTTTCTTCTAAATAAGACTTTAGTTTGAATAGGAGAATGGAAAAGCCAAAATAATAAACTCTTTAGAATGAATGACAAAGTCTTCAGATAAAAAGTCCCATGGGATTCAGCAAAACCATAATCATTAAGAATAAGCCTTAAAAGACAGATGCAAGTCCCATATGAAAAAATAAAATAAAAATTTATATGTCAATCTTTACTGACAGACATAAAAAGGTCTTAAAATGATGAGGCATCACTTTCTTGTGGAAGTTGGAAAGCTATATACATTTTCTCTAAGTAGAAACTATAAAAATGTTTACACCATATAATAATCATTTGTTATTGGCACAAGTATAGAAAAAATTTTAGTGATTAAAAAATTCAGACATAAACCCTCATGTAAAGTATAATATAATCTACTAAAAAGGATAGAATTTCACTAAGTGTGGATTATTCTAAAAATGGTTTTAAATAAAAAAGAAAATTTTTTGTTCTTCAATACAATATTTTAGTATTTGAATTTCCATAGCATAGATATGCATGACTTTTGTTAATAAAAGGATATGGATGCTAGCTAACAGAAAATTGCTATTACTTGGAGAAAATAAAATTAGTTCCCTGGTCTATATATGCAATTTATGCAAATATGAAATACTTTTCAGCTATTTAAAACAAATACGTAAGCTATTCAAATGAAATATGTAAGGCTAAAACCAGCCAAAAATTATAGAAATATGTACATAGACATATATGTGTGTAAACAAACAAAATATATGTATACATCCTATTTTTGTTTTATAAGATCTGCGTTTGCATATGTTTGCACATGTATACAAAAAGTATCAGAAGGATGAGTTGTAAAGATATTAGTTACCGAGGAAAGAAAGTGAAGGAGAATTGAGCACTTTATATGTCACCTAAAACTGCAGTGGAAAGAGTAAGATTACAAAAAGCATCTAATATACAGTCTCTGCCTTCGGGCTTTTCACACACTGTGATGGCAAGGCAAACCTAAATGAAACAATGCACAGAATGGAGACAATATATGACTGTGCCAGAACCTGTCCCATTGGCACTCAATCACACATGCCTCAGTGGTTCCAACTTAATGTAAACTTCCAGGTAGTTGCATCAAAACTTTTCTCATAGCATGTGGTCAAATCACTTTGGACAGTTTCATAACTAAGAGCAAGGAAGGAACAAAATAACAAACGACTTTGAAAATCCAACACCATGATACTCATGTCCTAGTATTAAAATTAAGAAAAGGAAAAATGTTGAAGGCCAAGTAAAAGGGGTAGTCGGAGGGCAATACAATGAAATCATTTTAACTTTTTCATAAGAATATTTTCATCTCTTAGTAAACATTGTAAATTACCATTTACATATTACATACATTGTCACTCAAGTTCAGGAACTGCTTCTCCTGGGAAATGGTTTTCTAAACACGGTGTCATTTAAGAAGTGTAGAAAAAGAGTCTATTAACTGACACTAAATGTAATTCAGTCATGTTTCCTCCATTAGTATGTAAGTGTCAAATGACATGTTGCTACCCTCTATTTTACTAAAATTCTAATTAGAATTAGCTTGAAAATGAAACATTAGCTGTTTGAAAAGTGAAAAGGTCTCCTCAGTCTAGTTGTGGTGATGGCATATAATACCAGCAGTTCAAGGTAGAGAATATTTCTCACTTAATAGGTACCTGGAGTTTTCCATTGTTGTAGAAATTAGTCTGAATGCAACTTCTCATGAAATTACTCTTAATAATGAAAATAATAGGCTAATTTTAAATGAATTAAAGGTACTTAGATACACCTATCCACTTTCTTATTAAATAATAAATATCTCTGGTAAGTTCAGAAATATAATGAAATGTCTGGATCCATGGAAGTGCCAAGGACATATACCCTTTATCTCTGTTGTAAATTTAAGTATGCATTTTTATGGCTATCTTCCCACAATTTTGCAAATGCAATATCTTCATGTCGCAACCATTTCTATTAAAAAACTAAAAATATAATGAAATTTTGTGCACTGTGGTGTTGAAAAGAGCAACAGCCAGAAGGTATACGGAAAATAGCAAATGATACATATATTATGTTAATATTTGGTATTGTAATAATGATGTCAATTTCATTGTATTCTAAAGTTGATGTGAAAATTTTCTGGCAAACAAATGACTAAATAAAGTCAAGTTATTTTCTATAAAATTTATGTATACTCTACTTTTTCTGACACTTCCCTCTCATCTAGAACTATTTTAATAAAATCATTATATATCCACCTAATAAGCCACAACACTATATATGTATATGGAGATATATATATAGAGAGAGAGATAAATATATAAACAAGGTACTATTTGAATCAGGTCTTATTTGGTGGCAAAATAATTTAGGCTATGAGATTCTAAGCCCAAGATATCAACTGGGGTTAATGTAATATACTTGAACTTGGAAGAAAGCCTAAGGTTTGATTTTTATAAGGATTGGTACATGGATATGTGGTCCTGAAGATTAGCATAAAATGGGAAAAGTAGAAAAAGATGAACTAAAAACAGTCCAAGATATTACAAAGACAAAGAACCTAGGAAGGCAGAGAAACCAATATTCCAGAGGGCTGACTGTGGGCACTGAGAAAACTATAAAGATATTATTTGAACTTTAGGTAGAAGAATCTACTCTATAGAGGAACTAGTATACTAAATTATTAGTCAAATTTCTTACAATGTTTTATGAAAATAGAGTAAGGAATAGAATATCATCCCATGGCAGCAGAAGATCATACTTTTCAAATAGCTGAATATTAAAGGAAATTATATAGGATATAAAAGAACAACATAAATCAGAATTAGAAAAACTCTAATAAGCTGATAAGAGAAAAGGTAGATTTGAGAAGAAAAATGTCAATAAAAGAAAAAAGTGTCACAAGTGAAGATAAAGTTGGATGAAGCACGAGTGAATTCAAGCAGTAAATAATTGAAGTAGAAAATGGAAGGTGATTATTTTGTATTAAGGAAAGAAAGAGAAAGGAAGAAAGAAAAAGAAAAGAAAGAGGGGGAGGGAGAGGTAGAAAGAAACAGACATAGAATAAGAAGGAGTAAAAGACCAGGGGTGAGGGAGGGTAATGGAGTAGAACAAATACAAAAGATATGAATTTTAAAATATATAAGAAACTATATATTGATGGGTCATGACATGTGTTTGGAAAAATCAACCCATCGTGGCCAGAAATGAGTCTTGTTTTAGTAAAATTATTGAGCTTTGAAGAAAAAAAAAGTTTTTAAAGAGTATCCAGGCAAAACAATTGTGCTAATTTTCAGGGAAACAGTTTGTGATCAGATTTTGACAGCAACATTTTTTTTTTTTTTTTACCAGAGACAACATAATTACATATTTAAGATTACCAACTATCAAAAATCTAAGAAGATAATGTAAGAAAAGTAGAATAAGTTAAAAAGAGTCTTTCCTACTCCTCTCCCTTCTAAAAAAGAAAGAAGCTAAAATATTCATAAAACATTAGTATATAGGTAATATATAGAACATAATACAACCATTACTAACTAATGCAATTGCTTATATATAAAATCCTAAAAATAGTTGCCAATAAGAGGAAACAGGTTTCAAGGATTAGAGTAGCAGTTAAGACTTTGAAAACAGGTAAAGTGGGGTTCCTGGGTGGCTCAGTGGTTTGGCGCCTGCCTTTGGCCCAGGGCGCGATCCTGGAGACCTGGGATCGAGTCCCGCATTGGGCTCACTGCATGGAGCCTGCTTCTCCCTCTGCCTGAGTCTCTGCCTCTTTCTCTCTCTCTCTCTCTCTCTCTCTCTCTGTGCGTCTATCATAAATAAATAAATAAATCTTTTAAAAAAAGAAAACAGGTAAATTATTACAAAAAGCAATTTAAAAGTATTCTTTTCAATGAATGGTGTTGGAAAAACTGGACAGCTACATACAAAGGAGTGAAGCTGAGCCATTTTCATATACCAGACACAAAAATAAGCCCAAAATGGACTAAAGACCTAAATATGAGGCCTGAAACCATAAAACTCCTAAAGAGAAAACACAGGCAGTAATTTCTTTGACATCGACCTCAACATTTTTCTAGATATGTTTCCTCAGGCAAGAGAAACAAAAACAAAAAGAAACTATTGGGACTATACCACATTAAAAAGCTTTTGCACAGCAAAGGAAGCCATCAACAAAACAAAAAGGCAACCTACTGAATGGAAGAAGATATTTGCAAATGATATATCTGATAAGGGGTCATTGCCAAATACATACGAAGAACTTACACAACTTGACCAGAAAACAAACAATCCAATTTAAAAATGAGCAGAGAACGTGAATAGACAGTTTTCCAAAGATGTAAAGATGGCCAACAGACACATGAAAAGATTCTCAATGGCATTAATCATCAGGGAAATGCAAATCTAAACCAAAATGAGGTATATCATCAGTCAGAATTGCTAGTATCAAAATGACAAAAAATAATAAGCAAGGATGTAGGGAAAGGGAAAACCACTGTGGAAAAAAGTACAGAGATTCCTCAAAAAATTTAAGGTAGAAATGCTATCTGATCCAGTAATTCCACTACTGGATATTTACCCAAAGAAAATGGAAACAGTATAGGAAAGGTATATACACCCCTATATTTATTGCAATGTTACTTACAAGAGCCAAGATATGAAAGTGACCCAAGTGTCCTCGATAGAGGGATGGGTAAAGAAGATGTGGTATACAATGGAGTGTCACAAAGAGTGATATCTTGCCATTTGCAACAACATGGATGGACCTAGAGGGTATCATGCTAAATGAAACAGGTCAGTTAGAGAAAGACAAATACCATATGATTTCACTTGTATGTGGATTCTTTAAAAAGCAAAGAAACAAACAGAAACAAACTCATAAAAACAGAAAACTGGTGTTGGTCAAAGAGGGGACAAAATAGGTGAAGGTGATTAAGAGCTACAAACTTTCAGTTATTAAATAAATAAGTCACTGGGGCACCTGGTGCCTCAGTAAAGTGTCCAACTCTTGATTTCGACTCAGGTCATGATCTCAGGGTGGTGAAATTGAGCCCCCCGTCAGGCTCCACACTCAGTGTGGTGTCTGCTTGGAATGCTCTCTCCCTGTCCCTCTGCCCCTCCCCCTGTTTGCACTCTCTAAATAAATAAAATCTTAAAAAAAATAAAAGTAAGTCATGGAAATGAAAAGTACAACATAAAGAATATAGTCAATAATATTATAACACTGCATGGTGACAGATGGTAACTACATTTATCATGTGAGCATTATATAATGTATAGAATTCTTTAAAAAAAAAAGATTTTATTTATTTATTCATGAGAGACAGAGAGAGAGGGGGGCAGAGAGAGAAGCAGGCTCCATGCAGGGAGCCTGACATGGGACTCGATCCCAGGTCTCCAGGATCACACCCTGGGCTGAAGGCAGATGCTCAACCACTGAGCCACCCAGGGATCCCTATATAAGGTACAGAATTCTTGAATCACTATGTTGTCTACCTGAAACAAGTATAACATTGTATGCCAAATATGCTTCGAGAATAAATATTAAAAAAAGAAAAATTCTTTCAAAATCAAAAGATGACAAAATTTAACTTAAATGTATATTCAGAACCACACCAGAGGAAACAATTTCAGGTAATTTTAAATATCCCTAGGAGCACATACACAAAGCATTTTCTTCCACCC
Source organism: Canis lupus dingo (assembly GCF_003254725.2). Lineage (NCBI taxonomy): Eukaryota > Metazoa > Chordata > Mammalia > Carnivora > Canidae > Canis > Canis lupus. Next base: position 27,602,139 of record NC_064257.1, on the reverse strand, counting down.
TGTTTAGAGTAGGCATTGGTCCTCAGGCTCTCGAGATTTCTGGAACTCCTGCCATTATGCCATTTAGAAAAGAGCATGTGCTAGCTATTAAGTCTCTTTAAAGAACTGTTCCCAAAACTGCATCCAGCAGCGTCCACTTATATGGCCTTGGTGATAACTTCAACTTGTGTTATGTCTATCAGTATGTAAATCTAGGAAATGCATTGTTCTTAAATCTAGACATACTTCCACAACCGCCACCCCTGCAAATTGGAATTCTGAAATTAAGGACATAGTGGGGAATGGATCCCGGGGATGCAGCCACATTCTCTTTCACCATAGTTTTTGCTGAGTAAGTGCTGTGGCAGTGAGCAGGTGACTTGGGCTTCTCCTCTCCTGTCTGGGGGAAAATATCAGCTCTCTAATCCTCTAATCTACAGCTTAACGGACAAGGAAACATGAAGGCATTCAGAGTCCTGAACTATTTGAGCCTTGAGAAGATGAACAAATCCCTGTCATTCTCCATAGGGACAAAATGCACAATACTTTCCCAAACAGCAACAAATTCCAAGGGTCTCATACTCAAAAGGGAAAAAAGAAAGGAGGAAGACAGATAATTACAAAAGTCAAGAAAATACTCTCTTTGTAAAATTCAAGAAAATATTCTTTTTGTAAAATTCAGCAGAGCAGCCGCTTTGTAACAATCCTATTTCCTTTTTTTTTTTTTTTTATGGTAAAAGGAATGAAAAGGATTGGAATACCTGCCAATGCATAGAGTTTAGCTTTGAAAATATTATGTATTTTATATGTTTTTATTCCTAAAAATGGTTTTTAAAATATTTAGCAATGTATAATACAAATCTGCGTGCTTATGTGTTTGTGTGCAGATTCACATTTGACAATGTTAATATAATATATACATGATATTTGCAGTGCCACACACAGTCATTGTCAAGTTTACTTACTTTCAAATGAGGAAAATTATGCTGCATACTACTTTCCCTTATACCTATTTGAAGGCATTTTAAAATAATTTATGTGTTGACCTTCTCTGTCAATTACTTGGGACAAAAAACATGGTTTGCTGATATTACCTTTCTTTTTGTAATATCCAGGCTTCTCTTCCTTAGTGTATTTTTTACAACTTCATTTCTTCTCTGTTGGTTCTGTCCATATCACACGGCACAATTTAGATGCTCCTTCACCATTCATACTTTTAATTGAACTCTCACCTGCACCAAAAAATGACCTGTTTTCTTCTTTCTCATTCACTTCATTGGACATTTTTTCCACTTCTTTAAAGGAGGCACTGCCCTCTTTACTCTGCAATTTGACATTATTAAATATGTTCAGGTCATAGGAAATGTCAAGGTTTATGAATTAAGCATAAGACTAACTGATAATTACAAGAAATGCAAGAAACATAAAATTCACAGCATGTTAAAGACTTACGGTAATACCCGAGACTAACATTGTCTAAGGAATTCAAGAAGGCTATATTTAAGGAGGTCACATAGTAGATCCAGACAGCATAAATAGATATTTCCCAGGTAAATAAGAGGAACTGATAAGGGCATTTCGTAAAGAAACCATGCAAATTGAACAATTCATGAAAAGATGAGGTAACTTGAGAAGCCTGGAGCTGTAGGGTAATTGCAAGTGATGAAACTAGAAAAGAATATGGAAGGCTTCCGTATGCCAATTTGGACTTTCACACATTTGTAGGCAATGAAGTAGAATCAGAACTGTTTAAGAAAGTATTGCAAGACAGTGATAAGAGATCAATTAGAAAGTTATTGTGAATGAAATTAAAAACCACCCTGCAATAACATTTTGTAACTCAGATTGTCAGAGATTGAAAAACTTGCTCTCTTGTTCTATCAATGATGAGGCTGGGGAAACAGGTGTTCTCAATCATTGCTGCTGTGATATTAGATTGGAAGATTCTCTAGGAGGACAACTTGGCCTCTTCTACAAAATTGCACCTTCATATTTTCTTTGACTCAGCAACACTAACCCTAAAAATTTACCTGTTACAGACATTTACAGAAATCACATATGAAAGATTATTTGTTGCAACATGAGAAGAGTAGAAGATTTTACTCCACTTAAGGGTCCATGGATAGGTTACTGGTTAAATAAAATGTGGCACGTTCATACAAAGGAAGTAACGGAAGCAACCCCTCTGTAAGGTGATACAAAACAATCTCCAGGATGCAGAGTGTAAAAGAAAAAATGTGTACAGCATGCTACTATTTTGTTAAAATAAAAGCAAAGAAAAAAGAATAAGTATATACTTATTTGCTGCTATAAGCATGGAGTAATTTTAGAAACAAGCGTTCTATTGTCTTGGAGAGAAATTTGGTAGCTAGGAGACAGGTAATGAAGGGAAATTTTTCCTGGTATATAATTTTGTGCTTTTTGAATTTTGAATCATGGGAATAAACCACCTATCAAAATATTTAAAGTTAAATTTAAAAATAAATAGCGTATTATTTCAGATAATGAATTATGGGAGCCTGTATGAAGTTAGTAGCAGTGAACTTAGAAAAAGAAATATGTCTCTTTTGTGATTTCCAGATAGAAACGAGTTCAGTTTGAGATACACTCTCAGATATCTTCATAGAGTAGAAAAAAATATCCTGAATGAGATGATGATAGAGATTAGATAGACAATAGAGGCAGAGATACAGAAGTCATCAACATCTAGATGCTAATGGAAGTAATACATAATGAACAGCCTGCATACGTAGAGCAGGGCAAAGGACAAGATCTAGAACCTTTCATCAGCCAAAATGAAGTGGCAGGAGATGGAGAGAAGCCAATAAATTAAATTAGAAAGGGGTTATAAAATAATAGGAGTATTAAGAAGAGAGTAGTGCTCTGGAAATTGTGGGAGGAGTAAATTTAAGGAGTAGATGATATTCAGCAGCTTCCAATGTTACCAGAGATTTATGCTCATTCCAGTCCCTTAACAAACCAAGAATTAATAACACCGTACTGCATGCAATGCCCTTTACTGGGTATTACCCACACACTGAAATGTTCTTGTGATTAAAGACTGTGTATAATCTATAGGACATAGCAAAGTGATTTCATATAATAAACTCCAAGTAAATAATTAATGAGAAGCAATGAGGACTTTAAATAGATCTTTGTGTTTTCTATATGGCCAAGTCTACCAAACGCATCAGAGAGATACAGAAGAATGGGTGTTGACAAAGAGGTGTCTATCAGAAACTTCAGGAAATCCGTCCCAAAGGAAAGGGGATTGTGGAAACACACTGTCAAAGGGTTAAATGGAAGGCTGAATGAAAATGTTACTTGTGCAGAATCAAGAAAGCCAAAGGAAAATTTGAAAAGTGTGAGAACTTTAGTTATGCTATGACAGAGCGCAAAGAGTCAGTAGAAAGGAGCATACTGATATAACTTAAAAGAAGAGATTTAATAATAGGAAAAGTGAGGTTTTGAAGGAGAGTACAAAAGAGCTCAGGGTTAACTTTGAGAGAAGGACATCTACATTTTCCTCTGACATTATGTGGCAGATGAGAGCATGGGTACAGACAAAGGTTCCAGGAGGTTTCAAGGGGGATAGGAGGCACAGCTTTATATGTTGAGTTAAAGGAGTAACCATATGTCTCTCAGATAATGTGCTCTTATCATTGTTCTTTGGATTAAAGGTTCAGCACTAAAGATTCAGATAAGATAAATATACTGCTAAAAAGAAGATGGAGCTAGAACCTTGAGAAGAATAGTTAAGATGGAGAGTCTACTTGGAACTCAAAAGAAATGAAAAACAAAATTAACCGACAATGTAGTTAAAATGAATCTATATGAATTCGTGCTAAAAATCTCCCAACAACACACACATTCTACTTATTCAAATCCTCAGTGTTAGTATTATAATATTTTCACACTCTTTAGAGTAGTTTTGATCACCAGTTATAATGATTTTGGGAAATTAAAGCACATAAACTCTCTGGGCCTTGGTTTTAATATAAATGAAAGATTAGGGTAATGATAACTTCTCTCCATCCTTCTTCCAGCTATTTCCCAGTGGTATGAGTATTGTTACCTGTTCAAATGTGTTGATAGTGGAGTGTGCAATACTGTGATGTTTGCTTTTGCACGTCAAAAGGCAGCTTAAAAAAGGAGGTAGTTCTTAAATTCTTTCTTATAGCTTCTAATCACAACTTTTTTTTATGTGAGTGTGGTGTGGCTGTATGGTTATTTGAGAGAATTATGGTCTGCAATGATCAAGTCAAAGGTCCCTTTTAATTTTTGTAAGTATTTTATCCAGTCATATACCAGAGGAGACTAGAGGGCCAAGGGTTTTTGACAACTATACTTACTTCTTGCTATAGAGGATGAAGTTAAATCAGAAGAGGAAAGACCATTCCTAGTTCTTCCTGTGATACTAGTGAACATGCCTTAGTACCTTTGGGATCCTCTCTGGGAAGTCTAGCTTCCCACTCATAATGTTCTTTGTGTGTCTGGTGAATGCCAGAGGCAGGCACTTGCAGGTTGTGTGAAACTTCTGTGGTAGCTTAAATATTATGATACACTTTAAGGCTCTCCATCCAGTTGAGAGATACACAGAAGCATACTTTTGTGTCAAGGAACATCACTTTAGTTTTTTCCTGCAATTCTATATTTCAATCACCTTGCAGTGCAATCACATTCAAAAAAGAAATTGTAAAGCTGTGAGTTTCAAGCTCTCATTATTTCTTTGAGTTTGCTGTTTATTTTTTGCCTAAGACTTTCAGCCATTTCAGGACAAGGTCTGATAGTCTCTAGATACTGTCATTTATACTTAAGTTCCTCCTGCCTGATTAGCCATTTTATGCTCTGCTTTCTTTCGCATTTGGTTAGTGATATCGAAACGCATTAATGCTTCATATAAAACAAAATATCCTGAGGATTCTCATAGTAATGTTAATATCTGGAGCCAGTGGGGGGGAAATGGTTAACAACCCATCACTATATTCATGTTAAGAAATTTCTGCAATCACACATGGATTTTGTGTTTCTGCCTCATTTACTCAATTCTTAGGAAGTAGCTGTTATTCAAGGCTAGTGCTTTTGTTCTTTTCTTCCTACTAAATCTCTTTTTAAAAAAACATCTGAGGCAACTTTTTTTTCTTATGAAATATTCCTATTTAAGCTCTGAGAATTAGAATAGTCTCTGGTCTGGACACTTTGGCTTATTTTAGATTCTTTCCTTTAGGTATTTGATATTTTTATTGTGTGCTTGTTTGGTTTGGCACTTTATGGGACATTTTACAGGAAAGAGGGGGTATATGTTTAACTCTTTACATAAATTATTGCAACAATAAAACACGTTAATTGTGCTTTCCTCTGAATTTTTATCCTCCAGTGGTAAACGAAACAACCATTTGTGGCTATTAGGATTAGAAAAATATAGGAAGACTGTAGGAAAGTAGCCCAAGTCTATACAAATTATTCCTTCTCCTGCCATTTCTTAAAAAATAAAATATGATCTAACTAATAAATATGGAGGAAGAGTCCAAGCACATTTGTGATTTTAGGGTGGTTTTATTTTTAAGATTTTATTTTTTTATTTGAGAGAGAGAAAGTGAGAGAGGGAGAGAAGGAGCAGGGGGAGGGACAGAGGGAGAAGCAGAATCCCTGCTAAACAGGGCGCCCAATGTGGGACTCCATTCTGGGACCCTCAGATCGTGACCTGAGCCAAAGGCAGATGCTTAATCAGCTGAGCACCCAGGCACCCTGTGGCTTTAGGTTTTTAAAGAAGGCTTTAAATTATCATTGTTTAAAAGTGGAGGAGTTTACCAAGGATTTAGCAGCCTTGAAATAAAACTTTCCTCTAGAGGAAAAAAAAGACTGGTGTTAAAATTCTCATCACAATATTGGAATCTAGAAAAGAGTGAAGAATATTTACGGTCATGAGAAGAAAGTACAGAGCTGGAATCCACCCTCAGCCAATATATCGTTTGTGTGTTACAAGTAAATACAATAAGATATTCAAGAATTTAGAAAGTACATCACTCACAAGGCTTCTGTGATAGTTACTGAAGATCTTCTCCAGTCAAATGAAAATTAAATAAGAGAAAGTATTCCAAGACAGAAGATACTGTGTGTGACAAATAGTGAATGAAGGTCACTGAATATATTCAAAATTTTGGTTAATCCTAAGTAGATGATAATATTGTGATTTTGAGCTGAAATATTTGTAAAAATAAATACAACTTTAGAAAACTTGATCAATAGACAATATTTTCCAAAGAAAGAAAAAAAGGTAAACAATAAATTCATACCACATTTTAAATGTGGGTTAAACTATATGTCATCAAAGGAATGAGACCAAATATATCACTTATGAAAAGGAATGGATTGAGTAATATGATATTCAATGATAAAGACTCAGTTTTGAATAAGTAAGCATAAACTCAGTAAAATTCACTAAGGAGAACTACATATCTAAAGTGAAATGGCACAAGTGATTTAAAATTAAGTGATAAATATGTGGTAACTTATGTTAAAATAGATATGATAGCATTTAAAGACAACTTAAGCAGTAAAAGGATGAATCATTTGAATGATACACAGCACAACCCACCAAGATGATGAGCAGGTCAAGAAATGCATAAAACAAAACACTTTGGAAACACAGAGAAAAATTGTTAAATCAGCAAACACTATCCTTAGAAATGGGGTGTTAAAAACATTTTCTTGAGATTAACAATCCAATGGCAGGTTAGGAAGAGAGATAACAAAACTTTTAATTTAAAAAAAAAAAAACCCAATAAGCCCAAAGTAACATGGATGTGTGCATATCATGTTTGAGTGACCCCACACAGAGTTTAAATCTACAGCTGGGTCTCGATGTCATTGTGTCATGCCCTTGAAATATACAAAGAAGTTAGTCACAAACAAAACTTTAATAAATTAAAAATATAGAGATGTTAATTAAATGGATACTTCTAATCCGTTAATTAAATGGATTAAAATGCAATAAAACAAGAAAAAGCATTTCAAGAATCTTTTTGAGAATTCTTCACAGTATAAAGGAAGAAGAGTGAACATAGTTTGCATCATTTTACATAATTTGATACTTATGTTAGCCTTCCTGTTTGAAAATTATGTACTGAAACTTAAAATTTATGATTAACAACTTTTTTTCTCTTTTTCCCTGAAGATGCCTAAGCTGTCGTTCACTTATTTAACACTAAAGTTCTTTTAACACAATCAAGAGTCTTCATTAGTAATCATCAGCAAACATTATATGACTAAGATCTGAAGTACCCTTCAATAAAACTAAGACAATGACACCCATGATAGATACTAATGTTCCATATTAATTCGAAGACTTTAAGTCATTGATGTTAAGAAAAAATTGATATAAATATAGATGAAGAAGAGATTAATTTATCATTAGTCATAGACAATGTGCTAGGAATCCATAAAGTCTGGAAAAAGTCACTGCAAAGGCTGTGGGGTCCTCACTAGGCAAGGTGAGCAGGGCAGGTGGCATTGGTGGCTGGAGCCAATGGTGTGTACATGCTTGATGACAGGGACTGGCTGCAGGTACACACGTGGTGGCAGGGGTATATGTGGTGGTATATGCTGGGGCCAAATGTGAACAGTTGTAGGTGCCTGTGCTGTTTGCAAGGTGTGCACTTGTGTGGCTGCAGGTTCAAGCACAACAGTGCAGGCAGTGACAGGAGTCACAGATGCCTGTGTTCCAGGGGCACCACACAATGACATGTAGACACAGCTGTAGGTTTAAACTGTGGGATCAGTCGAACATGATATGCACACACGTCTCTGTTACATTGGGTTTGTTGGGGCTTTCCAAATAAAATGTTTGTCATTCTTCCTCTCCCCAGACTGCCGCTGGATTGTTAATTCTCAGGAATAGTTCTTAAAACCCCATTTCTAAGGAAAGTGTTTGTTGAGTTAATAATTTCTAAGCAAAATATTAAAGAAATAGCCTGGTCTGCAGACCACAGCAGACCCTCCAATAGCTCTCTCTGCCAAGGATCATGTATTTGTGATATCATGACCCCAACTGCCTGAGCCAAGGAGACAACATTCCCCTCAGACTGGGGGTTGCCACACACACCTGTCCTTGGCATCCCACACCCCTGAACCCAGCTTCACAGCATACTCCAGGGTACCCCCACCTGCAGATGAAGTCTTTCCTTGCTGAAGTCAGTCCACAAAGTCTGGAAGGAGTGACTGCTTCTTCGAAAGTAGAAACACCTACATAAGGGCTGCAGGGATCACAGGGTCTGGGAGACGTACAAAGGAACACAATAAACATTAAGTAACTGACACCAAAGAAATGGAGATCTGTGGACTCTCCAAATATTTAAATTCTGCTACTTTGTGACTAATTATTCCATCTTTAAGTCCTTTCTTCTCAAATTTTACCACAAACAGTCATGACAGTATTTTGCTCAGAACCTTCCTCAAAGTTCCACCACACACAAAACACTAGTCACAAATACAAGTCTTTGCCACTTTATAACAAGGATTACCTTTCCTCCAGTTTCCAGTAACATGTTCCCTATTTCCATCTGAGACGTCAACGTTCAGTTCCCAACTACTTAGCTGTTTTCTAAGAAGATGGAGGTTGTCTCTTTTGTTCTCCCCTTCTCCTCTTGAGCTCTCACCAATATCGCCTATGAATCCATTACAGCAACATAGGCTTTTTCGAACATGCACTCAAAACTCTTCCAGACTCTACTTATTACACACTTCCAAAGCCACCTCCACATTTTTAGGTATTTTCATTCTACTTCTCAGTACCAATTTCTGACTCAGTCTGCTCAGGCTGCTATAACAAGATACTATAGAGTATGTGGTTGAAGCAACAAACATTTATTTCTCTGGAGGTTGGGGATCCAAGATCAAGGTGCCACCAGATTCACTGACCAGTGCGGTCTGCTTCCTGGTTCATAGAAGACCATCTTCTCATTGTTCTCATGGGGCAGGAGGGGCGAGGAAGCTCTCTAGGGATGTCTTTTTTAGGGGCACTAATCTCATCCATGAAGGTTCCATTGTCATGACCCAGTCATTTCCCAAAACCCCACCTCCAAATATCTTCACATGAGGGGTTAGGTTTTAAGATGTAAATTTTAAGAGGGCATTTAGTCTATGACACATTAGATTTCAAACACCAGGAGAACAAAACCAATAGAACATGTTAGAATTATTTTGTTCTTGAAAGATTCAAATTCATTTTCGGTTTGTAAAGGCCCGCTCGTTTTTTCCCCATGCCATTAGTTTTTTATAATGAACATACACCTCAAAAAGGTATTTTTTGGAGGGAGAAGAGTTTTCAATATATTTTATGTCGGAGGACCTGGGTGGCTCAATCGGTTAATTAACCAGCTCTTGATTTCTTCTCAGGTGATGATCTCAGGGCCATGAGATTGAGTCCCACATCTGGCTCTGCACTGGGTATGGAGCCTACTAAGATTCTCTCTCCCCCTCTCCCTTTGTCCCTCCTTGCTCACTCTCTCTAAAAAATAAAATAATAAAGTAAAATAAATGTATTTCATATCACATATAATAGTTTGGTGTTTATAATAAACTTTTCTTTTGATAATTTTGTACTGAAGCTTAAAATTTACCATTTACGACTGTGCTGGGTTTTTTCTCTTTTCTCAGAAGATTCCTAAACTACGGCTGATATATGTTAGCACTAAATCTCTTTTTAGAAAATCTCATATTTGACAAAAAGATATGCTCCAGAATGTCTCTAAAGAAATATTATAAGACAAATGAGTTGTTGCCTACCAATTCCTTTTTCAGTAAAAGCTTTTGCTTTATTTCCAGTTAGTCACAGGATTCATCCCTCTGGGAAAATAAAAACATACAGTAACGCCAAAAAGAATCATAAGATTTCAGAGGTGAAAAGACCCTGGAAGTGGTTTAGTCCAAAGTCCTCATTTTGCAGATAAGGAAATTGAGGCCAACCTGCAGTTACATGGATGGTTTAATGGCATGGCCAGAATTAGAAGTACCGCCTGGTTCTCAGTCCAGAGCTTTTTTGATTATACTATGCTGTGGTCCTCTTCGTGACACCTCTGAAAGAGGTTCTCATAAAGCGTCTATGCATGAGTCACAGGGTTTCTAATGGCAGTATTTTCCCTACAGAAAAATGCCTGCCAAGGATTCTACTACTAAGAGCTCCCGCTAGGCAAGGGGTCCCTAGACAGTACACTCTGCAAACTGTAATGAACTACATAATGTGTCTATTCTCTAGTGACATGGAGGCTTCATAATGCAGATTTTTTTAATAAAGATTTTAATCAAGCATCTTAAATGTCTAACCCTCTGTACCACGTCCCATGAGACAGAACCTAGAGCCAATCACACCCAGCAGTGTTATATGTTAGAACAACAGGAGAATGTTTCAAGATAGTTGGCTTTGTTTGCCCAACCCCATTTTTTTTAATCATTCCTTTTATAAATCAGCATGCTCCCTCTGGCTCTTTCAGTAACTGAGCAGTTGAACAAGATTTCAATACAGAAAAGTTGCATCCATGACAATAGTGTAAAATACCACTAAGATGTCACCCCCACTTTACTCAATTCCTATAACAAATATTTTCCATCTCTGTTCAGGGTCTGTATTAGCAACTGTTCCCTAGTGGTATCAGTTGTGCCAGATGAACATTCTCTTTTGAATATTGCACACAGCTGGGTTCATGGTGAATTTGTAAATTTGTGGGGACAAAAACAGCTACCAAAATAAATGTAAAACTGTAATAGCATGTATATGAGATTAAAATAAGGTCTGTAATTTCTATCCAATGACCACTCATCCCTGATTTGGATCACAGACTCTAAAATTTAAATCACTTTGCCTATGCTGCCTTCCTATCATTGCAAAAAAGTCACCATGGCAACGAATCAATCACAATAAAAACCAATTTATTACTGTTCTTTCATGTCTATAGGTTACTAAACTGTGGTTTTGGAATGTAACTCATCATTTAGAAAGTTTTCAGTTTTTTTAATTCATATTTCATTATCCCTGCTTTCTTACCCACAATAACTACATATATTTTCTCCAACATAGAGTACTAAAATTGTTATATTTTAGCACCCACTCCCTCTGTCCACATGCCTTTGACTAGCAGAGAAATGATGGTGATTTCTATTGACATCAACTAAATATCATTCACCTTTAATTTTTTCTTTACCTCAAGTTGAATGCCTAGAAAACATCTATACTATTTATAGCCCTGATTTCATATATATTTTTTTTCAAAAAAAACCCCAGATATTTCCATGCTGAGAGTATTTTGCCTATTTTAAAAATTAAATACTTTAATTTTGTTACCCAAGCATTTTTACAGTAATGGAAAACCATAATTATGTTTTTAATCATTCTCTCACTAGGAAGCTAGCTTTATGGGGCAACATATTTATTTGAATATGTTCTCCCTCTAGTTAATAAACCTCTTTCTTCTTCAGACCTACTAATTTTGAGTAAAACATGTAACTCCAACCACCTACAACTGCTACAGAAGCACACATGGAATTCTGGTTGCAATATCTTGATTCCAGGTGAACTCATGGTACATTTGAAGTATGTGTGTGTGTGTGTGTGTGTGTGTGTGTGTGTGTGTTCACTGACACGTTTTTACAACCAATTTGAGCCATAGACAGGTGGGGTAGTTCTTTAAACTCTCTGCTGCTGCTTTAATAGCAGTTCATATATTTCTAAACATTTTTAAATGTTCTGTTTGATCACTTACAACATGAAGACATATTGCTTAGTTTTCATGGTAATCAAAATAAAGGAGAAAAGTCAAATACATAAAAGAAAATAAGAAGCAAAAACATAAGTATGTGACAAAAACCTGAGTCAGTTGCTAGGGGTAAGCTAAGGCAAATAAATCAACTATAACAGCCAACATAACTGCTTTCCCAGTAGAAGGAAAGGAGCTGGATTGGGTAAGGCAAAGAAATAACTTTAGCTTTTAGCTAAAAAATATTTAGGTATAGCAGGAGGCAAAAAGACCAAAAAAAAAACAAAACAAAAATCTACATAGAAGGATCAGAGAATGATGAGTGGAAAGTTGCAGCTCACACTATGGTAAGTAAAAGATGCCTGGTCAGCACAACACCTGCCAAAACAGGGCTCAAACGGTGACAAGATGGTGTGGCACTGCCACTGTGAGTTGCTTCTGGTAAAGAAGCATCCAGAAGGTTAGAGGAATATCTTATCCAGTCTTATCCAAGCATGAGAGCTCTTCTCAATGGCCACCCAGCATAGCAGGGCATGGCATGAAGAACTTCAGAGCCTTCTGGATGAGAATATGGTAGGAAATCAACTAGAAAATAAAGAAAATGAAGAGAAAGAAAAGTGGTGGGGAGAGGGAAAGAGAAAGCAAACTGATAACTTGGCCATTCCATTCAATGAGCATGTCCTCCGAGTGGGAATGAGTTAAGAGCTGTGAACCTGCTTCCAATGATCTTCATTTCACTTTGTGCTCAATGTTTACACATTTCTAGTGTTTACACAGAAATTTGATTGTAGTTTTAGCATATATATATATATGTACATATATATAATCTTTGCATATTTTACATATATATACTATCCATTTTTCCATATATGATTTATGTGTGTATATATGCAGATATACAGTATAATATATATATACATATATATTCAATAACATATATGGGGAAATGGATAATGTGTGTGTTTTGTTTTTTTAAAGATTTTATTTATTCATGAGAGACACAGAGAGAGAGAGAGGCAGAGACACAGGCAGAGGGAGAAGCAGGCTCCACACAGAGAGCCTGATGTGGGACTCGATGCTGGGACTCCAGGATCACACCCTGGGCCGAAGGCAGGTGCTAAACCTGCTGAGCCACCCAGGGATCCCTGACAATGTGCGTGTTTGTGCGTGTGTGTGTGTGTGTGTATGTAGCTCACTCATACTATAGTTTTCAGGTAAATTTCCAGGGAAATACTCTTTTTCCTGCTGCCCTTTATATTCTAACCCTCCTTCTAATCCACAACTTCCCATCAGACTAGACCGCACTATAAAGTGATATTTAACGATGACCACTGGATATCCTAGATAGTTTAAAGAGGAGACTGCTGAATGTGCCTTTCTGTAGTCACAGGTTGACCTTTTCCTTTGGCTTTCATAGTTCAGCATTTCAACCTGCTTCCTGGACTCTCAGCGAGTCTACTAGGCTTTCCTCACCTTTCCCTTGTTAGTGGTGATACGTAGGCAAAATTCTTAAATGGAGCAGTAGGAGAGATAATCTCTCAGGTTTTTACATTTATAGGAGATACAAAGGTTGTTTTCTGTGTCCTTTTATTCCCTTGGGTAAATCCATCCTAGTCCCACTCATTTAAAAAAAAAAGTGCCATCTCTATGCAACAATTTGACTGGATGCCTAAGAGACAAATGCCCCTCTTGTCTGCCAGGGTTTTCTACTGATTCACACACTATATTGACATGAGTCTCCTCTTCTCAGCAAAAACCAATGCTTTTGACCCTCTTATTTTCCTTGTTAAAGTCCTTTTATCTAATGGGATCTTGCTTCTGAGTCCTGGTCTTCTGTAGACTAATTTAGTAAAGGAATAATGTGTTAAAAATATGAATGCATTAGAGTGTTTGATTAAATTTCAAAAATAGCTCCTTTACTTAAAAGTGGTAATAAAGACAACATATGTGTCAGATTTTTCTCAGGGTTTTATAAGCCTCACCCTGCAGGGTTGTGTTGCTTACCTTTTAAAAACTCCCACTTTGTCACTATTACTGAGAGAATTACATACCATCTTTCAGGTATGTTGAAGTGGAATAAAGTTTGAGAACTAGTCCCCTTAGTAGTTCAGTGTGAAATCTTCATGTCAGCTGGGAAATCATTTTCAGGAAGGCAATCCTTGGGAGAAATGTTAAAAATCATAACTGACTTTTTTTTGCCAGAAGCAAAGTTGGTAGAATCAGGGTGAAAAAGTAAGGACAATAAGACAGTAAGGTCAAGACCTGGTGAACGGATAAAACCCTATTCAACCTCCTTTGGGTGCTCTCCAGTCTGCAGAGGAAAAATAAAAGAGCACTGTATTTCATCTAAAGTGCTTTGTAAAAAAAATAAATAAATAAAGTGCTTTGTCATTAAGTTAATAGGTAAGAGGATTTATATTAAAAAAATAAATGCTAAATTATTAAACATTAAAATTAAAAGAATTAATGTTCACTGCCAAGAGCATTACCTGTTGTCATCTACTGAATTATGTAATAGTTTCTAGAAAGAGGATAGAGATTTACACTGACCTCCACCATGAAATATGAATTGGAAGTCTGAACTGAAGAGACATACGCATTCTTCAGAAACTGCAAAAACCTAAGTATCTCTTCCCTTCATGGTTTTAGATGGAAACAGTAACAGAAATTTAAGCAAATGTTCTATTCTGCTTATTTCTGAATACACCTGTCTCAATGCACTAAAAAATGTTTCTGAAAATATATTTTCTAACCAACTAGACTTATCTACCCTTAAGAACTTCATTAGCAGAAGTACCTATTGATAATACGTGTTTTTCCATGTCCATTACTGAATGGTATGTAATAATCAACAAGCACTTTGGAGTCTGTACTTTGTGGAATAATGCATATATTTTTTTAAAAAGTCAGTGTTGTAGTTTGAGTACTCCATGTGGATCTCTTAAGAATCTTCAGAGCCCTTGAAAACTGAATATTTGACTGAATTTTTTTATCCTTTCATATGCAGTTGTTTTGAAGTATGCATTGCATAAAGGAATGGAAATGTCTAGTCCTCTCAGATATTCCAGTGCCATAATATTATTAATGATGTGAAATTCTGGCTAAAGGTTAAGGAGGTTTAGATATTTTTCTCCTCCAAAGAAGAAAACTACCTGGGTAAGGACCTAAGAAAGTAGATAATTCTCCTGAAGCCATTATCATGAGTAAAAAGGGAGTAAATATATTGGCACAGTTAGTTCTCTTTTTCCAATGCCATTTCAAGTCTCTCATTTAATATTTCCTTTGTGATTAATTAGTATATGGAATTCTCTCCCTCTCTCAGTCTCCCTGCTCATCTGCCTACAAATCCATGTATTCATCTAACCAATCCATCTATTTATCTATCCAAATACCTTTCCATCCACACTTTGCTTTGTTGCTCAAAATATATGAAGAAAGAGGAAAGAACACAGATGTATAATGAATGTGTGTGGTTGCCTGTGTGTCTCTATTCATCAGTCGTAAGACTCACAGATATAAATATATGTATAGACACATATTATACACTCACAAACATATTTGGCTCTTTAATTTGTATTACTTGTTTATAATTACCTCATTTTATCTTCCTCTTTCTTGTGGACAGCAACAAGAACAGATTTGTTGGTCTGACTTAGTATATTTAAAAATATAGCAGAGAGGAAAAACAGATGAGAGGTGCAGGAATTTCTAGAAAAGTTCTCAGTGTCTTTGCTTCAGAAAGTCTTTTCTTAAAAAATTAGTTTAGTAACAAGAATGCTTGGGTTATTGCAATAGAACTAAGAGAATGTACTAAAGTGTTTAAGAGGGGGCAAGCACCATTTACTAGCTCTGTACCTTAGGCAAGTCACTTAATCCTTTTGTCTTCAGCTCTATTGTCTCTGAAAGAGTGATGATAATGGCAAATCTTTCACAGGGCTATTGTGAGGACTGAATGTGTTAATATTTATAAAGAGCTTTGAACAGCAGTTGGCCTGCAATAAACACCCTATGCATTAGCTGTTACTTATTGTCTGAATACGCTTATGGAAATGAAAGCTCATGAGAGTAAGAGATTTGCTTTTATGTTAATTGCTATTTCCAAGCACTAAGAATAGTGCCCAAAAGATGGAAGATATCCAACAAGTCTTCTTTTGAAGACACAGTATACTGTCCTAGTTAAAAACAGTGATCATGAAGACAGGCTCCCTGTATTAAAATCCAGGCTACAATATTTATTAACTATTTGATTTGTGCCATGTAGTTAACTCTGTTCTTCAGTCATTAGATCTGTAAAATGGAGACATGATGGTTAACTTTGTGGGTTGGCTTGACTGAACTACACGTTACCCAGTTGTTTGATCAAACATTATTCTGGATGTGTCTATGAGGATGTTTTTCCAGGTGAGATTAACATTTGAATAGGCAGAGTAAATAAAGCAGATTGCTCTTTCCAATGTGGGTGGGCCTCATCCGATCAGTTAAGGGTCTGCATCGATAAAAGTTAGAGGAAGGGAGAATTTGTTCACTCTGCCAGACAGTTTGAGCTGGAACATTAGTCTTCTCTTGCACTCAGACCAGCATTTATACCATTGACTCTCCTGGCTCTTGGGCTTTTGGACTCAGAGTAAAACTAGACCACCAGATTTCTCCAGCTTACAGATGGCTAATCACAGGAATTTAAAAATTCCATGATTGCATGAGCTAGGTAGATAATACATTTTGAGGGAGAGAGAAAAAGAGATCTATATACATAAATATAGATGTATCTTCCATCTGTTCTGTTTCTCTGTAGAGAAATTAATATAAGGTTAATGATTTAAAAAATCCCTAACTTATACAATTATTGAAAAGATTCAATGAATTAATAACATATGTAAACCACTGCCACATAGTACCATTGTGAAGCCATCACCTGATGCTAAGAGAAATCATTGACATGTAAATAGGATGTGCTCCCTAATGCTGCACAATGCAGAAGCCCTCATGAAAGTTAGATAAATGTTAACTACTAATGCTACTGTTGATAACCAGAAGTAAAGTTAATATATATTTTATGGCCTAAATGGTACTGTTATAAGCCAACTGTAAGCATGTTTTTAAAATTATTTACATCGTTGTATTAGACCTCAAAACACAGTTGGGGCTATCTCTATGAATTTTTTCTGCCTTTTTTGAGCCTCTGAATTTTGCTTTATAGTGCCTATTGATTTTTCCCCCTAAAAGAGATTGCCTTTTTTTTAGCTTTGACTTTCTTTTGGATCTACATTTTACCCATGTCTACATATTCTCATGATGCCTTGATACTTTCCTAACCCACCAAAGGTGAATAGCTTCTTGCTGGGGTGTTTTCACAATGCATTCAATATGATAGAGTGCACTCTCCTACTGTCTTACTGTTTTTTCATGTCATATCCTACATTGCCTACCACTACATATAAAGTAATATTACTTTATAATTTTACCTTAGGCCTATCTATATTATTACCCAAGCTGTGAGCTTTTTCTTTAGATACAATAAAGAGTAAATGTTAATATTCTACGTGGTAATCTTGATTTCATCCTTGTTTAGAACACCAGCATTCTCTTGAATATTCAAATTAGGTACATTTCCCCCTGGATTTTGGCAAAATAATGAGTTTATTTCTTGGCTGGTCAACTTTTTAAAAAATATATTAATTAACTTTATTATTAGAACTCAGCACAGAACATGATCCTGAATCTGATTGTTTATGGACCTGGTAGGAAGTTACCACTCTAGGTATGTTCTGGCAAATATACCTCTGTGTGTTCAAGTAATATTTTATTATTTTTATAAAAACATGTGTAGGGAATGATACAGCTTTGAAATCCCAGCTTACATAAAAAGATACAGAGAGGGATATATAACTCTTAAAAAACAATAGCCATCTATACAAATAAATATTAAGAGAAATTTCACTACAGACTGTCAATTTATATCAAAGTGAAAGTTGAGAGGAAAAAAAGCTGTTGGCTGTTGGTAAATAACTTGATTGAATCTATTCAAAAGAAAAACATTGGTTGGCTAGCTTTTTCCCTCATGTTGATTCATTCTTTCAACAAATATTTATTATATTTATTATTTACCAGGTACTTGAAAACCATTGGAGAAAGAAAAAAATCCTATTCTTTTTTAAAAATATTTTATTTATTTATTCATGAGAGACACAGAGAGAGACATAGGTAGAGAGAGAAGCAAGCTGCATGCAGGAAGCCCTATGTGGGACCTGATCCCAGGACTCCAAGGTCACACCCTGAACCAACGGCAGACGCTCAACCACTGAGCCACTCAGGTGTCCCAAAAAAATCCTATTCTTGTAAAGTCTGCTATCTAGTCTAAGAAGACAAATAAAAAGTAATTATATAGTATATTAGAAGATGATAGATTTTTAAAAAGGAAAATAAAATGGGACAAGTTGAAAGGTATGAAAATGCCCATTTAGAGGGAGGAACTTACTGTTTAATGGTTAGGATAGACTTTGTTGAGATGGTTATATTTAAACAGTGGCTTGAGGGAGGGTAAGTGTTAGAGCCATGTAGATATTTAGAAGATATTTCAAAGAGAAACCTGGAACATCTAGTGCAAAGTTTCTACATCAGAAACCTCACAGACAAATAAGCACAGAACAACAAAGAAAGCAGTGTGGCTGCTGCTGAAAGAAGAGCAGAGAAAGAGAAGATGAGGTCAAGAAAGGTGTCAGATCAATGCGGGCCTTTTAGGCCATTGTAATTAATATTTCAAAAGAATGAGAAAATATTATAATGATTCATTTGGGCAATAGGTTAGCTGACTCTTGTTTTAATAAGGTTGATCTACTCTAACTAGAATAATTTTGGGGTGGGCAGAGTCAAGGTTGCAGGAGTGAAAGAATGGAGATGAGTTAAAACCATATTATTAGTAAATCTCTGTAAGAAATCATGGTAACTTGCACCAAAGTGATAATAGTAGTTTTAGTGAGCCATAGTTATATCATAGTTATATTAAGGGTGGGGCTTACAAGATTTCCTGGTGAATTAGATATAGGTTGTAAGGTAGAGCTAAGAATGATTCTGACTGGCCTGGAGGAGTGGAAAGATAGAATAGACATTAACTGAGAATGAGAATATTGTATAGATTTATTTGTTTACTCAACTTCCCATGTTCTACACTGTTCATACCTCGCTTAGTGCCACGTTATATGTGGAATGTTAGTATTGGAGGCTTTGATACTGCAGGTAACAAGTTTCTGAAATAGAAGTAAAATCTAAAACTCATGGATATACTTTAATGATTTTCTAGTTTGGAATCCTATTATTGATCCAATCACTGTGGAAGGAACAGCATCACTGGTGGATTCATTATTTGAGAAGTAAATCTGTATTATCTCAAGTTTGATTTGAATCAATATCTTTGTAGCTAGAGTTGTCCTAATCGAGAGACAGAGAAGAGTTTCATGGGGACATGTTCATTAAAAGAATACTTGAGAATAAGCCAGATAAGTAACAAAATCATGTTTTTAACTCCTCAGAGAACTAAAGACACAAAATTAAGTAGCCAAATTCCAGAAAAAGATGAACGCTTCCCAGAATTTAAAAAAAAAAAAAAAAAGAAAGAAAGAAATCTCATGACTGTTTTTACCCCTAAGGGCACTGCAGAGGAAGGAGGCAATCTGCTTTAGACAGGAACAAAGAGAAATCAGCATAATTTTTAACAAGCTATTAATGGTCTTGTGGGTTAGGGTGATGGTTAGAATTCCAAGGAGTCTCCATCAAAAGGCATTTCTGTAGCATTCAAAGAGGAGCTCTACTAAGTGCAAGGCCATGACTTGACAAAGATTGGTATAGGAGAGAAGAGCTAAAATAGCCTACCCCATGGCCTACAAGCCTTTCATCTGTTGCATTGTTACAACTACTTGGGGGCAAGGCGGCAGAGTGGGAGAAAGATATTCAGTGGCATGGAAAGCTTGGGTAGTAAAAAGAATGCTTCAATAACCCATAAAATCCAGACACTCACTTCAATTACAGATTAGATTGGTTCAGT
The DNA here is from genome assembly GCF_003254725.2 of Canis lupus dingo. Taxonomy (NCBI): domain Eukaryota; kingdom Metazoa; phylum Chordata; class Mammalia; order Carnivora; family Canidae; genus Canis; species Canis lupus. Next base: position 27,582,372 of record NC_064257.1, on the reverse strand, counting down.
CCCTCACACAGACAGACTGAGGAAGAAGCAGGCTTTTTCTGTGTCTGTGTCTGTGTCTGTGTGTGTGTGTGTGTGTGTGTGTGTGTGTTTACTGGAGAAGATAAAAGAAATTATGACATTTCAAAATTGCAAAATGAGAATGAATCCTTGGAGTCAGAATATGCAGAGATTGAAAGTGAGGTTCAAAAGCTTCATCAGAATTTTAATGACTAAACTGTATTAAGAAATGAAAAAACAAACTAATTAACAACAATAAAAAATATCTACTCTCCCAGAAAACTAACTGTAGAGAAAAGAAATGGTTTTGAAAGAGGAATAATAATTTTGCAAAATGGAGACATGAACCATAACCCTGAAGAGTAGAATACCTAACAAAAAAATACCAAACTTAAAAAAACAATAATTTGTTCCTTAAAAATCTGCATCATTGGGACGCCTGGGTGGCTCAGCAGTTAAGCGTCTGACTTCGGTTCAGGTTGTGATCCTGGAGTCCCAGGATCAAGTCCCACATCAGGCTCCCTGCATGGAGCCTGCTTCTCCCTCTGCCTGTGTCTTGCCTGTGTGTGTGTGTGTGTGTGTGTGTGTGCGTGTGTGTGTGTCTCATGAATAAATAAAATAAAATCTTTAAATAAAAAAAATCTGCATCACTGCCCCTGGTAAGAAAATATATGACATGTGGTTGATAGAGCAGGCTGGTCTGAGAAATTTTAATGACTTAAGAGAAAAGATCACACACAGACTGAAACTAACTGAAGTGGATGTTAAATTTGAAATTTTAGAGATATAGTGCAACTTTGGCATATGGCAAAAGCCCAAGAGAATCAGGGAATCCTCTAAGTTAATAAGGGTTGTGTCCAGAGGAAAAGATTTGTAGATACATAATCTATGTTCTCTGTTGACCAATTCTGCTCCTGCTCTTGCTGTGCAAGAGCACATGACTACTTTTTTTTGCCTCTGATCATCAACCTTGATCAGCAGGACTCATAATCTATTACATGCTTTCTGTCAATAGAACTGATGGCCCTGTATCCTTTAAAATGGAATCTGGTGGAAAGAGTCTTTAGAGATTTAGGTATTGCACCTTTGTTAGATTTTCATTCGTTAAAAAAAAAAAAAAATTCCTTTGAGCCCTGGGCTGTCAGATGGTCAGCTGTGGTTCAACAAAAGACCAAGAAGGAACTGAAAAATAAAGTTTATTACTCAGGGGTCCTGGAGAAGATACATGGTATATCTCTCAGGACCACGTGGAGAGGTCAAGAAAGGGTGTAGACAGAGGGTACAGCAGGACCAGGGGCACATACCTTTAGTAGAGTTGGTGAGTAGAGTACTTTGGGGTTCCCAGGCTAACACTGAATTTGTCAATTCAAACAAAAAAAAATTGAAGAGTTTTGGTAAGCTTTGCAAGGGTCTTATCAAAGGGGGGCACAAGGGGAAGGCCTCAGAAGGTGCAGGTGACTATCACAAGGACATTTGGGGTATCATATCAGGAACTAACATTTGCTTGTGATTATGCAAGCTGTTATCTTGCCCTCATCAGTAAAGACATGCCTTAGCAGAGGGGCTAGTGTCAGATCAAGGCCTCTGCAGGCTGTCAGCCACACAAAATCAAGGCAGAGGCAGCAATATTATGGAGAAGTTTAGCAAAACACTCAAGATGCTTCTGGCAATTTGCATCTTCACTATCCATCTCTTTACTTGAAAGTAAAATGGTTGACTAAGGCTTTTTTCCTCTACCCCATTACTAGGTTGGAGGCTCATAGAGGGATGGTACAATGGGGGAAATTGATGAGAGCAGGACACCCTTCCTACCCTAACTTTCCTCCAGGGAGTTTATGAAATGTTCCTCTTCCTGTTCCATTACCTTCTACAGAAGTGTTTTCTTGGGCAACCCCATTACCCAGGAGCATTGTGAAATGTCTGTCCACCAAGAGGTTTCCTTGTCATCCTTCCAAACCCAGGATTTCACTCCTTAAAGCCACTTTCTGAAAGAAGGAATAAGTCCTTGTTGGGCTGAAATCTTCAAATATTCTGAAGATCCGGAATCTGACCAAGAAATGTTTCTTTCTTAACTTGAGAGGTCAATCTGCCTAAAAGCCTCCCTCTGTGTATCAAAAATCTGATGGAGAAGCCATGAGCCACAGATAGGCCTGTCACATCTCTTTTCTTAAGTCATTTTGAATTCTCTTTCTTTTTACTCTAACAGCTATAAATTAGGTGGTTATACATTTACCTAATTCAAAGCTTGATCAAATTATAATTCTTAGGATAGAACTTTATCATTAATGGTGATTTATTATAATTATATGAGTGAACTTTTTCCACTTTATTGGACTCTCTAGGTTGTATGAGTATGATATTATGATGTCATTAAATAGCCAACAATGACACAAGCTATAATGGGCATTTTGCATATGTAGTTGAGCAACTGGATGGATTTTAAACTTTATAGACCATTTCTGTTTCTTTACAACTTATAATTGTGAAAGTTGCTTGAACTTCACCTAAGTACTTTTTTATATTTGTTTAAAGAAGCAAATGAAAAGACATGGAACCTCTTGAAAAATGCTATGAAGGAAAAACCATTCTTTATTCTCTTACTGAAATGACTTAAAAGAGGTCAATCTGTCAAGAGGCTTGTCTCTTGTATCAAAAACCTGATGGGAAGGCCTTGAGCCAGAAATAGGTCTGTCATATCCAGAGGTCTCTACTTCCTTTGGAAAAACTGAAACTGTAGGCCTCATTTCATTTTATATCTAATTAAATTATTCAAAGTAGGTAGTCCTATTTGTACGTTTCCCTCTCCACCTTCTTTGAGAACAAAGAAGACATATATCCATTCTCTTGTTTCTTGCTTTGTTTCTTTTATTTATTCATTTTCATTTTGTGTAAGACCTCTGGAATCCCACTTCTCTGGTCAATCTCAGTGTACTGATTTGCATTTTAAAGTAGCCAGTGTGGGATGATAAATTTACCAGTATTAGAGTCCTATCAGAGGCTGTTCTACTGGGGCTCTTGACACACAGAGACGGATAAGTGAGAGAAGCAAGAACCTAGGAGATAGACCCGTCTCATTTTAGTTCATTGTAATCAGTTCAAATTGAAGTTTCACACTCATACAGCAGAGATGTATCTTTTAGGAGGGAGGGATGACATAGAATGGACCATCTGCCTCTCACCACAGAACAGAGGAGACAGGTGTTTCCAATCCACAGAATGGACACTGGAAACCCTATTATCAGCCTGGCTCCTCAGGAAGATTATGGCTCCTTCTGAAGGGAGAAGAAATCAACAAAGAGGTGAATAAACATGTGAATAAAGAGATGAATAGACCACAAAGAAAGGGCTTGTGTGAACACTAGGAGATGGAAATGGAATGTGGTGACATATGAATTGAATAGAATGTTTGTACAGTGTTATATTTTTCTAAATCAAATAGTATTCCTAAAAATGTGGATATATTTATAAATCCTTTAAACTTAAAGGACTCTTAAATGTAAGACTGTTCATTAATAATATTGAAATTGGGAGCAGCCTGGGTGGCTGAGCGGTTTAGCACCGCCTTTGGCCCAGGGAGTGATCCTGGAGACCCGGGATGGAGTCCCACGTTGGGCTCCCTGCATGGAACCTGCTTCTCCCTCTGCCTGTGTCTCTGCCTCTCTCTCTGTGTGTCTCTCTCTCTGTATCTCTCTCTTTCTCTTTCTATGTCTATCATGAATAAATAAAATTTTTTAAATATTTTTAAAAAATTAAAAAATTAAAAAATTAAAAATAAATAAAAGAATAAATAACATCTTAAAGAAATAATAATAATAATATTGAAATTGGAAAGAATTTGAGGGAAAAACTTGAAAACAGAGTATGTTTTTTACCATCTAAAAGATAAAAAAATGTTTCATACTTAAACATGTTTTGTTAGAGTTGAATGAACTCTTGCATCTTTATTAAAATCATGGTGAGACTATGTAAACACCAGGGAGACATTTTTTTAGATTGTATGTCTTGAATTAATTTTAATTCAAACCTAAAAAGACATACTTATATGTTGCCTTAGGGAAGTTACCAAATTTCTGTCGTCTCCTTTCTAATTTGAAGAGTAAAGATAATATCAAAAGTTGTTGAAAAAGAAAGCTGTTGATACACAGCTAACATTGTAAAAAGTTGGAAGCTCTTCCTTCAAAATTAGGAAGAAGACAGGGGGACAGCCCAGGTGGCTCAGCGGTTTAGCACCGCCTTCAGCCCAGGGCCTGATCCTGGAGACCAGGGATTGAGTCCCACATCGGGCTCCCTGCATGGATCCTGCTTCTCCCTCTGCCTGTGTCTCTGCCTCTCGCTGTCTCTGTCTGTCATGAATAAATAAATAAAATCTTTAAAAAATAAAAAAGAGGAAGAAGACGGGGATGTCTACTCTCACCACTTCTGTTCAGGTAGTATTGGAAGTCCTAGTCAGAATGATTTAGGGAATAAAAATAAATTAAAGGCAACTAAATTGGAAAGAAAGAGGTACCACTGTTACTAATACGCAGATGACATAATGTTGTGTATAGAAAACCCTAAAGACTCCACCAAAAAGGTCCAAATAAATTCAGTAAAGTTGCAGGACACAAAATCAATATACAAAAATCTCTTATGTTTGTAAACACTAATAATTAACTTTCGGAAAAAGGAATAGAGAAAACAATGCCATTTACACTTACATTAAAAATAATAAGGGGATCCCTGGGTGGCTCAGCCCTTTGGTGCCTGCCTTTGGTCCAGGGCGTGATCCTGGAGACCCGGGATCGAGTCCCACATCAGGCTCCCAACATGGAGCCTGCTTCTCCCTCCTCCTGTGTCTCTGCCTCTCTCTCTCTCTCTTTCTCTCTCTCTCTCTGTCTAAAATAAATAAATAAATAAATAAATAAATAAATAAATAAATAATCTTTAAAAAAATAATTAAATAAAAAGAATAAAATATCCAGGCACTTAGGTAACTCAGTCAGTTAAGCATCAGACTCTTGATTTTAGCTCAGGTCATGACCTCAGGTTTGTGAAATCAAGCCCCACATGGGGCTCCATACTCAGCACAGAGTCTGCTTGAGATTCTCTCTCTCGTCCTCCCTCTACCTCCCCACTTGTGCTCTCTCTCTCTCTCTCTCTTACTCTAAGTAAATAAAATCTTTAAAAAAAAAGAATAAAATATCTAGGCAAAAATTTAACCAAAGAAGTAAAAGATCTATATGTTGAAAACTAACAGACACTAATTAAATAAATTAAAGACACAAATAAATGGAAAGTACTCTATGCTCATAGATTGAAAGAATCAGTATTGTCAAAATGTCCATACTACAAAAGCAATCTACAGATTCAATTGCAATACTTATCAAAATTTCAATGACATTTTCCAAAGAAACAGAACAAATAATCCTAAAACTTTTGAAAAATTTGTTTTCCTACAAAAAACTCTCAATAGCCAAATCAATCTTGAGAAAAAAGAACAAAGCTAGGGGCATCATGCTCCTGATTTCAAACCTGAATACAGAGCTGTGGGTATCAAAACACTATGATGTTGTCATAAATATAGACAGAGAGATTTATGGAAAGGAATAGGGAGTCTAGAAATAAACCCATGCATCTATGATCAATTAGTTCATGACAAAGGAGCTGGGAATATACAAGTGGGGGGAAGACAATTTCTTTAATAAATTGTGTTGGAAAAACTGGACAGCCACATGCAAAAGAAAGTAACTGGCTCTGTCTTATACCAAGACAATAATATATTTCAAATATTTTACAGAATTAAGACACTATAAAATTTAGGGAAGCTTGGGTGGCTCAGCAGTTGAGCATCTGACTTCTGCTCAGGGCATAATCCTGGAGTCCCGGGATCAAGTCCCACATGGACTCCCTGTGGGTAGCCTGCCTCTTCCCTCTGCCTATGTCTCTGCCTCTCCCTCTGTCTCTCATACATAAAGAAAATAAAATCTTAAAAAGAAAAGAAATAAAATCTTTAAAAATAAATAAATAAATAAATAAATAAATAAATAAATAAATAAATACAGGCAATATCTGTTTAAAAAAAGACACTATAAAATTTAAAGTATAATTAAGATGTAAGCCTTATTGAATATTATGCAAACTACTAGGGAAAATATTTCTCATTATGGGTAGACCACCAAGTTTATTTTTCTCACTGAAAGAGGTTATAAGAAGAGTTTGAACATTATATTTGGCATGAAACAAAATATTTTATGGATTTTGGAGGGATTTATACTATTTACACAAACTACTAGAAGGAATGGTCAGAAAGAGAGAGCTATCATCTCTCTGATGAGGTTTTTAGGGTTGATTACATTATTTCTCTAGCAGATTTATTATAGCATTTATGTATCAGTTATTATGAGGGAATATTACAATTTGGGGATAATTTAGATCCCCAAATCCTAATAATAGCTAAAATATATAGATATAAAAATACTCACTGTTAATTAAATGTATATTTTTACTTAGAGCCTCTTCTGTCTTATAAAAACATCTAAGCAAAGTTTTAGTTAACGACTAAGCAAAGAAGTGAGGCAATGTAGGTTAAAATCTAGATTTCAAAAGTCCTTACATTTAAGTAAATCTATAGCAATGCATTATTTAAAAGGTCCAGAAAGACCCACCAAATCAAAAATACTTCCTTAAGTAGCAGTGCGCAGAATTCAAAATTCTGTCTTCTGGGGAAATCTATTGTATTAAAAAGTTTTTTTTTAAAAAACTCCAATTAGTGAGAAAATGCCATATTAATTCATTACATTTGTCACTTAGTAATTATTGAATATCTATGAATTTCCAAACATAAAAATGACATATGATTTCTGCCCTTGACTTCACAGCATTAGGATGCCCAGAAATATAGACATGCCCAGAAAGTCTGCAGAAAGAGGCAAACTCCTTTCATCGTAGTCTCAAGAAGAGAGTAACCAACATCACTGCAGGACTTACAGACACTCTAACACAGTGACACTTGATCAGAGTTTTATCTAGGAAAATGGAATATATGTTCAAAAGCGCTGAAGCATGAAAGCTCACATGAAATGTGTTTGAAAATGGCAGATAAATCAGTTTGGTTGAGGCATAGAATTCTTGTGGGAATAAAACATATGGCTAGGAAATTTATTTACCAAATAGACAATGAGGAACTAATAAAAGGATCAGAGTCGAGAGTGACCTGACCCCATTTGCATTTTCAGACATTATTTTGGCAATAGGTTACCACATTCACTTATCTAATTGGTCGGAAGGGTCAATAGACAGCATTTAAATAGGGATAGACTGAAAAGTCAAAGGGTAGCTACTGTGAGAAGTAGAACATTACTTGGAGCCTGGATACTCGGAGTAGAAAAGACTCCCAAAGTTATGATGAGAAAATGCAGGAAATGCCTTCCCTTAATTTATGACCTTTCCTCAAGGTCATTGTTATATGCCATTGTGTCAAAAAGAGAGATTTTAGATGTTACTTCCCCTCTCTCCACCCTAGATTCCCCAATGAACTCCCTACCCTTCTCCTGGGCTTGACCATATGGTTCCTCTTTGGAATTTGTGAATTTAACATTCCGCATTTTTCAGTAGTAACTGAAAGACTATGAAAGTCTACATCATCTAGTAACTTTTTGTTGTTGTTGTTGTGGTTTTGGTTTATTTTTTTTAAAACACAAATTTTAAATACTTTGAGGCTCATAGACAAAAAGAGTCATTAGAGGACTATACCTAGTCAAGTCCCTAGTTTTAAAACTTCAATTTAGCTTTTAAAAAGTTCCCCTGGTCTTTGAATAAGGTATAACTATTGTGAAATGATTCTAAAAAAGGGGGGGGTGGGAATCAACAAGCAAATGAACAACAAAAACCACTATTTGTTTTTTTAATAAAATATGACCCTTAAAAATAAAAAGCCATGATTAATAGAAATTATAGTAATAGAAATTATGAGGAAAAAAGTGAATAGGTTTAAAAACTAAATCCAAATGATTGATGTTTTGAATAGAAAAAGAAGAGGGGAATTACTGGTGAGTTATATCTACACAAAGACACCAAATAACCTTCATGGATATGAACATAAACAATTAGTGAGAGATTTTACATAGTTTCAGAAATATATTATTATGGAATCACCAAGTTCAGAGAATTTTCAAGGTCTAGGGAATATAAAGAACAATCTTTTATACATATAAAATGTAATAAATTTAATTAGTTTGATATTAGCTTTAAAGAAATCTACTTGATTTTAAAGTCAAGGAAGTCCAGAAAATCTTCCCCATAAGGGTGCTGTATTTGCTTATTTAACATGTAGTTGTTATATTACTGTTTAAAATAGATTATTCATTTCACATACTGCATAGTGCATTGTTTTTGTTAAAATAATACTTTTTTTAAAACAAACTGACATCAAATTTAACTAAGATGGGTATAGCTTAATAGGACTTATGAGTTATTGGGAAAACAAAGGTTTAAACAAGTACTGAATTAGTTAAAATTATTCAGAAATGTGCTTGAAATAATTTTAATGGGAAAAAAATCATTTGTTGAAACTATTGGTATAGTAAATGCACTGATGGGTAACAACAAGCAACAATTTTACTCAGCTAGGGAGTATCTACAAATGACTACTTTTCTCCAAAAATAACTAATTATTCCACTCCCATTTATAGAGTTTGGGGGAGGATGCCAAGGAGTTAGGCAAACAAATTAGGGAAAATGAGAATAAGAAGAGAATTGAAATATAAAGAAGAGAGAATAAAGATATCAAAAGATGATTAAATCACAAGAGGAGATCAGATAAAAACAAGATACCAGCTGGAGTTTGAGAAAAGAAACATTCTCACACAGTTCTGGTAATATCATATTAGTATGAGTGTTGAATTACGGATCCTTTCAGTTCATGGGAATCATGTTTGCTCCTACTATAAAAACTAAACAAACCAATGAGAGAAGGAGGTTTAGATGGCTCTTATAGACCAGAGTGGTGTTTTCTTATTGGTCATGCTAAGCTGTATCACCCTAAACCACACCTTTTATGATTTGTGGTTTATATCCTTTTGATTCCAAAGTATTTACTCATAGAGTTCTCTTTATCAGGAACGTGCCTTCATTTCTGTGTGTCTGATACCTATTTACAATTACAGCTAATAAAAAAATTTTAAATTAAAAAGACAAAAAAACAATTACAGCTAATATGTTCTTTTGTCACTAATAATTCACATTTTATATAATTCTTGCACATATACTTTATCCCTCAACTAGATGGTCAACTCTTTGAGCCCCAGAAATTAATCTTAGACTAATTAGTATCAACTTATTTCTAACATAGTGCTTTATGTGAATTTATAATCTGTGGCTGCAGTTTGAATAAATCATTACTCTCACTGAAAACATCATTAAGGATTATTATGTAAAACATGCTAGTAGGCACTGATGAAAATGAAAAATATGCAAATCTTTTAGAAAAACTTACTGAACACCTATTGCCTGCCAACAGTGTACAAGACACTGGGAATACCATTGTGCACCAAAATGAACAGGGTTTAATTTTTATTCTAAGAGATCTGAAAGATGTTAAATAATCCTACTAGTTAATATGTAATTAGAAATTGAGGTAAGAGCTCTGAAGAAAAGAATCTCAGTTCTTTCATGTAGTTTTGAAATCTTTATTTTCAAGCAAAGGAAAACATTCAAAATCAGGAGGGTTTTTTGGTATACAATGTATATTTTATTACTTTTCTTTTTTTTTTACATTTTTTTAAATTTAAATTCAATTTGCCAACACATGGTATAACAGCCAGTGCTCATCCCATTAAGTGCTCTCCTCATTGCCCATCACTCAGTTACCCCATCCCCCACCAACCTCCCCCAAATCAGGAGATTATTTTTCTCGTTGTCTGTTTGTTTGTTTTCCTGACTTTACACTAAATACACTTCTCCAGAAATTATTTTTTCTACCACATGGAGGAATCATCCTCCAACTTCCTATGAATCCAGACGGATCTGTGGTCTCAGGGGACCTAACAGGCAGACACCCAATGTGTTGTGACAGAGTGTCCTGGACCTCCCTTCTCTGTTTTACTTTTCTGTAGATGAATACTGTCCAGGAAATACTCAGCTCCGGTGTCATAGATGAGCCTACATGGCATCTTAGCTCAGCTGAGGCAAGCCACACCCTACCAAGAGGCAAAAACTCTTGCCTTTTCAGTCCAAAGTGTTCGAGGATCATCAATTTGCGTTTAGTCATCTCATCTGTAAGGAAGACAGTTTTCACTATTGAGTAAATGAGTTGCCAACGTTGTAGGCACCAAACTTTCTTGTAAACGTTTAAGTTACATTAACAACAAAAAAAGTCACCGTAGCAAATCATCACCTTTAGAAGTCAGCTTAAACATATGGGCATTCACGTGTGCCGGCCAAAGTATGTTGGCCCAGAGCTGACAGTCTTTCAGAGTTCCCCAAAGATCTTTCATTTTGCTTGGCTGACTCTGCAACTCCAGTAAAGTGCAGCCAGACTCGAGTAAAAGAAATAAAGTGAACACTTTGCTTCCTCCTACCTTTGCTGCTGTTTGCATTTTGCCACCCGGCTTATGGACACGAAATCTATTACTCGGCAGGCAGTTCTTGCACAAATGAAAGATAAATTTTTCTTCTAGATAGGACAGATCAGTGAGACTCATAAAATATTAATAATGAAAGCTTTGGGAATTCGATATATCCCTGACCATAGGTTTCTCTTGACAGTGAAGCTCAGTCACTTTAACCCATTTTTTTTCTCTAAGAACCCTATCAAGAATGATACAAAGGGAAAAGAATACATGATTTAAGATTCAGATGAGCATAGATTTTTTTTGAGAAAAGTAATTTTTCTGTCTTTCATTTTCTCTCATGTTTCTGTGTTACTTATCTGCTGTAAATTTCACTGAATGATGTAGTGTGGTTTGATTTGATTCTTAAAGCTGCTTCTCTGCCTATGAAGAAAATTGCTTGGGAATAATACCAAAAGTACACAATTATTATTATTATTTAACATAAAATATAGTAATGCCTGACATTCATGTGACTGAAGAAATTTATTTATCCAAAAGTTAGGGATGTGTTGAATGTGTATTCACAGAGATATCATTAACAAAGGACTGTGTTTTTCAGAAAGTCAATGTACAGATATTTTTCATCCTGAGATTTGGTTATTCTGAAAATCCTTCCATTACCATTACAAATTTGTAATTGTTTCTAGGGTTGCTATCTCTTTGTAGACTGCTTGGTCAATTAGCATTACCTTGAGATTTTTCCAACATATGTTTTCACTTTACACAAAGTATAAACAAACACTTTTTTGCATTTATAAAATTTAAGCATAATAGAAATTTATTATTATGACAACCTAAATAATTATGTTATATATTTATAAATGTATGATATATATATTTAAATATCTGTAATATCTGAATATTTGAAGCTTGAATATTGGAAGTTGTTGAAAATAAAATGATTCCATCAATTGTTTTTTTAATTCTTTAAATTTCTGTGCTAACATAATGATTTGTAATGTCATTCAAAATATTTAATCACAATAAAGAACAGAAGTATATAAATATAAAGTATATTGTACATAATAGTGCCTCAGAAAGAAGATAATCATCCCAAAATGAAAGTAAACACAACTAAATCATATATAATTTAAATTACACTGAAAGTGCCCTCTTATGTGAAATATCAAATAAAATAAATTTTGCCAAAATAATATTTATAAAAAGAAAATAGATGACAATACAGAGAAAGTTATCTTTGTTTAATTACTTTTCACTTAATTGAATATCTTATTTCATGTATATCTCTTCTCAGGTACACCTCTGTGATAATTTTCCTCAGTATATATGAGCAATAATCAGCCAAATATAATCCTAATAAACCACTAATGAGCCCAGTGCTTTCAGTATATGTGTGTTTCCAGTTGGTGATAGGCATACAAGGATAAGTCAACAGCTTCCAGTGTTAATTAACCTTTCAGAAAATTCATCAACTTATTGTGATAAAAAATCAGATCTGTTAAAAACCTATCTTGAAATATAAGGTCATATCACTAGTAAATGGACAGTCAGAAGGCAAAGGCCATTACAAGACATTATAAGACATCTGGGTCTTGAAGGATGTTATAAAATCCTAAAACCAATACAGCTCTTTCTTGATTTCTTTATCATCTGATTACCACCTCTACTGTCTTGACTCCCTTCATCAATGTGTTCCATCCACAAGTTTAAAAACATAAAGTTCATAGACTAAATGCCTTGCTGTGGCCAAATACCAAATGCTTGTTATAATTTGACTTACTGTTGTTATAGACTTCTGCAGACCAAATTTTTTGGAATCTATAGTGAGATCTTTTTAAATACTACCTCCTTTATGTCCAACCCTAATGATTGAGAGGTAATATTTCCACTGAGAAATGAGTTTATTTGAAATAAGAATCCCAAAAAGACTACTACCATTTTAAAAGATCAGTCTCCAATTGTAGCTATCCTTCCCATTATGGGGAAGCTATAGAATTAAAAATAGAGGAAAAATACAGAAATCCTAGTGAGGCTGAGGGTATGGTTGGCCACAGCAGTTGAGCACAGTACATCAAAGTAGATATGAAAAAACTGATGGAGATATCAGGGGAGACAGAGGAATTTGTGGTTTAAGAGCATATGAATTTTCAAACTCCAGAAAAAAACATTATTGTCTCCTTGGAAGTAACTAAATAACCCAGAGATACACTGATTTTTTAAAATATATATATAAATAGTACTATTAAGTATAGGCAAGAAAAGTAATGCAAAATAACAACATATTTGTTCCTCAAACTATCTTTGCTCAAAGAATACCCACATGACTTTAAAGACTATTATCTTTAAAGATTTTTCTCCATGTACTCATTTTCTTATAGCTGCAGTTTTCTTTTGAATATCTTTGTTATATGGTGTGGCCAACTTGCAGTAGCAAACTGTGGTCCAGCCAGTGAGTTTATAATTTAGTAGCAGACAGAATCTTTTGAATGTTGTCAACCTTTATATATGATGGAAAAATTAGAAATAGACCTTTGTAACAAACTAGTCTATGCATTCATAGGTGAAGCAAAGCTAAGTAATATGGACTGAAGTTACTTCCAAAAGGCAAATAATCCTGTGCTGAAATGGAATACTATAAAATATACCTAAATTATTTACTGCCACAAAAAAATCAATGGTAATGTTAAAAGACATATATATATATATATGTGTGTGTATATATATATATATATATGTGTATATATATATATATATATATACCTTTATATTATATAATACATGCTTCAAACATTTGACTATGAACATAATGCAACTGCATGGGAAATAACAAATTGTCTAGAATATTTTTTATTTTACTTTTAATAATAATAAACTAGAAGATTGTATTAGTAATACAGGACTTTCTTTTTTCCAGTGTATCAGCATTTTCTGTACAGGACAGATTATGACAGCTTCTTTCTTAAGGTGAGATTGGCTATCTGTCATTCACAGTAGAATTCAGAGGAAATACAAATTGTTTATATATTATCAAAGGTATTTCATAAAATCAAATTGTTTTGGGGTAGCTAGTCATGCCCAAATTGAAGATATTTGTTCATTAATTTTATGTAAGCAATTTCTGTTTTTTTCAGTACTGCTACTTTCACTGCAAAGTCTAGAGAGTGATTATTGGAAATTTCTGAATTTATCAAAGCATTAACGTGATGTTTTGATTTAAACTTGAAAATATATTGATGCTAGAAGAAAAACCAGATCATAGAACAAAATTAAAATACACTAATATAACTAAGATATCTTCCAGAGTGTGCATACACACATGCATGCACACACACAGGCATGTTAGTATCTTTAACTCCCTCCCAACATACAAGTATATTAGAATATTTTAATTCTCGTGAGCCATTCATATTTTTGTGTTAGTGTTGAACATATTTCTGCTCTATTATTCTAAAGTTGGAATTATTATTATTGTATTATAAACTAATATTATGTCAGATTTACTCACATACTAATCGCTTACTTTTCACCATTCCTTCTTATCAGAACTTCCATCTTCTCTCTCTGCTTGAAGAATGTTCTTTAAATTTTCCTTTAGTGGATGCTATTTATTTTCTTTTTTTTTTTTGACTGAAAGTATTTGTATTTTGTTCTCATTCTAGAAAATTAATATCCCTGGACTGTGAATCTAGATTGTCAGTAATTTTTCTGACACCATTTAAGACTTTATTCCATTTTTTTCTGGATTCTATTTATTAATGGAAAGTCAACTGTCTGCTTCATTGCTATACTGTGTGTGTAATTTGCTATTTTACCTTGGCTGCTTTTAAAATCTTCTCTTGATCTTTGGTGGTCTCTGAGGCTAGTTATGATGTGTCTAGGAACAGGGTATTTTTAAAACACATTTTATTTATTTATTTATAAGAAAGAAAGAAAGAAAAAAGAAAGAGAAAGAAAGAAAGAAAGAAAGAAAGAAAGAAAGAAAGAAAGAAAAGAAAGAAGAAAAGAAAGAAAGAAAGAAAGAAAGAAAGAAAGAAAGAAAGAAGAAAAAAGAAGAAAGAAGAAAGAAAGAAAGAAAGAAAGAAAGAAAGAAAGAGAAAGAAGAAAGAAAGAAAGAAAGAAAGAAAGAAAGAAGAAAGAAAGAAGAAAGAAAGAAAGAAAGAAAGAAAGAAAGAAGAAAGAAAGAAAGAAAGAAAGAAAGAAAGAAGAAAGAAAGAAAGAAAGAAAGAAAGAAAGAAAGAAAGAAAGAAAGAAAGAAAAAGAGAGAGAGCAGGAGTGAGGGGACGGAGGGGCAGAAGGTCAAGCAGACTTCCCACTGAGTGGGGATCCCAATTCGGGGCATGATACCAGGACCCTGAGATCATGACCTGAGCCCAAGTCTGACACTTAACCAACTGAGCCACTCAGGCACCCTAGTACATTTTATTTATATCACACTTTAGATTTCTTGGCCTTCATGAATCTGGGGATAGATGTTTTTCAGCAATTCTGGAACTACTCAGTCATTATCTCCTTTAATGGAGCCTCTTCCTTTTTTCTCTATCCTTTATGTCCCTTGTTTTTCAAATCATTTCATAGTTTCTCAATGCCACTTCTTTAAATCTATATCCGATTCATTGCATTAACCTGCGTTTGTGACTCATTTTAAATTAATCTCTTTTTATACTTTTAATTTTTATAACCTTTGTGTTAATAAATTCCATTAGAGTGTTTTACAGATTTAATTGTCTCTTCTTTCCTTTTCTAATGTTCCAGCCAAACCTCTAATTTTGTGATTCTGATTGTACTCCTGTTGTGTCTGCTTGTTTTCACATATGAAATCCTATTTTACTTAGGTGTTTTTGTTTTTGAGTATGATCTCACACATGTGGAATATTGTCCATGGGAATTCTTTAAGGCTAGATTTGGAATTCTGTTCTTAAAGTATTGGCTTTTATCAATCTCCGGCAGGCGGCAAGGAGGCTCTCAACCCAGGGCCACCTTTAAGCTAAATGCTCTGCTTTTGGCTTTTAATCCAACAAATAGCATGGATTCACATGTCAGATCTATGATGAGGACCAACTTGTTATGAATTCTTTTTCTTTCCTTTTCAGACAGCAGTAAGGACAAGATTTCCTTTCAGAATCACTTTCTTTATGAGTTTTATTTCTCATTTTATGGGGAGAAGGGTTTTGATTATGCTTTCTACTTTGCTCCTCATGAAGCAGTCCAAAGGGAAGCTCAAGGTTTCTAAGAATTGCTGGAAGTTTTCATATTGAAAGCTGGCTTTGGAAATTACTTACTTGTCAGGGTTTCTGATTCAATCTTTATATTAGTCTCTGCAGATATATACTTTTTCATGTTAGATCAAAGATTCTTAAGAAGTATATACATATGTGTTTATATGTAATTTTATTTTAATTATCTTTTCATCAGAAGTTATCTCTGACTGTAGAGATCCTATATACTGGCTTGAAGCAGAAAATTAAGTGTTGTGGTTTTATAAAGATGCTAATATTTAATTGTTTACACTCTGCAGAGTGTAAATGTGATATTTAGCAGAAAAAAAACCTGCTAAAACTTTGATTCAAACTAATTTCCTACCTTGTTTTCAACCTTTCCCTTACATAATTCCGATATGCTTCTGTTATTTCTTTCTCTTTTCTGAAGCAAGGACTTCATCACATTAATCTTGCTAAATTATTAAGCCCTGTCAGCAGAGAAAATGAGTATGGTTTTTGTTTGATTCTGCCTTTGTAGAAAATAAAAAAGCATAATTTGTGTCCCTCTTCTAATCTTTTAGATTCCTCAAACACACAATATAATTTTATAGCCTTTGAGATTCTTGTAATTATCATTAATGCTAACTGTTTCACCAAGTGGACAATTCATAAGATGCCCATTCTGACTCTCTAATGAAGTTACCCATATGGTAGTTGGAAATAGAGCTAAAAATGGCAGTCCATGTAAACAAGTCTTTTCTTCTCTTATTCACATGAAAGATGTGTGTTTAAAGCAACTGTTGGTGACACTTTCTGATGTAAACATTTCAAAAATTTCTGCTTACTACCTTGGGGGACTGGCCCTTTCATACTGATTTAAATCAGGCAGATTTATTTGTAGAAAATAACATTATGATGTTTATGTGTTTTTTTAAAATAAGATCCTTTTTTTACTTTAAACTATAACCACATGCTATTTTCTTGTTTGTTTCTTTCAGAAAAGATGTGAAAATGCTGTTATTAAAACATTCAGTTTATAACAGGCTGTCTTTTGAGGGAGGGAATTTCAATCCATCAGTACTGAGTTCATTTTCATAAGCTTTTTAGTTTTCAATTTTTGTTTTTAAAATACTGTCCAGTAACAATTAGAATTTATAGTAATTTGTGTTTTCCCAAATATTTGTAGTATATGTCGTTCATTTTTCCTTTTGATAAATTGAGGGGTAGAGCTCCTTAATTACACTTGTGCTTTCTGGATTTCCACTACTTCAGCTTCCTATGGTTAAGCCAAAAAGTTCATAACAAAGTACAAAGCAGAAGAAGCTATGCTATTCAAATACAGTGGGATTAGTCGGCTTCATGTGAACTTCCTCCCAAGTTCAGGAACACCTTAAGCAGATTTGGATTTTAGTGAATTGCCATGCGCTGTAGTATGAAATATCAGCCCACAGAAAAATTGAGCCCTTCATAATTCTTTCATCACAGCAGATATGTAATCCCATATTAACTGTTA
Organism: Canis lupus dingo; assembly: GCF_003254725.2. Taxonomy (NCBI): domain Eukaryota; kingdom Metazoa; phylum Chordata; class Mammalia; order Carnivora; family Canidae; genus Canis; species Canis lupus. The sequence goes on along the minus strand of NC_064257.1, from coordinate 27,565,114 downwards.
TTTCTGATAAATATGGACACCTTAGGAGCTGAGTAGTCATCTTTTTGCTTTTGATTTTATTTTACACTCAATATTAGAGTAGTGAGACATTGTCAGTTCAAAATATCTTAATTTTGATCTGAGTATAATAAAATTTATGAGCAACTTCACCTTTCCTAGTGCATCATTATCACAACTCCAGTGGGATTCTTCAACCTTCAACCTCAAACTAAATTAGAAAAAACCTTATGGATGCTCTCTTAGTTAAAATTCTCAGGGTCATTGTTTCCATGTTCCATAGAAATTATTGCTTTGTATAAAATCAGGAAGAAAATATTTGCTTACAGGTTAAATCAATCAATGTTGATCAATATTTTTGCATGTATATTGGAAAAGGAGTAAACCTATCTTGCAAGTATAAAATGATAAGGCACAGAATAACTCAGTATTACTAAAAATGATGAAAGCATGTCCCTGGTTGTATAGATTTCAAGACTTTATAACTACACAATATGCTAGAGGAAATATATCATAAGGGACAAAAAATAGTGATTTTTACTTGAAGTATAACTTGTATTCTCATTATGGAGAAATGTCACAGATATAAAAAAGGTGACCTGTTCAGTGTGGCCTCTGCACCTTTAGCAAGCCAGGGTGGGCCTGTACTGTGGCAATAAAGATTCCAGGAGGGAGAATTGAAGCATGGAGGGCCTATTGAGTTCTAAGCTTAGAATTCTACACCATCAATTCTAGAGCATTTCTTTGGCCAAAATGTATGAAGAAGCCAACTGGCATTCTTGTGTGGGAAACAGATTCTACCTCCTAATGGGAGTCATTACAAATTCATATTACAGAGGGGGTACATACAAGGGAGGGTGAAAAATTTGTGCCATTTTGTCAGCCTGTCAACCATAGCATCCTAGATTCCCAACAAAAGCATAAGGTAAAAGTAATCATTGCCTAACTTTCAATTGATTTAACTCTGTCACATAACCTACAGAAATCTGTAAGGACATATTTATTTATTTATTTATTTATTTTTTTAAGATTTTATTTATTTATTCATGATAGTCAGAGAGAGAGAGGCGGGGGGCGGGCAGAGACACAGGCAGAGAGAGAAGCAGGCTCCATGCACCGGAAGCCCGACGTGGGATTCGATCCCGGGTCTCCAGGATCGCGCCCTGGGCCAAAGGCAGGCGCCAAACCGCTGCGCCACCCAGGGATCCCTGTAAGGACATATTTAAAAGTAATAGTGCTGCAACCTAAAATTCACTGGTGTTTTTGGCTTTACCCTGCAAATGATTAGGTACAACCAGTATCTCAGACATAAGAAACCTAACAGATGGATTCATACTAAATAAAATATATAATACACTGAAATTAAGGACTTCACTTATTTATTAATTTATAATAATTTCTTAATCTATGTATATATAGATGCATAATCAGCAAAATCTCTTGCTATAGCTAAGTAATATTAACCATACCATGAGTATGCCATCAAAAATTCACTTTTGCAGAGATCAGAAGTAATCAAAATACCAAAATTTGAGCACATTTCTTCCTTATAGGCAAATATAGAAATCAGAATATTTTTCTCTGGTTATCAAAATACAAAATAAGAGGTTAGATGAGTAAAGATCTAATGACATTAAACCAAGAAAGACATATCTGATTATTGCTTTTTTCTAACGAGATGGAAAATGCTTAAAGTGTGTATACTATATCTTTCTCCACCTCAAAGATAACCATACCATTATAGATAAAAATACCAGATGTTTTTTCAACTTGAACTCCGTTCCTGGATCAGATGCTGCATACTTAGCTGTCTAAAATCATAGAGATAATATAAATGAGTGATTCAATTCAGTATTAAAATATTAACAAAATGGGGAGAGGGGAGATTGCGTGAAACTGGAGAACCTTTCCCATCTAAATGGAATTAGCAATTATTAGGTCTAGCCCATTGTTGTCATGTGAAAATGAAAGCTCATTATTACTGTACACTCTAATTTAAAAATAAATCTAGATATTTATCTAAATGTTTTTTCTCATATTGCATAGACTGAGTCAATTCTGTTGGAACCTAGATTCTCCCTTAATTGGCTATTGTTGTGAAACCTACATCATCTGAGCATTGCAGATATTGCCATGAAGCTCTTGGTTTTTGGTCTTGTTTCAATTGATATGTTGCTTTGATTGAGGTTCATATATATTGATATTAATGTATGAATATTGATATTCATACATATTCATAATCTAGTCTTACTCTTTAAAAATGTATTCAGTCTTTTGCTCTTATGCATTAAAGTTCAGGAACACCTAAGCAGATTTAACTCAAATAAATAAAACTGTAAAAGGTTAGCAAAAAGCAGAGAGAAAAAAATGGGAGAGAAACAGAAATAACTATTTATATACATTTCATGTAGTCATTCTTGCTTACCGTTTCACTCAGACTACCCCACTGTGAACCTGAGAATGAAATGGGAGATGTAAGTCACTATTCCCTCAGTTATTATTAGTTTGTATGTATAAACATCTTGCCAAACAGGTGTGATTCTAGAGTTTAGAATGCATGTATTTCATGCATGATGCCTTAACCCAAAAGATTACTTTCGGACCTCAATAGAAAAAGCACAATTGTTTATAGCATAGGGAGAACCGTTGACTATGGTGAATCAAATGCTAGAGTATAAATCTTAAGTGTGGCATGGAAGGTCTGCTTGTCCCATTTTGGATTATCCATGTCTTATGCCTTAGTTGGTGACTTTGAATTTAATGGCTAACATGAAACACCATGATTTTAGACACTAAGGACATTTGAATCCTTTCCAATGTGTTATATTGACAGCAAACATCAGTCTAGTCTTTGTCCAATCAATAATAAGTTAAATTAGTCACTTGGACTCTCTAGTATTGATTTTTTCTTTTGCATAAACTTATGGTTAGAGTAATAATCTTCACATTTCTTTGTAGCTGGAATATGCTGATTATCAGTTTGATTTTTAGTGTCATTTTTTCATAATTTAATAAAAAATAAAGTATGCTTTGACCCAAGTAAATGATAAGCATTTTCTCCCAGATTATAATGTAGCTAGTATTCTATCAGAAAACAACACAGAAATATGTATCAATTTTTAGTCTTTTCTTTTCAACTTTTTTTAAAAAATAAACAACCCAACGCTTTGTGCATAGTAGATTTCTCAACAAGTGTTTTTTGGTCATTGATACCAGCAAACTTTTCCATTTAATGCACTTTATCTATGTAGTACAATTTGTAGAGGTAGTCAAATCCACAAATGTCAACACATATCACGAGCCTCAGCATGTAAACACATAGCCAAGTAAAGATCTCTGCCATAGACTGTCATCTTTTGTATTCCACAATCATACTGATTTCAACCTCTGTGTCAATCTACAGACACATGTCTTAGCCCATTGTGTAACAACAAAATAAACAGACTGGAAAGCTCATAAATAACAGACATTTATTTCTCACAGTTCCAGAGGCTGGAAGTCCAAGGTCACAGTGCCAGCATGGGCAGATGAGGATCTTTTTCAGGGTTTCAAACTTCAGCTCATATCCTTCCATGGTGGAAGGAACGAGCCAGGTCTCTGCGGGTATCTTTCATAAAGGCTCCAATCCCATTCATGAGGACCCCAGTTTCATTACCTAATCACTTCCCCAAAATCCTCATATTATCCTCATATTATCAATTTGGGCATTAGATTTTCACTATATAAGTTTGAGGGAGACACAAATATCCGGGCCACAATACATAAATATCATACAAATGGTTCATACACGTTTTTTCTTCTCACTAATTACTCCTGGATTTCAAAATGTACAAACCTAGGGACGTCTGGGTGGCTCAATAGTTAAGCATCTGCCTTAGGTTCAGGGCATGATCCTGTAGTCCCAGGATCTAGTCCCACATCAGGCTTCCTGCATGGAGCCTGCTTCTTCCTCTGCCTGTGTCTCTGCCTCTCTCTCTCTCTCTCTTTCTTTCTCTCTCTCTCTCTCTCTGTGTGTGTCCCTCATGAATAAATAAATAAGTAGAATCTTAAAAAAAAAAAAAGTGTGGTTATTTTTGTTAAATGATTGTTTCTAAACTGTTCATCCAAATACAGTTATATGCAATTAAAATTAACCCCTAGACATGTTCTATGCTGTAATCATTAGGCATTCACAGTTCTTTTTGATGTTAATGAGAGTTACACACATTCATCAATGAATAAAAGGAAAACTCTGAGCCAGAATCAGATTGCAATACAGCTACTTTATAAAGTTCCCTATTAGGTGTAAATAAGTATTACTGCTGATATCATGGGCAATAGTTTTAAATTAGATAAGTGGCTCCTTCCTCTCTGAAGAAAATGAATCCAAAGAAACAATAAATTAATTAATAATCTTCAAGAAATATTTCAGCAAGTTCTCCTTTCCCCTTTTTTCTTGGTCCTCAGCATCTTGAGTAAAACGGAAAATGTGATTGCCACAGAAGCAGAAAGGAAATTTTGTGTTCTCACATAGTAAAAGACTCCACTAGTTTTACCAGTCCAGATCTCTGTGCAAGTAGTTAAATAGCAGTTTGTCTGTTTTTAAATAGACTATTTACAAAGCGTGGGATCCCTGGGTGGCGCAGTGGTTTGGTGCCTGCCTTTGGCCCAGGGCGTGATCCTGGAGACCCGGGATTGAATCCCACGTCGGGCTCCCGGTGCATGGAGCCTGCTTCTCCCTCTGCCTGTGTTTCTGCCTCTCTCACTCTCTCTCTCTCTCTCTGTGTGACTATCATAAATAAATAAAAATTTTAAAAAAATTAAAAAAAAAACACGAAGCGTACTAAAATCATTGTATCAGCCACATTTCATATAACTCTCATGTGATAGCAGATCCACCCCCACACTCTGAATTGACTACACACTAACTTGGGGTACTCTTTTCTTTCCCAAGACTCACCCTACTTTTTAACTCTGTCTCTTTTGACCTGACATTGACATTTGCCTTCAACTATGACAAGGCCTGATAGGGCTGGAGACCTGAAGATTAAGACTTTGCCTAAAATTACACAGCCATCAGTGGAAAATCCAGAATGCAAATGTAGATGTATCTGGCTCCCAAATTATCTCTTTCAAGTAGATGCAGGAGGAGATTTGGAGTTGTGTTTGAAGGATAAATAGAGGTTAATCAAGAAAGCAAAGAGAAAGTAATCGCAGGCAATGTAAACAATAATAACAAAGGTATATGTGATAAAGTGAATGGCATAATTTGGGAAGCAAGTAGACCCTTTAACTCTCAGATTGGTTCTTGGAATGGAACCCTGACAAATAGAGTGGAAATGTAGGCTATAGCCAAGTTGTAATATACCCAACACAGAATGACAAGAAGCTATGTCATTGAAAGTTTTCAAATAGGTAAACAGAATTGTAATAAATCTTTAGAAAAATAATGCTAATAACAGTATGGAAGATGAGCTGTAGGAATGAGTGGTTTGAGCAGGGCAATTAAGTAAAACCCTGTAGCTACAAACAAGGGCTTCTGAGTCCAATCATCCTGTTGTGCCAATCTATTCTGGAGTAATTTCAAAAATAAAATATGAAATTTCACAAAGGACATACCTCTGTGCCTGGCAAATAATGACCCTCCAAAAATATTTATTGTTGTTAGGTTATTTTGGAAATAAGTATTCATTTGTTCCTTTCACAAACATTTGTTGAAAGCTTACTATGTGCCAGGATCTCTTCCAGAAACAAAGGATACTGCAACGAACAAAACAGATCAAACCCTTGCTCTATAGAGTTTACATTCCCTTGAGGGAGGAAATGAGTCAGAAAAGAAAAACAAAACAAACAAACAAAAAAAAGTCAGAGACATTCCTGAGATAGAATTGACAGAAACTGATTACATCCTTCGTGTGGGATGGTATGCGTCATAAGTGAGGACAACAGGAAGAGTTAGGAATGATGCTGAGATTTTTACCTCAGGCATTGTCTTGTCATTAGCTGAAATAAGAAAAATAGACCCAAGAACACACGACACGTGGGCAGCATTGAGAAAAGGAGCAGGAAACGAATTTGATTTAGAACATGCCAAACTATAGATGTCTGTACATCCACGTAGAGATGATGGGGTCCGGAAATCAGTTTCTCTGGTGGTATGCTGTAGTAGAGCAGAAATAAATTTGCTCTAACCCCCAGCAAAATGCTAGGGTATACTGAACATGGGCTTAACAATCTTGTTATGGAAAATAATTCATGTATATTTTGAAGAAACGAATATCTGGAACTCCATGACTAACTTGCAGTAAGATTGTAGTAAAGAAATTCCCTTCTGCTCCCCATCTTTACTGTTCTCTGACTACATCACCTCTCAGATGCAAGTAACCAACCTTGAGTGGTTTATCTAACTTGCTGAGGTAAAAGCTTCCCTTGGGTAAGAGCAGTATTGTTCTTCTTTTCTAAGAATAACTCTGCTAAGATATTATTAAGCAGAACATAAGTTGATAATCAGAATTTTAAAGACTGTCCATTAAGAGACTCTAAGCTTGTTAGTGGGAAATATTATATTGATATTTGCATCCTCATGCTTTATCCAGATACACAGTAGGCACAAAAAAGTGACAAATTAATAAATGAAGAATTTTAAAAATGAATGCTATATAACACACAAGGAAATGGATACCCCAAAAACAAATTATAATTCTTCACGTAATCCAATCTGAATAAAAAATGCTCAACTGATCCCAAAGATTTTTTCTAGAAATGCAATTTTGATACTAAAGTTTGTATTGAAAATAAGTGAGCATATCATGTAAACAGATCTTACTTTTAGAGACCTTTTTAATTATAACAATGAACATTTTCAAATTAAATCACACAAAAACAATGATTTTAAAGTACTTATACCATACAGTAGACACCTCTTCACAAAAACATCTATTAATACAGAACAAAGTCATATACTGAAGCTAAAGCTGTGGATTATTCATATTGGTTTTGCAATTTTTTTTTAAAGTGAAAAAATTATGTAATTTGCACTGGAACTTTGACTTTTATCCAATTGACCTATCTCCCCATGTGTTGACAAACTTCTTATTGAAATGTCTAGTTATTCCAATAAAAATAATCTTCCATAACTAATAGACCTTATTTCCCTTGTTTTCCCGTTCTTGCTCTTTAGTTTCAAAAGGCATAGGCTCAAGTAAAATGGTTGCTCCATTACTAACCTATCATCAAGATTCTACTTAGAGTGATTTCACAATGTCTGCAGATTTAAGGACTAACTTATTTTTTTCATTTTAAATTTCATTTTTTTCTGTTCCAGATTAATCTCCAGTCTCAAAAGCATACATAATAATACTTTTGTTATATGCCATGCTAGGCTGAAATTAACCAGGAAACTCCTTTCACCCCCAAATTCAGAGAAGGAAGTATGTGTTGTGGTTAAGATCCTGGGTTCTGAAATCAGCTGTCTTCGAGTTCCCTCTCTGCATCATTTCCAGAGTGTGTATCTTATAAGAAATGAACTTGTTTCCACATGTGTGAAATGACAAAGATATTAACGGTGCTTATTTCACAAATCAGATGAATTATAGCACATAAAATTCTTAACATTGAGCCAGCACTTAGTAAAAGCTCAATATGCTGGTGGTATGTAATTTGGAGATTATCAGCTTTCAGCGTTTGTACCATTGTCCATTAAAAAAGATCAGGTTTTTCACTACGTGTTATCTTTAATTAGTTCAGTCTTTTAAAGGGCTAATCATCTGACTCTGACTATGTTAAATGCTGCAGACGATAATTACAAAACCGAAAACACAGTTTTTGGTACTCCAGTTTGATCAAAATTACGAAAGTGAAAGTTTGCAGCAACTACATGTTGAGTGAAAATATAGATGACGACGTGTAATGAGAAATCTGAGGTCATTTCTTACCTATAATATGGCTCTTTCCCTCTTATTTCCTTCACCAGAGCTTTTTGTTTTAATGCAATCGTCCTGCTCCCAACCCCCAGAAACTCTGCTCAGACTCAAATTCCCACCCACACTTTTGCATACAACAAAGCAAACAAATTAGCAAAATAGCTTCTTATAATTCAGAACATTTTCTTTGAAGCCCCACTAAAGGTTTCTTAAATTTTGATTAAAGAGATGCTTTTGTCTGTGTTCTCAAATGGCAAATTCGTCAATTAAAAATCTACTCAAAAATGTTGGGGAACATCTCTGAGGTATACATTTTCCTAAATAAAGTATATATTTTGCCTTCAATGAACCCATAGTTTATTGGGGTGAAAATTGTGTAAAGAAATAGCCAAAAGAAAGAAAGAATGAATGAATGAATCACAGGGATGACTGGGTGGCACAGTGGCCTGCTCACGAAGTGATCCCCAGGTCCTTGGATCAAGTCCCCCCATTGGGCTCCCTGCATGGAACCTGCTTCTCCCTCTGCCTATGTCTCTGCCTCTCTCCCTCTCTGTGTGTCTCTCATGAATAAATAAGTAAAATCTTTATAAAAAGAGAAAGAATCACAATGGAGGGTTAAAGCTGATACGATAGAAAAGTTACACAAAGGGACCCAAATAAAGGACTGATCACTTCTGTTTAGAAGAGGGAAAATCAGGCAATGTTTCAAAGAAGCAACAACATTTGAGCTACTGGAGGGGAGGAGTGGGGAGTATTGAGCAAACACAGAACACGGTGTTGGCGTGGAATACTGTCAACTAACTATTAAGACAAAAGAAGGTGACAGGAGAAATTCTTTTGATGACATGCAAAAGAATTTGAACTTTGTACCATCAGCAAATGGAATTATGGAATATCTCATGCTTGAGAATGACATGGTCAGATTTGTTTTAAGGAAAGACTGCAGATGAGTGTGACAGAGGGATCTGAAGGATGTAAGATATTCTTTAGAGACAGCAATTGATGGAAGAGTTTTAACAACACATGTTTGATGATTCTGGACTAAATACACTTGCTTTTTTTTAAAGATTTTATTTATTTATTCATGAGAGACACATAGAGAGGGAGAGGCAGAGACACAGGCAGAGGGAGAAGCAGGCTCCATGCAGGAAGCCTGATGTGGGACTCGATCCTGGAGCTCCAAGATTACACCCTGGGCCAAACAAAGGCAGATGCTCAACTGCTTGAGCCACCCAGACATCCTGATACACTTGCTTTTAAAGGCTGGAAATTTTAGGTATCTTAAGTCAATGAAGAACCTATAAAATCAAATATTATACTGATTATAAACCATTACTAACTATATATATTTTATGTTGATGAATCATTATTGCACATATGCAATATTGTCCTAGGAAAAATGAATAAGCACAGTAAGTCTAAAACTGTTCTTTCAAAGATAAGTTTAGCAAAGTGAAAGGAAGTTTAACATTAGTCAAATCTCTGGAAAATGACAGTAAAAACTTTATGGATGGCCATGAAGCAAAGAAAGATTCTAAACTATTTTATGAATTATAAAATACGGTTATGTTTAACACAGTTTCAGTGTTACATGTATTCACATAAATTCCAAGTGTTCGACTAATTGTTGAAACAGATAATTTCTCATTAAACAGAATATTTTATTACTGGGTCAGCATTCTCAACTGGATAGAGAACAGTTAAAATGTGTTGTCTGTAAAGACTGTATTCTCAATTAATGTTTTTCAGATGAATTTTATGGATAAACATCCAAAAATTCTTGACAAGAAATAGAGTATAATATATGATTTGATCTAAATAATTAATTCAAAATTAGAGTAGCCAATGGCATATAAATTAGAAACTACTGATTTTTTAAATTATAATTTTCAAAATAAAAATCTAATAAAATTACTGAAAAATACCCAAAATGGTCTAAATATCATTAAATAATGCTTCTTGCTAGGGTATTTGAACTTAGTCACTAGCCATGGCTTTGTTTTGCTTTTAAAGATTTATTTATTCATGAAAGACACACAGGGAGGGGAGAGAGAGAGAGAGAGAGAAAGAGAGAGAGGCAGAGGGAGAGGCAGGCTCCATGCAGGGAGCCTGATGTGGGATTCGATCCCAGGACTCCAGTATCATGCCCTGGGCTGAAGGCAGGTGCCAAACCGCTGAGCCACCCAGGGATCCCACTAGTCATGGTTTTTGAGGATATATGGAAGACAGGAGAAGTCTGCTTTTAATGCTTAGTTATCAGAATAGTCAATAGTCATAAAAATACCTATGAAAATGCTTCCTAATGGTCTTTCACAGCCCCTTCGCTTCCTGTTTACGATGCTATATGTTCAGTTTGCTTATGAGGTGGGGCTTAGTTTCAAAGTTAAAAATCTTCCATTTCCTGAGAGTCTCCTAATAATAGTCATTATAACTCTGGGTTTTTTTTCCTATTTTTAAGAAGATGGACATATTTATTTATAATATACTGAGAACTGGTTAATAATGATTTTAAGAAACCAAATGCAATGCAGACTGAAATATGCATGTTTTCTCTGGAGATCTCCTTCTACTCAGTAAATGGCACCCATACACAAATGCATTGTTGTTACTTTAATTGGAAAGAACCCTTTTTAGTAATGTCCCTGGCTCTGGAAGAATTATAAACACACAGATTGTAAGAGCTAAGAAAGCTTATTTAACTAAGCTGTCAACAACAATCTCTCAGATCTGCTTAAATTTATTGGGAGGCGGGAAGATCTATTTGAAATGCTGACAAGAAACACAGAACCAGTTCTAATAGTGTTACATTTAATACACAGGGCTGTATTACAAGGTTAAAGAGAGTTGGCAGTATGTATCATAAATGTAGCTACCCTTTAACCCAGCAACTTCATTTATAGGATTATATCCAAAAATTATGCACAATGGGTTACAAGAATTCTCACTGTATCACTGTAGCATATTTTGTAATAGAGAATATTTGGAAACAACTTACAGATGTATGTGTGAGAAGAGGGTCAAATAAAAGTTCAATTATATGATTCAGCAATTTTAAATAATATAGAACTATTTTAAATAATATAGTATTCATACTGACATGGAAAGATTTCCAACATATGTTAGGAAACAAAAAGACACAAAGCTATACACATAATGTGGTTCAGTAAATTTGTGTTATTTTAAGCAGATGTGTGTGTGCTGTGTCTGTGTATGTGTAGAAAAGCGCCCTGGGAAATTAAATTATGAGGGGGTCTGGTTATTTCTAGTAGGAACTTTGGTATTTGGGGGAGGGGATAGTCACTGCTTCTATTTTTATACATTCTTGTATTACTTGTGTAATTAAACTATGAAAGCAATATAGCTTCTCTTTCTATCTCACACCTTATGAATAGTACTTGGACACTTTGTTTATTGTAACATTCGCTTTTTATTTTTATATTAGCAAAAACATAAGATTTCAGGATATATACATGCTATCACAACCACAGAATGTATCTATAGTACTATAAGCAACATTTCTCCTAATTTATCATTCTACTTTCACTATATTAGTTTGGCAGGTGACATATATATATAGATATATATATTGATATATATCTATATATAGATAGATGATATAGTTATAGATATAGACATAGATGATATAGACAGACATAGACATAGACATAGACATAGACATAGACATAGACATAGACATAGACATAGATATAGATATAGATATGTCTTTGGTTTGAATCTCAACTATTATGCCACCCTGAACAGGTTTGTTAAACATACCCTAAAACCTCTTTTTTCTTGTTTAAAAAATGGATATCATAGTATCTAGTTTTTGAAGTCCTAGGGGGATTTCACACGACAGTGCATGCAGAAAGTCATGTAGCATAGTACCTATCATATGTTTCCCTAAAATGTAGATTTTTTAGTGCTTTTTCATAGTTAATAGCCCATTTTCCTCAATAAATTATAGAATTTATGAAACAATGTATGAAGATATTATTCTATGAATTTCTCAACAATGAATATATTTGCAAAACTTTTAATTTTCTAATAACATTTTAGCTATTGAATACAGAAATATAATTATTTTACTATAAAAGAGCTGGAGGTTAGCCTTGAAGAAACATATTTTATGTAATTCTTTCATTTTAAACGATTATCTGCACAATGCCATGAGTTGGTGTTATTTGGGGTACACATGGGAAATAATGCAAAATAGATTACAAGAATGAACATAGGAAAATTGGATTTCCCTGTTGAAATTATTAATTTCTTTCTCAAATGAGTTTTTCATTATAGATTTTCATTATGCACTCAGTCCATAGCTTCCTAATCAATAAAGTAATTCCTACCAGGGGACAATGAAAAGGAAGAGAGACTTGAAAGGTTGGTATAAAAATAATGTTTAAGGAACTGGTAATGAATCCAGATTTGAATTTATTTATTCATTTTTTAAAATCACTTGATGATCTCTTTTAAGAAATCTGTAGCCATGGGGAAAAGATAAAATTTTTATTCTGTTTCCATCTGAGAGTAAACCAAATGAACTGATGTTATTCTACAACTGTTACTAATACTAGGTTTAATCTTAACCTTACAAATCCAGGAACTGAAGAAAAAATAAGCTGATATATTAGAATTTTTTTAAGATTTCTGATAACAAAGTGAGTGAACGGAATTAACACTTTGAAATACATTTTTTAAAATGTCAATTACACCATTGCTGTAAGAATCCCTATGCCACAGATACTTCCAGGCTTTCCATTTGAGCATTTAACTATGGAAATGACTGTTTCAATTTCACCAAGGGCAGGTTATAAGATGGTAAATGATATTTGCCTTGTTATGCTTGAATTAGCACTTCTGGTCAGCCTGAAATTATGTATCTGTCTAGCTCTATGATGTAGAATTTTATGGCCTCAGTTGTCCCTTTGAAGTACAATTATGACTCCTTTTAGAAATGAAAACTGTATCTTCTATAAAATTAACATGTGAGCATTAATTTTGCAAAATATAAAAAGAGAAGGAATTGAAATATTCCTTAGCTCAGAACACATATTACCTTTAGACTAATACCTTCTAGTATTTTTGGTTCACACTTTTTTGTATAATTTTAAAAATACATTGTAGGTAGAATTTTAGTTGCTTTTTAAAAAAATATGTTGTTTTAAATATGCTATGTGTCTATTACTGAGAATTAAGAAATATAGACGAGTATAAAGAAGTAACAACAATCCATATTTGTATGAAACATACAACCAATATTAATGTCATTGTAGCTCTTTAATCTTTTTTCTCTATGCATTTTTGCAGTTAAAATTATACATGTATTTAAGAGTAGTAAACATATAAGAACACTTATAGGTCTTAGATAAAAGAAAATATGTGGAGGTGATTTATTGACAAATTATGTTGGACATTTTCACTCAAGAAGAATTTTAAAGATATAGAAAAAAATTCATTTCTCAAATTTCTTGACATAAAAGTAACTTGTAAGTAACTCAACTCTACTGCTCTGGTAGGAATAAACCAAAACCAAAATTTGTTGGCAATTATGCTTATAAACCCAAACTATATAAATATTATAGCCATCATAAGCATGCCTACTTTGTGAATGGAAGAAATTCAGTTACCATTTCGAGTGCCTATAAACAAGGAGTAATGTATTCTAATTGACCGTTGGATACAGTTCTATTAATACATTTCTTGATTCTTTAAAATTCAAAGGTATGAAGGAGAACTGAACTTTGCAGTATTTATTTATTTTTTTATTTTGATTTTATTTGGAAAAGGAAGAATTGCAATTCAGCACAAATGATGGTAAACCACAGACAAGTCTGAAGACACAAAGGGAAGTCAGCCTTTATTAAGTTTTTGGAGGCAGTTGAGGAGGATTTGCTTTTTTAATTTTTTTAAGATTTATTTATTTATTTGAGAGAAACCACATACATGGGCGAGAGTAGGGGGGAGGGGAAGAGGGAGAGAATCTCTAAGCAGACTCCCCATGAGCAAGGAGCCTGACACAGGAATCCAATCCCAGGACCCATGAAATCATGACCTAAGCTAAAACCAAGGGTCGGACACTCAACCAACTGAACATCCAGGTACCCTGAACTCTGTAGTATTTAATACAAAGTCCAGCTTCACTGTTCAGATTCAAAATCAACATGAGAACAGCTAATTTTTACTGGTTTCCTAGGTTCAGAATCAAAACTAAAAACTTGTACTTATGTAGCCCTTTCTCACCATGTCTCTCCATTCTTGGTTCTTAATTCATCTCTAAATGACTTACTGGATATCTGTAAGTATTTCTAAAGAGAAATAATACTTGAGTTTTATTTCTCAAGACTTAATATATCAGAATAAAATATTTTATTTTGTCCCTGGAAAATAAAGAGAGCTTTTGTGACTTGCATTTATGGGACAAGAGCATTTGCCTTGAGACATAAAGTCCCAAGATATTTTCTCATTATCTTCCTTTTGAATAAAATTATTATGGACGAGAAGTCTGAAACCAGTCTGTTTATTTCATTTTTCAAGATCTTGGTAGTTTATTAATGTGTACTGTGTCTGCTTAGATGATTGTAAGATTGTAAGAAAAGAGAAAAAATACCAACTTCAGAAAACAGAAACGCTATACTCTACATGCTGCTTTCTTTCCCACCCTTATCCACTCCATCCGCCACCATCTCCCCTATGGAACATTTCCTCAAGACATCAACTTCCAAGCAAACTGGGCAACTTCCTTCTTTCTTTATTTTGTGTTTCTATATATATGCACATTTCTAAAGTAATATTCTAACTTATTACGGATGTGATTTATTTTCCATTTACCTTGCATTAAATAGTAGTGCAAGAAAATGAACTTATTAATCTTTTCTCTCTAGTATAATTTCACGATAGTAAAACTTCAGTAAACATTGAAAGATCAAAAGGGATATTTAACATCTAGGACGACACAGACTAAGCAATCACCTAATGGTATTTCTAAAACCTCTTGATTTGGAAGGTATTTCTAAACACGATATGTGCTTTTATTTTACTTCCTCAGTATGTTTTTTTTTCCTGTTCTAGTTAGTCTAGATATGAAATTGCAGGCATCGTGCCTAGCACAGATACCTGGTACATAGTGTGAACTCTATATATGCTTGAATGAAAGGATAAATAAATGGTAATGAATTTTCTAAACAGACTCATTCATTTTTATTTTAGAATTTAATAACAAACTTAAAACAATTCTTAGTGAAAGAGGAAAACAGTACTGAGCATATTATTCAAATAGTAAGATATATTTATGCATATACCATATTTATCTACTTAAACTGAGATTTGGCATTACTGGATTCAAATTACTGTTTACCTGATCCATTACTATCCAAAACTGTGGCAATTTTATCAAAACAACGTATTGCAGACTTTTATACTATTCTAATGATTATGCATAAATGCTTGCATGATCCTTTGGAGGAAAAATCATCTTGTGTAATATCTTCTCATATTAATGATAGAAATATGATTATTAACATGTTTTAATATCATTTCTTTACTCCAAATTTAGCACCTAATTTTTAGGTCTTCCTGACAAACTGTTTGAGTAGGCTCTAATGCATAAAAAGTCAGAGGTTTGAAAAACTGTCATTTATCATACCTATGTAGCATACTTGCTATATACTGTCCCTGAGCACATGACTTTATCTGATCTTTAGTGTCCTTATTTGTAATGTGAGAATAATCACAAAATGTATTTTTATCTACCTCATAAGGTTTTTTACTTAAAGATTTATTTATTTGATATAGGGGGTGGGAGGGCAGAGGGAGGAGAGAGAGAACCTCCAGCAGACTTCCTGTGAGCATGGAGCCCAACACAGGGCTCAATCTGATGACCCCGCAGTCATGACTCCAGCAGAAACCAAGAGTCAGACACTCAACCAACTGAGCCACCCAGGCACCCCTCTACCTCATGAGTTTTGTGGAGGACTTATTTTACAGTCCTCTAAATGAGTCAGTTATCGTCATTGTCACTGTCACTTTCTTCCCCACCACAACTCGAAACACCTTGCATGCCCATAATTTGCCCAAGCACTATCTCCTGTATTCTCGCTAAAGTGCTTAGTTCAGTGCTGTCTATTATTGTTTGACTCCAGCTCGCCTTTTTCATTTAGCTCATTGGAAAGAAACTCGAAGTCTGTAAGAGAATGATAGCCTAAAAAAAAGAACTTGGTAAATACAGAATACTTCTGGTCTCAGCTTCATGTTGAAAAAGATTGTTCTTTCTTCCCAATCCTCATCTCAAGTTTTACTATTTTAATGGTCAGTGACAGGAAACCTCCTGCTTGTCAGTGCTACACATTTTCTATCTGTGTTTCTTTCTGCTTAAAATAAACCAGAAAATCAATCTTGCTGGTCACTATTGTAAACCCTAAGGAATAATCTAGACTTTATAATTTTCTATTTAGCTACCACCTATAGCTACAAGTGTACTATACAATGTGAGATTGCAAAAAAATCTTACATTAAAAAACAATTACATTTGTTCCATTAATATCTGAGCCATACGTACAAAATGTAAAGATAATAATGTTTTGTAAAGCTTTTCTCATTTTTTGACTTCCTGAAGCTTTTGCTATGTCAGCAGCATTCTTTCTTTTCATCAGAAAGTATTGAATACTGCCCTGAGGGTGTATGCAGCCTTCCACAAAGTAGAAAAACAAATTGAGCAAGCATTAAAAAAGGCAAGCCAAGCAAGTCAGATACATATAATGGCACATGTCAGACAGATAAACAGTTGATGGCAAGACTCCTTTCATGATTTTCCCTGATGTGGGGTTTAGTATTGGCTCAAGCCCATATGACTTAGAGAATATAACTTTACTTTTGCATTTTTTGATTTAAAAACAGACTATTAATTAAAATGTAAACTGAAGCTTAGTGCCTTGGGGTAGATTAATGTAGCCACATTCAATCAGATGAATGTAGAGAACCGATATCCCTACATTAATGGCAGGGATATGGCTTCCCTTTCTCCCAATATCCTACACAGCTGTGGAATAGTTTGCACTCGGGACGTATGATTTCACCCTATAGAGCCAGAGAGAGAACTGAGCTCATTAACATTTGGTTGTTTGTTGCATATCGTCCAAGTAACATTCTAGAAACATGAAGAATTTGTGGTAACATGCACGAGCATATGCACTCTAAGCAAACAGCTCTGTGGTATAATAATTCACTTGTCACTTCACATCAGGATCAATTCTTTAATAAATGACCATTTTTTCTGAACTGATCAAAACTAGCATGCAAATTTCCACAGTGTCTTCCCAAGAAGAAAAATAATGGAAGTGCTTGTGCAACTAATATTTTATCCGTGTCCATGAGCAATAATTTGAAACAAATATTTATTGTGTTACCATGACATAGTCTTTATTTCTATACATATATGTACATATGTATGAGGTAATAAAGATAAGCAGATGGTTCCACAGAGCCAAATAATATCTGTCCCAAAATTATATGGCTTCTAAAACTTTGTGCCATACATGAATTCTGATATTAGATCAGATTACGTCTGTCTCAGGCTCTCCTGGCACAAGCTAATTACTCTGTTTTGCTGGTGTTCTGCAAAGTACCCAAGTGCTTTGAAGTGTCAACATTATTTTTTTTTTTTTTTGCTGCTGCTGCTGCTGCTGCTGCATTTCTTAAATATTATAAGAGATCTTGATTTATCTCATTTATGAAAGATTTCAATCCACCAAATACTAAAACTGACTAGTGGCATTATCCTCATTTTTCCCTGAAATTATAAAATAAACACAGAAGAGTCTATGGTATTTTGTTAATAGACAAAGGTAAGTTTTGCATTTTGCAACAAAATACCTAGAGATTACATTGTAGGTCTGGATCATGTCAGGGAAGCTCTTACACAAGATTTAAGAGTGGTGTGGGAAAGAAATACAAATATTCATGGGCTAGTAATTTTCTCATAGCCTCAAGTTCAAGATTTCTGCAATGCAACACACACAAACAGAACAGTAGTTGTTTGTTCTTAAAAATAAAAAAAAGCAAAACAACAACACTCCTCCAAGTACTAAAGCGATATGATTTGTTTGTTTGCTCTGTTTTTTTATGTAGGTTCCACGCCCAGCGTGGAGCCAAATGTGGGGTGTGAACTCACAACCTTAAGATCCAGATCTGAGCTGAGATCAAGAGTCGGATGCTTAACCAACTGAACCACCCAGGTGCCCCCATGATAAGAAATTTTTAAAAAGTATTCTACATATAAGAAGCTCAGGATCTAAAGGTAAATAAGACATATAAAAACAATATCAAGAAGTAGAAAGTATTAAGTAAATTAATAGAAGTATAGATAAGATGGTAAAAGTTCAAAAAAGTAAAAACTAATTTTCTACTAAAATGGGGTTCAGAAAAATCTTCAGCTAGAAAGTAACATTTTTGGTGATCTAAAATTAAATTTCAAAAAGTGGGAATTGGTAAAGAAGAGAGCAAGTTGATAGAGATTAAAATGTGAGGCAAATGTAGAGAACAGTATCTTAAACTGATGCACACAATTACAGAGCCTAAGGAGGAAAGGAATTATGTAGGAAAGTATGTTCACGTATTAGACAATTTATTGTTAAGCCTTTGAGAAATGAAATAGTGTCTCACATTTCTTAGCCTTACATACTTCTAAATAGTTCAATCCCTACATTTTTCTAAACAAGGGTAGGGATTCCAGAACTAACATGCAGATTGGCTTTCAGTTGACATCACTCAGCTTCACCTCTAATGCAGGCCTGATTCCCCTCAATGTTGGATTTGAAAGGAGAGTCCAACAGAGCTTTCATGGAGATCCGCTGCATTTCCCCAGGAGGTATCTTCAGGCACAGGGATGCTCATGGTGGTGTAGGTGATTGCAAAGTTCTGCTGGATCTATCCCATTTGCTCACAGTTTTAGTTTCCATAGCTTGGGGCTAGCCTCAACCAGAGGTTTTGCCAAGCAAGTCCCAATTCTGGTAATACGAGGTCATCTTCCTGTGTTTCAAATGGGATATTCAAAAGTCCTCCTAGTCTAAAATTGCTAGAGATAGGTGACTTCAACCCTGTGACAAAACTTTGATATTACCAGACTTGTAGAATGGAAAAGTTCCAATAAACTGTATGAACATTTGTTTCTAAAAAAGGTATTGTTTTGCTTGACTGGCTCTCTTGCATTTAGTTGATCTGTAGATGGCAGCTTCATCAAAGATCCTGAACCCCATTCCAGAAAGGGTTATCATGAAGCCTGGCTTAATCCCTTTTTTTTTTTTTTTCCATCTGCCTAACCTCCAAGGAAATCTATTTTTTAGCTATTATTTTCTGGACTGTCTGGAAGATGGTCATTTCTTCCACTTGCATTCAATGTGGTTATAGTAATTTCAGGGTTGTATCTATGAGGAAGGATGTAGCCCATTTCTATGAAGTTGTGTCCGTACAACCACACACACTGCTATGTATCCAAAATCCAGAGATAGTCAGTCTTGTAGAATTTCAAAGTTAGTTGATCAATACTCTTTCATTGTAATCACTTGCTTTGCATTTTAAAAGATGCAGAACTGTTTACAAACAAAACATTAGGCGTAAGCACTTCAACTTCATTAAAGGTCAGAGAGAGGGAGGCCACTGGGAAGTGACAGCTCTTAGATCCCTGAGGCGCCATGTTGAAACTCTGAATGAAGCTGCTCAGTGTCATATTTTTTCCTCCAGTTATTGCAGGAATTGCCAAAGCTCCTGCCTCAACCAATCTAAGCTTCATTGTGGTGGCAACTTTGCAGGGTGTTTCTTCCAGTTGGGTGACTGGGGGGCACAGTCACAACCTGTATAAACTTTAGGGTTCTCAAACAAGACGTCTTTCATATAGTCAAGAAGGATGGTTCAGGCCTGTGGTGGGTTCTCCGCTGGACCTGGGGCTCCTCTTCCAAGTCCCACTGATTGCCATGACTCCAGCACACACAGCTTGTAGGGAGGCAGCAAAGGGAGACCATACCTGAACCAATGGGACTCCCAACCTAGTGGATGCAAGTACTGTTTTATTTCCTGTAACAAAAGTTTTGGGTTTTGTTTTTGTTTTTGTTTTTTATGTAAAACTACTTTATTATTACAAAACCAACAAGCTTTGGGTATTTTATCTCAGGGCTGGGAAGAAGTACAGGGTGAAGATATCATAGTGCTGATCCAAAAGAATTACTCAAATACTCTCTGCCTCCTCCACCTGCCCAGGGCTGCTCTGCTGTCTTCCAAGAACCCTTCCTCCAGAAATGCAAGTACAAATCTCAGTGCAGCTAATTCCAGAACTTGAAAAATAAACAAAATAGTTTTTAAGAGCCATTAGGTTCCCCTTTCCCCGTTTTTGCAGAGAGCAGGACTGAAACAGACCAACTGGATTTGGCTTCACCGCATGAAGCTTGGGGTCTGGGGGGCAAGGGAAGTCCTGCGGGATGGGACCCCTGGTTGAGCGCTGTGCAGGGCAGGCTGGGCTTTTGTTAACGCACTTCATTACCTGGCATTGTTTTATCACTGTGATGACCCACCCAGACCATTTGCAGGTAGCTTTCCTGATTTCTGCCCTGCGGCACAGCTGAGTCCTGTTGTTACGTTATTCCCTACAAACCGGACCTGAAGGAAAAGCCCCACCCCCACCTCCACCCCCACCCCCAGGCCCCCACCCCTACCTCCCACCTCCCACCTGAAAACGCATCCTGACATCTAGTGTGGATCTTCTCACTTAGCACCAGAACTTCCAAAGCTAGCTTCTTGCTTCCCGTTCAGGATCTGATACGTAAGAACTAAATAATGAACAACATAAAGGTAGGAAAAACCATCAGTACCAGGAAGCATGAACCTGAACTCTGATAATGGTAGTTGAGAATGGGGAGAAATTGTGGCAGATGAGAATGGAAGACTCGAGACAGAACCTGGAATATTTCTGACTTTGGGGGAGTAGGAGGCAAATAAATAACGTCTGAGATGATTTGACTAGGCAATTAGAAACCTAGACCTACCAAAAATGAGACTCTAAGGAGGAGTAAGATGGAGTGGAAAGTCATCCTGATATTTTAAATTCATTGTGTTTGTGTGATCCGCAGGAAATCTGCCTAGAGATAATAGTCTCTATTCAAAAATTGGAAATAGGCTCCAAAAGGAGTCCTAGCTGAAGATCTAAATTTTGAATTTTGCTCAAAAAGTGGTTATAAGAGAGGTCACGTAATGCCAAAAGGTTGTAAAGAAAAGAAGACTGGACGGAATGATCGGAAAGAACAATATTATAGGAGGGAAAGATTGCTAAGAACGTCTTGTATCCTCTTTGGGGATGGTTTAGTAAAGTTAACAAGACAAAATTCAGGAAGGATTAGTATTAAATAGTGAGGAAGAAGAGTACCTTCTCACTAATCTACTTGTTTCATTGACAGTGATTATAGCAGTTTTTATATATATGCATAATTACGTATATAGGAGTATATGCTACACTATTTATAATTTCAAAATTATATGTAAATACATGAATATATAATATACACTTTATATGTGAGTATATTATCCATATTTTCATATGTAGTCTTTACAAAAAAAATTACAGAGTGAAAATAATTTATTTCCATTTTAAAAATGACTTATTTGGTATAGCATTACATCCAAACGATTTTTAAGTAGTTATGTCTTTGAAGTAGTTGTGTACTTGTGAACATTCAAAACCTGGGTCTTCCAAAGAGAATGTGATTCTTCCTTAAAAAAAAAAAAAAAAAAAAGAGATCTTATTGAACCAGATGTGCAAACTTTGCATACATTTGGAGCAGAGGAGTAGGGTTTTTACATATCCTTATTTCCATAACTATATTTACAATCGACAGTGTTGTATTATAAATTTCTGACAAAGAAGCTGTTTTTGAAAACATTTGCAGTAAAACTACTAAACAAAACATGTCCCATCACATGTGCAAGAGATAAAGTGTATTGTAACATATGTTGTTAGCAAATAAATCTCTCATGACATTTATGGGTATATAAAGATGATATATCATCTTGAGAAAATAACTCACTCAAACCATGATAATATGAGTTATCTTATTTCTAAATGAACCTAATCTGTAATAATCAACCCATGACCTCTGAAAAACACTTTATACATCTCTAGAATTATGCGAAGACCAAGCAGAAAATTTCTAACAAATAAGACACTGTTTGAACATGGAAGCAAAATACTGCTCAAATAACCTGTCCTCATTTGTGTGACTGGTAGTTTCAAGCAGGAGCATGCTAGTGCCATATATGTTATCAGGATGTGCTCACCTGTTTAAGAATTGGAAACCAAGTTTTAACTTTCTTTTAATATTCCCGGTTTGGTAAGCATGGTGAGCTTGATTTTGCCAGGTGCAATATAGTGGTTTTCAATTGATAAACAGTTTTATTGCTTAACTTGTATCAACATGCTTTCTTTTCACACTAGGACCCTGAGAGACTAATGCTGTTGCAGAGTGTCTATGGATTAAAAATGGCCACCTGGAATGCCTGGGTGGCACAGTCATTTAGGCATCTGACTGAGTTTCGACTCTGGTCATGATCTCAGGGTGGTGGGATCAAGTCCCATGTCCGGCTCCACACTCAGCATGGAGTCTGCTCATGATTCTTTCTCCCTCTCCCTCTGACCCTTGCCCTCCCTCTAAAAATTAATAAATAAATCTTTAAAAAAATAAAAATGGCTACCCAGTAATGCTATCATGAAATCTAGGAGTTACCTTGCTTTTAAATCTCTCTACTTCTCTCTATCACATTTCCACCTAAGCCATCAGCATCTCTTTCATGGAATGTGCCTTTCTCTCCTTTGTTGAATTATTTTGAATTACATCACTTTATGGTCAGAAAGGAAACATTCTTTAAAATCTCTATGTACCAAAAAAAATAAAAAATAAAAATAAAATCTCTATGTACCGTATATGCTTTGTTGACCAAAACACACAAAAAAAAATTAAATATTAAGGGATAGCATTAGATTATTCAGATGCTCTGTCTTTACTTTTTTTTTTTTTTTTTTTTTTGGCTATTTAAACTGTCAGATCCTGAGAGAAGGATATTACCATCCCTCACTGTGTTTGCAGACCTATAAACACGTGCTTATGTTTCAAAAAGTTCTTAATTTACATGTGTTTCTGCTCTGATGTTTCCCAATTTTTGGTCTCTTGACCTGTCTTGGGCTGTGAGCATTTCCCTCATGTCTTTAGCTGAGCATCTAGTGCATGTGTGTGAGAACATTATCCAACACTGGTAAAGAATCACTGGAAAAGAACAATTAGCTCAGTTTCTGGAACGCAAAGACATAAGTAATTCATTCAGAATAGAAAAAACTTGTGATATATATATATTTTAAAATATTTGATTTATTTATTCATGAGAGACACAGAGAGAGAGAGAGGCAGAGACGCAGGGAGAGGGAGAAGCAGGATCCATGCAGGAAGCCTGATGTGGGACTTGATCCCAGGGCTCCAGGATCATGCCCTGAGCAGAAGGCAGACGCTTAACTGCTGAGCCACCCAGGCGTCCCAAAATTGCAATATATTGACCAACAGGTAGAGTACTCAGAAGAGTACTACCTTAGTAGTGAAGTAAAATTAGCCTTAGTCTGGAGGCTTCTCTGAAACTGGCACTCTGACAGCAAAAGTTAAAAAGGGAAATTATAACTGGAGGGTATTATACTGAGCAAAATAAGTCAATCAACGAAAGACAATTATATGGTATCACTCATATGAAGAATATAAGAAACAGTGTAGAGGATCATAGGGGAAGGGAGGGAAAAACAATGGGAAGAAATCAGAGAAGGAGACAAACCATGAGAGACTCTTAACTGTGGAAAGAAACTGAAGTTTGTTGTAAGGGAGGTGGGTAGGGGGATGGGATGGCAGGTGATGTAATGAGCACTGGGTTTGATATGCAACTGATGTATTACTGAATTCTGCATCGAGAACTAATACTGTTCTATATGTTGGCTAATTAATTTACATTTAAAAAAATAAAGGGAAATTATATATATTTCACTGTTTAATATGTAGTTATATTTAGCTTAAATTCTAAAATCAATCAGTATAATTTATCATATTGAAAGAATAATAGAATAATAAATTACATATGATCAACTTAACAGAAGAACAGTGTTTGACAAAATCCAGCCTTCATTCATGATAAAGACTATCAACAATTTAGAGATAGAAGGAAAACATCTCAGTGAGATAACATGCATCTCTTTAAGTAATTTGCTTTCACTACTTTACTACTTCAATTTAATATTATACTGGAGACTGTTGCCAGTAAATAAGTAAGGCAGCAGCAGCAACAACAACAAATTATAATAGCTTAGAAAATAAGTATTAAAACTGCCTTTGCTTACTGATGCAATGACTATTTAACAAAGTCACATGATTTAAGATGTCAATATTAAAATATCAGTTGTATTTCTATGTAGTAGAATCAAACAATTCAAAATGAAGTTTTTAAAAAGGCTCTAATAACATCAAAAAAGGTAAAATTTTTAGGAATAAAGTTTGCAGAAAACATGAAAGATGTCAATATCACTGAAAAATAAAAACATTTGTTACAGAAATTAAAGATGATCTGAATAAATGGAAGTAACTACAATGTTCATAAAATATATTTTCAGATCCAAATAATTTAGTTATACATCGAACAAATTCTTAAATTCTAAACAGCTTTTTTTTTTTTTAGAAATTTGTGTTGATTTTGAGATAATTTATTTGCAGACCTAACAAAGTCCTAATAAAAATCCTAACTAGTTTTTTTCTGTCAAAACTGAGTTATTATTATATAATTTCCACAGAAATGCAAAGGACATGAAAAAGCCAAAAAAAATCTTGGAAGAGGTAAACTAATAAAGGACGATAATTTGGATAGTGTAGTATTGGCATCAAGGTAGACAAATAGATTAATATACCAAAGAAAGACTTCAGATATATAACTATGTACAAATCAAATTTTTTTCAGCAAAGGCACCAAATAAAGTCTCTTAACAAGTGGTACTTGAGCAACTGATTAAGTCTACAGGATGAAAAAAGAATCTCATCCTTTTCCTCACATCATAAGCCAAAATTAATTTGAGATAATATGTAGACCTAAACCTAAAAGCTAAAACTGCACAGCTTCTATAGGAAAATTAGGTGATAGCTTGTCAGAATATGGAAAAGCACTACACTAAAAGAATTAATAAATTCAACTTGATGAACTCTAAAAGTCATTCCTCATCAAAAGACGCTGTTAACACTTTTTTCTTATGCCCTTATTTTTGTTGAAATATATTTGACTTATAACACTGTATAAGTTTAATGTGTACAACATCTTGATTTGATATACCCATATATTGTAATATAATTGTCATTGCAGTCATGTCATACCTCCATCATGTCGCAAAATTATCATTTCTCTGTTCTGGTGGTAATAATTACTATCTGGTTTCTTAGCAAGTTGGATGATTATAATCAGGTATTGAGTCTACTCACTATGCCGAGTATTAAATCTCTTCATATTGTATTACAGAGTATTGCATCATCTTTCAAGTAGGTAGAAATGAAATCTAAAGACTCCATCTTTGTAGGCTTTTTTTTTAACTTTTCATGGAACACAGTTGAATATTCAGAGTTTTTCATTTTCTGATAATGACAAGGAGAAAAATATAAACAGAAGTATTCACTTCATAATTATTAGATGAATCAGATGATGAATGCAAAAAGATACACTACACCACATGATAATGGTAAAATTGATAGTATAAAAATTCAGAGCAATTACTGAGTGAAAGATATATGTCTAAAGAAAAAAAATGTGGTATTCTTTTTTTTATATAATAAATTTATTTTTTATTGGTGTTCAATTTACCAACATACAGAATAACACCCAGTGCTCATCCCGACAAGTGCCCCCCTCAGTGCCTGCCACCCAGTCACCCCCACCCCCTGCCATCCTTCCCTTCCAGCACCCCTAGATCGTTTCCCAGAGGTAGGAGTATTTATGTTCTGTCTCCCTTTCTGATATTTCCCACACATTTCTTCTCCCTTCCCTTATATTCCCTTTCACTATTATTTATATTCCCCAAATGAATGAGAACATACACTGTTTGTCCTTCTCCGACTGACTTACTTCACTCAGCATAATACCCTCCAGTTCCATCCACGTTGAAGCAAATGGGTATTTGTTGTTTCTAATGGCTGAGTAATATTCCATTGCATACATAGACCACATCTTCTTTATCCATCGTCTTTCGATGGACACCGAGGCTCCTTCCACAGTTTGGCTATCGTGGCCATTGCTGCTATAAACATCGGGGTGCAGGTGTCCTGGCATTTCAATGCATCTGAATCTTTGGGGTAAATCCCCAACAGTGCTATTGCTGGGTCGTAGGGCAGGTCTATTTTTAACTCTTTGAGGAACCTCCACACAGTTTTCCAGAGTGGCTGCACCAGTTCACATTCCCACCAACAGTGTAAGAGGGTTCCATTTTCTCTGCATCCTCTCCAGCATTTGTGGTTTCCTGCCTTGTTAATTTTCCCCATTCTCACTGGTGTGAGGTGGTATCTCATTGTGGTTTTGTTTTGTATTTCTCTGATGGCAAATGATGCAGATCATTTTCTCATGTGCATGTTGGCCATGTCTATGTCTTCCTCTGTGAGATTTCTCTTCATGTCTTTTGCTCATTTCATGATTGGATTGTTTGTTTCTTTGGTGTTGAGTTTAATAAGTTCTTTATAGATCTTGGAAACTAGCCCTTTATCTGATACGTCATTTGCAAATATCTTCTCCCATTCTGTAGGTTGTCTTTTAGTTTTGTTGACTGTATCCTTTGCTGTGCAAAAGCTTCTTATCTTGATGAAGTCCCAATAGTTCATTTTTACTTTTGTTTCTTTTGCCTTCGTGGATGTATCTTGCAAGAAGTTACTGTGGCTGAGTTCAAAAAGGGTGTTGCCTGTGTTCTCCTCTAGGATTTTGATGGAATCTTGTCTCACATTTAGATCTTTCATCCATTTTGAGTTTATCTTTGTGTATGGTGAAAGAGAGTGGTCTAGTTTCATTCTTCTGCATGTGGATGTCCAATTTTCCCAGCACCATTTATTGAAGAGACTGTCTTTCTTCCAATGGATAGTCTTTCCTCCTTTATCGAATATTAGTTGACCATAAAGTTCAGGGTCTACTTCTGGGTTCTCTATTCTGTTCCACTGATCTATGTGTCTGTTTTTGTGCCAGTACCACACTGTCTTGATGACCACAGCTTTGTAGTACAACCTGAAATCTGGCATTGTGATGCCCCCAGCTATGGTTTTCTTTTTTAAAATTCCCCTGGCTATTCGGGGTCTTTTCTGATTCCACACAAATCTTAAAATAATTTGTTCTAACTCTCTGAAGAAAGTCCATGGTATTTTGATAGGGATTGCAATAAACGTGTTTATTGCCCTGGGTAACATGGACATTTTCACAATATTAATTCTTCCAATCCATGAGCATGGAATATTTTTCCATCTCTTGGTGTCTTCCTCAATACCTTTCAGAAGTGTTCTATAGTTTTTAGGGTATAGATCCTTTACCTCTTTGGTTAGGTTTATTCCTAGGTATCTTATGCTTTTGGGTGCAATTGTAAATGGGATTGACTCCTTAATTTCTCTTTCTTCAGTCTCATTGTTAGTGTATAGAAATGCCACTGATTTCTGGGCATTGATTTTGTATCCTGCCACGCTACCAAATTGCTGTATGAGTTCTAGCAATCTTGGGGTGGAGACTTTGGGTTTTCTATGTAGAGTATCATGTCATCGGTGAAGAGGGAGAGTTTGACTTCTTCTTTGCCAATTTGAATGCCTTTAATGTCTTTTTGTTGTCTGATTGCTGAGGCTAGGACTTCCAGTACTATGTTGAATAGCAGTGGTGAGAGTGGACATCCCTGTCTTTTCCTGATCTTAAGGGAAAGGCTCCCAGTGCTTCCCCATTGAGAATGATATTTGCTGTGGGCTTTTTGTAGATGGCTTTTAAGATGTTGAGGAATGTTCCCTCTATCCCTACACTCTGAAGAGTTTTGATCAGGAATGGATGCTGTATTTTGTCAAATGCTTTCTCTTCATCTAATGAGAGAATCATATGGTTCTTGGTTTTTCTCTTGCTGATATGATGAATCACATTGATTGTTTTACGAGTGTTGAACCAGCCTTGTGTCCCAAGGATAAATCCTACTTGGTCATGGTGAATAATTTTCTTAATGTATTGTTGGATCCTATTGGCAAGTATCTTGTTAAGAATTTTTGCATCTGTGTTCATCAGGGATATTGGTCTGTAATTCTCCTTTTTGGTGGGGTCTTTGGTTTTGGAATTGAAGTGATACTGGCCTCATAGAACGCATTTGGAAGTACTCCATCTCTTTCTATCTTTCCAAACACCTTTAGGAGAATATGTATGGTTTCTTCTTTAAACGTTTGATAGAATTCCCCTGGGAAGCCATCTGGCCCTGGACTTTTGTGTCTTGGGAGGTTTTTGATGACTGCTTCAATTTCCTCCCTGGTTATTGGCCTGGTCAGGTTTTCTATTGCTTCCTGTTCCAGTTTTGGTAGTTTGTGGCTTTCCAGGAATGCGTCCATTTCTTCTAGATTGCCTAATTTATTGGCGTATAGCTGTTCATAATATGTTTCTAAAATCGTTTGTATTTCCTTGGTGTTGGTAGTGATCTCTCCTTTCTCATTCATGATTTTATTAATTTGAGTCTTCTCTCTCTTCTTTTTAATAAGGCTAGCTAATGGTTTATCTATCTTATTAATTCTTTCAAAGAACCAACTCCTGGTTTTGTTGATCTGTTCCACAGTTGTTCTGGTCTCGATTTCGTTGAGTTCTGCTCAAATCTTAATTAACTCTTCTGCTGCGTGTAGGATCTATTTGCTGTTTTTTCTCTAGCTCCTTTATGTGTAAGGTTAGCTTTTGTATTTGAGTTCTTTCCAGTTTTTGAATGGATGCTTGTATTACGATGTATTTCCCCCTTAGGACTGCTTTTGCTGCATCCCAAAGATTTTGAACGGTTGTATCTTCATTCTCATTAGTTTCCATGAATCTTTTTAATTCTTCCTTAATTTCCTGGTTGACCCTTTCATCTTTTAGCAGGATGGTCCTTAACCTCCACGTGTTCGAGGTCCCTCCAAACTTCTTGTTGAAATTTAGTTCTAATTTCAAGACATTATGGTCTGAGAATATGCAGGGGACGATCCCAATCTTTTGGTATCGGTTCAGACCCGATTTGTGACCCAGTATGTGGTCTATTCTGGAGAAAGTTCCACGTGCACTTGAGAAGAATGTGTATTCAGTTGAGTTTGGATGTAAAGTTCTGTAGATATCTGTGAAATCCATCTGGTCCAGTGTATCATTTAAAGCTCTCGTTTCTTTGGAGATGTTGTGCTTAGAAGACCTATCGAGTATAGAAAGAGCTAGATTGAAGTCACCAAGTATAAGTGTATTATTATCTAAGTATTTCTTCACTTTGGTTATTAATTGATTTAAATATTTGGGGGCTCCCACATTTGGGGCATAAATATTGAGGATTGTTAAGTCCTCTTGTTGGATAGATCCTTTAAGTATGAGATAGTGTCCCTCTTCAGCTCTCACTACAGTCTTCGGGGTAAATTTTAGTTTATCTGATATAAGGATGGCTACCCCTGCTTTCTTTTGAGGACCATTCGAATGGTAAATGGTTCTCCAACCTTTTATTTTCAGGCTGTCGGTGTCCTTCTGTCTAAAATGAGTCTCTTGTGGACAGCAAATAGATGGGTCCTGCTTTTTTATCCAGTCTGACACCCTGTGCCTTTTGATTGGGTCACTAAGCCCGTTCACGTTCAGAGTTACTATTGAGAGATATGAGTTTAGTGTCATCATGATATCTATTCAGTCCTTGTTTTTGTGGATTGTTCCACTGAACTTCTTCTTAAAGGGGAATTTTAAGAGTCCTCCTTAAAATTTCTTGTAGAGCTGGTTTGGAGGTCACATATCCTTTGAGGTCACATATTCTTTCAGTTGCTGCCTGTCTTGGAAGCTCTTTATATCTCCTTCCACTCTGAATGAGAGCCTTGCTGGATAAATATTCTTGGTTGCATGTTCTTCTCATTTAGGACCCTGAATATATCCTGCCAGCCCTTTCTGGCCTGCCAGGTCTCTGTGGAGAGGTCTGCTGTTACCCTAATACTCCTCCCCATAAAAGTCAGGGATTTCTTGTCTCTTGCTGCTTTAAGGATCTTCTCTTTATCTCTGGAATTTGCAAGCTTCACTATTAGATGTCGAGGTGTTGAAAGGTTTTTATTGATTTTAGGGGGGGATCTCTCTATTTCCTGGATCTGAATGCCTGTTTCCCTTCCCAGATTAGGAAAGTTTTCAGCTAGGATTTGTTCAAATACATATTCTGGCCCTCTGTCCCTTTCGGCGCCCTTAGGGACCCCAATTAAACGTAGGTTTTTCTTCCTCAGGCTGTCGTTTATTTCCCTTAATCTATCCTCATGGTCTTTTAATTGTTTGTCTCTTTTTTCCTCAGTTTCCCTCTTTGCCATCAACTTGTCTTCTATGTCACTCACTCGTTCTTCCACCTTGTTAACCATCATCGTTAGGACTTCTAGTTTGGATTGCATCTCATTCAATTGATTTTTAATTTCTGCCTGATTGGATCTAAATTCTGCAGTCATGAAGTCTCTTGAGTCCTTTATGCTTTTTTCTTGAGCCACCAGTAGCTGTATAATAGTGCTTCTGAATTGGCTTTCTGACATTGAACTGTAATCCAGATTTTGTAACTCTGTGGGAGAGAGAACTGTTTCTGATTCTTTCTTTTGAGGTGAGGTTTTCCTTCTAGTCATTTTGCTCAGTGCAGAGTGGCCAAAAGCAAGTTGTATTGGGAAAAGGAGAAAAAGAGAGGAGAGAAAGAAGGAAAGAAAAGAGAAAAAGAAAAAAGGAAGAAAAAAAGAAAAAAGAAGAAGAAAAAGGGAAAGAAAAAGAAAGAAATGAAAAAAAGGAGGTGGGGGAAGCAAACAAATCAAAAAGAAAAAAAAAAAAAACGGGGGCGAGTATCTTCTGATTCTGTATACCTTAAGCCCCTCGACTTCCCCTGGAAATTGTCCGTCTCGCTGGTCTTCTGGGGGAGGGGCCTGCTGTGCTGATTTTCAGGTGTTAGCACTTGGGGGAGCTGCTCTGGAATTTGCAAGCTTCACCAAGCCCCTGCCTGGTGCAGGGCTCAGTGGGGGTTGTTTACCCCGTGAGGCCCCAGGAGGAACAACCGCAGTGGCGGGGCCAGCTCTGGAGCCCTGGAGTCAGCCCCCGCAGGAACCACGGAGCTCTCCTCTGCAGGGCCTGGAGGCTCTGGGGCGGGGCCGCTGATCTGCTCAGCTCGGGCAGGAGCGTCCTTGCTGTCCTGGGCCCTCCCGGCCTCTGTCTGTCCCGGGGGAGGCCGGATCCTGGGCTGTGTCCCGGCACCCAGTGCTCCGGGGCCTGCGCTGTTGGATTCGCGCTCCCGCCCCGCAGCCCCCTCCGCGGAGCCGCCCCCGAGCCCCCCGAGCTGCTCCGGGTCCCGCCGGGCGCTGCAGCCCTTAGGGAGCTCGGCGCACTCTCCCGGGGCGCAGGTCCCTGTTACTGTCCCCGGGAGCCCGAGGGCATCCCCGCCCTCCTGGGTCCTGCTCCACCTCCCTGCGAGCCCCTTTCCGCCCGGGAAGGTCGGTGCAGCTCCTGCTCCTCCGGGACGGGGCTCTCCTGTCCTGGGGACACTCGCCCCGGCCTCAGCCCGGCTCCTCGCGGGGCCCCTCCCCCTCGGAGGCCTTTTGTTTCTTTATTTCTTTTCCCCCGTCTTCCTGCCTTGGTAGAAGCGCGAACTCTTCTCACTGTAGCGTTCCAGCTGGTCTCTCTTTAAATCTCAGGCCTAATTCGTAGATTTTCAGGATGATCTGAAGGTTATCTAGGTAATTTGGTGGGGACAGGTGACTTGGGGACCCTACTCTTCCCCCATCTTGCCCCTCCTCCAAAAATGTGGTATTCTTATTTAGAACTTCTTTAAACAGGATTTCATCTCACAACGTTGCGTAATGAGAAGCTAAAACTCTTTTGTGTTCAGTGGATATGGAACAGTATTCATTCATTTCTTATGAGGTTTACACCAAAATCTACTTGATACTATTATTAGCACACAAATGCTGGTGTGGGGCAGCCCCGGTGGCGCAGCGGTTTAGCGCCGCCTGCAGGCCGGGGTGTGATCCTGGAGACCGAGGATTGAGTCCCACATCAGGCTTCCTGCATGGAGCCTGCTTCTCCCTCTGCCTGTGTCTCTGCCTCTCTCTTTGCTCTCTCTGAATGAATAAATAAATAAATCTTTAAAAAAAAATGCTGGTGTGTAAACAAAATGAGTTGGAAGAAAATAAATGTAGATGTGAGACTGGTGTTTCTACTTCTACAAAAGAAAATATAAAGTTATTATGAATCAAATAAGACTATTCTTGCTTTAACAAAATTATGAGCCATCAAATTTCCCAAGAGCATTGAGTCTTCATGGTGCAAGTTCAAGAAGAACCTGAAGTAATGATACCTGTTTGAGATGTACTTGAAATTTGGAATTAGAACTTACAAGATGGATACATTCCTGCTTCAGGAATGATGGTTGAAAAGCAGTTTATGAAACATTAGGAACATATAGTTCTAAATTAGAAAAATAAGGAATAAAATTGGGATTATTTTTGCTTACATCCTTACTAATACTTCTGATGAAGTTGTTTTCACTATCTTTTTTTTTACTCCTATAACTTATTTGTCAAATGACAAAATAACAAATAAACATTCTATTGTCTGAACATGAAAAGACACTCAATATCATTAGTCATCAGGGAAATGCAAATCGAAACCATGCAAAGATATCACCTCATACCAGTCAAAATGGCTAGTATCACAAAGACAAGAAATAATAAGTGTTGATGAGGATGTAGAGAAAGGGAACCCTCATCTATCATTGGTGGGGATGTACATTTGTGCAACCACTGTGAAACACAGTGTGGAGTTTCCCCAAAAAATTAAACATAGAAATGCCGTTTGATCCAGTAATGCCACCACTGGCTATTTACTCCAAGAAAATAAAAGCAGTAATTTGAAAAGATAGATGCACTCTTATGTTTATTGCAGCATTATTTACAATAGCCAAAGTATGGAAGCAGCCCAAACATCCATCCGTAGATGAATGGATAAAGAAGATTAGACATATATAGATATACACACATACACATTACAATGGAATACTACTTGGCCATTAAAAAATGAGATCGTGCCATTTGCAACAACATGGATGGATCTAGGAGTTATTATGCTAGATGAAATAAGTCAAACAGAGAAAGACAAGTGCCATATAATTTCCTTATATGTAGAATCTAAAAAAATAAACAGGCTAGTAAAAACAGAGAACAGCTGGTAGCTGCCAGAGGGAAGATGGGTCAAGGGATGGGCAATATATGAAGGGAATTAAGATGTAAAACTTCCATTCATCCCATAAACAAGTCACAAAGATGAAAATACAACATAGGGAATACAGTCAACAATATTGTAATGACATTGTATGGTGACAGATGGTGACTACACAGCACAGAGTAATGTATAGAATTCTCAAATCAACATGTTGTACACCTGAAATTAATGTAGCATTGCATGTCAATTATATTTCAATAATAAATGTTTAAAAACATCTTTTATCTAAAAGACCTTGTATAGAATATTGTTTTTTCCTCAAAAATATTTGGTAGAATTTGCTTTCAAACCATATGAACATGAAGTTTCTCTGCTATATTTTCCACTGGGTTTACTAAAATATAATTTACATCTAACATTTTGTCAGTATAAGATATACAATGTGATCATTTGATAAATGTATATATTGCAAAATGATTACCAAAATAAGGTTATTTATCACCTCACATAATTACCACTTTGGTTTTTTGTGGCAAGAATATTTAAGACCTACCTTTTTGGCAACTTTCAAACTTACAGTATCATACTGTTAACTATTGGGCACTATGTAGCACATTAGGTTCTCAGAACTTATTCATCTTACAACTGGAATTTGTACGCTTTGACTGACAATTTCCCATTTTTCCTACCCTCCCAGATTCTGGCATCTGCTCTTCTAAATTCTCTGTTTCTGTGAATTTGGCTTTTTCAGGTTCTGTCTGTAAAATCATACAGTATTTTTGTTTTTCTGTTTGACTTATTTCACCTAGCATAATGCCCTCAAGATCTATCCATATTGTCTCAAATGGCAAAGTTTCCTTCTTTTTTATGGCTGAATAGTATTCCAACATATTTATATGTGTGAGTGTGTATATATAATATATATGTATTTGTATATGTGTATATGTATTCACACACGTACATACCACATTTTCTTCATTCACTCATCTGGTGACAGATATTTAGGTTGTTTCCATATCTTGACTATTGTGAATAAAACTACAGTTAACATGGAGGTGCAGGGATTTTTCAAGATAGTAATGTCTTTTTCATCATATATGCACCCAGATGTGGAATTGCAGGATCACATGGTAGATTTATTTTTAATTTTTTGAGGAACTGCTATTCTGTTTCTTTGGTGACTGCACCAATTTATATCCCACCAACAGTGCACAAGGGTTCTCTTTTCTCCACACCCTCACCAATACTTATTTCTAGTCTTTTCGATAATAACCATTTTAACAGATGTGATATCTCATTGAGACTCTTATATTCATTTCCATGACAGTTAGTAGTGATTAGTGTCTTTTCATGTACCATTTGGCCTATTGTATGTCTTCCCTAGGAAAATGTCTATTCAGATCTTCTGCTCATCAGATTATTGGAGATTTTTTGCTACTGAGTTGATTGAGTTTTTTAATGTATTTTTGGTATTAACCCCTTAGCAGATATATGATCTGTGAGTGTTTTCTTCCATTTAGTTGGTTGCCTTTACATTCTGTTGATTCTTTCTGTTGTCATGCAGGAGTTTTTTAATCAATATAGTTCACTTGTTTATTTTTGCTTTTTTTTCCTTGTATTTTGGGTGTCATATCCCAAAAATACCAAGATTAATGTCAAAGAGTTTTTTCCTTATGTTTTCTTCTAGGAAATTTATGGCTTCAAGTCTTAAACTTAAGTCGTTAATGTATGACTGAGTTAATTTTTGTGAGTTGTATAAGATAGGGGTCCATTTTCATTCTTTCACATACAGCTGTCCAATTTTCCCAGCATCATTTAAAGAGACTATCCTTTCCTTACCAAGTATTTTTGACTGTCCTGTCAAATATTTAGTTGACTGTAAATGTGTGGGCTTGTTCTTGATTCTGTCCATTGAACTGTGTCTGTTTCTTTGACAGTATCATACTGTTTTGATTACTATAGCTTTGGAATATAACAGTAGTTTGAAATCAGGAAGTGTGATTTCAAGCTAGGGATGTCTCTAGCTTTGTTATTCTCTCTTTTCTTTCATTGTATATTTTTCTATTGGAGTTCGATTTGCCAACACATAGCATAACACCCAGTGCTCATCCCGTCAAGTGACCCCCTCAGTGCTTTGTTATTCTTTCTTATGATTGCTTTGGGTTTTCAGGGTTTTTATGAGTCCAATCAAATTTTCATTTTTTTCTATTTCTATTAAAAAATACCATTAGAATTTGATAGGGATTGCACTGAATCTATTGGCTTTGGGTAGTATGGGCGTTTCAACAATACTAACTCTTTTCAATACATAAACACAGATATCTTTCTATTTGTGACTTACTCAATTTCTTACATCAACATCATGCCCTGACTTTTGAAAACTGCCTTCTGGCAACTGACTGGAAAAATCCTGGCACTACTTTCATTTCCTTTCCCTCAGAGATCATTGCCCTGTACTGTCTGTTGTCCAGTATCTGAAAATACCAATCATTAAATTTGGATGAAATACATTTCCTCCTTGTAATTCAGGAAACCTTAATACTTTTAATTATCAATTTCTAGAATCAGAAGATGATGTGGCAATCACCTCTAATTGTGGTAGATAGGTTTCTTACTTTTTCTTTCTCTTCCTTTTATTATTGGCTTCTCTACATGAATTTATACTAATTCAATATTTTATTATCAATCATAGTCTTGATTTTATCAGATTTTCTCAATATAAGCCTCTTTAAGCTGTTTAGATATGTTCCTGCTAATCTCTGTGACTTCCTTGCTTCATGGCACAATAAAAAGATAACCTAACTAACCATAGAGTCCCTTCTCCCTACCTGAAATCAGCGATTTTGTTTTCCTCTTAGTAAATTTAATTGACTGTAATTCTAGGGTTTTTTCTTCCTTTTTTTCTGAATACTTATTTAGATTTTTCTTGACCCATCTGTTTCAGATGGGACAGGACTATGGATGAATTACTAGCTTCCTTTTCTTTTACTGTGGTTTGTCTGGTATTATTTATTTATTAAATGACATATATTTTGGTTTGTTTTCTGATCATTTGTTTGCTTTAGTTTGGGCTCCTCAGCCAATTCTGGGTGTTCTTGTTTTCACTTACATGTACAGTATTGTTTTTTCTGGGTGTTATTGTTTTAACTTACATGTACAGTGAAGTTTGTGCTATTAGCTTTCTCGTGGGTATGCCGAGGATGTACACTATGGAAGGTTATTTGTGCTTGGATTTTGAGAATTCTAACTTAAAGGATTGGATATTAGAATTTAGATGGTCACCATTATTCTCTCAGGATTCTTTCTTTGCCACCTCTGGAATTTCAACGGGGGTTTTGTTGTTGTTTTGTACTATTTTTGAATTATTGCAGAGTGCTCTGAAGTATTGCCTCCAAAGTGTGATATTTTCTACTTCTCATATTACTTGAAATATCACTTATCCCACCCACCTCCTCACATTATATATTTATATGTTTATTAGGTCATTAAAATTTTTCTGCCAAAAACTGAATTTATCTTTTATATTATTTCTATGTTATTCAAGAGATTGAATAGGTGAGATAGGTTGTTGGCAACAATATGTTTAAAATGTTGTATGAAACCTAATTAGTAAACCATATACCAATAGTAGTTAATAGAGCAGATTCTGATCAATTACAATATTTAAAAACTGGAACCTTTCCTTATTAAGACATCTCAAGAAAACCCTAGTTTTTTTTTTTTTTTTCATTTGTAAAACTAATGGTACTATTATAATCTCAGCATTGTTATGAAGGATCAATGAGTTACCCATGCAAACTGTATTGCCTAGCATTTAGTAAGTATTTAATAAATTTTAATAGGTATTCTTATATTCTTTGTATATAATTATCTACAACTGGACTTTACAGATTGAATTTGCAGTCACATTATTTACATTTTTTCCTTTATTCCTTTGTCTCAAAGGAATAAAATTAGAATATACTTCTTCTTGACTTAGCGCTTATACTGAACTTGTAACATTCAAGTTCAGGGCATCCAAAACATACCATACAGTGCTACATTTTTAAAATTTTATTTCCTGGAAAAAATTGCTGCATTTTGCTTTTGTATACAAGAAATAAAATGCAGTTTTGTTTTCCAACAGTAGAGAATTTTGAAAATTAAAAGTAACTTTTTAAATACTAAATGTATGTACTTTGAAAGTATGGAAATTGAAAACAGTAAAAACAAGATTGAGTATTCTTGATAATTCTTCTATACTGAGATAATAGTGGTTAGTATCTTATTGTTTCCAATTTATTTTACAGTCTTCTACATCATAGTTAAACATTTACTCCCAAATACAATTTTTGTCTTTGAATAGATTTTTAGAAGTATAATTGCAGAATCAAAGGGAATACATGCATTTCGTGCTATTGATAAGTCTTCCCAAATTGACATTTAAAAATATTGTGTCCCGTGGTATATAATTAGATTCTAATGCTTTGTATTTTTGTCAATTTTCAAAATACATATAAAAATCTTTTAAAACATGATGCAGTTTCATCTGTAGAATCATTACCAGGTAACAGAATTTCACTTAAATTAAATATTTTTTAAAATTTTAAGAAGAATTTCACTTATGTTTTGGTTTGAAATTGCTATATATTTTATTACTGAAAAATGTTATAAATGATGGATTTATAAATACATTTTTAACCTGTAAATGAAAATTAGAAAGTGACCTTATTCTAGAAGTAGCATCACATATCAAAAGAATGGATGATTCGATATAAAGTATGTGATACAATAGTAATGTTCTTCTTTATTTCTGGTTACACAGGAGATTACACTTCCCCACACGCTTGAAGTCAGGAGTGGTAATGTGACTAGTAGTTATGGCCAGTTCCCTGTAAGTAGAAGACCATCAGCTCTCCATATGAAAAATTAATAAACAAAACTATTCTGCTACATGATAAAAGACACAAAGATAAAGTCTAGATATATTAAAAATCTATCCATGAAAAACAAACAAAAAATAAAAGAGACTTCCCATATGATGTCAAAATTGGGAAGGATTTTTTAAACATTATACCAAAAAATAAAAGCTGTATGTAGGAAATAAATTTGAAATAAAAGACACTCACTGCAGAAGTGAGACCAAGAAGAAGAAAATATAATACTTGGGGAAGATATCTAAATATTTGCAACATAAGCAAAGATAAATGTATATATATGCATCTCTAGACATATATTTAAAACTTCTGTAAATTAACAAGAAAAATAACCTAAAGAAAAATATGGCTAAAGAAAATGAACAATAATGCTTATATTTCTTTTGAGACTTATTCTCTCCCTTTGTTAAGCCTTTCTCCCAATTCCTAATAACCTAAAGAAAAATATGGCTAAAGAAAATGAACAATAATTCTTATATTTCTTTTGAGACTTCTTCCATTCTCTGCCTTTGTTAAGCCTTTCTCCCAATTCCTAATATTCTTTCTTATAGTTTATAAAGATTCATAAATTCCTTCTTGTATTAATTCATCAAAGAGATATCGTTTGCCTGGTGTGTCCTAGACATCATTTAATGGCTTGGGGTACAGGCCATTTTCACTTCTTGAAGTTCTTTATTCATATAAATACTTCATGCTAACACTGAGCTCAGGAAGACCCAGTACCCAACTCGAAGGGGCACAGTTTCCAGACTATACTTGATTTTAGACAAAATATGATTCAACCGGTCGTTTGATCATTCCATATATGTTTATACTTTTTGAACAATCAGTAATCTAAACAAATCAGTGATTGGAAGATAACAAAATGTACATGAGTGGAATGGGGAAAAAATTAGATCTCCACTAATCTCCCTGGCAGTAATCTTGGTGGGTTTTTTGTTGTTGTTGTTTTGTTTTGTTTTATTCTGTTTGCAGGCTATGAATTATTGTAAATAGCCAAACTTCTAATTAGTATATCAAGAAAGACAATGTAGATATGCCACTCCAGTATTTACTCTGACTTAACAAGAATTATTGGAAAAATAAGCAAACCAACTGTTAACTCAAGTTCTCAAAGATATGTTTGCACTTAGCCCAAAACTTTAACTTCCTTTACAACTTTCTTTCTCGGACTCAGACTCCCTCCCAGGTGCTCTTCCCAGTGTACTTACTCCAAAATCAATATTAGGCCCATGCTTCTAATTTCTTCCATTTTCATTACATTATCCTATGAGGCAGTAGAAGTTACCTTATAGTTTATCTTTCTCTTTTATTTTTCTTCTGTTTAATCAAAGAACTTTTTTTTACGTTACCATTATCAATGTTCGTATGTACAGAAATAACTGAGATTTGCCTTTTATTTTTATTTATTCCACATCAATATAAGGCAGTGTATTGACCTTATGTTAAAATATGAACCATCTGTGAAAGTCACAGTTGTGAAATTGGAAACAACTTTAGTTAAAAACGTGTGAAGGGTGAGATTTTATAAAGGCCTGGCTTTTGATACATATTATGAAAAAATACATCCAAAATTAATTGTCAGTAATTCTATGCCTCTTTTCCACAGGATAGAATGTTTAAATTTTGTCAAATGAAGCATATTTTTGAAATACTTGATAAAATGAGATGCCTGCGAAAACGTTCCACAGTGTCATTCTTGGGAGTTCTTGTCATTTTCCTTCTCTTTATGAACTTGTACATTGAAGACAGCTATGTTCTGGTAAGTTTTGGAGGTTATTTTTGTTGTTGCTGTTATAAATAAGGTCTAAGTCAAATTAGGCTTAGTCCAATTGTAACTTGATTTCAATCTCAGGTTCCTGGAATAGCATTAGTTTGAGCAAAATGGTAACATATATACTTTCTATCTAGCTACTTGTATTAATCCTATATTACCAGCATTACAATTACTTTGATTTATGTTGCAATGTTTTCTTGCATATAGTAGTTCAAATATGCACATTTAGTTATAAATAAATTAGCTATCATCACTATGCTGAATTATTTTATTTGTGTGTACACCATAATACTTTTTGAGCTTTAACTTGAAATATATAGAATTTTAAAAATTGCTTAAAGATATTAGTCCTTACTTTCTCAATTTTTATATTATCATCAAATTTTCAAAATCTTATTTTTAATAATGATACTAATTATACTATTTTGTTAAGAAGTAATATTTTGTTATAATGTATGACACCTCATTTGATTTTGAATCAAATGTCATAAATGGCCACCATTTTATGTATTTATATTCACAGAAAAGTAGTAGAGAAGCTGAGGAACTGGAGATAATGATGTGAAAACTATTTAGTAGCTTAAAAAGGATAAGTTAGCATATAACATATAAATAAATTTTTAAGTAAATTCTAGAAATACAAAAGGACTTACTCTGGCTAATTTTGAGAACTCATTTTGTTCTATCATTTGTTACTGTTAGAGGTATCGCATCATTTTATGTCTGAGGAGAATAACATGAACATTTTTCTTATTCACTTTCTATGTGAGTTGAGCTTAAGATATCTGAAAAAATCCTACTCTTTTTGTTACATTTTGTAAATAAAACACATGCTATTGGCAGGAAACTTATTGTATCCAATGACTTGCATTTCTGAGACACTTTCAAACCCAATTTCAGTGTTTCATTTTAAACAGACAAAAGATCATTGTGTGTAACAAGCATCCTTATATCTTGTTGATATAGAATCTCTTCAAATTCATTATAAAATGTGTAAGGAGTAATAGAGTATATTTTTATAAAGATCAAATACTATTGTCCTGTCTTGTGGATTTTTACACATTTCTATACAAATTTCAGTCCTATCTAACTAATGTAAAAGGTGTGATTTAATGAAACAGCTCTTACTAAAAGAATATTTTGTCAATAAAATTTTCTCTGGCTAGATTACACATATATCTAGTCAAATTTACAAGTAAGCCCAAGTGTAGAGAAGGGATTGCTCCTTAGTTTTAAAAATTGTAATTATTTTTAAATACTTATATAGGTTGGGAAAAAAGTGAGTTAAAATGATGGTTAAGGGACACCTGGGTGGCTCAGCGGTTGAGCATCTGCCTTTGGCCTAGGGCTTGATCCTGGTCCTAGGATTGAGTCCTACATCAGGCTTCCTGCATGGAGCCTGCTTCTCCCTCTGCCTATGTCTGTGTGTCTCTCATGAATAAATAAATAAAATAGTTTTAAAAATGGTGGTTAAATACAAGCACTCCCCTTACTGAAAATTTAATGACAGTATTTTTATTAGTTTCATTTCTCTCTATTTATTAGATGATTTTTTTACATAAATGCATTTAGAGCTAAATTTTATCCCAAGGCTTAATATGTATAAAGATTTAAAACATTCTTTAAATAATTAATGCAAAATTACATTAAGATGTTTTTCTAAAAATGTTTAATTGCCAAGGAGAACCAGCTACCTGCTGGTATACGATGTAGTTTCTCTGTAGCACTTGTCCCTTTTGACCTTTTTATCCGTGTTTATTTCAGTTTTCACAACATTATCTCATTCGACATTTTTTGCCTTAACTCCAGAATACCACAATGTGTACAATTTGCTAAGTATAGACAATAGTACATTTTTCTTTTCCTACCTTCCTTATTTCCGGGGGAAATACGAGTTATAATTCAGAGAAATCAGATAAATAATCACAAGTAAAAGATCTCTGGAGTTAAGGAGCACATTCTATTCTGCTGTTTTTGGTAGAAAAATGCATTTGTGGCCTTAAATCCGTGGCATATAACAGTTTAATGGATTGCTTACATATCCGGGGCATATGTGCCTTTCGTTGGGAAAGGAAGCCAAGCTCAGTGCAAGAGACAAATACTATTACAAGGCAGTCTAAGTAGAAGAGACGCTACATGCCCAATCAACTTAGCCTCTGGGCTGTGAGCATCTTCAAAGTAGCCACTAGGGTATATACTTAGTCTGTAGCTAGTGCATTGAATTGCATTCCTATCCAGAAAATGATTGTCATAAAGCTTTGTCTTATTACTGAGAAATACACCACAGCATAGTAGCTACAGAAAGAAGGTATCCAGGGAGAGCCTCGCTGTTCAGGTAGATGTCTCTGGAAAGCAGCCAACAAGACTGACTTAGGTGAAAGTTGCATTATTTATTTATGCTGAAAAGTGTAAAGAAGCTTGTTCTTGAGAATTTAATAAAGTGCTTTCATATAACTTCCATTTCATTTTATATTCTGTTATGTCCTTCAATCAGGATGAATGTACTCTACCTTCACACAGAAAAGGTCTGGATTTTTACACATTCAAGATAGAATTCTTAAAGAAAGATTCAATATCCTGCACTTCCTTTAGACTGTAAAATCACATAAGAACAGAATGATGAAATGAATTCAGAATTGTGACTACTGTGATTTTTATAGATATTTCTTCTAGACTCTATTGATAATGGGCACTATCACATTACTAGTATAAGCAGTTGGTGCTGAACTGAGTCCTTAGTTACTTTTTGGCAATCATAAATTTTAAAGCTTTAATAATGTTTTATATGTTTCCAGAGAGACAGAGACCAAAATATTTCTGTGTAAAGAAATTACAATTATCAGAATCCAACAGATACTCAGTTGGTATAAGAAATATAGAACTGAAGGCATAATTTCATATATTTTGGAAGTGTTACTTATAGATGGCAAATATATTATACATATTGTAAAAGACTATAACATATTTTCCTCAATTATCAAATATAAAAAATAGAAATACAGTATTAAAGATTGAGTGTAAGTTTATAAACATAATTGAGTATACAGAAGAGATATTCAGAATGGATCTTGAATTAGCAAAGACCAGATTGGAAGCTCCTCCCAGTCATGGCCTAATATTCTCAACTTTTATTCTAAGACAATTCCAGTCGGCCATTGATTTAAAATTTTGAGTCAGTCTCTTTCTTTATTGACATTTGAATTTGAAGCAAAATATTGAATGTTCCAAATGAAGTAAAATTTGTATTTGAATCCTTTCTAATTTTTTATAAACACTGGTTTAATTAAAGTTTTATTGACCACAGGCAGATAATATGAAGACCAAATTTGTTCAAATGCATTTACTTTCTCTATAGTCTTAATGGCTTATAGGCTTAATGGCTTAATGGCTTACATATGCCTGGCCTGCCATTCTACATGGAATAGTGGAAATAGATCCATATAATATCACAGAGTACAGTAGACACTTGCCTAAAAACAACAACAAAATTATTTCTAAATAGGTTATCTTTGAATATATTCTACTTGTGGTAGTAAGCCAGATACAAAGGCCAGGCAAGTCGATATTTTGCAAATAATATATAACCAACAAGACTTGATCAAATCGTGCTTAGGTAATCAAAATGTACTATTGAACTTATACTAAAGAGAGAAAAGGGAACCAATTAGTAATTAATAACGTATTTTAAGCTAAATATGAGCATTTTTTTAATATAAGCCTTCTCAAAGATTGGATAACATAAGTCCCTTACCAATTACATAAAGGGGATCTTAAATATAAAAGAACCAGACTTCAATTCCAACAGGCTAGTTTACACACACACATAAGCAGCAAGCAAATATATCATGAGAAAAAGTAGTGTAAGGTCTGAAGACACTTCCTTGACTTGCCGCAAATGTATTTTAATTAAGACATCTTGAAGACATTTGAAAAAACACTAATGTCAGAAGGACCATGGCTATTTGTTCTCAACAGCCTTTGGTTATAGTGGCCAGAAAGGTGACTGACTAAAACTCTTTCATTAATAAATTATCCAGAAATAATTATATAGAAATAATGTGTGGTATTACTTAATAATTCTTGAAGAAGATAAAATCTTAATATGCTTAATATGACTAAAATATGGAAAATTTAGTAAGAATTAGCTTTATGTGATTACTGTGAAGTAGATTACTGTGAAGTTTTAAGATCATCAAATTATTATAAAGAATTTGAATTTTAACATAAAGGCAGTGGAAGTTTTCATGTAGAGATTTTTTTTGTCAAGAAAATGCCATTATTAATGTATACTGTGGGAAAAGCAAACTGAAGTGAAGTATGAAGAGGGCAATAGAGTAGTGGAGTCTGGAGTAGAGACTCTAGGTGGGAATTCAGGTGTGAGATGAGGATCTATAGCTTGTGGTGCCAGTAGCTGAGATTTATAGAACATCCATATTATATATCAACCCCATATATTCATTGTGTAAGGAAAAACTTTATTTAATCCATGACCGTCTATTATTTATTTATTTTCTCTGCCTCCTTCTTGGCAT
Organism: Canis lupus dingo; assembly: GCF_003254725.2. NCBI lineage: Eukaryota > Metazoa > Chordata > Mammalia > Carnivora > Canidae > Canis > Canis lupus. Next base: position 27,520,530 of record NC_064257.1, on the reverse strand, counting down.
TCAGGAAGGAGACAAACAACTTATAAGGGAAACATCCACACATCAACTGAATTCAGAACGTTATGTGCATACTTTCAAAGACCTATCTAATTTCTCAGGAGCCATCAATGTCACCTATCGCTACTTAGCTGCCACACCTTTACAAAGAAAGCGTAAGTATCCCTCCACTTTCAAATCAAGAATACATAAAATATTTTTGTTTTAAAACAATGACAACTGGCTTCATTTGTATAGCAATAAAACTTTATGGGCTTTACTAAAATATATTCTTTGGGAAGTAATTCAACATGTCTTCACAAATTGCAATTACTCGTTGATCCAATTCCATTAATAACAAAAAAAAAAGAAACTTTTAAATGCCTGTTTGAGATATAAATTTTCAAACAATTTGCTGTAGAACCATGTAGAGAGACTGAGAAAAATCCATTTATTTGCACTTATAAAACATATCTTTTAAAAATAACTATTCTCCTACTGATACATTTTCCAATAATAATGCTTTGGTTTTTATGCCTTGCCACTACTTTTGAAGTAGTGAAAGTCATTATTTTAATTTATCAAGGTGCTGTAACAAATTATCACAAACTAGTTTAAAATCATGGAAATGTATTTTTTCATACTTCTGGAGACCAGGCATTCCAAATCAAGGTGTGGGCAGAACCATTCCCCTGAAAATCACAGGGGAGAATCTTTTCTTGACTGTTTTAGCTTCTGGTCACTCTTGGTGTTTCCTGGTTTGTGAGGGCATAACTATGATCCCAAGCTCCATCTCCACATGATCTTCTTTCCTTGGTCTCTATGTCTCTCTTCTTCTTCAAGGACACCAATCATTGCATTTAGAGCCCACTCTAAATCTGATGTGATTTATCTCAAGATCCTTAACTAATTATGTCTGCAATACTCTATTTTCAAATAAGGTCACAGCCTAAGGTTCCAGGTAGACTTGGATTTTTGGAGAAAACTATTCAGCTCACTATAGATAGATTGAGTCTGAGGAGTAACATACTACACATACTTTATGGATTTCAAAACACCATAGACTGTGGAAGGTATCATGACCTAATTAATGTGCCACTAGGAAAGCATAAGTATTAATGCTTAAGTTTTCATTGTAAGATGCCATCAATTATAATATTCAACTTGATTTTAAAATATTTCTGTGTGAAAAATATGACTCGTGAAATTAATGAAGCACAGTGATATCATGAATTTCTGAATTTCTTAATAGATCATGTGGGGACCACAGAAATTGAGTTCCCCGTTAAGAAGTGTTTATGCAAGTGAGTCTGTGATCACCAGGTTGAGGAAATTGTAGCTTAACTTAATTCAGGTTTCTTTAGGTCTGTCTTCCATTCATTCCTTCATTTCAAATGTCTATAGCTCTTAAGCTTTCTTCTAATTACATAAGATTGCCAATGTTTATTTTTATCTCCATCTGTTACACTACCTTTGTGCAAACATTACTAATTCTCCCTTTCCATCCTAAGCTTACTAATGTGTATTGGCACATATGCCACTGCTTTATACAAAGGGACAATATAAAACAGAGGGTACAAGCAGGGCACTTTGGATCTTGGCACCACACCACTCATTAGGTGTTACACTTTGCATAAGCAAGCTCATCTCCCTGTGATTTAGTTTCCTCATCTATAAAGCAAAAATGATGACAAGTGCAAAGCTCTCCCAAAAAACCGTTAGGAATATTCAAGATACGTATTATATGCAAAATGCATAGATTTCTTCCTTTAAAGTAGGAAGTATTCTAATAATATTGGCTATTCCAGGGCATTTAAGCTGGTTTCTTGAATCGAGTGGTACCAGAGAACATACTCATTTTTCAAAAGCAGTTAGGGCCATAAATCCAGGTATTTAAGCAATATGTGTAAATCTCTACCTCTCTGACAGACTAGCGAGAAAGATAATTCTTGGAAAGGGTTTTTCAGTATTGCGTAAGTCACAACAAGTAGATATCTGTATTAAACAATGATCTTGGTGAATATAAACATTTTCCTATTTTTCAAGTAGTGGTTATGAAATTGTATTCAGTTCTGAATCATGGTGAGAATCAGAACTTTAAAAAGTGAGAATATTTCAATAAGGAGACATCTACACTTGTTAGAAGTAAACTGCGATTTCACAAGGTTTTATTTTATCCCCTAAAATATCCAGATTCTAATTTGAGATTTTAGGTAATTGAATAAAAATATCCCCACAGAAATTGCTATAAAATGTGTTTCAAAACAAGGAAGAGAGTGATACTCATGTGTTGGAACAATTTACTCTACATTTGAGTAATAATGCAGTTTTTAAAAATAGTATAATTTTTTTTGGATTCTAATAGCATTCTAGGTAAATTTCAAAATAAAATTGTGAAGTCCAATTATTAATTTTTTGGTGTGAGATAATGAGAGTGATCAAAGGAAAACGAAAATGTAACATGTTTTCCATGAAAAATTTAGAGATTATTAAAATAATGAGTTATGCTTAATTTTCTTTTTTTTATCATTTGAGACTGGTTTGTCATCCTTAACTGTGAATTCCCTTCTCCTTTTGTATTTTTTAATAGTGTGGATATTATCCAAACATCTATCTTCTCTAATAGGCATTAAGCTGCAAAACACCTCAAATCATATTTTTTATTTCATAAATAAATGTTCACAGCAATGAAGCTCATACGTCATTGTGCTTAAGATGTATTTTTTCCATAGAAAAGTCAATTATGTATTAAGTACTGTAGCCTTTATGTATTTAGCATAATACTTCACTCACAAAATATTCTATACATATCATTTACTAGATTTACCTAATACAGTAGCAGGCCTAAGGAGAAAAGTTTTTTTTCTGTGTTATTCAAAACCTATTTTACATTTAATTTTCTTCCTTCTGAATTCTTTTGCTCAGGGTTTCTTACAATTGGACTTTCATCAGTGAAACGAAAAAAAGGAAACTATTTACTTGAGACAATCAAGTCAATTTTTGAGCAATCCAGCTACGAAGAGCTGAAGGAAATTTCGGTGGTGGTTCACCTAGCGGACTTTAATTCATCCTGGCGTGATGTCATGGTCCAGGATATTACACAGAAATTTGCCCACCATATCATTGCAGGAAGATTAATAGTTATACATGCTCCAGAGGAATATTACCCAATCCTGGATGGCCTTAAAAGAAATTACAATGATCCAGAAGACAGAGTCAGATTTCGTTCCAAGCAAAACGTAGATTATGCTTTTCTGCTTAATTTTTGTGCCAATACTTCAGACTATTATGTAATGCTTGAAGATGACGTTCGATGTTCAAAAAATTTCTTAACTGCCATCAAGAAAGTCATTACCTCCCTAGAAGGAACCTACTGGGTAACTCTTGAGTTCTCTAAGCTTGGCTACATTGGAAAACTTTATCATTCTCATGATCTCCCACGTTTGGCACACTTTTTATTAATGTTTTATCAAGAAATGCCTTGTGATTGGCTATTAACTCATTTCCGGGGTCTTTTAGCTCAGAAAAATGTGATCCGTTTTAAACCATCTCTCTTTCAGCACATGGGTTATTACTCATCATATAAAGGGACTGAGAATAAGCTGAAGGATGATGATTTTGAAGAAGAGTCATTTGACATCCCTGATAACCCTCCTGCAAATCTATATACCAACATGAATGTTTTTGAAAATTATGAAGCAAGCAAGGCGTATAGTAGTGTTGATGAGTACTTTTGGGGGAAACCACCTTCAACAGGAGATGTCTTTGTGATTATATTTGAAAATCCAATTTTAATTAAAAAAATTAAAGTGAGTACTGGAACAGAAGATCGACAAAATGACATTTTACATCATGGAGCCCTAGATGTTGGGGATAATGTTGTAGATCTCAAACAAAGTAGACAATGTGTTACTTACTTAAGACTAGGGGAATTCAAAAATGGAAATTTTGAAATGTCAGAGGTGAATCAAAAAATTCCATTTGATATACATTGTATAAGGATATATGTTACCAAAACACAAAAGGAATGGCTGATTATTAGGAGTATTAGCATTTGGACTTCTTAGCCAATTAAATCAATATGTCCAGTTACTGAAGCAGGCTTTCCTGTTTCCTTTTTTGCTACCTTCCTCTTTTGCTACTTTTGTCCTTTGGAGGGAATGCAGTGGATGGGGTATTTTCAAAGAAAAATCTAATCATTTTGGCTGTTTTGATTTACTTATTTTCAAGATAATTTTACTCTAATCCACACTTGTATTTATTTTAACTCCTGAAGTTGAGTATCAGTCTATGGTTAATGCTACTTTCATTTATATTTTTAGTGTGATCATGTTAGTTCCAAAATTTCAACTAAGTGTCAAAAGGACACATGAAGGATTTAAAATGAGAAAATTTAGTTTGTTAAATGTTGAGTCTTGGAAAACAGTTGCCAGCTGTATATACTTCCTCAAGAATATATATCAGATAGCTTTTATTAAGCATCTGAGTGAATATGCAGTTGGTTAGAATGATAATGTTTTTTTCTTGTAAACATAGGTTTTTATAGACTTCTGTACATCTACAATGAATACCTCCTCATAGAAGTGATGTCTTTACAACAGAATTTTGTGTGTAGGTGGAGTGATGGAAAGAAAAAAATGACTTAAAAAGATTTCTCCCCCGATTATTTATATAAAAAGGGGCCTTGTTCATTGTATAAAAACATTTAATTGAGCACCTATTGTTAATAAATTTTCTGTGGGAAGCAGTCTTTTTCTAGATTCCCTTTTGCAAAAAGAATAGTTATGCTCAATATTTTCAAGTTATATTGGGTACCTACATTTAATAGGAGAAATTAGAGAAGGCCTATCGTTAGTTCATTCTTACAAACATTTTCAGTATATACAGAAAAATTTTTGAAATTGATTTTATATGTTTTGTATTAAAATTCATATAATTGAAATTGTAATCTATCATATGCTTTTTTTTTGAAGTTTAAATGGACATCTTATAAAAGAGAAAAGTAGGAAACATAGAAATCAGTTGACTTTTCTATATTCAGAGCTAGTTCATAGTAAAGCCAAAGTGAGAGATCAGTTGTTCTGATATCCAGACCGTGCTCTTTCCCTTATGTACAGATTGCTGCTCACATAAATTGTGCTTTCTGTTGGCCTCTCCATGAGTCTCAGATAGTAAGTAAGCTATCTATAATTCTTCCACGAGTCACATTATCATTCTGTGGAAGAAGCCTAAAGTGTCTGAAATTATCTCCTTGTATATGAACCCACATAGCGAGCAAACTTGACCAACTTTTACTATAAGGGACCGGACAATCGTGTCTAAACCATGTCCTACTAAAGCGTTTCAGGACACCTTTGTGCACCATAAAGACATTGGTTGTTCAGAACGTCCTGAACTTACCTGATCCTTTCTCTCTTTTGACAAACAGCAAAGATGAAGGGGTTTACTATGAAGACATGAAAAGTACTTCATGCATATTTATGGAGAGGCTCAAATACATACGTTCATAGAGATTGGAAAATATTTCATTCACTTTATCCAAAGTGATTAAATTAGAAACTGGTAAAAATTTGGGAATTTTTTTATTGATACAGTAGCTACTGTGTATTTTCCTTGCACCCAGTTGCTATAGTATAATAAAGAGATAATATGAATCTATAAATATTAATACTTTGTTTCATAAAGTCTTAAAATCAGAAAAAAATGAACAAATGAATACTGCCACAAAACCATAATCTTTGCCTTGATTTGGAGGATATTTTCCAGACATTTAAAAGTAATCTATTTTCTTGGCTTTTCTCATCCTCTTTCATTAACTGGCTAGCTGTATAATATTCTACATATTTCTTAGAAATTACAAATAATCTTTTTCCTGCACTTTCAATGACAAAAGGTACACAACAAAAACATGTAATGTCCAGATGAGGCCGACTCCAAGAAGTGATTGTAAACTTTACGGAGTCTAAATAGTTTCTGAGAGTGTTTTCAGAGACTAGCCATTGACATAAACTTCTGGAAAATGCTTCAAGAAATGTTGTTGAGGGTAACAATGAAATTGAATGTTTGCTTGAGAATTATAAAAATGCAAATGTGATATAAAGGGGTTACATTTTTTCTGAAACTTGATCTTTTCATTATGGAAACCAGGTTTGAGTAAGCTGGTCAGTCACCTAAGGATGTCTTTATGTTTTCTTTATAAATTGAGCGGAGGTCAACTTTTAAGGAAAGAGTTTGACAAAGCTTCTACAGTAAAGAACAAGGGGACAAATAACCTTTCTCTTTCAAAAAGATAATCTGACCAAATATTCTTTACATGAGTTAATGTTGCATTTCCTGTATTTAAAAATTCTGAATAAGGTTCCTGTAGTCTTGTTTCAGAGGCATAGATCAAAAAGACAGTTACAAGTTTTTATTATATTCAATCTGTTATGAAGCATTATATGTGGTCAATGTCTCTCTCTGCAGTAAGTTTTTTAAAATATATGAAGTATTCTTTGTTACAAATATCCATCAAAAAACACTGGAATGTAATACAAAAGTTGAGTTATTTAATTACTGTGTAAATAAGACGCTGACAGGGTTCAAGCACAAAATATGGCATGTACCTTAAATAATGTCTCAATTTGTTTACTTTAAACTGACTAAAAAAGCTTATTTACATTTAAAATTCTTCTCCTTAAGGGAGCCTTTTCGGCATTTATAAACATCAAAGAAAAGCATTCGTAAAAGCACAATAAAAATATGGAAATTATACATTTTTGGAAAATACACATTATAGCAGTAATAACATGTCTGGCTATAAAAATACATAAAAAGTGTTAATATAAGCACTTTTACATTATCATGAAAAAAAATAACTTTCATAAAATAGATATTTTCCAGATATAAAAATATAATTTAGAAACCAAGCATCACTTAGAACTACTTTTCTCATAGAGCTGCAATTATGAGACTAGAATATTCCATTCTGAACCATTGTTCTCTGGGAATTTTTATAAAGGTATAGAAAAACTATGCTGTACAATAATGACACATAAGCAAAACAAATATTTACAAATTACAAGGTATGTTAGGGAAAGCACTTGCTTTTCTAAATGTCCATGTGGGACACATCACTCAATATTTGCCAGTTTGTCCACATGTCCTTTAGAACATGGCAGCCAGGATTAATGTGGAAAGCTCTACTCTCAGTGTCTTCTAACATCTGAAGATAACAGTGTGATTCCCTTTCTTTGCCTCATTAGTATTTCCATTAATACAGCTTAAGGTCACATTTATTTTTATCACCCTTCAACTGACTAATAAAGCTCACACTCAGACTTCTGGACATTTTTTACACGATCTCTTGATAAAGCATGTTTTGCCATTTTGTATATCTTCCATTGATTTTTCTGGAAGTTTCTTTTAAAATTGATATTAATTTCTATTAATTTCGGGAGAATTTCACTGTTTCTTCTGACCCATGGTCCCCATACTTTCTAGCTCTTGATTCCATCATTTTGCATTTTAACATAACTCCCCAGCTCTATGGTACCACAAATTTGGTATGTGTGCCTTTTGTCCTCTCAGGAGATACAGTGGAAGGGCCATGTAGATCTGAGTTTAAAATCAAGTTCTCCAATTACCTCCATATAGGAGGAAAGTTAAACATTTTGAATCTTAGTTCCTTCATCTGTGAAATTGAAATAATTTTACTTTGTAGACTGTTAGAACTGGAAAGGAGATAACAAACCAATCAAGAAATATATGTTTCCTCTTTTTTTAGCTATATTGTATGTGTAAAAAAAGGATATGGCCCTTCAGAACACTACCAGAGGCCCTTATCCTGATCAATATCATAAATTTCATTACCCACTAGAAATGTCACTCAGACCACCTTTTTATATTTATATTGTTAAATAACATCATGTAGAATTATGTAAATGCCTTCCTAAACTCAAGATATATTATATTCCTATCATTCCAATATATTACTCTAGAAACCTTACTCTAGAAACCTTATCCAAAATTTGTAACAGCTGTTCTTAATATTCATATTGTAAATGTTAATAATCATTTTTTAAGAAACCTAAACCCATTTATTTTGAAAAATTAAGAAAAAAAGGCTTTTTGTAATTTCTAAAATTTTGTTCAGAATCTACATTAAGCTCATAGAGCTGTGGTTTGCAGAATTTTTCTTCTTTTAATATCAAGTTTCTTTTTGTATTTTTTTTTTCAATTACTGGCAATAGTTATCAGTGCACTGGCTTGTAAATTACCTGGGCTGTGATGTTCAAACATGAAAAGAGGCACCTTATCTCCTTGTCTACCTTGAGTTTCATTGCTTAGATTTCTACTGCTTTGAATTTCTTCTCCGTTCATTTCAGGATTATTCTTGTTAGAAGGAAGAAGGTCATAACAAAATGTAATTTTATTTTATTGTTCTTTGTTTTTTGTTTACTTTTAACTCTTTTCTAAAAAATGTTCCAAAATTACCACATCATTGCACATATAGGTGTGTGTATCTATGTCTAGCTGGACGTCTCTCTGTATGTGTGTGTGAGACAGTATACCTATATGTATACATTCACATATACATGTGTGTATACAAGTAGATATCACTGTGCGTGTATATATTTGAATATAGTGTGTTGTGGGTGTTTGTATGTTTGCAAGAGCAAGAGGAGAGGAGAGAGAGAAAGATTGAGAAAGAGGTGTGTGTATCCTTAGCATTATTTTTGACTTCCACATCTCCACTTATTCTTGGTTTTAGTTTTCCTAACACACTGCTTTCCTGGTTGTGTCCCCCTTCTGAACTGGCTTTTGGTTATGTGTCCTTACATATTTTATGTATCACATTCTCTGAAAAACCATAGCTCATTAGAAATTTGTGTACATTTTTGATTCTCTAAATTCCTTATAAGCTTGTTTATTAGAAGATCCCATATCTCTCAAAACAGAACTTGACTTTTAGAATATCAGCTTTAAATTTATTTTATTTGAATTTCTTAACAGTTGAATTTTAAAATATGAGTTGCAAAGCTTTCTTTTTCTAAACTATAAATATTATGAAAACAAGGTCATACTTCCCCCCAAATTCTTGTCTCTTCCACCTCATTAATCTGTTCATCATGGTTACTCTGATTTAAGTCCAGAGTAGTATTCACTTCATTAGTGAGACCATTTTCTAGATATTTGGATCTGAACATCTATTTTGAAAAACATATATATTTGAAACCAAAGTAGTTTCTTATTTGAACTATTGCTTCAGCTTCCCATTTTACTCTGTCTAGATACTCTCTTCAAAAATTTACCCAAAAGTTCAATTTATTATATGATATGAGTAAGATTTTTATGCTTACAGAAAAATCTAATCACATTAAGAATATAGAATGTTCAATTTCATGTCTTATTGAAAGAAAAATACCCTACATAACCAACTCTTTAAATAGCTGAATTAAAGCTATATTGATAAGATTCTCAATATTTTTTCCTATCAAATGAAAATTTTTATAAGGCATACACTCATTAAATTTAATAAGCAGGAAATTATTTTATTTAACATTTATTTAAGGGTGAACAATGACAGCGGATAAACTGCATTCAGAAACTTAGCTTATGCTTTCAATATACTGTGTTACTAAAACTTAAACTACCTTAGCCAACATAACTAACAATCAGTCTGCCTAGCTGCAGAGAACACAATTTTAATGTATAAAAATAATTTAAAAAATGCATAACGTTAGCAGTCATAATTGAAAGCAAACTACTGTAAAAATTGTTTCAATATTTAATTTATGGTGTACTCAAAGTCTGAAAGAAATGTAAAGAACTTTTTTATCTCCTCACTCACTTCACCATCTATTTATTACCAAGGATATAGAAAATCTGAAGTACTGCACAGGGATATATGGCAATCCCCTTTTCAAACTCTAAGGTTTTAAATTCTATTACAAACTAGACGTTCAAAAATTGTTTTTATTGTAATTTCATCTAAGTCAATTTTCTTTTTCAATAATAAAATATTATTTTCTCAGCAGCATGTCCCCAACTAATATGAAAAAGATTCTTAAGATATCATGCATCTTTTCCCCCATGCAATGCTTCACATTTACCTTTTTTATGTGTCCCATTTCCCCATCTTCAAGTAATCTATCTAGTTCCCTCCTACTTTTAAATATATTGATATCCCACCACACTTAAACACTGTTACTCCACATTGTTTACTTTATCAGTGAGTGGAGTACATTTACAAAAAGTTAAAATAGAGATCTTGATTCACCTTTGCTTATCTTTTACAGGACTCTGGTTTTGACTACAAGTTACATCTGTAATCTTACATTTGTGTATTATTAGTCATTATGGTACCACATGAGATGATACCAATGATTGGCAGAAGTAATTCCCTACTTTACAAAATAAACTCAATAACTTAAACTACATTTTGCACTTTAACGATCAATATTATTGAAAGGTATTGAGGGTTTTCACCTTTCTATCTTTTTATATCGCACTGAATCTGCTTTTTAATTATAATTCTTCACCTACAAATAATTTGACTATTAATAAAGAGATATACATAAAAAGGATAGTTCCCTAAAAAGCCATTTCCTTGATTTATCAATCAGCCTAAACAGTTATTTTTAAAAGGGCACCCTGATTTCTGCTAGTAGATTGAGTGATGCTTTTTCCCTACATGAAAATACTATAACCTTAGTTTTGTATAGAATTACAATAAAAAGACTTTCTCCTATGAAGTAAATATCCAAGTTACAAATATAAAAAATCCCATTTAACTTCAATATTCAACATTTCTTAAGCTCTAAATTGTATGTACCTGGGCATACAAGTTTCGTTTATTGTATAAGGGACCTTTGTCTACCATAATTTGCTAATAAATCATTACCTCATTAATGTCCTTTAAAATCACTAAAGAGTAGTTTGTCACTAATAAGAATGTTTCTAAGACTTAGTGTATATTTTAAGGATTTATAATTTAATGGCTGGAGATACACTCACTTAAACCCATAAGTCAAACTGTATATTTCTACCCTCTAACTTGCTGCTGACTTCCTGTACCCAGTCTTAAGGACAGTCAAAGCAGATAAGAAACACCCACTCAAAATATTCATCCTATCAAGTCACAATCATATGAGCCATAACAACCTATCTCTAATTTAGCTCTTAATTTAGCTCTTATTATTGATGAGATACTCCTTTGAAATATTGTCATAAGGAGAATTTGCGGAGCATCCAGGGAATGCAAAAATCACAACAGAGGAAATGTTCCATACCAAAACTGGAAGAATTCTGAAGCAAAGCTTTTCTTCACGATTTTGCCAAAGCAAGTTCTTATCTTTTCTCTCAGCATTACAAATTTATCATGGCTCAACATTTTAGTCTATAATATTGCTCAGATTTTATTCAAGCAAATCAAAATGTTATTTTTTTAAGAGTGTCATAAGACAAGTTAGGTGCAAATCTCATGTTTTTACTTATTTGACCAAGTAGACCAAACTTATTCTTAATGAAATCAGAATTCCAGATTAGCCTTGAAGGTCTATTTTGTTTCTACATGGATAAACTCTTTTTTCCCATGGGATGTTACAACAAGATGTCTAAATTAATTAGGTGATGATGAATCTGAGTCATGTGTTTTTTTATAAAACTGATAAGAAAAAATATAAGTGCCCTTCTAGATAAAGCAACTTAAGTTAAATGTCTTTTCAAAATAAAAAGATATTTTGTAGTATTTCTTTCTGGAAAAATTTTCAGTTGGCCAAGCCAATTTAATGTAGCCAAAGCTACAAATTGCTAATTAGCATACCACCAGGTAAAAAGGTGCTTAATAAATAATGATCTGATGCACTACAGAAAATAGCTCTCATAAACATCCTTCATACGATGTGACCCTAGCATTTAATATTTTGTTTTAGAAGAAGAAAGTGACATTTGTTAAATTTTCTTGATAATACCTATTGTATTCTTATGAATCTATTTAAACTATTAATGTACATTTTATTACTATGAATAATCATATTTATTATAAACATTTAAAATTTTCACCATTTTTCTGATTTTCATTAGTAAATTTAATAACAATTGTAATTGCTCTCACAATATAAGATTTTGAAAGGATAATTGTACTTAAGACAACAGGCTACTGTTTCTTTTTATTATAATCTCATAATATAAGCAATTGGTTTTGCTTTTTTAGTAACAGGTTTTATTAGTCACAGAACTAGACATTGTTTAATACAAAACACATTTTTGGTAAGTTAAGAAACCAGCTTTACATGCTATGTCAACATTCTAGATTAGTCAATTTATTGCTCTTGTCATGTAGAATATAATATAAAACATTAATCATTTTTATTTAAATTCCTTAAAATTTCTCCATTTGATCTCAAAACTCATTAATATCTGGATTGTAAAAGCAATACAAATTTGGAACAACCAAGGTGCTGTAAGTTCAATTAGTTAAATCACTAATTTTCTTCATAGTAAATTCAGGACAGATAATTTATTGAAATGAATGCACAAAGGAAGGCAATTATGTACATGAAGACTTAAAAATAACAAGAAATATATGATAATGTTAAGCAAGATTATACTAAATCAGCATTCACGGGTTTAAAGTAGTCTAGCAGGATTTTTAGGTAATGTGTCTAATTCATAATCACTTTAATGGCTTGACCCAATAATTTAGGTTATATTTCCTGATCACAAGAAAAAGCCTAGTTTTGTCAATTTCATGATAAATTAAAGTTTATGATTTAATAGAGTTTATTATGTTAATCAATCTACCAGATGATTCAGAATTCACCAGTTGCTTCATTCCTTAATGAAATTGCCTATCAACCTATTGAAGAGAAATAAAAATATAAAAACTCAGATGTTGGTCATTATGCAAACTAAGCCACTAGAAGAATTATTAAATTTTATCCCATTTAATTAAAGAGTGACCTAGGAAAGACATTCAGTTCCCTCTATTAACACTTAATTAATTTTAGTGAATTAATAATATTTCTTTAGAAACTGAATAATGAAATCATGATATTAATAATTCATATTTAGTGGAGGGCAAAAGAGGAGGCCACAGAGTGAGACTAAGTTATTTAGCTCCAAAGAAAAGGCATCCATACTATAAGAAAAGGAAACAAAAATAAATCTCTAATTTACAGATCATTTAATATAGACTCAGCACCTAGAACAGACTCACACATAAGCAATATGTTCTAAAAAACTGTGAGACACAGTGGAAGACATCATGTTCATTTCGTTATCTTATATAATAGGTAAAAAAAAAATCATATGAGATAGAAACTATTATTAAACCTAAGAACATATGGGGAAATTGGATTTTAGTAACTTGTCTAAAGTCGTAGAACTAGTAAGTGACAGACAGAGGATTCTATTTCAGGTCCATGTAATTCAGAAGTCTATGATCCTAACCACCTCCTAGTTATGGTTAAAGTGTACTGACAACACATATAGCTATAAAGTGGTTATCTAGAAAATATGATTATATTAAACAATGTAAAGTCTTAAAATGAATTTAGATAATTATAATTCCCTTCAAGGGAAATATTCGTTCTCAATTTTTAAAATTTGAACATCTAAAACACTTGTTTCTCTAGTGGATTTCACTGAATGCAACCACAGCTTGGAAGTCTAGCTTTTTTTTTTTTTTTTTTTTAGGCTTTTTTTTTTTTTTTTTTTCTTAATTCCAGTTAAGAAACAAACCAAATTCATGGATTCTGGGTACAGTAAAGGATTCCAAAAGTTGTAAATTTGAATTAATGCATTAAACGATGTTCTTTTGTAACACTAGACTCAAATCTGCAAATTGGTAGTTTGGCAACATGTGTGTAATATTTTTGGTTGATTAAGTGATTTTTTTTTTTTTATTCATTCATGAGAGAGAGAGAGAGAGAGGCAGAGGGAGAAGCAGGCATCATACAGAGAGCCTGATGTGGGACTCGATCCAGGGTCTCCAGGATCATGCCCTGGGCTGCAGGCGGCGCCAAACCGCTGAGCCACCGGGGCTGCCCGATTTTTTTTTTTAAGAGAGAGAGTGAGTGAATCAGAATGGGGGGCAGCAGGGAAGAACAAACGGAAAGAGAAAATCTTAGGCAGGCTCCACATGGAGCTTGACATGAGGTTCCATCTTAAAACCCTGAGATCATGACCTGAGCCAAAACCAAGAGTCAGATGCTAAACCCACTGAGCCACCCAGGTGCCCTGATTAACTGAATTTTATCTTTTCAGCTAATACATTAGAGAGGTTAAATAATACTAACAAAGTCTAAAGTTTCATTTAGCAGCTTAGAGCTTGCATGTATTGAGTGCTTAATATGTACTGGGTATTCTCCTAATGGGTACATCCATGACCCATTAAAATAATGGATGTCGCAACTTATTATGTATTCCTAGTTTATTGGAAATGTATATTCCAGGTTTCTAGATTCTTAACTGTAGATCTGAGATGGGTCATGGCATTTTTAATGTATTTCAGTTAACACTGAAGCATGTGGTGCCTGAACTTTTTTCGGAATCATTGCATTAAATCCTTACAGCCCTGTCAAGTAGGAATGACTATTATTCCTATCTCACAGATGAGGTGTATCAGGGTTAGAATTAAGTAATTTGCTCATATTCACACAGTAGAGATGAATCAAACTTCTGACCTTGTTATTGAAATAAGAACCCCAATTCTTCTGAACTCTATTATTCCCTATTCATATTCATCTAAATTAGTAGTTTTTAGGTCCGCCTGCTGATCATCACCAGGGAAACATTTTACTCATTCTTGAGCTCTGCTCTCAGAGAGTCTATCATATTTGTTCTAGAATTTCTAGGAATCTGTATTATAAAACAAAAATTCTTCATAAGTAATTCTAATGTACAACCATAATTAGGAACAACTGTACAATTGAAAATCACTGTACCACAGTAAATTCCAAAGTTTTATCATTTATCCACTTTGGAAGGGCCATAGACCAGGACACAAAGTGAATGGTGTGGATTTTCATTTACATTCCCTGTCCTTTTAGGTTATTTCAATAGTATTATAGTTGAACCAGCCAACTTCCTATTGCTTTGTCAAGTTTATTGAAGTGACCGTACATACCTTCTTACGGAATCCAGAATTCTAGTTTCTGGAAAACTGCACAAGTAATCTTTTTTTATTATTATTATGGGTCTTGACATGTACATCTTATTAATTAGAAAGTACATATCTTCATTCTACTACATAAAACCTAATGATGCCATCTCTTTAGCTTGTTAAAATCAGGAACACAAAGAGCAATGTTTTTTAATCCAATACTGTTTATAAGGTGAAGCACCTCCTCTTTTAAATTTAGGTAAACTTATTCAAAAAAAGAGGAAGTGGGATGCCCAGGTGTGGCTCAGCGGTTGAGCATCTGCCTTTGGCTCAGGTTGTGATACTGGTCCCAGGATCGAGTCCCACATTGGGCTCCCTATGGGAAGCCTGCTTCTCTGTCTCCCTAGGTCTCTTCCTCTCTCTCTATGTATCTCATGAATAAATAAATAAAATCTTTAAAAAAAAAAAAAAGAAAGAAAGAGGAAGAAAAACCACCACTTAGTTTTGTTTCAACTTTTCTAGTGGATTTTTTTTCATAAATCTTTTACGTGTCAACATATATGATCTTCTACATGCAGTCACAGCCCCTAGTATTCAAATCTCTAATTTACTTGTTTCTTTTTCCAGGAACCGGGTGCTTTGAAAATGTATTTGTCAAATTTTCAAATTTTAGATAACAGGCAGAGAACACATTGGCTTGCCCTGCATGATTAGAGACTTTGAGGTAACTTGATAGAAGCCTTGATACATACCCTAACAGAGGGATTCAAGTGTTTACATACCTATGAAGTATATCAATGGGGACAACTTGAGTCAAAAAGACCAAAGGTAACAAATAGAATAATGTACACACACATACATACATTCACACATAGTTCCAAGAAATCCTCTACATCAATTCCAGCTCACAAATTCTCAATACTATCTGGCTAAAGAGAAACATATCCATCTAATTGAATTTACTTGAAAAAAAAATCTGCTTTCTTGTTCTTTTTGAGACTACATTTTAATGCTTTGTCTTAGTCTCAAATATAAGTTTTTTGCACAAAATCTCTATCTAAAATGAAGTATTTTTTGTGAATGGAAAGACCTCTTAAATTATCCTCTAAGGTCATTTTTTATGTCAGAGTCACATGATTTTCAGATTTGTTCTACATAAAATTAGAGTTTCAGGAACATCTATTTGTATCACTTAGTTGCTCTTTGCAAGTATCAGATATTACCTTTAAATTTATGGATTTTACATACTTAACACATAATGTATAAAGATTTCTTACAGTATTTGATAGTCTCAAGATAACCAATATAATCTTTAAACTTATCATTAACTTAAAAGAAATAATATTTTCCTCTAAGATTAAATGAAACTTGTTTTTTTGGCAAACACCACTTAAAACAAAGGCTTTATAGTTGATTACCCTTGATTGATAGATAACAAATCTGAAATGCCAGTTTTAACAAATATGTCTGAAGATTTATTGCTTGTTATTATGAAAGAAAAAACACAAATTAATATAGTTCCTTAAGCATCTAATGCTCTGTCTACCATTTATCAAGTTTGTGAATTAAAAAAGTATATATACTCAAAGAACTAGGACATTTTTTTAAAAAAAATCCTATTGTTGATTATGTAGAGTGCACAGTAGAATAGAGCTGCTGGGTTAGATAGTTTCACTAACAAACAATTAGAAAGACTACCTTTATTAAATACACTTACATCCTTATGAAACCCCAGAAATTCCATGTTTGTAAATGATGGATGATGGTGATAGGGACAGTTATATGTCAGTTTTATTAAAACAAAACAAAACAAAACCTATGCCTTCATACATAAGCCTAGCAAAAAATAAGAGAAAGTGAGAGAACATGGACAAATCAGACAGGAGTAAGAGTGAACAGTTAGGGAATGGCCTTCAAATGAATGATTAATGATAGAATATCACTTTTTTAATCTTGGTATTATTGTTTGGTTTTCTGATAATATTAAAGTGAATGTTTTATAAAACTATTTTGGATACAATTTCAGATAATATGAACATAATGCAAAATTTGTGGATAATGGGAAAAGCAAGCTGTGCATTGGCCCTTTCAATTATTTGATACAACTAAATGTTATCTATTTATCAGCTCTTTAGTGAGTGTCCTTAGGTGCTCCCTACATGTCACTCTTTTGCCATAGAATTACAAGACAGTCTTGTGCACCTTAACTAAATAGAGATATTTTATGAAAATCTATTTTTAAAAGCAATAACAATTCAAATAAACGAAAACATGATAATTTTAGATCTGTAGATTTGGTATGACTCAAACAACTGGGCAAAATTTGTCAGTTATGAGTTTCACTTCATACACAGCTGAAAATTTTAATCATTCTGAATATAGAGGTTCAGTTTCAGATTCAAGTTTTCACTTCATGAAATTCACATTTGTTCATAATCATTCCTTCTTCGGCTCTTAGAATGTGTTCTTTGTTCAGTGACCTTTTTGCCAAGTTCATGATTTTTATAATAGTAAGAAAGCAACAAGAAGTGTTAAAAGTAACAGATTTTATGAAACATTCTCTTGTAACATTGAACAACTCTTTATAATTGAGAGAAAAATATGTCTACAGAGATTAATGCTCATTTCATGAACTTTCACCTAAGGTGGGAGGAAGAATTCATGACCTCCACATTTGACAGAATAAAAGGCTCCAAGCTCTACATAATAATCTGAGGAGGATCAGTGATAAGTTTATTTGCATTTCTCAAGGGCTTTCTGCAGCCTTACTATCTTTCCTGAAAAGTGAGCCTAATAATAGGAATTTGGGGCATCAACCCACAGATGGGATACCTATTTTAAGATGGAAAATTTTTAACAAACCACATTACCTAAGTGGCAACTGATTCTACTTACCCATATGGCTGACTTTGTAGGAACAAATATATGTATTGCTGTTGGTAACTATTTCTCCTTTACCTTAGAAATGTCAGAAGTGAAAGCTTAATACCAAGCTATAGTATTGGGAAAAAAAATAATTATAGTTTTCAGAGAAGCAGTAGTTTTTCTGGCCTGTATATCAGATAAGGGTATATTACCTTCCATAAATGGTTAATGTTCTCTTTATCAGTAAATACATTTGCCCTAATCTAGTCAGTTTCCTTCACCTGGTTTGCCTTATGGTTAAAACATAGTTTATTCAAGATAGCAATCTCCTCTTAGGGATATTGCCTAAGGTCCCGAAAGAGAATGATGCTATAGTTCTTCCCAGTATAAAAACCTCTAAAATTGGGGCACCTGGGTGGTTCAGTGGGTTAAGGGTCTGCCTTTGGCTCAGGTCATGATCTCAGGGTCCTGGAATCAAGCCCCACATCAGGCTCCCTGCTCAGTGAGGAGTCTGCTTCTCCTTCTGCCTCTCCCCCAGCTCCTCTGCTCTTCCTCATTCTCCTGTTCTCTCTCTCTCTCAAATAAATAATATAAAAGAAAAATCTCTAAAATTCTTTCCATAACTAGCATTCTATAATTCTACCGCCAATGTAAGCATTACATCTTTGTGTAACCACACAGAAAATATATTATACATTTGTCTTACATTTTCACAGAATAGAATATTTAAGGGTTAGATTAGAAAATTTCCATGACAGATTTTGTCATTGGTACAACAGATGAGAAGGGTAAATTGTGTCAGTGTGTAGCATTTTTACAATTACAAAATCTAGTCACTGGAGTTTCATTATCTTTTTGTAACTTTTCATTGCGTGATAAATATTAGCACTGCTTTTCTATCTTAATACCATTCTTTTATGTTACCCCAACTGATTTTATTTTTTTTTTTTGCACTTTTTTTTTATTTTTTTTTATTTATTTATGATAGTCACAGAGAGAGAGAGAGAGAGAGAGGCAGAGACACAGGCAGAGGGAGAAGCAGGCTCCATGCACTGGGAGCCTGATGTGGGATTCGATCCCGGGTCTCCAGGATCGCGCCCTGGGCCAAAGGCAGGCGCCAAACCACTGCGCCACCCAGGGATCCCTGATTTTATTTTCTGATTAATTGATTTTTCTAAACCATAATCTTAGTTATAACCTGAGAACTACACAAAACACTGGTACTTCAAGAGTATAACATTGGGGCAATTGTTATGAATATTTATGTATCTAACATGACTCAATTGTTTTTTGATCTATCCAATGGCTTTCCATTTTTTTTGTATGCATTGTTTGTTTTAAGCAAATTCCCTCCTACTTTTCCACTTTCTCTTGTTTTACTTATTCTGTTGGTTTTACTGCTTATATGGCTTAACACACATTTTTATTTCCTATTTTTCTCTCCCAGAGCCCACTTGCACGGTAAACCAAGATCTTCTCCACCATTTCAATGACCGTGATCTAAACTACATTATCTATACCATTAACTTTGAACTTCCATAGTATCTATTCAAATCTTTTTGATGGGCATTATTTCATTGATAGCTGCATTCTGGGGGCATAACAGAACTGATGGTGAATAATCCCTTGGTCTGTCAACCACAAACATTTGTTGAGAATCAAACCCAAAGATCTTTGACTTGGTGTTTATGACCCAAGGTAAACTCAAGCATAGTTAGCAGTGGATCTTTAAACTTCTAGTACTTAAAACAAACTGTGTGTGTGAGTGTGTGTGTGTGTGTGTGTGTGTGTCTGTGTAAGACAGGATGTCTGTCCTTTAATCTTATTTTCAAGTTTCAGGACCCCAAAATGGTTAAGAACCACTAAGGATGCATGTGTCATGTACAAGAATATTTTTCTATGCAAAAATGTTGTATTTATCACAAAAGCAAAAAGCATGGGATGATCCATACTTCTCAAATCATCAAGAGAAATCAAAGTCCAACGCTTCCACTTCAAAACTTTGGGATTGTATTTTGTGACAACTTGCAAAAACCATTTAGAAATACATAAATAATTGTATAAATACAAGGTATTGATAGCCCAGAAAGCAAAATTGTTTTCCCAATGGCAATACAAAGTCAATATTACTTTAGCATGTGGATAGCTGTTTCCAAGAATTTAGTAAGTATATACTAATTGTATTCTTATAAGACACTTTGCTATTGGAAAGAACCAATGTTTTTACTGTAGTAAATATTTGATTTTTAGACAATGTTTCTGTGAGGTAAGAAAAAAAAGCTTAAGTAGTAAATAAAAACCCCACAATATTAATATAAATAACTAAATATCTTTATTCAATTTTCAGTTAATTACATGATATTTTGCTTTTCAGTGAATTAAGTCAAAACAAAGGTCTTTCTAATGAGTAAGTTATTTTATCTCTATTAAAATATCAGGATTAATTATGCTTTATTTTCATCCTATAGAAAATGTAGTTGATGACAAAGACATATGAATAATGAACCAGTGCAATTTGCAGTTTGTTCCTAATTGAATCTACTTACACAATCAACTTTCACTTCTTTCTCCATTCATTTAATACAGTTATTACTTATTTGACAAACATGATTTGTAAAATAGGTTTAATAATAATACATATAGTGTTGAATTTTGTGAGGATCAAATAGCAAATAGTCAATACTCAATTACGGTTAATATTTTATTACCTCAATAACTACATAATGCAATTTTATTTTATTGGATCTTGCAAGTTGTTTTTATTATTTAAACCACTGGTTTAGCAATTATACATTTGAATTAAAATAGTCAAAGCATTTACATCTGAGTTTAGATGTTGACTTTGTTCTACAAATATCAGAAACAAAAGATACGGTGGGATATTTGGACCAGAAAATGTGTGGTAGTACTATAGGCAAGAAAGTATTTGACACTTGTCTTGAGATGACAGGCTACACAGTACTACACTAACTGTAGAAAGTCTTCCACATTTTCTTTGATACGTACCATCTGGGGCATATCAAGCTCATTGACATGAGAATGTATTCTTTCCAAAACACATCGTTTAATGTCTTTGTATAGTTTTTATAAATTGCAGATTTAAAAGTTCCTACATGGACTGTTACTATATCCCACCATGGTGTTTTCCATGTGTCTCAGTCAAATATACAAAAATACTGAATAACATTGGACATACCTCACAGTCTTACTACTCTGTTTGATGATGGGGAATAATTTCTGACAATGAGTAATCAATTCTTACTTCACAAGTTCCATTATCACAGAATAAGCTTAGGATCTTAATGAACTACTGGGGCTGAAAATTGTATTTAAAGCTGCCAAATCCAAACCCCCTGACTGTGTTAATCCATTATTTTAGGGTGAATGAAAAGTGTATATCAATTTATCTATATATAGTATGAGGTATGAGTGTTCACATAAGCAAGGTCAGGCTAAAAAAGAGAGAGAGGGAGAGAAATTCAAGGAAATAGGAGACTGTGTTTTCCTTAACTGTGTTTTTCTTTAATAGAAATCTGGCATAGAAATTTCCTTAGAGTGAAATTTGTATAGAGACAAGCACATGCAATGTTCCTAAGGTATTAAGACAGAGTCAGAAAAAAGAAGGTATTAGGGGAATGATTTGGTGGATGATAACCGTAAATTAGAAATTAAACTATATGTATATAAATTTCTTCTGATTCTAATCTAAATCATGTAATTTTACTGTTCACTAGGACTGCTCCCCAGACATGTGCCCTCTGTTTCTTACTTTTCTCACTCTCTGGGATGGGAACAGCAACGACAAATTATGTCTAAATGTTCATGTTAGACATTTCTTCTGAGCTCATAAAAGTTTATCTTGGCATATAATTGTCTCTTTGTAATAAGACAATAAAGATTGCAGTGTTTTGAGGCTGCTAAACAATGCCCATCCAGTTGACAGGCTCAGGAATGATGGTGAAATGATGGACTCGGCTGCTATAGGTCACACTTTGTAAATCTGACTGAAGCAGACCTAGAATACTAATGAAAGCCAACCACCATTTCCTTACTTGCTCTCAATTTGTAATTCTAGCCCTGGTGGCATATATATTACAGAAAGAATATTGTTTTCTAATTTATAGTCAGAAAGTCATTGGAGCGACTATGACCCTGTGCTTTAAATAGACGGTAAGTGTATTGTCTTAAAAAAAAAAAAAAAAGGAAATCACCCTGGAAAGGTGTGTGAATTAAATTATGTCTTTTAAGCTAAGTGTAGTTTTATAAAATCAAGTGTCATATCTTATATAAATAAATACTTAGAGGTCCAGCATAGATCAAATCAGTGGTAGGAGAGAATTCTTTCAACATACAATTTTCTCATCCAATTTTTACTTTTTTTTTTTTTTTTTTCAATTCAATTTAGTAAAAATTTACTATATGAGCCCCTTCATGTCCTGGCAAAGGATTTTCACCAACTATGAAAAGTTGCCCATCCAGTTTCTTCAGGATAGGCTTCAAAGTACTTTACCTATGACTCACTTTGCAGAGTATTTCCAAATATAAAACAATGCAGCTCATTCTACATGTGAATTATAGGCTGCACATAAAGCAATCATCATCATTCTAGTTAATTTGAAGGTTAAAGAAGAAAGACAGGGAGTGATGGATTAATTTGCTGAGAGCTTGCCTTATGCCAACCCTTGTTCCAGACTTTTTGTCTATTTCTCTCACTTGATTCAAACTACAAATCTGTGTACTGAGGATTGTTATCCTTATTCTACCAATGAAGGCACAGTACTTAGTAGTGAAGTTGGATTCAGGCTTAAGATTCTGCGTCCTCCATCAAATTTTCCCCAAAAGGGAGATGTCCTGGATGCTTGTTCTAATTTTGTTAATGTTCTAATTTTGTTAATGCTCCTTCTTTGTTCTATCTTTGTCTGTATACTGAGGAGATAGGACAAAGATGTCTGATGAAAACATCTTCAAGTTCTATTACGCTTTCGTTCTGAATTGGTAGTCCACTGTTCAGTCGGCCTGGGGTTAGCTAGTGATACACGGTGGCTACCAGAGGCAATCACATAAAATTACTGAAACAAAAAAAAAAAAAAAAAATTACTGAAACAACAAGCTAAATAAGACCCTCATCCAGCAATGCAGTCAATGCAATGCTACTTTGACACTGAACTGTAGTTTATAAAACAATGTTGCCCTGCTCATCACAATAAAACTACAAAATAAGAAGAGTAGGATATTGTTTTTAGTTTTCCAGAAGAGTGAAATATTGGCCCTTACTTGAAGAGGTTTAGAGAGATAAATTTTAATTCTTTAATAAGAACAAGATTTATAGAAATAAAAATAATAAATCAACATCAACCTGCTGTACAGAAGTCATTTCATAAAATAACAAAGCCCAAATTGTTTCAGTTAACTTTAAGGAGTGCTAACCTAAAAGAAAATAAATATTGATCCAAATTCAGCAAGCAAAAAATAGAAAAATGTAGTAACCAGACAAAATGGTTTGAGGGAAATGAGAAACAAGCAGAGGTTTCTCTGGGAAACTATAGCACAACTTCAAGTATTCATTCAAAGGTCAATGTCAGGTTTAAAATCATGGTTTCAAAGCAATTTTTGAACAGTTTCCTCCATTTGTCTACAACAGTAAAACAAATTGAGACTAAAGCTGTATATAGAGTTTCCTCCTCAGATCCAATCCAATGTTCAAGGTTTAAAATTATAGGAGCTCTTGAGAAGAAATGTCAAAAATAAAGAGGAAGAAGGGTGGGGTGGGGAAAGAGAGACAGAAAAGGAAGGAAAAGAAGAAAACTCTAACCTGAAGCCTGAAAAACAAATATTTTCATAACTTGCCAAACTTTTGATTCTTTACCCTTTCTTTTATTAGTATGTCCAAAGAAATTAAAAGAGTTTTTTGGAAGTGTAAATCTTCTAGTCCTCACTAGATTTTCCAGATTTTCTGCCCACTATGTTTTTTCAAATTGCTTAAGAGTTCTCATTACTTGGGTATGAATCGTGTGATTATAATTAAACAAAATCATAGAGCAGTTTGTTTTCTTTCTACCATATTAAAGGTAGAACTTGAAGAGTAAGACCAAAGTTTGGATATGGAGCCTCCATATATTGTAGTAAATGGTTAGCAGAGATTGAATGACATAGCAAATGTAACTGACCCTCTCCTCTGCCCCATTCACTTGTATTTTTCTTATTTCAAAATGTGAGGACAGGTATATACCAAAGTATAGATTTGGTAAGATTATCTACAATTTAGCCATCTAACAATTAGTTTGGGCATTAGTTAATTAAACTTAGCCAAGATGAATATTCATGCCACCACCACTTGTTTTTAACCCTGAAAAATATACATCAGTTTTTGAAGGAGGTTCAACTTAGTAATACATGTCTTTAAAAGCACTACTTCTAAATAAATTTTTCAAAGATTAACCAGCACTTTCCCATACTTGCTGGACAAGTAAACAGAATTATCCTTGGTTATTTAATAGTCAAATATAAGTTGCTGCTGTCCAGTTAATTTTAAAATATCAATAAATTGTGTCACACATATATTTCAGTACTTTACAATATGTAGTCCACTGTAGCTATGAATTATTATGATATATGATAATTTCTATGAAGAAACAACATTGATCCATAGCAAAGCTAAATGAATTTGAGAGATGAGTATGTTTGACTGCTTAAACTTTTGTGATATGAAATTTCCCCCAAAGTTGAAAAGTTAATTAAGTCTCATATTTGGCAGAATGGTGAATTGTGAAGTTTGCTGTAGGTTAATGATAAGTCTCTTATTTGGATAAACATAATCCAAGTGAAATAATTTGAGCCAAATGAAGCAGTTCCAAATTTACATGGAAACAAACCAATAGAAGCAATAAACCGTGGGGGCCCCTCTCATACTTTAATACTGTCTTGAAAATCCTTGCTCCATCTGCACTCCCCTGAACTGATGAAATCTTTAGCTGAAGGGCTTCAGTTTATATCATTACCGTGTGAGCTGACTGGACTCATTCTTTTCATGACTGATGGGTTTTTTGCTTTCTCGTTCAACTCTGCAATAAAAGGAAAATTCACGGTTTTCTGTGACACAACAGAGCTATCTCAAGCTGTATTTAGAGGAAGGATCCTAGGATAAAGGTCTATTTTCTTCTTCCTTTGTAGCAAACTTATACTTGCAGGATACTTAAAAGTATCTCTTAAGGGCTGTTGTTCAACTTCCAAAATCATTCTTTCCTTTCTAGCTGCTACAAGAATTCATGTGTGTTGTCAGAGAAAGGCTGGAAGGACAATTTCTATACAGATGTCTCTGGTCCATGTCCTTCAAAAAAGACTGAAATATGACGAATTTCTGGAATCTTTGCAATGAAGAAAGTGACGTGGCCTCATCATAAAATGACCACAAGATCCTTGACCTTGG
The DNA here is from genome assembly GCF_003254725.2 of Canis lupus dingo. Classification (NCBI taxonomy): domain Eukaryota; kingdom Metazoa; phylum Chordata; class Mammalia; order Carnivora; family Canidae; genus Canis; species Canis lupus. The sequence continues at coordinate 27,495,175 of NC_064257.1, read as the reverse complement.
TGCTTCACAAATAATATGCCTCATTTATAGACAAGAACACAGCAAAAACTATTAAAATAAAGACTAGGCATAGATGTAGCTCAGAAAACAACAAAAAAATAATAAAAATTAAGCATAACCATAGCTCAGCGAGGTAGAATGTTATCACGATTTCTTCGATAAATAACTGAATTCTGAATATTGGTCTTTAAGAGAACTGTTATCAGGAAATATAGGTGACAGAAAAATAACAGCTTCTATTTTGTCAAGTTTGACACTGGCAAAGTGCTTTCACCTATATTCTATCATCATTTTGTCTGACCTAACAATGATTCCAAGCCTGATTGAAAGGCCTGTAAACACAAAATCAGCTTTTGCAATAGGAAGATCTCCATGAGCACTTTTGTAACTTATTTTAAAATGGACTTTGGCAGTTTCTTATGGGTATATTTCTGTGCTATTTTGTGTCATCTCAGCAAGACTTCCCAAGCAAAGTTATTCCAAGTATAATGTGGGCAATAGTAAAAGATTAAAATTTCTATGGATTCAGAATCTTTTTCAGTCTCATGTCAGAAATGATGTGTGTCCCTAGTCTTCAACTTGGTTTCAGATTTGCATGATCAGCATTAGCTGAGGATAGAACTGGGCCTCATGATTCCTCGACTAATTATGTAGTTTGCCCCCTGTGGTTTGGGCTAAATTCTACACCCAAGAAAACTAAAAAATGAACATTTTAATGACACTTTTGTGTTCTCTAAACTCTACCAAGTATTGTGCTTTATTGAATTAGACCTTTTTAAAAGACTAAACATAATCCAAACAGTGTTCTATACATTTTCTCAAATCCTGAAATCATACTTTGGTAAGTTTATCAAATTGCTTCAGTAAGTTTTTAAAAGTTTACCTTGAAGTAAAATGCAAACCTAATGCTTTTATTATTTCTATTGTCTCAGCACAAACAAAATACCAAAGCTCTTGAGAAGGGATTCCCATGTTAGTGTAAATGACTCATCTAGTTTCTTCTATGAAATTGAATAATAGAGCAATCTGTATTTTCAGTTCTCTGCCAGTGGGTTTGATTAAAAATTTGATTCTTGTTTGCTTGCATCGCCAAATAGAGTTTTCAGAGAAAATTATTGCAATGCCCACTGTTCTTCTCCATACAAAGTGAAAGGTTATGTCCAAGTTAAAAAAAAAAGAAAAGAAAACAATCCATCAGAACTACCTACCAGTTAGATCTATTGTCTGTCCTTTCAGATGAGATATTTAGTTTTTTGTTTGTTTTTTTATGAACCTGGTTTGTAAAAACCAGACTTCTGTTAAACTATTTAAAAAGCTCTACTTTTTACTATATGTGTTCGTGGACTTAATTTCACCAAAAATAGTAAGAATTGTGCCCTAAAGAGTGTCATTATACTGATCTTGTCGTCAACATTTACGGATATATATACACATATAAAATATGTAAAAACTAATGATCTAGATGTTTCTTCACTAGACAGCACAAATAGTTATTGTAATTCTTGGTCCTGTATTTTTGAAGTCTGTAACATGGTGAAGTAGTTTGCTACTTGCTTGCTGTTTTTACACCTGTGCTTGTAATTTATTATTCATTTGAAGCAACAAAATGAGAATCCTTCAAAATTGTGAAGACTAAGAAACATAAAAACCATTGTGTATACTTTTTTATAAATATTTGTTTTCATCATCTGAATCTTGTATTTGTCCCAAAAGGAAAAAAGAAAAAAAAAAAAAGCTGTCATTTGTCTTAAGCACACCTTTAAAGGTGATCAGTGAGAGATTCTTATGAATTGAAATAGGAAGGAAATATTCTCTCTATTTCATTTTAAATCCTGTGGGCATATGCATCAAAACCTTTCTATATGAGAGTAAAATTGATGGATTAAGTGTTTTATGAAATAAACAAGTAAAAGTTGACTCAAAATAATAAAATGATTGAACTTCCAAAAGAGGAGAGCGCTTGTGAGGGCGGTTCAATTACAGATACTTGGATCAGACGCGCCATCCAGTGGTCAAATTTCACACCTCGCAATATGAAGGGCCTGAAGACCTGTATCCCCAGTATTTTCTTTTGAATACACTTTTAGTTTATCATTTCAAAAGTTCTGAATTTTTTATAAAAGTATCTGACAATTTTCCCATCCTAGGACCACATATTACCCTTAAAAAAAGTAAAAGCATAGGTGTATAAGTCAACAATCACATCCTGTAAAACAAAGATATTTCCGGTTTTATAATTTTAGTATTAATAAAAAAGAAAACAGAAAGGTTAAAACAAATATAACCTAAAAAACAGCATAGCAAAATGTAAAAGCATACAAAACTTTGATCAATGCTACTCAGAATGTCAATGAAAACACACTGATGCAGTTTGACATCAATAGTACTATTTGCCAAACTTCATCAAGGTAATCATGCTTACTGAAGAGTGAGCTGACCAAAAAACAAAAACAAAAACAAACAAAAAACCATGTTTCTCGTGGCACCAAGGAGGCACAATGAATTAAGCAACCAGCTCCTGGTTTCAGATCAGGTCATGATCTTAGAGTCCTGAGATCGAGCCCCACAGAGGGAGTCGGCTTGGGATTTTCTCTCCCTCTGCCCCTATCCCCTCTCTATATATAATAAATAAATATTTTTTAAAAAACACATCTTTCTTTCCTTAAATAATAATATTAATTAACCCTACCTAAAATACTAGTGACTTTTCTTGCGAGTCATGGACTAACCATTTGTGAAGCTGTGGATGCTTTTGTTAGAATTGAAATAGACCTGAGTCAATACAGCAGCAGACAAATTTGAAATCTCAATTTTTAGCAATATTTTAAATTTTAAATTGAAGGTTAAATTGCATCATCAGTATTTCATAAGAAAAAAGTAAATATCCACATGGATTTTAACTAAGAAATTTCTATTAAGAAATTCCAATTATTTATTCTTATATGAAATAACAGAATGATTAGCATAACTGTTAATAACTAGACTTTTTTTTTAACTTTCTTTCTTATCATATATCAGAAAGATGTGACCCGATGATTCAGATCCTACTTGACTTCAATGTTAGGCTTATCTTCTCCTGTTCCTCCCATATTGTCTTCAGAGTCTCACTCATTAAATAGAGCCCAGGGTCTTCAACAAACGAGGCCAACAAATGAGGCTCCAACAAATGAGGCCAATCAGAGAAATTAGGAAAGGAATTAGGTTCCCTGCACTTCTGAGGTCACCACGAGGCTGCAAGTGCTTTGGTGGAATCAGCAAATGATATAAAAGCCCTCTGGTTCTGAGAGACAAAAGAAAACGTGTGCGTGTGCACACACACACTCCTAAAGCCTCACTCCCTGGCACCTCCCTGCAATTATCCTCAGATTGAATGTTTTCTTCTTGCTGTTCCAGGCCACAAGGATTAACTACAACAAACAAAACAAAACAACAACAAAACATGGAAATGTATAAGATTCACCATCCAAGTATAGGCGTGATATCCAAGTATAGGCGTCTCATTAGCAACAGCCTACATGTGATGATAGTTGCTAAAAAAAAAAAAAAAAAAAGATACCAGCTTTAATATTCCAGAGTAAAATTATCTCCTCTCAATGATTTTACAGAGCTAAGAATGATTACTGACTAATGGTTGATGAAATCATACATTTAGACAAGGGGAAATTACCTACTATGTAGAAAACAACCAACCATATTGTTTAGTTAAATATACACTTGGTAAGAGTTGACAGTTTCAAAGAACCAACTTGTATATAAGGCCAAAAAGATACTCAGGAGAGAGTCAGTGTGAGCCATTGTTAGGGATACCATACATGCTGGTTTTCCCAGAATAGTCCTGAATTCCTCAATTTATTACATGTGCCAGCCTTCCTCCGTCTCTGGGTCCTCCTATGTATTTTGTCAATAAGGAGATGTGATGCTTCCCCTAGGAAAGAAAATGTCAATCAGATTTAAAGTGTCATATTTTAGTTCAAATTTCAGAAAGAAAATGCAAATGTGTTGCTAATAGTAAGAGTCTTCTCTATAAATTTTAAATTTTATTATATGCTTTTTGGTTGGTCCACATCCAACCAAGATTTCCCAAATTCCTATGCTTGATAATGTATGAGCTCTCACATTCTTGATATAAAATTTTACTCTTTAAAACAAGATCTCACTTTAAAAATGAATTTAAGGTAATTAAAACAAAATTCGATAACTAGAATGCCTTATTTCCTCATGATTTTCCCTAGAAAGGAGCTCATTCAAAGTTTAACTGTAGTAAGAATATCTCTTGTTGGGACACCTGGGTGGCTCAGTAGGTTAAGTGGCTGCCTTTGGCTCTAGGGGGATCAGGGAAGGGCTCCCACTCAGTGGGGAGCCTGCTTCTCCCTCTCCCTCTTCCCTTCCCCCCAACTCTTGCTGTCTCTCTTAAGTAAATAAATAAAATCTTTAAAATAAATTTTTAAAAAAGAATATCTCTTGTTAATGTATTCAACAAAGTTTGTGTTATCCTACAATAACTCCAGCAGGTCCAAGGTCAACAAATGTTTTCTTTTTCCAGAAGTAAGCCTTTCTTAGAGTTAGCTGAACTATGAAGCCCTAAAGTGGAATCACCATGTGTACAAGTCCTATTTGGGGCACTAAAGTGGCTCAGTCTGTTAAGTGTCTGCCTGCGGCTCAGGTCATGATCTCAAGGTCCTGGGATCATGTCCTGCATCTGGCTCCTGCCCAGAGAGGATCTGCTTCCCTCTCTCCCTCACCCCCTCCCCTCTGCTCATGCTCTTTCTCTCTCTCTCTCTCTCGCTCTCGAATGAATAAATGAAATCTTAAAAATAAATAAATAAAAATAATAAAAGTCCTATTTGGTCTAGGTTAGGCCTGGCCTGGATCTAGCCGTTTCCAGCCAAGGAAAGCCAGTTTGTGAATAAACACTAAGCACTGAGCACCAACAGAGAATCACTAACTATGAAATACTCGATAGACTAATTGGAGTCCTTGCCTGTACCCGCTTGTACCTCTGTTGTGTTTGTGACTATTTCTTTCTCTTTCTGATATTAAAATATGATGTATGCTCCTGGGTTCACAATAACATCGCACATTATATTCCTATCTCTACACGTCTAATATACTTGGCCTCCAATGCCAAAGTGTTAGAACACTTTTATTTTTAACACCTGTTTTAACCACTAGATGGCGAGGAAATGCAGATTATAAACCAGGCAAAAATGAAAGTTTGTTTTTTTGTTTTTTGTTTTTTGTTTTTACTGCATTGTTTCTCAAGCTTTCCTCATAAATAATTCGTTTTTAATTCTTTGTGCTTGACTCATAACTGGGACATCGTTTTCCTATTCATAATCCTCCCATCAATATTTTTATGTTATTAGGTTATAGTAAAAATTGTATACATAAAAGTAATTACTTTTTAGCTGCTTAAAGCAACAGGAATCTATTATTTGTATTTTTTTAAGATTTTATTTATTTATTCATAAGAGACACAGAGAGAGGCAGAGACACAGGCGGAGGGAAAAGCAGGCTCCTTATGGGGAGTCTGAGGCCAGACTCTATCCCACAACCCCAGGATCATGACCTGAGCTAAAGGCAGATGCTCAACTACTGAGCCACCCAGGCGCCCCTATTATTTGTAATTTTTAATGTCAATGTCAAGTGTTCGAATCCAAAGAATAGTAGATATTCTTGCATGTTAGAGTTACAGAAAAATTTATGTGTTATTCTCTTCTAGATTAAAGAAATACATTTTTAAATTATCATGTAGAGTCCATTTCTCAAAACAATTAAAAGGCAGTAAGAATATCCTTTCTTTAAAATCTGCTAAATATCATGTCGTTTTTTGCAAATTGAAAGGAGCTTGGTATTACACAAGCTCTGAGAATTGTGGATTTGGATCTCAGGATGGACAATGATAGGCTGTAGCCAACTGAGAAGAAAGTTTCCTGAGTTAGTGGGGCTCCTAGCTCCATAAGCACCCTCCCCCAGCCACCACCCCATACAACAACCTTCTTGGGCTTTCCTCACATATTCTTAAAAGGATGTTGTTTACTTTTCCTCCTAAAATTATCTTCTGAATGTTTATTTTAACCTTATTTCAATGCTGTAAGAGCTTTCAAGAAAATGGAGGGGAGCCATTCAAGGTAAATTAACAAGGGCCCCACATTCTTCTCAAAATCATCCTGGTAATTATGATTACCAGGTAAATCATAAGCAGTAACAGAGACTAGCATTTGATAGGGTCATACATTCATTCATGGTTATTGTGAGTCCTCTATAACCTTATCACTCGCTTCCATCTGTTGACTTTAATAGTTCTCCCCTGCTTGGAAAGAATATTTTGTCAATAAATCTACAATGCACGCATAATGTTTTCTAATGCTTAAACAAATTGAATATCATTTTTGCAAATGACCTTAAATTGTTTCTCCATAGGGCAACAATACTAATGCATTATAAAGTTACTCAAATTGTATACTATGTGGATGATTTCGCAGCATTTTTGGTCTCTTTACTTAGTTTTGTTTTACCCAAATTGAAACATACTGGACATGAAACTTGGGGTGGTTTTTATTCTTTTGAAGACTAAAGAACTCCGTTTTACTCATTTGTAAAAACCCATATAATAATTAGTAAATTGGACAATTATAAAGATTCAGTGAATTAGTGTAAAGCTTAGTTAATAAAAATTTGAATTTTCCTTTCCCTTGTCTTTCTTTATTTATAGCCATCTGTCCCTGTACTTATTTCTATTGGAGATTTTAAAACAAACAAAACAAAACAAAAATTTTAAAACAATTTTTCATTGTCTATTTCCTCAGCATGTAGTCTTTTAGGGCAGAGGCTCCAGCTAATCTATGTTTCTTCCCACAGTGCAAGGCACATAGTAGGCATTAAATATGTAGATGGAAAAAAGAGTGTATAATCAATAAACACTACTTCCACTTTATGCTAAGAACAAAGTGTTTATATATGCTGTAGTTCACATCTCAGTATAACGTTCCCCGATTTATAATATTATTCAGGAAATTCATGTAATACACAAAAGACAAACTATCATATTCTATTCTTCAATTTCCATGATCTTTTTAGGCTTGATAGACACACCTTTTTTTATTGAAGTATAGTTGACATACAAAGTTATGTTTGTTTCAAGCATACAACACAGTGAATCTACAATTCTACACATTCCACAGTGCTTCCCACAGTGAGGTGTCACCCGTCACCACACAACATTATTGCAATATTATTGACTCTATTCCTTATGCTGTACTTTTCTCTTTTTTTTTTTTTATGCTGTACTTTTCATCAGTGACTTTGTTTTATAACTGGAAGTTTATATCTCGTAATCTCCTTCACTCTCACCTCCTTCTCCCCTGGCAATGACCAGTTTGTTCTCTGTTTTTATGGAATTGTTTTTTTTGTTTATTTGTTGGTTGGTTGGTTGGTTGGTTTGTGTTTACTCATTTGTTTTATTTTTGAGATTCTACATTTAAGTGAAATTATATGGTATTTGTCTTTCTCTGGCTTACTTCACTTAGCATGATACCCTCTAAGTCTATCCATGTTGTCACAGATGGCAACATTCCATTCTTTTCACAACTGAGTAATAATCCATGGTATCTCTATACCACATTTTCCTTGTCCATTCTTCTGTTGGCAGATACTTGGGGTGTTTTCATATCTTAGTTATTATAAAGATTTTTTAAAGACTTTATTCATTTATTGATGAGAGACACAGGGAGAGGGAGAAACACAGGCAGAGGGAGAAGCAGGCTCCATGCAGGGAGCCCGGTATGGGACTCGATCCTGGCACCCTGGGGTCACTCCCTGGGTTGAAGGCAGACACGCACCCACCAAGCCATCTAGGCTTCCTATATCTTAGGTATTATAAATAATGCTGCAAAAACATATGGAGATTAACATATCTTTTCAAATTAGTTTTTGTTTTCTTTGTGTAAATACCCAGCTGTGGAGTTACTGATCATCTGGTATTTGTATTTTTGCTTTTTTGAGGAACTTCCATATTATTTTCCACAGTGATTGCACTGATTTACATTCTCACTAACTGTGCACAAGGGTTCTTTATTCTCCATAGCCTTGGCAACACTTGTTATTTTTTGGATAGACACTCATGTTGAAAGAGGTAATTTTTTAAAAATAGAGTTCTACATTAAAATGTTTGGAAACAGCTTTGATTTTGTCAGAACCGATCTGTATATACCTTGGAGAAGTGAAGTATAAATTGGAATCTTCAAGACACTATTTCTAGTCACTTAGATGAAACTTTCTACATACAGATACCTACTTTTATAAGTATTATAAAATGCTTCCACTTAGAATGCAAAACACTGTATATTGTGTAGAGCACTACAAAACAATGTTGCTCTCATTTTTTTTTAATTTCAGAGTTTTATTGTATTGCATCAAAGGAACAGCTGGATACCTATAAAATGTTCTCTCTTACTCAGTTTTGAAAGTCTAAAGGATTTTGCAAATTCTTGAAAATACCTTTACCATGAGATTAGAACAATAAGTATAATAATCAGTTTCTTAATAAGTAATCTCTTCCATATAAAAACACATTTAAAATGGCTTTAAATGCATTCTTACATTCAGCATATATTTTTATGTCATGTTCATGTATGCTTAAGAATCAAAGCAAGTAAAAAAAAAAGAATCAAAACAAGTATATTACTCTGATGGAAATATGTAAAATCTCTCATTCCTGTAATACACAGAGATAATATTCAAGTCCAAGAGAAAAAAATTCCACTTTTCTTACATTGTAAATGTATCCATATCTCATCATCTACAGGATAGATGAGGAAACCCATGAAGTTTCCCATAGGTCAGATACATAGTTTCAGTATCTGACAGTATATCACCCAGTATCTACAGCTAACTTACAATGAGATGGCATTTCAATAAAATCGAAATGATACTGACAGGTTCTTATAAACAAAAATTCCCAAAGAACTAACGACAGTCAATAATTAATGCAATCATTCAGAGGATTATAGTTGTTCCCTAAGGAGTGCAAGTTCAAATTTATCAACACCAGAGGTAATCATTTTGCATTAACTTATTTGTAATTCCACTTAAATTTTTTTTATCCCAGTATAACATAGGAAAACAGTCTTTCCATAAGCAAAAAAAAAAAAAAAAATGTGAAAACATTTTAAAACTGACTCATTTTTTAAAGTAACTGATCAAATTCCCAAGGCTACTTTGGAAACAGGATTTTGTTGGATAGAATTCTTTCCTTTGGAGGCTTTCTGTAAGCCACTGTTGGGCCAGTTCCTCCATGTGTTGTTCTAAGAGCTCATCAAAATGTAGATCATACTGCTTGGGTAGTTAAAAAAAAAAAAAAAAAAACTTAGAAGATAAAAAAGCAAATTGCACCATCCTTCTTTCTGACAATACACCAGAATATCTACATTCATGATGGTCATGGTGTCATGATACCTGGTCTACTCATGACTGGTCAATTCATACACCTCCAAATACAATATGCCAAAGGGGGCATATTGAGACCCAGGATAAGCCACCTTGCACAAGGTGCACAAAGAAGCACGACACAGAAGAAAACCTAGATAAAGTTTTCTGGAAATATAAGAGATTCAAGGTATTACACTGGAAGAACATTCAAGGTGTTCTTGTAATCAGTCTTCAACTTATCAAATCCTATAATATGCCGACTGGCAAAGAAGAAGTCCCTGAATGTAAAAGGCATGGCCCTGGACGAGGAGCAGGGAGCAGTGCTGGTGCCAGCAGAGAAAGGCAGCACCCACCTTCTGGATGAAATCATTCACTTCTCCCCGGCCACAGCCACGCCACTCAGCCCCTGCCCTTCCAACAGGACTGAGCACCAACCCACAGGTGCAATGAGCTCAGGTGTGAAAGATAAGATGACTCTGGATGAGGTACAGAAATCATACCTTTTTTATGAATACTTCAGAGAGAAGAAAGAGACTGTAAGGCAACCGAGAAAATGGAGTTCCCAAGTGAAAAATGCACACTCAAACCTTTTGCAAAACATGGGGAAAAAAGAAATGGGCTATCATATTTGGGGCCAAACTGGAATTTTCACTAGCTAAGATACAAAGGAAATTTATACTCACTTGCAAGCTCTTTTTCCTGAGCATTTATTAGTGCTCGCTAGGAAGACTAAGAGTAAGGCAAAAGAAGAGAGGTTTTGGTGTTGATGAACCAGTAGTGATTGCTTCTGGGATTCAAGAAAAGGAAACCTGCCTACTTCCCTGGAACGTTATTTCTAGTGCAAAAATCTTCAGCCTTGGAGGAAGGCAATGAACTCTCTTGTTCCAGGGCCATAGTCAAAGAACCACTATTTCCTTTTTTTTTTTTTTAGATTTTATTTATTTATTCATAAGCGACACATAGAGAGAGGCAGAGACACAGGCAGAGGAAGAAGTAGGCTCCCCGTGGGAAGCCCGATGCTGGACTCGATCTCAGGATTGAGACTGGAGCCAAAGGCAGCTGCTCAACCACTGAGCCACCCAGGCGTCCCAAGAACCACTTTTTCTATAGAAGAGCAAAAGCAAAACTGCTTCTACAGTAGGCTATATATATGTCACCACTGACTCAAAGGCTAAGAAACTGTCTCAGGCCAAGGATAAAACCCCAATAATAAGCAGTGATCCACCACCACTGAAGGAGGGGCATAGGAAACTCTCCTGCCTAAAACCAGCCAGAAATACAATGTAGAGTTTGCCTTCTATGGGGGGGTTGTCGGGTTGGGGGTGATGCTGAGGCTGGATTTTGACAAAAGAAACCCCTTCTCTGCTATTGGAATACATTTAGCAGCTACTAACAAACAACAACCATCTACTTCTGGGAGAAGTGCAAGAGCGTAAAGAACTGTAAAGGATCTGAGATTTACCCGACTAGCAAGCAAACGTGTCCACTTGTTAGGGTTTCCTGGATGTTGGCAGAAGCAGTGAGACCCCTGGGTCAGACCAAATACCTTTATTTTTCCTGTCACAGCAAGTAGTATATGTTTCAGATGTTTATAATATTACTATTATTATTTACTGGTTGGCTCCTTTTTCTGTCTCGCATCTTCTAGAATGTGGTCTCCAAGAGTAGTTATTTTACAGCCTTGCTCATTTCTGTATCTCTAATACCTTAAAAAGCTCCTGATAAATAGCAGGTTGTAATACATCTTTGTGGGAATCATAGCTGTAGAGACTCTTGAATTTCAAAATGTGCTCAACCACACACGAGTGTTGGAAAAAAGCCCACTGAAGAAGAGTTATGCGGTCAAGTGAGTTCGGTTAATACTACAAGCTATATACTCTGTTTGCAAGCTCGTAATGCCCGTCAGTGGACCGAAGGCTCTAAGAAGCAGTGCAGTCAAGGGGCTCGCTAGACTTTGTTTAGCCCAGGATTTTTCAATTTATTTTATCACATAAAGTAGGCAAAGAACTGAGTTGGAGTCTTGAGAAAGAAAGTCTCTGACTTATAAATTTTATAACAGAGTTTACTATGTACCAAGCATAAATTTAGATATGTCCAGCAAAGCGTAACAGCAGTTGCCAGGCCTGAAGAAATTCTCTGAAGGTGGTTTTTTCAAGCCACATAAGTAGCTGTGGTGTCCTACCTATATAGGATAAATTCTGAAAAGATATATTAACTCAGCAGGACCTCAGAGTTATTATACCCCTACCCTATCTCCCATAATCTCCAGTGAACTCCTTCCTATGGTTTCTAAAACTGCCCTTAGCAAGTGATATTACTTAGATATGAAAGGGATATTCAAGTTACAAGTTACTTCTTCAATGCGCCAACGATGTTACTCATAATATATATTGACGAGTGGACACAACACCTGTTTGATCACATTATCGCTATTTTTTAAATGTTTTATTTATTTATGAGAGACACACAGAGACAGAGACAGAGACAGAGGCAGAGGCAGAGGGAGAAGCAGGCTCCCTCCACGAAGCCTGATGAAGGACTCAATCCCAGGACCTGGGATCACACCCTGAGCTGAAGGCTCAACCACTGGGCCACCCAGGTGTCCCACGTTATCACTACATGAGGCTGAGCGCAACTGCCACCAGTCTAATGAATATGTACAATCAGTAATGCACATTGTTTCAAAAAGGGAGAGCCTAGCAGACCCACCCTGGTCCTACTTCATTAAGAAAATTGGGTGAATGTATATGTGTGTGCATTCAAATCTAAATATGTGTATGTAAATTTTGTGTGACAGTGTGTGTAAAACAGCGTGCGTGTGTGAGAGAGAGAGAGAGAATGTTTCAAAGAATTAGAGTTTCATGAAAAACATCATGGGAATTCTAAAGTAGGTTATCTGACCAAAGTACATGTGGGGGTTCTCTGTTTTTAACTGAATTTACTTGATTCCACAAAGTTACTAGCAAAATTGAAATGTAAAACTGAATTTAATCAAATGCTTTACTTGTTTTTTGTTTATTTTGTTTTTTGCTTTACTGTTCACTTAATTATTTGGCCACTCTATGACCATAGTCAATACCAGCAAATCATTTATCAGGCCACACCAACCTACAGGTAAAATTTGACTTACTCTAATATTAAAATACTTGAATATTTTGGCTTTTATTTGAATATTTAGTATTCAAATATTCAAAAATATTTCCAACTGTATTTTATTCAGTTCTCTTTTTGATATAACATTTTATTTTTTTCATTTTTTATAAATTTATTTTTTATTGGTGTTCAATTTGCCAACATATAGAATAACACCCAGTGCTCATTCCATCAAGTGCCCCCCTCAGTGCACGTCACCCAGTCACCCCCACCACCCCCCGCCCACTTCCCCTTCCACCACCCCTAGTTCATTTTAAAACTTACATAAAGTCCCTCTCATTGAAACCTAGAAGTGGAAGTGGGGGGCAGCCTTCCCTCACCATTTCTGAGCTGGGATAAATTCCTGCCTCTCCCTGGCTGAAAAAAAAGAAGTCCATTTCTCTCTGGATTGAGATTCATGCCTTTCTGATCCTAAGGACAGAGATAGCATCCAGCTGAATGTTCACTCTGGCTCATCTGATGTAGATGCAGTGCTAGAAAGCCTTCAGGAGTTATTCACACCACTCTTCAAATGATCCTGCTTAAAAGAGGTGCTGAGATGACCTAGTTCACTGCACAGTACACCAGGAAAACTTGAAGGGATTCATTTCAAATCGACCAGACAATGGTATCCCAGACATAGTTCATCTTTGTGCCTTGCTGACAGATCCAAACAAAGCTGCATACTTATTTCAAAGACTGAGCTTACTTTGAAAAGGCAAAAGAAGACTTAAGACTACCCCCACTTGCATCAAGTCTCATAGATTTTTTTTGAAGTTGCCATGCTTTCTTGTAGATCATTACAAATGTTCAGAAAACTTGTCAATTCTTTATCTACAGGAAAAAAAAAAGATTCAGCCTCTTATCTCAGCACGTTTACTCATTTAAATTATTCAATAAACAGAAGTAGAGGAGACTTTAGTTAGAATAGGCATGAGTCAGTCAACTGATGAAAAAACAAAAGCAGGGAAAAAAGTATCCAGCTTGTTCCAATCTCTAACAATGTCCATTCAAAATGCATTTTGTGTCTTATGCACTGAAAAACCTACAGGGCTTACACATTGAATAATAATCATTTCATGAATTTGTGTGAATCTTTAACAAAATCAAAGTACAACATACGTACAGAAAAATACTATGGTTGGATAAATTTTCTCCAAATGAACATAGCCATGGAAATATCATTCCCCCTAACCAAGAATGGCACATTACCAACACCACGGAAATCATTCGTATTATCCCTCTGTTGACAGCATAGCTAAGCTACTCCCTGGCATGGCTGCATTGATCTGCATCCACTTTGGGTGGCTAAGCAGCTGGCAGTGAACTTAAACTGACACCAGCCCTTCATGCAAGTGCATGCCCTAGGTAGCAGTCTGCAGTCACAAGTATATGGAAGTTTCTGGTGTGACCCCCCAACAGCTATGTGATGAACAGTCTCTTCTGCCTCCCGATGCCTTTCCCTCATGTGCCCACCAGATAAGACTCCTAGAGGGCTTACCGAAACCCACTCTTGTGAGTCGAGCTGACCAATATGGCCTTAGCTTAGGAACCCCAAAGCACTCCACTCATAGACGCCCAAAAAAGGCATGTGCCTCTAGTTCCAATTATCTGTCTATGCTCTGCCCTAATCTCCTTGGGGCCCCTTAAATTCCTACGGAACCTGTGGAAAATAAGCTTCTCTATTTCAATTTCTCTGACGGTCTGTGATCACCATCTGGCACCCGGTGCTCCACTTAACAAGGGTTAATTTGCTAAATTCATGACACCTTCTCATCACAGCCTCACCCTCTTTCAAAAGATCACTGTTAGGCTAATGTTTAGCAGCCCACAGATTAACTTTGCCAGGTTTTAAACTTTATATAAATGAAATAATTCAGTACATATTTTTTTTCAGTACATGATCTTATGTGTTTGACTTCTTTCACTGAATCTTATGTTGGAAATTCTTTCATATTGATGCTTTATTAGCATATTTGTGTCATTGTCATATGGTATTCCATTGTAGAAATATGCAAAAAAACTGCTTATCCACTCTACCTTTAAGTAACATTTGGATTGTTTTCAGTGTGGGACTCCTATAAATAATGCTGATATTAACATTTTGTAGATATCCTTCAGTACACAGTTGTAGGTATTTCTGAAATTAACACAGGTTGAAATAATTTTACTAGCCATGATTTATGGATACTGATAGCACATTAGAGCAACTGATCAAAGATGGTTCATTTCTAGTTTATTTTTTCCATAGTTTTCTAATCCAGGTAAATACTATGGAAAGCCCACTGGGTAAATTAACAAGATCAATGTTGTCAGTCAGTATGCCTGTATCTTTGACTGATAGATTTGAACTAGGATACATGATCTGGAGGCAATTTTGATTTTTAAAAATCTTATTTTTGAAAAAAAATATTTCAAGCTATGCAGATAGGTTAAAAAAAAAGGACATTCACATTTGGTCTATAAACTCACAGGACAGTAGTATCCTTATTAGCTTTGTTTTATGGGATGATTTCAAGTCACTTATAACCTTTATTTACAGAAAAATCTCTACATTGATTTCTTACCAGAATATTTATGACTTCAGAGTCAGTATGGGCTAAATATGTAAAACATAGTGGAGAAACTATCCATGAGAAAAGTAAATGCTATTATCCTTTATTTTGAAGTTTCAAGTGGTTACATATAAGCATCAGCCTGTACCCTAATATAAAGTGACTTTTAGTGGTGTAACTCTTATTCTGATGGAGTTCCTTCTGAATGATAAATCTCTGACTATAGTGGGCATACATACCATTGTATTTGTAATTTAGCATATAAAGCAACCTACTCAAACACAAATTAAAGTTTACTTCTGGTCTTTAAAAAATGAACTCAATTTGATAAACTTCTACTAAGTTGAAAAATAAGATAAGACTTTTTTAAAAGGAATCAACTTTTTTAGAGTTAACTGAAAAACTACTCTATTTTAGTCAATATTCAAAATATTTCCCAACCAAAGTGATTTCATTTAGAATTAAATGCTACCCTCAATAATTTGCATACAATATTTAACAAATGTGTGTTAAAATATTTTAGTAACATGTTTAACTTTAATCAATACATTAAAATATTTAATAAAATTAATAAATTAATAAATCAATAGTAAATAATGATTGCCTTGTATAATCTAATAAATGCTTTTTATATAATCCTCTCCATCAACTCTCTGCATTCAAATTGCCTTTCGCCATGCCATACTTTAAGCACCAAAGGAAGGAAGAACTTTTTCTATCCTTTTTATTTTTTGGTCAAATCATACTTAAAATTCATAGAAATCATCTAAGCATCACTTACAGTTTCCACTCGCAACCATACTTTGTGTTGCAGGATTATGATTAGCTAAATATACTATCACAAAATAGCCTGGAGTTACTACTGCGTGTATATAAAACCTACATGATATGCTGAATGCCTTGTCAACTTAGCTTGAATTTCAAAGTACCCTCTAAGGTATATATTTAGGCTACAGGTGGTCCATTGAACTGCTTTCCTGTCCGGAAAATCGTTATCATGAAGTTTCCCTATATCACTGAGACATATACAACAAATAGTAGCTATAGAAGGAAAGTATCCAGGGACATTCTGGTTGTTCAGATAGCTTTAGAAAGGTAATAACTACATTATTCATTGATTCTTAACACTATCTTTTTAAAAATTTAGATTTTGAGATACTATAATGTGGTTTTATGTTGTTCAGGGCTCAGATTTGATTTTAACTCACTTACTAACTAAATAAGTTACTTAATTTTAGCTAATTACTTTCTGCAGATGCTGACAGAAAGCCAGAGATTCCGGGTTGAGAGATAAAGGGCTGTATGATTCAAAGAACAACAAATAGCATGAACATCATCAGATTGTACGCATCAGTCTTTCCTGCCTCCCAGGTCCCAGAGGATGACAGAGGGACCCAAATAGGAGCTGTGCAAGTTGTAGGTTTGAGTAGCAGCTGAAAAATTCTAAGCTCGGGGAAGCCACTGCTTTTATCTAAAGCAGTAAGCACACCTACTTTTTGTCCCAGAAAGAGACATTATTTCATCCCTCAATCACTCCCTGCAAATGCAATAAAAAATACATCTACCATATGATAGAGTAAGTTTATTCCTAGGTACATAACCAGTAAAACTGAAAATAATTGTCTTAAAAAATACTTGTACAAGAATATCCTTGGCATACTATTCAAAATAACTATAAACCTGCCTTCACCTTGGATCTACAGGGACTCAAACTGAGAGTCTCACCCTCAAATTCCAACCCTTGTACTCAAATCTGTGCACAAAAGTGGACATAATTGTAACAGTAGAATGAAGCAACCCAAATAGTGACACTACTTCTGTGGAATACATAATGGATAAAAGGAGTGTGCTGGGCTGGGAACATCTCCAACAAGTGCATCAAAAGAACAATGCATACAGCATGATTACAGTTACTAAAAGAAAAAAACCCAAACCTGGTATTTTATTTACATATAAGTTTGAAAATGGATGGGGAGTGGGGCTGGTCAGGACACCCGCCTCTGAGGAGATATGCCCTTCCTGTATATCTTTTTTTTTTTTTAAGTTTCTAAGACAAATGCAAAATTAAGCAAGCAAACAAATAATTCAAAAGAATGACAGAGAGAAAGAGAGACATAAACAAATTACTAAATATCAACAATAAAAGACTGGTTATCAGTGCAGACCCCACAGATGTTAAAAGATAACAAGAAAATATTATGAATAACTCCTTGCAAAAGAATTCAACAATTGAGAGAGAGAATATGGGCCAATTTTTGAAAGTTACAGGCTACCAAAATTTACCCTAGATGAAATGGATAAGTTGAATATTCTGTAACTATTAAAGAAGTTGAATTTATGGTTCAAAATCTCCTGGAATAAAAAATCTCTAGGCCCTAGTAGTTTCACTGGCAAATTATTTTAAACCATTGAAGAAGAAACAACATCAATTCTATACAATCTCTTCCAGAAAATAGAAAAGGAGAGAACATTTTCCAACTCATTTAACAAGGCTACTGTGATCCTGATAACATAATGAGACATTTACAAAGCATATAAAAGGGAAACTACAGAAAAATATCCTTCATGAACGCAGATACAAAAATCTATAACAAAGTAACAAAGTATTAGCAAGTCAAATCGAGCATATTAAAAAGAATAATTCACTACAACCAAGTAATGTTTATTCCAGAAATGCAAAGCTGGTCCAATATCCAAAAATTAGTCAATGTAACTACCTTATTAGTAGTCAAGAGAATAGGAAAAAAGATCATATGAATTGTTGCAGAAAACCTATTTGAAAAAATTAATATTCTTTCATACTAAAAAAATTTGGCCAGGAATAGGTGAGAAAGAGCTTTTTCAATCTGGTTAAGGAAATCTACAGAAAATACACAGGTAACATCATTATGATGGTGAAAAAGTAAAAACTTTTTTCCTATAATAAATATCAAGACAACATACATTTAACCAACTTCTTACAACTTTCATTTAACCTTTACTGGAGGTTCTAACTAGTGTAATAAATCAAGAAAAAGAGATAAAATACATATGGATTGGAGAGGCAGAAATAAAACTGCCCCCGTTCACAGATGACATAATTGCGTAAAATTTTCAAAGATTCTGAAAAACAAAGCAAAATCTCTTAAAACTAGTAAGTCAGTTTATCGAAGTTCTTAGCATACAAGACTAACCCACAAAGTCAAGTATTTGTGTATTTTTCGATGTACAGTTGGAAATTAAAAAAATTAAATTACATCATTTAAAATAGATACAAAGATGAAATACTTAGATATAAATCTAAAAAAAATACTGCAGGATTTTATTTTTTTTTACATTTTTTATTTAAATTCAATTTGCCAAGATATAACACCCAGTGCTCATCCCATCAAGTGCCCTCCACAGTGCCTGTCACCTAGTCACCCCAACTCCCCGCCCACCTCCACTTCCACTATCCTTTGTTTCCCAGAGTTAGGAGTTTCTCATGGTTTGTCTCCCTTTCTAATTTTTCCCATTCAGTTCCCCTCCTTTCCCTTATAATCTCTTTCACTATTTCTTATATTTCACATATGAGTGACCTTCTCTGATCGACTTTTCTTTTGCAGGTTTTTAGTACTGATATGCATAAGCCAATTCGAAAATTTATATGGCATAACAAAGAAACTACAATTGCTAAAACAATTTTGTAAAAGAATAATAAACACAGTTGGAGAAATTGTATTAGCCTATCTTTTCAATTAATTGTATAAAGAGAAATAAATGTAAAGGAAAAATGATTTCAAAATACAACTCTGTCCTCATTCTGTATGTAAAATGGATATTGTGTGTAGTTTTATTATTATTTTAAATGTTATTCTTTTTTAAAAGATTTTATTTATTTGAGAGAGAGAGAGAGGATGTACTGAGGGGAGGGGCAGAGGGACAAGCAGACTCCTTGGTGAGGGGAAAGCCTGACCCAGGACTCTATCCAGGACCCTGATATCATGACCTGAGCCAAAGAAATCAGATGTCAGGCGCCCCTTTGTGTAGCTTTAATGACATTTAAATGATCTTCATTTTAATAAATGCTATTGTTAAGAATGTAAATAAGAAGTTAAATTGGCTACCTGTATTAGAAAAAGAGAGATTGGAGACTGTATATACCTAATTCTTATAGAATACTCTAACAATTTTCATTGTGACTATAATCAATTTGGGGAATTGATTTAATAAATTTTGTTTTCATATTAATATGATTATATGACTATGATTATCCTGAGATAATATATATTATGTTGGAGGTAAATAGGCATTAATTCAATGCCTATGTTCCTTACCTCCGCAAAAAAATAAAAAAGTGAGGATGAGGAACTTTGCATTTGTGGGAACTGAAAAAGATTTTTTGGGGGGGGTTGAACCTGAGAGAGATTTCTGATTCCCAGGCCAGTAGTCTTTTCCTTGCATTTTGATGGCTTCCCATAAATGTGAATGATTTCTGTTCTTTATTCACTGCATTAGTCTCAGGCAATAAGTTAGAGTTTCAGGAAGCAGGAGTATAAATCTTCAGCAAATTGTAGTATTGGGTATTAACCCTAAAAAGTTCTAAATGATACACTGTGACATACATAAGTCATATGAAAAGCAAGCCTAACTAAATTAATTTTCAGGATCTAAAGTTATATCAACCATATTATTTCTCAGAATATATTTCAGGAAACTTAGTGTATATCATGATGACTGTGGCTTTACAATGTCCTAATCATGTCACATCCATCCTAATTGTTGACTGAGAAGATAAAGTTGAAAATAAGTGTGATGGATAGAATCTCTACTCACAAATTTAAACATACGTTTTGGTACATGAATAAAAATGCATGCGATATTTATTGACAGAGAAAGGCTCATAACATAGTGTGATCCAGTTCTAATCTGCTTTTCTCCTTCATACTCAATAATTTCATATCCACAGTTTGTTTTTTGCAATTCAAAATCAGATTTTAAAGTAGTAAGACTCAAAATACCACAAAGCAAAGCAGTTAGATGTTCTTCACGCATCTCCAATAAGAAATCATTCAAATATCTTGGTGTTTTGGGGGACCCTTCAGTGGCTCAGTCAATTAAGCGGGTCAGTTAAGCATCTGATTGGTTTGGACTCAGGTCATGATCTCAGGGTGATGAGATCGAACACTGGCCCAGCAAAGAACCTGCTTAAAATTCTCTCTCTCCCTCTCCTTCTGCCCCTCCCCATATTACTCTCTCTCTCAAAAAAAAAAAAAAAATCTTGGTGTTTTATTTTCATAACAAATATATGATTACCCACCGTGGAACCAGCTGCTTTGCTGTTAGGGAAACACAGTGGGGGTTTTGTTTCAAGAGACTAAATATTATTACTGGACATATGTTGCTCTTAAAGTTACTATTGACTAGCAACCTTCAATTTTATTTGAAGAATATTTCCCATTGTACCTGGACTTTCAGATCTTTACATCTTTAAAAAACTATCTTTTATTTAATCTCCTACCTCTTAATTATTCTCATTTTATGGTGTTCTACGTATGTAGCTAAATTTGTACATCAAAGTTTTACTGTGCTATCAAAATTTTTCATATTCTACTGGCCATCTAAAGACATGAATCCTTGTCATAATACAGATTTCATGATTTTATGGATGTCTTCCTCTATAGTTTGAGACAACTGTTACTGCCTCTAGTAAAGCCTAGATAATTGCCTCAAAACGCTGCCACAAGAAAATTTGTATTCTGAATGTATCAATAGAAAGCTCAATATTTGCAATGTAACACCTTTATTTCCATATACAACATATTTCTTCATAAATTTGATTCTTCCATTATAATGACATTTACTTTTGACAGATGATTAAAAACAAAAGTACCTAAAGGCATTTCTATGGGTCTTTTTTTTTTAAGTTGATTCTCTTAGCTCAATAAATTAAAATACCTAATCATAAGGATTTTCCTTTCTAAGAAGAACAAAATCAGATTAAATGTTGTGAATTTGACAGAAACAAATATTTTCTCTGTTTGAAATACCTGAATTTCAAACCCAAGCATCTGACTTCTGATCTATGGAGCAAAAGAGATTTATTTGGCTGGGGGACCCTCACCATGTTAATAAAGAATATTGCAATCTCTACTGTTTCCTTACTTTCTTACATAATATTTTAAATTTTAATGTTTATTGAAAAGCATTTTAGAATAACACTCTATACATGAAGAGTTGCCATCTATTTTAAAGGTCTGTGTTGCAGACTTCAATTTTAAAATAATCTCAGCTTTTCATAATTTGAAAATGACAAAAATAACTCATGTTTTAAAAGTGAGTCTTCAGCTGTCATGTGTATCACAAAGGAAAATATAAAAATAGTAAAGTATGCCTTTTTTAGTTGAAATGACTGAGTAGATACAAATTTTAAAAATGGCAATGCAAATATTTTTGGAATTTATAATCTAATTTCTGAAGTACAAGTTTTTTAGAAGGTAAAAATATATCTAGTGATATAATACTGTCACTCTGTTATTCAGCAAATGGTATTTGGAAACCTCAAAAGAGCTATCCAATTATATCATTCACCAATATAAAAGACAATAAAAAATTATATAAGGGGGACGGATACTTAAATGTCATGATATATATATAGAAGAGACAGTACACAGTTATGTAGAGTTTTACATACCATCCTCCTTTCCTGCATATTTTCTAACTTGTTAATGTGTATCTAGAAATACAGACAAAAACTCCAAACACAGCTCCCAAAATCACTTTGTAAAGTTATAACACTTTACACCAATGGCTAGAAAATCCCTTCTTGATTTGACCCATGACTGTATTAGTAAGACTGCCCATTAATAAATGTAAAATAAACATTCTTTTCTTGGGGATCCCTGGGTGGTGCAGCGGTTTGGCTCCTGCCTTTGGCCCAGGGTGCGATCCTGGAGACCTGGGATCGAATCCCACATCAGGCTCCCAGTGCATGGAGCCTGCTTCTCCCTCTGCCTGTGTCTCTGCCTCTCTCTCTCTCTGTGACTATCATAAATAAATAAAAATTAAAAAAAAATTTATAAACATTCTTTTCAAATGCCTATGGGATGTAGACCATTTATCTTAATTGACAGGTGAGATTTGACAACAAATCAAGTCTCAACAAATTCAAAGGCCTGAAGTAATCCAAAATTCACTCTCTGACCACAGCAGAATTATCCTAGGAACTAAATATTCATTTTAAAATATTATTGTTGTTCTTAGCTTTCATCAGCCAAATTCAACAAGAAGACAATCATCAAAAGGAGCCCAGAGGATGCAGTTCTGGGTTATGTATGGGGAAGATGGGGGCACTCCTGAAAATAATTAGCATCAGCACCATTCTACCTCATTACTCCCTAAATCCTCTGAGAGAATTTACCACTGCATTTCATATAAAACTAGAGAATTGAGTCCTTTACCACACGTTCATTCTGAAAATGTAGATAATTGAAGCCAACATAATTTTTGATTGAATGATTGCCACTATTTTAATTATATTCTCTCTAGAAAAATCACTTTGAAATTTTAAACAAAAGACAAATTCATTACATGAAGAAATGACATGTAAACTATACATCCACATTAAATTATGTCCCTATCAAGAAAAGGAAATGTTCAAATATCCACACCTCATCCCAGAAAAGAAAAAATAATAAATTTGTTCTAGTTATCACTGCTTTAGATGACTAGGCCCTTATTTTAATAATAAGGTTCTCAGTATTTTTTTCTATTAAATTATAATTTCCACAAAATATATTCTCATTACATTTAAACCTGCAAATTATTGAAATATAATGATAGAGTTTAGTAGTGAAATATAACAGTGCACAAATAAAATCCAGAAGTTTACTTTATAATGTCAACAGATGGAACTACAATGTTTACCCTTAGTAACTAAATGAACAAATGACCATTACAATTAATTACCTAAAGATACACAGTTTTAAATTGTGACAATTAAATCAAAATGGAAGCAAATAATCTGGATAGGGACCACATAACATATCTATATAAACTCAAATGAGAAATGACAAAGAGATATTTGAAATACATCCATTTTTGCTCTATGCAAACATAACTCCATATTCTTCATTTATTTTCAACTACTGATAAATGGGATTTGGTATCCAAATGTTAAATGCATAGATTAATTTCCCACTTCATTGTCATTTACAGCCCCCAGACTGGTTACTGATTTTCATCTACTTCTTCCACCTTCTATTGTAAATACCCTTCCCTTTTTGTCAGTTCATGGTTGCTGAAAATATTACGGACAAGTGAGCAACAAGAGATGCCCCAGGATGTCAAAGAAACACATTCATTAAGTAGTTGCATCCCTACTGCCTACTAAAATGGAGTCAGTTATCTCTGGCAGTATCATTAACTTTGCCTGCTGATGTACTGATACAAAGAACCCAAAGTTACCAGTGTTACACAGAACTTAAAATTTATTTTTTTCCAGCTTTAATCTTTATTTTTTTATTTAAATTCAATTAATTAACATATAATGTTTTATTAGTTTCAGAAGTTGAGTTCAGTGATTCATCAGTCTCATATAACACCTAGTGCTTATTACATCACGTGTCCTCCTTCATGTCCATCACCCAGTTACCCCATTCCCCACCTCCCTCCCCTCCAGCAACCCTCAGTTTGTTTCCTATGATCAAGAGTCTCTTTTTGTCTAGAACTTTAAGTTTACTAGCAGTCTTAACTGTGTTGCATGTTAGAAGCATTCTTTCCTCTGGGAATAGAACTTCTTGGCCCAAAGATACCTAAGTAGGAATGGAAAGCATAAATTCCCTAAATTAGAAATGGGTAACTGGACATAATCATGAGCGGGAACACCAACCCTTGATTCTTGGACCAATATGTGCCTGTCAGGACACACCACCATATAATAGCCACGAGTGGTAAGCAATATGAAAGTCTTGGTTACTTCCATGTGAAGTTTTGTTCCCTCTAAACCTTTTAGAGTCTGATCCCAGATGTGCCACATCTACTTTACAATGTTTATGGCAGTTCATTGATGCTTACGTCTTTTGACTTGGTGGGCTTTAAAATGTCCAACTTATAATAAGCAGTAATAGCCATATAGTCAATTGATAACCCATAGTTAGATGCTTTGTCTCTCTCAGGACCTAGTAGCATGTAAGGGGCTGCTATTGGGGTGACACCTATTTTCCTTTCTGTATTTGACCTGGACTTTGTTGGTTTGAAACCCTCTTGGGAGCTTTCCAGGTATCATCTAAAACTGGCCCCTGTACTCAGAGGGTAGAGAGAGACCAAGGCAGCCCACTCCAGGTTGGTAGGTGGCAGTTTTAATAAGCAAACAGAATTTACATGTGAGGCTTATCTTGGGCAGTAGCAAGACAAGTGGATCCCTGCATGTGCTCACAAATCTTACAAGTTTATATAGAGGTCTTACGTGGGTTCAGCCATCCATACTGTGCAGGTAGGTGTTCTCAATACGACAACACTATCTCTAGGCTATGTCCTTGGAGGAATCTCTGGGAGTGAGAAAGGCAAGCAGAATCAACATTGCAAAGACAAGGAAGGGGGTGACAAGGCTCTGATTGCCCAGTCCCAGCTCACAGGTCAACTGGTGGACATGTCTTCTCGATGACTCCCCCAACATTTCTACCACTGGTGATTGGCTCTTACAATCTCACACCCCCCCCTCTCTTCTACAGTGTGCCCTGACAGTCAGCAAGGGGTTTCACTAGCATAAAGATGGCTCTTTTTGTGGTCATCCAGCTGCACAAGAGGCAGATACCACAGCAACAATACAGACACATGTAAGAAAAATACAGATTAAGACAATGATTCCAAAATTAGTGACTTTTTCTTCAAGAGCCCATGATCTTGAACCACTGATTATCAAGTCCCTTTAGCTGGGGATCAGATCAGGTAGATATTCACTTGCATCCCTACGTGATTTAATAAAGATGATGCATTAGTAGACTCATCAAGTATGAACATACATTCTGTTTGGATAATAGCATAGGTAACTCCTTGTAAGGCAATAATAATGCCTAAGGCCATCCTGTTTCAGAGGACAGCAATTCTCATTAGAGACATTTCAGTGTCTAGTAAGGACAGGCGTTAAAGGCTTGCTGAGTAAATTTAGTAAGGGCTTTTGTGGGTTTTATTACATCTTTCAAGTCAATGGAGAGAACAAAGATGGTGGCCAAATGAGCATACCAGGGGAAAACAGACTGTGACCATGTGACCTTGAGGAAAAAGAGGATATAGCTTTAGCAACTTGACCTGGTTGTACCTACTATACATATTGGCTGAGGGAGCAGCACTTTCAAGTGGAAAGGGATGGCCCTGGGGCAAGATATTCCCAATCAGGACCCACATCTTCTCCCCTTTTTCAATGGTATATGTTCCATTCCAGGTATAGCTATTTTAGAAGATCCAACTTGCAACAGGATCATGGGAGGCCACTGGAGATTGAACAGTTCCTCCTTATGGAAGGGTACGAAGTAACTCACCCAGCTCAGTGGGATATCCCATTGTAAATTCCAGGAGATATCTCTTCCCAGGCATGATGGAACTTGGTGTTCTCAGGAGCTTAGCATGTTGACCCACGGTGAGAATTGGGGCAATGGCTGTTTCCCACAACTTCCATACATTTATGCTGTTGGGAGCATCAGCAGGGGTTCCTTATCTGGCATATGAGGCAACAGGCACTACTGGTTGGTCATTGAAATGTATTGAAGCCTGGGTGAAATAGGTAAAAGAGATTAAGAGAGTACACTTGTGATGAACTCTGAGTAATGTATAGAGTTGTTGGATCACTGTATTGTACACCTAAAATTAATATAGCATTTTATGTTAATTACCTTGGAATTTTTAAAATAAATTTTATAAAAAGATGACCACAGTTAAAAACAACAACATATTAAAGCCTGGGACAGTACTTTAGTCTACCCAGCCAAGATGCTTTTATCTGCTAGTAATGTAATCTGCTGCTTTAACATCCCATTTTTCCTTTCTACTGACCCGGCCTCTTATGGGTTATAGGGGAGATGGAGCCTTCCTTCATGGTCATGTCCTTTTGCTCAGTGAACATCATGACCTTTGAAATGTGACCCCCAATCACTGGCTATTCAACAAAAGTATCCATACATGGTACTCATCTCTCTAATTCCTTAATGGTAGCAGTTTGGGTTGCACGGTGACAAAAGAAAGCTTGGGTTAGGCCAGATGCAGCATTCAACAAACCAAGGCAGGCATATTTAGAACGCTCATTCAGAGGGAAAGGACCAATATAATCAATTTGCCACTCTATTACTGGTTGAGAACTCTGGTGGATGGCCCCAGACTCTTTTGACAGTTGCCTTGGGAATTGTTCAGAACACACAGGATATGCTGCTACTGCATTAACCAAATCATTGTACTTTAAGGGCAAGCTGACAATATGCCATCTTCCCTCGGGCACTGTGCTAGCCATTCTTTTTATGTACTCAATCTGCTATATCTACTGAAGGGTCAGTTGCTAAGGCTTGTACCCGAGCCAGACCATCGGCTTCTTGATTGCCAGGGCTTGTCAGTGGATTAGGAGCTGAGACATGATAAACAATAAAGACTGTCTCAGACTCTTGAAGACAGACCCAAGTATACTTTCACATATCCTGTCCCAATGAAGGCTTATTTATGATCATCCACCTCTTGGCTTCCCATTGTGCAAGCCATAGGGTTAATCTCTTTAGAACAGTCTGTCAGTGCAAAGGTTAATGGCTGCGGCTCATGAGTAATCACCAGCCAGATTGCTCTGAGTTTATCACACTGGCTGCCACGCTGGCCGCTGTGTGAGAGGCTTTACCTGGAGGAATGCTGTGTCCACAGCCAGGACCTCTTGCTCTGTGGGGATATATCATGATTCTGCCACCTTCCAGAGCTGCCCTCAAAATCCTAAGAGCAACCCTCACTTTGGTTGTCTCTGCCACAGGGCCTGACCCATACAATTCCAGAATCCACATCCACCTCAAATGGTAGCCCTGCTTAGGAGATGCCCAGAGCTTCACTAGTATTTTTGCTTTTCGAAGGCAGCTAGCTTGGTGCTCTGATTCTCAGTCGCCCAAATGCTCTTTCTCTACCAGGTAGCATAAGGGACAGAAGCACACTACGCTAGGACAGGAATAAAAGTCTTCCAACATCTCCTTTTTTACTGACATGCAGGAGGAAGACAAAGACAGGACCCTAGCTATGAACCCAGACATACTGTGGGGCTGTGCAGAGAGCCTCCAGGGGAGCACTCCAGAGTTTACTATTGTCCCTCCCATAGGTAGGCAATGATCGTAGTTAGATACCTGTACTTGTCAAATCCTTTTCATGAAACTCCTTAAAGATTAAGCACTTTTGCAGGAATGCTTTTTGGCCAAAGCATCAGAGTAAAACAGTAACCGTCTGCAAAGGACAAGAGACTGCAAGATGGCCATGGTTAAAGGTCTGATGAGAGTTCATCGTAACACAGTTGACAAGGGAACTTCTACCGCAGTCTGTTTCCTACTGGAAGTTTGGGGGTAATTCCTACCTAAAAATTTTTTGCATATTAGGGGTCAGGAGGCATGGGGCACTTTGTCTATTTTTTCATCAATTACTATAACATCCTCTTCTTTATTCTCTTCATTTGTCCAAGGATTCCACCCCCAACATCCTAATCAGGCATTGTCACCGGCCTTAATTGGAGCAGCTTGTACCCTCCTAGGAAACAGCACGCTAAGGACTCTACCTAATTATCCTGTTCTCCCACCTTGTCTTCCAGCCCAGAAACCAGCTCAGTAGTGGACGCTGTCATGTGCTTTTCAAACTTTCTAACTGGAGCCTCAGCTTCTAGTTGGGCATTGGTGGCCAGCTGAACTGCCCAGAGTAGAGGCCAGCCCACAGAAGCTGCCACGCATTTGTGTTTCCTCTCTTCACCACAATGTGCACAGTTTCTTAAACAAGTCCCTTAAAGCGGCCAGCATGTTCGGGGTGTCCCCATCCTTATGTGACAGTCAACAACAATCGAACATACCAGCCAGCCCTACCCACATATAGGTAGCTGGCCAACCTGGGATTTGCCCTGTGGATGCCCCTTTCCCAAGACTAGGGAATATACTTAAGTAGCTGGTATGGGGGGCATCTCGGGGGGGGTGCATTCAGTTGAGTGACCGACTTTTGATTTCTGTTCAGGTCCTGATCTCAGGGGTCTTGGGATCAGCCCTATGTCAGGCTCCACAGTCTGTCAGGGCAGAGTCTGCTTCAGCTTCTCTCTCCCTCTTCCTCTTCCCCTCCCCCATCTCTAAAGTTAACAAATAAATCTTAAAAAAAAAAGGAGGGGGGAGCTTGTACGGGCGACCACTCCACACAGAGAGGTGGGTGGTCAATTTCTTCCATAGCTGACTAGTTCCCAACGCCCATTTCTTTAGTGTCCTGACTGGCTCACCAGTTGCTGCTTTGCAACCTCCTTGGGATCTTCCCAAGTATAATCTGAAACCCACCCCCATATTCAGAGGGCAGGGAGAAACCAAAGAAAGAGGTGACCACTCCAGGTTGGTGGGTGGCAGTTTTACTAAGGAAAGGGAACTTACGGACAAGGCTTGTCGTGGACAACAGCAAGATGAGTGAACACCTTCACTCACCCACCTAATTTTCAGTTTATACAGAGGTCTTAACTGGGTTTTGTCTCATATGCCGTGCAGACAGTCCCCAAACTACATCACTACTCCAGGCTCTGTCTTTGGAGGAGTCTCCGGGAGTGGGAGAGGTGGGCAGAACCTATATTGCAAGGACAGGGGAGGGACTGAGGAGCTTCTGATTGCCCAGGCCCAGCTCACAGGTCTTCAGGGGCCTGTGTCTTTTCAGTGACCTTCCGCAACGACCTTTCTCCAAAGCCTCAAGGTACCATGATGGATTTTCCTGGTGGGAGGTTGCCCAAGGTTTCAGGTGTCAATTTCCTGTAACCGATACTTCTGGTATCATGAGATCTGCCTCAGTATATGTCCCAGCCCATGTAGCAGGGCTACTTTACAACCTTCTGGGCCTGCTACTGAACCCCTCTGTTGCCCTGCACCCCACTCTCATCTATTAGCTTTCCCCAACACCTGACAAATAGGACAAAGCAGTATTTTACTCCAAAGCTGGATAGTCCCGTCAGTCACTCTACATCTCTCTTATAAGCAGAGGACCCAAGACTCCACAGTTCACCTTTTAATTTAGAAAAGAGGTCCTAGAATGTTTCATATCACTGAACCCTAAGAATTCCGCCAACGTAGTAGACTCTTGAGTCTTTCAAAAGTTTATCTCCCACTCTTTGGAACGCACGTGTTTCCAAGGCATCCAGAGTACTTGTGACCTCTTGCACATCAGGTGCAATAAATCTAATATTCGAGGAAATTATACAGAGAGCTAGTGTCCCTTAGACTGTGTTGTGGCAGAAATTAGGGGGATTTACATGGCACAAAGGCAAGATTGTGAATATATACATTGCCCATTGTGAATTATTTCTGATTGTCCCCTCTGATGTGTATTAGAAAGAACCTATTTGCCAGACTCGTAACCTAGTAACACGTGCCAGAGACTTGTTCTAATGCACTTTAATAAAGATAGCACACCCAGCACTGAAATTGCAATTGAAGCTACTCCTTGGTTGGGTTCGTGATGGTACACTGTTACCTGCCACAATCCAAACAGTCTTTCCAGGGACCAACCTGGTGAAGTAAATGAGAGTTATGATGAGAGCCACCGCCCTTGCATTCTTCATGATTCTGAGGGTAGCACTAATCTGTGCCATTCCTGTTGGGAAGCAATATTGGTTTTGATTTGCCATTTTGGCCTGAGGTTGCAGATTCAGGAGTTTGTGCTTGGCCTTTACCGTGCTCTATAAAGCAAAAAACCAATGTGAGAATTATACCAACTATAAACTCTGTCCATTGGAACTCTCATTTGGCAACTGGTGAAATGACTACCAGGTAGTTCTATAGAGTTATTAGACCCACTGTGACATGGTATTGGGTCAAGACATCAATTACGCCTGGCCTCTGCACATCGCTTATCTAGCAAGGGGGACATAGTAGTTCCTGGGATACCCTCAGGACATAATCACATCATAACCTGCGCCCAATCATCCTTGGAAGACAGGTGTTTCTCTTTCCCTGGTATCTGAAGGTCTGAATAAATGGGCGGAAGCCCTCTGGGGAAGGGTGGGAAGGTCTCTCTACACTGCCATTTGTTGCAGGGTTCTTATTGGATTGACAGATTCTGATAACTGTGTCTGAGAACTGACTCAGGTCTGGAAACCAGACACGGGATCATGATGTTTGTATTATGGAGTCCTACCTCAGGTGTCTGCTCACTCATCCTTGAATCTCCTTTGATTATGTAGTTTAACCATGGTTGAACAGTTTGGGTTGCTCATTAGTCTTTCTCTAGGAACATGTTGTGTAGTCGGTATGTATGCTGAATGTGGGCATCGTAGGTGCCCCTCTGGCAACCACTCCAACCTGCTGATCATTGTAAGAATTTCACCCAGTTTTTTTCCTGATATTTAAGAGGCACCACCTGGCCTTTATTTTTCCTGGATCCTCTCATCCCCATTGCTATCTACGAGTCTAGATATAGTAGCGGCATCTTCTACCATCAGCCGCAGGTTATAGATAACAACTGACACTGCATTTCTCAAGGATTCTTCTAGAATGTCCTACCCCTCACCAGAATAGTCCTTACTTCCTTGATAAATACATGTCTTTCTCTGCACCATGATGAGGAATGTAGCATGTGGTGGGTTTTCTGGTCATATAGAATAGATCCATTCTTTTTTTTTTAATTTTTATTTATTTATGATAGTCACAGAGAGAGCGAGAGAGAGAGAGAGAGAGAGAGAGAGGCAGAGACACAGGCAGAGGGAGAAGCAGGCTCCACGCACCGGGAGCCGGATGTGGGATTTGATCCCGGGTCTCCAGGATCACGCCCTGGGCCAAAGGCAGGCGCTAAACCGCTGCGCCACCCAGGGATCCCCTAGAATAGATCCATTCTAGCATGTTCTGTTCTCTGAGCTTCCTTGTTTTTAACTCCTTCATCTGCCCTGGCAGTCCTGGCATCTATACTTCATCTATGTGAGCCATCACTTTTTCCGTGCTTGCAGAACCATCCTAGCAGCAGAGGAGAAGCAATTCCTGGGGCCTTGTCAGGATGTTAGTTCTCAGGGATAGGAGTTTTCCCACATAATGATAAATGCTCTTAGCCAGCTTTATTGACCCAGCCCCTTGAAGGGCCACTTCTAGGCTTATTCTCCAGTTCCTGCCTATACCCTATTAGCTACATGCTGTGGCCCCTTTGGTCCAATATCCCTGTCTTCCTTCAGCAGGTTCAACATTTTCCCAGTTAGACTTCGCTGAGTTTTTAGCTTGGTTATAGGCTTCATGGTCAGAAGGGAGCTTCGGACAGATCCAAGAGGCAAGCATCTGCTTATGAAATGCATGTTACTTTTGAGGCCTCTGCATGAACAAAAAGCAAGGGACAGCAGCATACTTCCAAGAGGAAAGATTGGACACTTCCATAGGCAGGGAGGTTTGGAAGCATTTGGGGGATCTCAAATGTATCTACCCAACCTGATTTTCGGGGTCCCAATCCTTCCCTATCAGGGCTCCAATTCTGGTTGGGGAGACTTCTTACCAAGAGGGAGAACGCATTTCTTTGAAGTTCTGCTACGTTCACAAAATCTTCACCCTTAATGCACTGAAGGAGGTTCTTTGACTCTCAAAATTTGCTTTAAATAGTTAATTGATAAATCTGAATCTGTCATTTCATTTCTGTTTAGCCAAACTCCCCAATAACGGAATCCTCATAGCTATTATTTCTTTCATACCTGTTAAATATCAAAGATATAGCACTAGTTAGTGCTTCCTTTTTTACTTTGTGTCTTCTCCAATTCCACCACAAACGTGAGTCTTATCAGTTGTATTATTATAGCAGACTTGGCATTACTGATACTCCACCTACCATCAGTGAGAGAGTTCTCATTGCCATCTGGGCAGCCTGTGATTCACTTCCAGAATCCCATCTTTAGAGTCTGCTTCTTGGAAGAATTCCTGGTACTCACTGTTTTAGGTCAGGTTTCCTAGAAACAAAGACAAGGATTCTTGAGAAAGTGATTTATTAGGAAAGTGGTCTCATGAAAAAATGAGGAAGGCAGGCTAGGAGAGGGGAGGAATGCTAATTGAGGATATGATTTCAAATGGAGATGAGCTTCAGCTGGATCCCATTGGGAGCTCTGGAGTAAAACTTACACCTGGGAGTTGGAGCCACCTGGGCACAAGTGCTGCCACCTGGCCTTTGTTTTTCTAGATCCCTTTATATCCTGCATGTCAACTAGTCTTTGCTTGCAGGCTTGTGGGTATGATGGTGCTCCCAAGCAAAGAAGCTCTCATTGCCCAAGGGCCAGTTGCTGTGGCAGGGTGCAGGCGTGAGGCAGTATCACAATACACCCACGAGCAGCAGCAAGATGAGCCACCCGGTCAGGCCCCAATCATGACCACTCTCCCCAGTATCTGCTAGCATCATCCACAGTCTTGAACTCTTAGATCTTTAATTCTTCAACAGTCCTGATAAATGGAGGTAACCAAAGAGGCACATGCCTGAACATTTATTTTAGGTCTTTGCAAATTCTTAAATGAGAATTTTCTCATTTGCTATTGTTTCTTTCTAAAATAGGACCACTTAAAAAAAAAGTATACCAAGCTTCTATATAATGTTCATATAGTTCTTGGCCTCAAAAATGACTATAAAATAATGGAGTTAGATACTGCACATCACATTTTTAAACTCTGGCTTTAACAGGGCTAGAATACTACTGAAAGTCAACAGTGAGGCCCCTATCCACTTGCAGTTTTTAATTCTATGCTTCATGGTATGTATGAAACTCTAAAAATACTGTTGCATTTTATAATAAACCCATTGGAGTTAGACGGGAAGGACTCTGAATGGACTTCTGTATAAATAGATACTATATTTATATATTTAAAAAATGCATACATCTCTGGAAATACTCACACATTTTGCTGTTAAATAAAACATAGAATTACAGAAAGGACTACCACAACTTTCTATAATATAAAGTTGACAGATTCACTACCGATCACACCAGTGAGAGAATTACTTCACTACATGATTTTGCCTCAAATCATTATTGTTTTTTCAAGGTTTTAAGTATTCATTCATGAGACACAGAGAGAGAGAGAGAGAGAGAGAGAGAGAGAGAGAGGCAGAGACAGAGGGAGAAGCAGGCTCCCCATGGAGCAGGGAGCCCAATAGGAGACTCAATCCCAGGACCCTGGGATCCCAACCTGAGTGCAAGGCAGATGCTCAACCTGCTGTGCCACCCAGATGCCCCAAATCATTATTGTTGTTATTTTGCTACCTTAGTTTGAAAGAGCTTAAGATTTGGTCACATTCAGATAATGATGAAACGAAACCCACCCAAGTCAGAAATGTTTGGTCCAAATTTTTTTATGACAGCCTTCAGAATAAATCCCTTATTGCTTTGGAAACTGTTTCAGCAGAGTAAATTCGACCTTTATAGTGGTGCAGTGAGCGGGATACTTACAGTCTGCAATATAAGTTCCATAGTCTAGGAGAAGGAGGAAAAGGGAGAGAGGAGGCAGGGGGGAGGGGGAAGGGGAGGAGAAGAGAGAAGAGAATTTACTGAAGGCCCACTGTATGGTGATAATAGATTTCTGTACGCTTATTTTGCTGTTTTTGAACCTACATCTATGATTTAATACTCAACACAAAGATGTGAAACGTTGGTGTCTTAATTTTACAACTGAGAAAAATAACTCAGTGTCATACTATTAAATAGCAGAGCTGGGATTTTGAGAATTCTAAACTATTTCGTCCCTCAGTGTCCCTCCCTGTTGTAGTGCTTAATGATCTGAATTTAATTCCGTCTTTACCACTCACGGGCAAGTCATATTATCTCCTTGAGTTCACTTTCTATCTGTAAAGGAACTTGTTCTCGCTATATCATTACATGATCTTACTTGAGACTAGCTAAAGAGAGCATAGAGTTTTCAAAGAAGATAAAACATACTTATCAAATCAATAAGCTCTTTTTCATTGACTCCAGCCTCAAATCAACACTTAGGTAATAGTACTTTTATAGTTACTATAATTATAAAAATTCTGTACTTTCATTGAATTGTGGTTAACAAAGCCCTTATACACTATTCTGCAGTTACTCTGTAAATTAAGAAAGCTGGACACTGTTATCTTCATTTTCTTTAAGACTGAGACATTTGTGTTGCCCTGGTAATATTTAGAAATTAATTTCAATTCTTAAGCAGTCATAAACCCACAAATCATATTATCCAGTGAGGGCAGTGACAATACTTTCTGTAAAAACAGTGTTATAAAATCACACAATATAAGGTATCTTGCTTATATTGAAGCAGAATAAATCTAGAAGAAAGTATTAAACCCCTACTCCAAAATTTAGTATATTAAAAATAGAAAAATTCAGAAAATCATGAGAAATTAAAAGTAAGCTAAAAGCCTAGCAATGACTCTAGAAAACTGGATAAAGACTGGAAAGTACCAGCAAAGGTGATTAGTTATAAATAAAGATCTGGGGAAGCAAAGGAAATGGATAGAGCATGTAATCTTTTGTGGAGAAGCAGGGCCCGCCATGTCTCTGCCTGAAGGGAGCATCAGGGAGGGAGAAACACTGGGGTCGTGAGTGCCCTTGCCAGTTGTGATAAGTGAGCAGAGTGGGACTGGATGTTAAACAATGTGAGAGTATCGAAGAGTGACTTCTGGAGGTAGATCCCTCACCAAGACATGCTGGTTAGCCTATGGCAAAGAGTTCTGCTGTTGATGGATGGTCCAATTTGGACCACTTCTGTCTTTTTGCTAATGTTTGATGCCCATAACTCTGCAACACACGATGCAGAGCAAAACCCACTCCTATAATTTTATGACTTATTCAAGGCGGAGTGATTAACATGGTGTCCAGTAGCTGATACCACTGAAGAACTGGATTTTGTTCTTCACAAAGCCTCCTGATTATCAGGAACCCCCAGCCCAGATCAAATGATAAATCTGCAATGGAAGTGTCTGAACGTACCTCGTTTGCTGCTAAAATAGCAATTGAACTGTCTCTTTAGCGCCCATTATGAATTATTGTAAAGAAGATGAAATTGTTACATATGCAGTTACTAATCTAGGAAACATTTAAATTTTATTCCATTTCAGGACAAATGGAATTTACAGGATATTCAAGCGTCTTCTTGATGTTACAACCCACTTCCTTATCTTCAAAGAATTCAAAAAATTTTTGGTCCATTGAGAAATGCTGCCAAGGGTAGGGAAAGCTTAATACCTTTGGGAAAGATCTAGGCTCTGCTATTGTGAATGGCATAATCTAACAAAGTAGTTGTCAGTTTTGTTTTGTCTTTAAGTAGAGCTCCAGAATATCATAGATTGTCTCAATTTAGTGAATATGTAACAAATATACAAAGAAGAAACAAAAGTCTCATGAAACAATATTGAGCATTGCCATGTGTATTTCACTCTGCTCTTTTCCTAAAGTTCTCTCTCTTCCTAAGACCCGGATGGCACACACCTAGGCACATCCACTTGTTCTTGTGCTCTTTTCTATAACTTTCAAGCTCTTGTTTCTCTGTATTTCATTTTATATATTTTTTCCACTTATCTTTAATATTGCTGATACTTTATAAAGCTCTAATATACTTAAAGCATCCATTGTGTGTATGTGTGTTTTTTTGTTTGTTTGTTTGTTTGTTTGTTTGTTTTACTTCATCCAGTGTACTTTGAGTTCTAGTCTTTTTCTTGATTGTTTGCTTTGGGCTATTTGTATAGACCTCTGCTGAATTTCTCAATCTCATTTATTATTTCCTTGAACATATACAGTACATTTATTTTAAACTATCCATGATGGAGGCTCCTGAGTGGCTCAGTTGGTTAAGTGTCTGCCTTCTGCTCAGGGCATTATCTCAGGGTCTTGGGATCCAGGCCCTATGGGCTCCCTGCTCAGAGGAGAGCCTGCTTCTCCACCTCCCTCTGCCTACCGCTCCCCCTGCTTGTGCTCTCTCTCCGTGTCAAGTAAATAAATAAAATCTAAACAAACAAACAAACTCTCTATGATGGTTCCATTATAAGAATCTGCCTGTTTTAGGCATTGAATTTGAAATTTTTCAGGTGTTTTGAGGTCTAGCATGATGCCATCTCCCCCCAAAAAGGATTTATATTTATTTCTAGCATACAGATAAAGGCCCTATGGCACTTGATGGGATGAGCCCTGGGTGTTATACTATATGTTGGCAAATCGAACTTCAATAAAAAATAATAATAAATAAAATTAGGGAAAAACAAAAAATAAAATTAAAAAATGCAAGTCTCTATATGGAGCAGAGTGAATCTAAAATAAATAAATAAATAAATAAATAAATAAATAAATAAATAAATAAAGGCCCTATGAATACAATCATTCAGAACTACAAATCAGTTGGATTCAACCCTTCTCCATTAAGGGATATTCCATGAATATGAAAAAAAAATGAATCTGAGTTTGTAAAAAAAAAAATGAATCTGAGTTCGTAAAAAAAAAATGAATCTGAATTTGTAAAAAAAAAAAAAAAAAGTTTTTAGTTAATTAGGAAAAAGTACCTTTAGCTGTTTTTGCACAACATTTACTTCTGACAAGGATGATAACACTCACTATGGCCTAAAGAATGCAATTCTGCTGACATTCTTGTCAGAATTTACCCTTTAGAAATTTACATATATAACAGTATGAGAATTAGTGTTCTAACAGTAGGACAGAGATCTATTATAAACAATGTCCTAGTATTATTTTAAAGCTGTGAAAATATTACAGAAATACCCTATGTGTTTTACTATCTGATTTTTAAAATATCCATTTGGAACAACAAAACAGGTTTTGTTCAATTTTATGAGGATTTAATGGCATTAAAATCAGAGCATATAAATATTATTCTTTAAAAGCTTAATTTTTCCATATTGATACTTGTCTATAACTTCAAAGAAAATAGCCTAGGTAGCTACATTTTATGTGTACTAACTTTATACTTCAAAACAGATAGTTATAATTTTTTTAAAAAACTGCAGAAATATTACCTACAAACTGCTCTCTTCCTAGTTTTAAAAACATGGCTACATGAAGTAAAATATGTGTAGTGTGATATTGGAATTCACTGACAAAGGGTTTGTGTGAGAAACCATTCATTGACTAGCTTAAACCTTACATTAAAAATCACTATAAAAAAAAAGGACTAAACTTCCAAAAGAAATCTTCAGAGCTGCTTTATTACAATTCTGTGGGTTAGCAATACCATCTGGTGGCCAAAAGTATTTATGCTTCCCTAACGGCCTTTAATGTAGATGCCTATCTACTTATATTCCTTGTTAATTTTATTTTCCTCTAGCATTATCTCACTTTCTTTATAATTTGAAGTTTTGAATTTTCAATCAAATTAAAGGAAAAATCATCTAATCCATGCAAATATGTTTCCTTGAAAAT
Source organism: Canis lupus dingo (assembly GCF_003254725.2). Classification (NCBI taxonomy): domain Eukaryota; kingdom Metazoa; phylum Chordata; class Mammalia; order Carnivora; family Canidae; genus Canis; species Canis lupus. The sequence goes on along the minus strand of NC_064257.1, from coordinate 27,457,513 downwards.
AAGTGGCAGAAATATGTGAAAATGTATGTGAAAGCAATATATATTTTTAGTTTTTACAAAATTCTGGCTTAAATTAATTTTGATACAATAAAACATGAAATGTAAGACAGTGTGACAAAAATTTATTAATATGTAAGGGCTTATAATAGATTAGTCGGTATTTGGAATATTTGAGTATGCAATTGATAATTGATCATTACCAGTCTTCATAAATGCCTCTATGAGAATTTGATTTGCTACCAGACCCCCAAATCATTGGCCTCTAAATAAGTATTGGTAGTTATCCACAATAACCTGAATAATGGCTCTCAATATGTCCACGTCCCATGCCCAGAACCTGTGTATATTATCCCATATGGCAAGAAGGACTTTGTAGATGGGAATAAACTAAGATTATGTGATAGAGAGACTACTCCAGATTAGCTGGCTGGGCCCAACGTGATTACAATGGTCTTCATAAGACAGTGGCAAGATGAGTAAAACACAAAGGAGAAGGCAATGTGATGATGGGTGTAGAATTTGGAGTGATGAGCTTTGAAGATGTAGGGATGGACTAGAGGGCTACAAGCAAGGAATCTGGGCTGCCACTAGAAGCTGAACGAGAGGAGGAAATAGATCCTCCCCTCAAAGCCTCCAGAAAGAACCAGCCTGCAGATACTTGGACTTAGCAACTAGTAGAACTGATTTCAGACTTCTGGCTTTCAGAACAGGAAGAGAACATATTTATGTTGTTTTAAGCCACTAAATTTGTGGCAATTTGCTATAGCAGCGATAGAAAACTTACACAAATACAGTCGACCCTGTACAACACAGGTTGAAACTGCAGAGGTTTGCTTAAATGCAGGTTTTCTTCCACAAATACAGTACTGTATACTGTAAATGCATTTTCACTTCCTTGTGATTTTCTTAACATTTTCTCTTCTCCAGCTTACTTTATTGTAAGGATATAATAAAATATATATATATATATCATATATAAATATATCATATAAGATATGTGCTGTTTATGTTATAGGTAAGGCTTCTGGTTGACAGTAGGCAATTAAGTTTTGGGGGAGTCAAAGTCCACAGGTGAATTTTTGACTGTGTGGGGTGTCAATGCCTCTAACCCTGGCATTGTTCAAGAGACAACTGTACTTTCCCACACATCATGAGTTTGGTATTCATAGCAAATGACAGTTTTCTTTAAAGCCAGAATAACCTTGTGACTTCAAGAAAGATTTTAGTTCTGTATTGATTTTGATGTTTAGTCATTAGTGTTCCATTAGAAGAAAAATAAATGTTTATGAAGCATTTTACTTAAAAGTCTTTTATCTTGAAATTCTAGTTTTCTATTAGGATAGCTTTTCAGGATAGCTTATTAGATGTAATATTGACAGAATTTTCCATCTGATTTTATCTTAGTGCTGGTAATCCCTATACATTCAATTTAGGAGGCTTTTACTAGTATGTGCTTCAAAGTGCTCTCTTCTGTGTTTCCATTAGCAATAACTCACTGGTTTTGGGCCTACCGTGCATGCCAAGGATTCCAATTTTTATATTCCCTTATACTGTCATCTATCTTGTTAAATGGTGTCCAAAGTGTGGTCAATGCAGAAGGTCCTGCAAGATGGTTTTAATAAAAACATGATGGGGTGCCTGGGTGTCTGAATCAGTTGAATGTCCCACACTTGATTTTGGCTCAGGTCATGATCTCAGGGTTCTGAGATCAAGGCCTGTGTTGGGCTCCATGCTCAGTGGGGAGCCTGCTTGAGATTCTCCCCCCCTCCCTCTGCCCCTCTTTCCAACTCTCTCTCTCAAATAAATAATAAATAAATCTTTTTTAAAAACCCACACATGAGAAGCCTCTAAGTACACACACACATACCATCACTATGACACTCACTATTACACCTTTGGAACCTAAAGGCCTAATAACAACTTTCTCTTTGTACGCCTTTCAGCAGAGCAGTAATCTCTCTCTTTTTTATTAATACGAATCGCTGGTTGTTACATGCAGAGAATTAATCAGGGTAGACCATTAGGGATGCTGCCAATTTAAGTGACAACCCTCCCCAAAGAATCCTAGAAGGGGCACCATTGAGTATGCACAGAAGAAGCAGAACATTAAAAAAATGTTCCACTAATGGACAAATAAAGATAATTTTTTAATGTTTACTATTTGTACTCATGGGAAAGAACCACTTTGTAGACCTTTGTGACTCTATTCACCTATACATCTGTTCATTTAGCCATTATTTTGCTATTCAATCGGTATTTAATAATGGCTTATTATGTATCATTATACTATTTTTCCCCACACATCTACCAAGTTTTCTAAGTGCATTATAATTCCTGCGGTCTCTACCTGCACTAAGCATCAGAGAAACCTACCTATGACATACAAGTGTTATATACCACTGAGTAAAGAGTTAGCAACTCCAGGGTGGTGGTTTTACAGTGCAATTTGTACAATTAGACCTCCGTTAAATGGAAATATTCATGCTTATTTCAAATGTGAGATAAAAATGCAAATGAAGATACAAACGACAATACTTTTATTTAAAAATGCAAGTTATACTATGTGATTTATGGTCAGTACACATTCAACTCAAATTGTACCACCTATAACATCATACAAGAAATGCCAGTTGACAATGTGACAGGATTAGCTGGCATCTTTTCATGTGAGTTTAGGAATATCAGGACAGGGGACTCTATTTGGTATTAACACCCTACTTCTGGTGGCTTAGCAGGGGAATTCTCAGCTAGTGAGGGCTCCTTGTAATCAATGAGAAAAATACTCCTTTAGCATAAAAGGGAAGGTTAATGAATAGGAGACATACTCTTATTAAATACTAGACATTATAAAGAAATCAACGTTAGTGACAATGGTGTACGCTTTTCTTTAGGTAAGTAATTCAGTAGAAACTGAGCCACAGTCACTGCTGATTCTTTTTTTAAAGATTTTATTTATTTATTCATGAGAGACAGAGAGAGGCAGAGACACAGGCAGAGGGAGAAGCAGGTTCCTCTCAGGGAGCCTGATGTGGTACTCGGATCCCAGATCCCGGGATCACGCCCTGAGCCAAAGGCAGATGATCAACCGCTGAGCCACCCAGGTGCCCCTTCACTGCTGATCTGAGACATTTCCTCCCCTATTTTCCAGGGAGCTGGTGCTCACCTGTGTAAGCAGGTGTACAGAGAAAAAAGAAAAGAATATTAAAATGTATGAAAAAAAACAAGAAGGGACAGGAAACTGGATTTCCATTATATACTGAAGAATGAAGGTACACTCAAAAGGATTATGGAAAAAAATAAAATAAAATAAAATAAAATAAAATAAAATAAAATAAAATAAAATAAAATAAAATAAAATAAAATAAAATAAAATAAAATAAAATAAAACAAAGTAAAATAAAATAAAGTAAAATAAAATAAAATAAAATAAAATAAAATAAAATAAAATAAATAAAATAAAATAAATAAAAATAAAAATAAAACAAAAGGATTATGGTCGAATTAAAGGGAATGTTTGCAAGCTCCTCTAATTGATTTATCTATCACCTGTCTAGATCTGGCCACGATTCTAAGGATCCAGTTTTATGATAAAGTTAAAAGTTGAAGCACATAGTAACATATTCATAAATATGTGTGTTGCCTAACCTTGACTCATTCTCAAACCAATATGCAAATATGTAACCACTCTTTGATTAATTTTAAGATGATCTACAAAAGGAATGTGTATATTATACTTATCTTTTGACTTCAGTATTTATTGGCTATAATGAAGCTTCTTGACTTCAAGATGTAAAAAAAAAAAAAAAAGCTTTGCTTTTCATGCCACTTACAACCATTAGGTGGCAATATAATGCAAATAATAAAAATAGTCCAACTATTTCTAAATTTCCCTTTGCTCAGTCTTAGGGATATTTTCTGTGCCTCTCTGAAATTTACTTTTAATTCAAGAATAAGATTCTATAATTGATGTATTCATCTTTGTATCGTATTTACCTCCTGCCACATCCTTATAATTATGAAATGTGTAAGAAAACCATCTGCCTTTTATACCCGACTATGAAATGATTTCTAGGTATATAATTGCAACTGAGAATTATACCAATGATGATTTTAAAATGAATTAAATGTATAATGATGTAACAAAGAATGCTAGAATATGTAAACATAACTTACAGTTTCTCTTTTCTGGTAAGATCAGGAAAAACTATTTTCCAAAATAATGAATAAGCTGGAAGTGTATCCTCTCCTTTAACTCATCTTTGATTACAACAAAGGAGTATCTTGGAAACTCTACAGGATACATGTGAAGTAGGCCCCAGGATTCACAGTTACTTAAAGCAGCAGTGAACTGAAGAGCACAGATGAGCTCCATAGCCAGGGAGCTCAAAGATTTAAAACTGCCTAGTAGTAAGTCCCTTCAACTACAAGGTAGATGTATTTAGATCATTGGTCACAACTCTCCCAGCACTCCTCAAACTACCTTTCAATTGTTAATTATCCCTTTAAAATTGTCTACGAATATTTATATTAACTCAGTTTACTATAAAAAGTGTTAGAGAAAAAGGAGACCAACTGAGGGTATTGCTGTTACAAGTAATTTGATTTTCTATGTAGAAAACCCTAAAGATTCCACAAGACAAACAAACAGTCATAGAAACTGTTGGAGCTAATAAGCACATTTAGCAAAATGTCAGGTACAAAATAAACACACAAAAATCAGTTGCATTTTTATAAACTGACAATGAACTGTCCAAAACAGAAAATAAGAAAAACAATTCCATTTACAATAGCATTAAAAATTATAAGATACTTAGGAATGAACTTAATCAAGGAAGTCAAGGTCTTATACAGAGAAAACTACAAAACATTGCAGACAGATATTAAATGAAAATAAGTAAATGAAAATGTTTCTATATTCATGGGCTGGAGGACTTAATACTAAATATCAAATGCTACCCACAATGATCTACAGTGGACCCTTGAACAACATGGTTTTGAACTGCACAGGTCTGCTTATTCATTTTAATGAATATAATACAGTACTGTAAATATATTTTCTTCCTTATGATTTTCTTAATAATATTTGCTTTTCTCTAGCTTACTTTATATTAAGAACATAGTATGTAATACAGTATACATCATACAAAATGTGATTTTCAACTGTGCAGAGTCAGTGGCCCTAATCCCCATGTTGTTCAAAGGTCAACTCTACATATTAATTGCACCCCCTTCCAAAATTGCAACACAGTTTTAGGCAGAAATAGAAAAACCCACTCTAAATCATACAGAATTTATTTTTTTTTTTTTTTTTTTTTTTTTTAATTTTTTTTTTTAATTTTTATTTATTTATGATAGTCACAGAGAGAGAGAGAGAGACAGAGACACAGGCAGAGGGAGAAGCAGGCTCCATGCACCGGGAGCCCGATGTGGGATTCGATCCCGGGTCCCCAGGATCACGCCCTGGGCCAAAGGCAGGCGCCAAACCGCTGCGCCACCCAGGGATCCCTAAATCATACAGAATTTAAAGGAACTCCGCCCCTCCCGCCCCCGCCCCGAACAGCCAAAACAATTCTGATAAAGAAGAACCAAGTTGGAGGAAGCACACTTCTTGATCTTAAAACCTACTTCAAGACTACGGTAACCAAAACAGTGTGATGCTGGTGTAAAGACAGACACGTGGACCATTGTAATAGGATAGAGAGTCCAAAAATAAATGCTCACACAGATAATCAAATGATTTTTAACAATGTGCCAAGATCATTAAATGAGAAAAGGATAGTCTTTTCAATAAATACATACAGAAAAAACTGGATATCTAACATGCAAAAAAAGTGAAGTTGGATCCTTACCTAATACCAAATACAAAAATTAACTTAAAATGTATCAAAGATGTAAAGATAAAAGCTGAAGCTATGACATTCCTTTAAAAACATAAAAACTTCATGACATTTGATTTAGCAAAAATTTCTTTTATATGATACCAAAGGTATAGGTAACAAAAGACAAAAGTAGACAATTTTGACTTTATCAAATTAAAAAAAAATTATGCAATGAAGGATGCCATTAACAGTAAAAAGGCATTACAGAGAATGGAAGAAAATATTACCAAATCACTATATAATAAGGGATTAATATTCAGAATTTATACAGAACTAAAAACCAAACTATCTAATACAGAAAAAATGTACAAAGGACTTTAAATAGATCCATATAGGCTACAAAAAACAATATATCACCATGAAGCAGTAAAACAATAAGTTATTATTTATAAGGGCAATTACAATATCAAATATTTAGGAGTAAATTTAAGAAAACATTGTAAGATCTCTATGTAAAACTTAAAAACTATATTACTGAGAAGGATTAAAGGAGATAGAAAAAAGGAATTGAAAAACTCAGTTATGTATATGGATTGGAAAACTCAATAGTATGAAGTTGCTAATTTTTCCCAAATTGATCTATAGGTTTAATGCAACCTTACAGATTTGTGTGTGTATGTGTGTGTGTGTGTGGTACTTACCAAGTGAATTCTACATTTTTTTTTGTTTTTGTTTTTGTTTTTGTTTTTGAATTCTACATTTTTAATCAAATGCAAGTTCCAGGAAAAAACTAACAGTCTTTAAAAATAAATTAAAATTAGGAAAACTTTCTTAATAAACTATCACAAGGTTATAGTAATTATGAAAGTGTATTTATGCTTCTAGGACAAAAAATTAACCGATGGAAAAGAGTAGAGATTCCAAACTATCACCCAAGCAAAAGTAGCATAGTTCTTGATAAATTGGACACTGTGGAATAGTGGTAATAAAGACTCCTCGATAAGTGATCTTGGGAAAAATGAATACCCATACATAAAAAAATTTACTCTTTCTCCACATTTATACAAAAGTCATTTCAAAGTGGATTTTGGATCTAAATAGGAAAGCTTTCAGATAATTACAGAAAAATTCACAGGACAGTGAAAGATTTCTCAAACACAGGAAAGATTAATCATAAAGGAAATACAAATGTGACTACAATAAAATTAAAAATAATCATTTCCTTGTAAATATCATGATGAGATTATGAAAGGCAGCACAATTCTATTTAAAAGATATTTACAATAGTGAAAGGGATTATAGGGGAATGGAGACAAAATGAGTGGGGAAAATCAGAGAGGGTGACAAAGCATGAGAGACTCCTAACTCTGGGAAATGAACAAGGGGTAGTGGAAGGGGAGGAGGGCAGGCGGATGGGGTGACTGGGTGACAGGCACTGAGGGGGGCACTTGGCGGGATGAGCACTGGGTGTTACACTATATGTTGGCAAATTTAACTCCAATTAAAAAGTATACAAAAAAAAAAGTGGAATCTAAAAATAAATAAATAAATAAATAAATAAATAAATAAATAAGATATTTACAGTACCATGCAGTAAAGTGTAAAAAAAAAAGATCATTTTTAGCTTATTATTGATTTCTAGGTAATAGATGTCAAAATGAAGATATTTGAATAGCTAGTAAAGCTGTGAAAAAATGTTCAATTTCATTAGGGAAATGAAATGTCGTTAGGGAACTGTGAACTAAAAACAAAATTCAATACAGCTGTATATGCGCGAGAATGACTAAGACTACAGATGGACGATCGAGAGTGTTGGTCAAAATATAGAATTTTCGTACATCACTGGTGGGATTATAAACTGGTATGATATCTTTAGAAAGCAGTTTGACTTTTTTTCGAAAATGTAAGAGATGCATCATCTAAGAGCCAGCGATGCCAGTCCTAGATAGATGTTTCAGACTGGATGAATATGTAACTATGTGCACCAAGAAACACACTTAAAAATGTTCACAACAGCATTACTTGTAGTAACAGAAATCAAACCATCCAAGTGTCCATCAAGGGGAAATGGGTAATGTAGGGTAATGTATGTGGGGAATTCCATTTAGCAATAGAAGGCATCAAACTACAGTCACGTACAACAGCGTGGATGGATCACACAGATTAATATTGAGCAAAAAAGCAAGACAGAAATACGTACATTGTGCAGGATTCCATATCCAAGACGGGCACAGCTAAGCCATAGATAGGGGTTAGTGGAACATACTTTGGTGATAAAATATATAGCAAAAAGTGAGGGTATCCAGAAGAGTCAGGACAGTGATTACGCTTATGGAGAGGTCACTGCTGAGGCTTCTGGGTTTCTGGCAGTGCTCTCTTTCTTCAGCTAAGGTGGTGATCACATAAGCATTTATGAAGCTTTACTTTTGGATTTTATGCACGTTTGCGTGTTATATTTCCCAGAAAAAATTGTAATCATAAATAATAAATTCATTCTCATTTTGCTCTTATATTGCATTCACTGAGAAAAATAGAAATGCATAAAGATCTCTACCAAAGATTTAGAAAGATTTGTTAATTTGATCCAAGTATATGGGGTTTTTAAATCTGAAATTTTAACTCGGGAAACAACCTTTTCGTATCCTTTCTAAGGATCTGATCACCCACCCAACCTAAAGTTGCCCCCATAATTTTTCATGTCATTTTTAGTTTTATTTTTCTTCATTAACCAATTTACTAAGCTAAATTTTATTGTCTGTTAATGTGTTTTCTTATTTACCATTATCTTTGTTCCCAGGTCTAGAACAGAAGCTTCATGAAGCAGTGACCTTGGAGAGCTTATTCTCCTTATATTCCTAGTACCAACAACCATGCTTGGCATATACAAGGGGTTTAGGGAGTAACTGGTAAATTAGTGTCGATGCAGGTATTTCTCAAAATGTGTACATGGACATTGTCAAGAAATGTTCAAATAAAGAGAGTTCTCTGATTCAGTATGTTTAGGAAATTCTAGATCTTATATTTTCCTCATGGTGATTAATTAATTAATATCCTAGGGAACTAGTGCCATATGTAAATATTTTGGAGCAACCTGGCTAGGTAATACAATAAACGACTGTACATTGATTGAATATTTTTAAACAAAAATTTGTTATTTTATTTTGTTAAACTTTGGGTGAAAACACATTGACAATATTTCACTTATATTTTGCCATCGTGTAAGTAAAGTCAATGTCAACTAACAACATTTTTCAGGCCATCCCAACCTAATGAACCTATAGTTCATTCAATTTTCCCTTTGATATTGATTTGATGTTTCCTTTGGTCATCTTAATATTGAACTCTTTCATCCCTTCCTGTCACTGAGCCCTCGAAAGGAGAAAAGCTTCTTCTCTCCATTCTCAGATGGACATAAATGTCCCCACTCCCTTCTAAAATCACAGGGGCTATTTTCCTTTACATATTTATGGCAAACTTTCTGACTTATGGGCCAGAGCGTTCAGCTAAATGTAGAATTGTACACCTTTCTCAGCTAATGACTGTGACCTTGCTGCAGAGGCAGAGCGCTTCTGGGGGTTGTTTTCCCTTAGCTTTTAGTCACAAATAATGAAGCAACACAGGCTCCACGCCATTGCCAATAACTCCTCTGGATTGATGCAACATGCCGATTGCTTCAATAAGAGCTACAGTGAGAATGATTCTCAGAAATCACCTATTGCCAAAAGCATAGAGCTGACCTGGTTGACGTATAGCTCATCACAAAGAGATGAAGAGATTCTTTTCAAAGACGCAGGCAACCATCTACTGGGTACTTTTCATCTTTGCATCTCGCTGAAGGATCCAAATAGAACTGTATACACACTTATTTCAAAGACTGTTTGGGTCCTGGGAACAGGGCAAAATAAGATTCATAATAGTCTTCTTGCATCAAATCATAGATTTTTTTGAAGCTGCTCTGCTCCTTTGTAGTTCCTATAAATGTCCAAAACGCATGTTGGTTCTTTGTCCATAAATACATAGAAATTCTGACTCTGGTCTCAGCATGTTTACATATTACATTATTTCCCAAACCAGGATTGAAAAAAAAAAAACTGAACTAAAAATGAGAAGGTCATCAGTAGCTGGTGGAAAACAAAATTAGTTTGGAATAACTCTAGCAATTCTCCGAGCTAAGTTTTGTTCTGGTTTGTTTTTTAAAGTTTTCATTCAAAATGCCTCATCCCATATCTTCACCTCTAAAACTCAAGCCATCTGACACAGACACGCACACAGTGTTATGAAGGAATTAGGTTTTTAAATTGCTGCTGGAATGAGAGAGATGGCTTATGACGATTTAATAGGGCGAAATCCAGCTCATATTACCTTCCTAGTTTATTCTGAAAGATGATGATGATGTTTTAATGTTTCCTTTAATTAATGAGTTGCACGTGGTCTCTTTATACTGTATTTTCCAAATGCCCTTATGGATAGTCGAATAATAATATTATTAATCAATGTGATTCCAGTCATTATACTTCAATAAAGTTCAATGTACCATCCTAACTTCTCTTTATTAGCTTTCCCTAGTTAACATCAGCAATGCATAGGGCATTAATTACTATCTAGAGAATCAAAATTCTGAATTTTATAATTTGTATCTGCAGCTCCATCTTGCCTTTGAGCACTATGTCCTATGGGAATATCAGAGGGTGTCTCAAACATTTACGAGACCCCATATGAGCCAATGTCAACTCCTGAATTGCGTTCCCTACTGGTATGGATTGAATTGTGCCCCCCTCCTCAAATCCTATATTGAAGTTCTAACCTCAATACCTTAGAATGTGAACTTATTTGGAAACAGTGTCCTTGAAGGTGGTGTAGGGTGAGCCCCTCATTCAGTATGACTGGTGGTCTTATAGAAAGGGAGAAGTTGGGCATGCACATCCTCAAGGGAGAGTGCCAATGAGGATGAAGGCAGGGATCAGTGTGATGTTTATAGGAGCCAAGGAAGGCCAGATGGCTGGCAATCCATAGTAAACTAGGGGAGCAGCATAGAACTGGCTCTTGCTCACAGCCCCCAAAAGATGCCAACCTGCTGATACCTTGATCTAGGGCTTTCAGGGTCCAGAGTTGTGAGACTATACATTTCTGTTGTTTAAGCCATTTAATTTGTGATACTTTGTTCCAGCAGCGCTAGGAACTAGTCCACCTTCCCACCCACTCAGAAGAATCAACAACCACCGCCAAACAGAAAACACATAAACAAACCAAACCAAATGACATTGTTATTTCGTGTGTTCTCTCATTCCTCAGAGGACTATCCAGTTGCCCAAGCCAGAACCCTAGGAGTCATTCTGAACAGGCGTCTGGAGTTGACACGCCTGATTCAACCACCACGGGCTTTTAGCTTTGTCTCCACACCAGCTCTCAAGTCTGTCCTCATTACCCACTTCAACACTAGCACTGAGCCCAAATCACTTCGTCTCTGCCCGGAATAGGACAGACGTCCCCAGAGTCTTTATTCTACCATTGGCTCTTAACCATTTCTCATCTGTTCTCTCTGTAGACAGAGCAGTTATTTTAAAACCCACCTTTGCTGAAATCACACCCACCCCACTTCATAGCATCTGCTTACTCTTGAAATAAAAAAAAAAAAACTCAAAAAACAAAACAAACAAACAAAAAAAAACCCTGTTCTTCGTCCAACAAAGTCCTTGTGATCTGCCTTCGTTAGCACCTCTAGTGTCACTCTTTCTTTCTACACTTTCAGTATCATGAATAGGCTTTGTTTCCTCCTGCCTGGGACTTTCAGAATGCTGTTCCCCTTGACTGAAATCTTTTTCCCTAGTCTTTCCCATTCCTCACCTCTTCATCTGTATATCTATCATAATTAACTCATAGAGCTCTTATATATTCCTTTGTCAAATCTCTACTCCAATGTTTCTTTCTCAGTGAAACTTCTCATAATCCCCTGGTTTACGTCGTCAGCCAGTACTGCACAAAAGTCCCTTCCTGAAGGAGATTTTCTAGCTACCACCTCAAAGGGGAATAAGGCAAGGGAGACCCCAGGAAAGAGGAGAACTGGAGAAAACACTTCTGTGTTTAGGTGATGTCATGAAGCAGAAGGTGGGAACTCCCCAGATCAGAGAGCTCTGAACGATGGCAGTGATTTGGGGCAGTGATCCCCTGTATATCAGGGATCATCTTGGCCCATGTGTGTAAAAGTCTCCAGACTCATAGTTTTAACTGTTTACTGGACCTTGCCATCCCAAATATCAAATAGATATCAGCAACACAAATTGCCACAATCAGGCCACACAATCTATTCCTAAAAAACCTGTCATTCGTACTAATTTATTTCTGATGCAATGACATCATTATCATCTCAGTTAGACAAGTTAAAAATCTGGGCATCCCATTAGATTCTCCTTTCATACTCCATTTATTATTCAGTTATACAACTAGAAAATCCTGTATCTCTTCCTTCCTAATTTTTCTTGTTTTTTTTTTTTTTCCTCTCTTTTGTCCACCTCCTGTGGGTCATTCCCTCTCTATTTGTCTATTTTTCTTATTTCCAGCATACTTTCTATGGACACTTTATAGCATTCTGGTGTCTCTGTGACTGTTTCGTAGATTTTTCATGGAAATGTTTTGACTGTCCTTTATCAGTTTCATTTTGGCACATTTTTTCCTAGTGTCTTTTATTTTTTTAAAAGAGTTTTTAAAATTCGTTTCAGAGGTAGAATTTAGTGATTCATCAGTTGCATATAACACCCAGTGCTCATCACATCAAGTGCCCTCCTTAATGCCCATCACCAATTATCCCTCCCCCCCACCCTTCTCCCCTCCAGCAACCGTTTGTTTCCTAGAGTTCAGCGTCTCTTATGGTTTGCCTCCCTTTCAATTTTCATCTTATTTTATTTTTCCTTCCCTTCCCCTATGTTCATCTGTTTTGTTTCTTATATTCTGTGAGTGAAATCCTATGGTACTTGTCTTTCTCCAATGGACTTATTTCACTCAGCATAATATCCTCTAGTTCCATCCATGTCATTGCAAATGGCAAGATTTCATTATTTTGATGGCTGAGTAATATTCCATTATATGTGTATATACCAACTCTTCTTTAGCCATTCATCTGAAGATGGACATTTGGCTTTTCCATATTTTGGCCATTGTGGACATTGCTGCTCTAAACATTGAGGTGCAGGTGTCTCTTTGGATCACTATTGTTATGTCCTTTGGATAAATACCTAGCAGTGCAATTGTTGGGTCACAGGGTAGCTCTGTGAGGTAGCTTTTTGAGGAACCTCCACACTGTTTTCTGGAGTGGCCACATCAGTTGGCATTCCCACCAGCAGGGTAAGAGGGATCCCCTTTCCCTGCATCCTCACCAACATCTGTTGTTTTCCTGAGTCATTTATTTTAGCCATTCTTCCCGGTGTGAGGTGGTATTGTGCTTTTGATTTGTGTTGCATTTTGGCACATTTAGACAGCAGGAAGCCACTTCAGGAAGAAATAAATTGAACATCTCTAAACTGTTTGGTCTGTAGGCAGCTTTCTCTTGATTAAAAATTGGTTAGGAACAACAAGTGAGTCAGATTGCTTCCTTGAAGACAGTTAAACAGCAGCTTTCTATCTACTTGAGAAGTGGCAAGTTCTTAAGTGAACAGGAATTAGCTTTACAAGCACAACACTAAGGGTATTTTTACACACACTCATTGAATTTAAGTCTTAGGGATGTGGGGCCTTTTTTATAAATGTCAGATGCCTTGTCTTTCATTAGGTGGTGCCATGGTAAATGAAGCTGCCCATTAAATTGCTTTACGCTTCCTTTTAAGAGGTACCAATAATAATATCACCAGAAATGGTTTAACTTCTCTCCCTTTATTTTCCCCCAGGACCTTGCTGAGAACACTCAAAAACTCCTATTTAGGTTCATTGGGCTCATATTTCCCGCTTGATAGTATTTCAGTATTCGTTTGAATTCTCCTAAAGTGAAAATCCATATATTGAATGCCCTATAAAAGTCTGAAGTAATTTAAATTGAAACAAGATAAAAATCAGATGCCATCATTTGCAAAAAGCTTGAAGCACTGAAAGATTTTCTGTTACACAAAGCCCGACTGCACTAAGCAGGGAAAAACTGGTTGGTGCTGGTCTCGCTCAGAGTAGCAATACCTGGTGAGGGAATCAATTTGTTGACCAGGCAGGGTAGCTGGACTCTATAAGAAGATATTAAACTTCAGATGCTACCTGGATGGCTCTCAGACAACTAGGATTGCTTTCTTTCAAGAAGGACTTTGCTGTGTAGGCTACTTATCACACACTGAGCTCCATAAGTGAATCCCTAAAGCCACTAGTCCTTAAGGCACTGATGGCACTCCAAATATGGGGAGAGCTCCATGGCCACTCTGAAGTAAGAACAGGAGAACTGCTATAAGTAAAATCCTTATACCCAGAGTGTCTTATAGTTGAGTCTATAAAGGGGTAGATCTGGTTCTTTCTAAAAGAAAAGGTATCTTTCTTGACAATTTTCCATTAAAAAGTAGATTGAGAGTGAGACATTGCCACCACGACAGTTGCCTATCTCAGCTAAGCAATGTTTTGTTTTTTTTTTTTTATCCGTTTGACAAACATCTTCATGAGTGTGCCAAACACAGTGCCAGGAATTGTGAGGGGAATTGTGAGCTTTGCTCACGTCTAATATCTAACTTAATCTAACTAATATCTAACTAATATACAACTTAAAGATGTTTGGACAATTTTCAGAGAAGCTTACAACCTTTTACTGTAACAGGTGGTAAATGTGCCAACAGGGACATACGTGAGGTATTAGAGCAGTGCAGAGAGGGGAACACAGAGACCTAACTGACCTCTTGGTGGTGAGTTGGTAGGTTAGAAAATGCTTCCAAAAAAAGAAAAGAAAAAAAATAGCATTTCATCTTCATTTCAAAAAAAAAAAATGGGACACGATCAATTGGACAAGGGTAGAAGAAAGCCTAGGTATAATAAGTGGCATGAGAAAAAGTGTGGAAACAAAGAACACAAGAGAAAGAATCACTGTAAATGCACAGAATGTGAAAATGAGGGAAGATGAAGCCAGAGAGATGGGCTGTATACTAGCGCGGCACATGTGTCATGCTAGAGGTTGTGCACCTCATTCAGAGGTATTTTTACACTCAAACAAGTTTGGGGCAGAAGGCAAGTTCAGGCCCATTTTCATTACAGTTTTAAGTTTTATCAGTATGCACAAGTTTAAAGCCTTGTACTATTTTGACCCTGTGAAGTGAAATGTCTGAGTGCTTTATGGTATCAAGTTCCCCTGGCTTCGGGACGCCTGGGTGGCTCAGCAGTGGGGCATCTTCTGTAAAGGGTGAGATCCCAGGACCTGGGATTGAGTCCCACATCGGGGTCCCTGACAGGGGACTGCTTCTCCCTCTGCTTGTGTCTCTGCCTCTGTGTGTGTGTGTGTGTGTGTGTGTGTGTGTCATGAATAAATAAGTAAATCTTTTTTAAAAATAAAATAAAATTCAGTAACATTTGGAAAAAAAAAAAATTCCACTGGCTTCAAGAGTACATCTCCACCATCAACAATCCTTCAAGTGAAAACTGAAAAATCGGTAACTGGAATGAAAATTTGCCCCATATGTGACAGCCAGCAGATTTCCTATCTTAGTGTGGCAAGTTTTGTGGAAGAAAGGGAGGAAAATGGGCCAAACATAAAGAGCCTGCAGAAGGAACAAAAAGACCTTGTTTCTAATCCCAGTCCTGTAATAAATGACCACTTATGGCCCTAAAACACGTCCCTTCACTACTTTGTACCTTGTAATGTCTGAGAAGCTAAACATGTTGTATAGGTGTGATCCCAGGTCCCCCTCCTCTCTAGCCAACCAGAGGGAGCTTGGCGTTGCCAGTACACTTATCCCCTCTTCAACAGGAGGAGAAGCTATTTCAGAGGGAGTTGTTCATCTTGGGCTTCACGATGCAAGATCAGTGAAGGAACAGAAAAAGCAGAATTTGAAAGGTAAGGGATTTTTCAGAAGAGCTTGGAAGCTCCTGGCTGAGAGAACCCAGTCTGTCCCTTAACTGATTTACCCACAGGGCCTACCTAGCCCAATACCCGGCATCAGATCCAGAAATATTTGCTGACTAAATGAATGAAGGAGGCTAATTCGTTTCAGTATTTCCGTGGCTGCTATGCATGATTTCAAAACGTGATAGTCTTCCCTGAAGGCCAAAGTTTGATCCCAAGAGAAAGTAATTAAAATCATGCTAATGAGGTACTAAGGGGTAATGAAAAAGTCTAAGAGACTCATTTTAGATTGCTACCCAGAGGAGGAAAAAATGGTAAAGTTGGAGACAGAAGATAAATAGGAGAAAATTGTGTGTTCGCTATTTTGTCCAGGATTAATTCTGACTTCCCCAAATAATTATACCTGTAGAGATGGACTTGGAATTAACTTTCTTAAAATCTAATTCATCACTTCATTAATTCATCAGTAGGTTAATATGTATTAAGCACTAAATTCTGGACTTTCAGTACAGGATTTTTTTTTTCTTTAGAGTAAAGTAAGACTCAAATTAGTATCCAGTTGATATTTGAATTGATGAATCCTTTTTAGTCCTTTGGCCAGTGTGTACATTTGAGCAGGATGTGCACTGCACAAGGATGGAGAAAAGACGTTGGGCAGGCACGAAGCTAACCGTATTCTGCTCTTTGAGTCACATGCATGAGCACAGGGCTGTGCCCACGGGGAGGAAGGGTCATCGTTTTCCGATTTGACCCAGTGGTGGCCGTCCTCTTCGGGTATTCTCCAGTGATCTGGTTTCTAAGAAGGATCAAGCTTGTTGATTCTCAGTGCACATCTCAACAGGAAATAGAAGGCAAGTAAGAGTATAAAATTTTTGAAAACCCTAATACATTTTTAAATGCCAAGATTCTGAAAGAGAAGTGTTTTATAATACTAACTGTTGTGTTTAACAAATCATAGAAAAGATTGGTAAAGGATCCAATGGTTCCATTTTTATATTATTTTTGGTACAACAAAAGTTCTTCCATTTTGGGGAATCAGATGGCTTTTCTTTTCAAGATCTTTGTTTTTTGACATTAAAAGCTGAACGATGGTTTCATATGCAAATAAATGGGAATGAATAATAGCTAACCTTTTCAGTTATTTAAACAAAGGTAAAAGGCTTTCCATACTTGGATAACACATGTATTAAAATACAGATTAGAATTTTGTTGACATTTCTGAATGGCCATTTAATGATTATATTTTGCACAGAAAACATAGGCATTTTTTCAGGGGAAAAAGCAGCACAAGTATTTATAGATAATATAGCAAATATATTTGAAAAAGTAATGTTCTAAAAAGTTTTCAAACCATTCCTCATTCAATTACTGATATTTATCTGATAAGATAATTAGAATATATTGAAATGTTTTGTTTGAGAGTGTACATAATTAGCACATTAATACAAAATTTGAAATTACATTTTCAGAAATATTATGTTCATTTTCTTCACCCTCCCAAAAGAATATAGTTAAATGTTTTTTAGCCGTTATTTATATAAACCTTCAAATGTGGAGCCCCACTAACTAAAACCCAAATATGCTGTTAATAGTGTGTTCTTACTGGGGTTAACAGGGAGATAGCAACAGGACCAGGGCCTTTGAATTAGACACACTTGAGCACAAATCCCAATTCTATCACTTACACTCAGTTCAAAACTGGACAGGTCATTTCATTTCTCCTCAGATTCAGTTTTGCAGTCTGTAAAATAAGGTTAATAATATCCACCTTTAGGGGATCCCTGGGTGGCACAGTGGTTTGGCGCCTGCCTTTGGCCCAGGGCCCGATCCTGGAGACCTGGGATCGAATCACACGTCGGGCTCCCGGTGCATGGAGCCTGCTTCTCCCTCTGCCTATGTCTCTGCCTCTCTCTCTCTCTGTGTGACTATCATAAAAAAAAAAAAAATCCACCTTTAAATAATATTTTAATTAAATATTTTCAAATAATACTGTACCCTTTATGTAATACTGTAGCTATATAGTTACAAAAAGGGAACATGCAAATAAAATCCAGAAACATAATAGAACTTCTAATTCCTCTTTCTAAGATTTGTTTATTTGAGGGGGGTGGGATGCAGAGAGGGAGGCAGTGAGAATTTCAAAGAGAATCCACCCTGAGTGCAAAGCCACTGGGGGCTCTATCCGATGACCCAGAGTTCATGACCTGCACCAAAACCAAGACTCAGACTTTCAAACAACTATGCCACCTAGATGCCTCGGACTTCTAGTTTTAAAAATTATATTGTCAACATAGAGAATAGGGGGGAGGGGCAAGATGGCAGAAGAGTAGGGTCCCCAAATCACCTGTCCCAACCAAATGAACTAGAAAACCTTCAAATTATCCTGAAAATCTATGAATTCGGCCTGAGATTTAAAGAGAGACCAGCTGGAACGCTACAGTGAGAAGAGTTCGCGCTTCTATCAAGGTAGGAAGACGGGGAAAAAGAAATAAAGAAACAAAAGGCCTCCAAGGGGGAGGGGCCCCGCGAGGAGCCGGGCTGAGGCCGGGGCGAGTGTCCCCAGGACAGGAGAGCCCCGTCCCGGAGGGGCAGGAGCTGCACCGACCTTCCCGGGCGGAAAGGGGCTCGCGGGGAGGTGGAGCAGGACCCAGGAGGGCGGGGATGCCCTCGGGCTCCCGGGGACAGTAACAGCAACTCCGCGCCCAGGAGAGTGCGCCGAGCTCCCTAAGGGCTGCAGCGCGCACGGCGGGACCCGGAGCAGCTCGGGGGGCTCGGGGGCGGCTCCGCGGAGGGGGCTGCGGGGGGGAGCAGCTCGGGGGGCTCGGGGGCGGCTCCGCGGAGGGGGCTGCGGGGGGGAGCAGCTCGGGGGGCCTCCGGGGCGGCTCCGCGGAGGGGGCTGCGCGGTTCCAGGAGCAGCTCGGAGGGGCTCGGGGGCGGCTCCGCGGAGGGGGCTGCGGGGCGGGAGCGCGAATCCAACAGCGCAGGCTCCGGAGCACAGGGCGCCGGGACACAGCCCAGGATCCGGCCTCCCCCGGGACAGGCAGAGGCCGGGAGGGCCCAGGACGGCGAGGACGCTCCTGCCCTACCTGAGCAGATCAGCGGCCCCGCCCCGGAGCCTCCAGGCCCTGCAGACAGAGAGCTCTGGAGTTCCTCCCGGGGCTGAATCCAGGGCTGCAGAGCTGGCCCCACCACTGCGGTTGTTCCTCCTGCGGCCTCACGGGGTAAACAACCCCCACTGAGCCCTGCACCAGGAAGGGGCACAGCAGCTCCCCCAAGTGCTAACACCTGAAAATCAGCACAACAGGCCCCTCCCCCAGAAGACCAGCTGGACGGACCAGTTCCAGGGGAAGTCAAGGGACTTAAAGTATACAGAATCAGAAGATACTCCCCCGTGGGTTTTTTTGTTTTGTTTTGTTTTGTTTTGTTTTGCTTTTTGATTTGTTTCCTTCCCCCGCCCTTTTTTTCCCTTTCTTTTTCTTTCTCTTTTTCTCCTTTTTTTTAAATTTTTTTCTTCCTTTTTTTTCTCTTTCTCTTTTCTTTCCTTCTTTCTCTCCTCTCTTTTTCTCCTTTTCCCAATACAACTTGCTTTTGGCCACTCTGCACTGAGCAAAATGACTAGAAGGAAAACCTCACCTCAAAAGAAAGAATCAGAAACAGTCCTCTCTCCCACAGAGTTACAAAATCTGGATTACAATTCAATGTCAGAAAGCCAATTCAGAAGCACTATTATACAGCTACTGGTGGCTCTAGAAAAAAGCATAAAGGACTCAAGAGACTTCATGACTGCAGAATTTAGAGCTAATCAGGCAGAAATTAAAAATCAATTGAATGAGATGCAATCCAAACTAGAAGTCCTAACCACGAGGGTTAACAAGGTGGAAGAACGAGTGAGTGACATAGAAGACAAGTTGATGGCAAAGAGGGAAACTGAGGAAAAAAGAGACAAACAATTAAAAGACCATGAGGTTAGATTAAGGGAAATAAACGACAGCCTGAGGAAGAAAAACCTACGTTTAATTGGGGTTCCCGAGGGCACCGAAAGGGACAGAGGGCCAGAATATGTATTTGAACAAACCATAGCTGAAAACTTTCCTAATCTGGGAAGGGAAACAGGCATTCAGATCCAGGAAATAGAGAGATCCCCCCCTAAAATCAATAAAAACCGTTCAACACCTCGACATTTAATAATGAAGCTTGCAAATTCCAGAGATAAAGAGAAGATCCTTAAAGCAGCAAGAGACAAGAAATCCCTGACTTTTATGGGGAGGAATATTAGGATAACAGCAGACCTCTCCACAGAGACCTGGCAGGCCAGAAAGGGCTGGCAGGATATATTCAGGGTCCTAAATGAGAAGAACATGCAACCAAGAATACTTTATCCAGCAAGGCTCTCATTCAAAATGGAAGGAGAGATAAAGAGCTTCCAAGACAGGCAGGAACTGAAAGAATATGTGACCTCCAAACCAGCTCTGCAAGAAATTTTAAGGGGGACTCTTAAAATTCCCCTTTAAGAAGAAGTTCAGTGGAACAATCCACAAAAACAAGGACTAAATAGGTATCATGATGACACTAAACTTATCACAATAGTAACTCTGAACGTGAACGGGCTTAATGACCCCATCAAAAGGCGCAGGGTTTCAGACTGGATAAAAAAGCAGGACCCATCTATTTGCTGTCTACAAGAGACTCATTTTAGACAGAAGGACACCTACAGCCTGAAAATAAAAGGTTGGAGAACCATTTACCATTCAAATGGTCCTCAAAAGAAAGCAGGGGTAGCCATCCTTATATCAGATAAACTAAAATTTACCCCAAAGACTGTAGTGAGAGATGAAGGAGGGACACTATATCATACTTAAAGGATCTATCCAATAAAAGGACTTAACAATCCTCAATATATATGCCCCGAATGTGGGAGCTGCCAAATATATAAATCAATTAATAACCAAAGTGAAGAAATACTTAGATAATAATACACTTATACTTGGTGACTTCAATCTAGCTCTTTCTATACTCGATAGGTCTTCTAAGCACAACATCTCCAAAGAAACGAGAGCTTTAAATGATACACTGGACCAGATGGATTTCACAGATATCTACAGAACTTTACATCCAAACTCAACTGATACACATTCTTCTCAAGTGCACATGGAACTTTCTCCAGAATAGACCACATACTGGGTCACAAATCGGGTCTGAACCGATACCAAAAGATTGGGATCGTCCCCTGTATATTCTCAGACCATAATGCCTTGAAATTAGAACTAAATCACAACAAGAAGTTTGGAAGGACCTCAAACACGTGGAGGTTAAGGACCATCCTGCTAAAAGATGAAACGGTCAACCAGGAAATTAAGGAAGAATTAAAAAGATTCATGGAAACTAATGAGAATGAAGATACAACCGTTCAAAATCTTTGGGATGCAGCAAAAGCAGTCCTGAGGGGGAAATACATCGCAATACAAGCATCCATTCAAAAACTGGAAAGAACTCAAATACAAAAGCTAACCTTACACATAAAGGAACTAGAGAAAAAACAGCAGATAGATCCTACACCCAGGAGAAGAAGAGAGTTAATTAAAATTCGAGCAGAACTCAACGAAATTGAGACCAGAAAAACTGTGGAACAGATCAACAGAACCAGGAGTTGGTTCTTTGAAAGAATTAATAAGATAGATAAACCATTAGCCAGCCTTATTAAAAAGAAGAGAGAGAAGACTCAAATTAATAAAATCATGAATGAGAAAGGAGAGATCACTACCAACACCAAGGAAATACAAACGATTTTAAAAACATATTATGAACAGCTATACGCCAATAAATTAGGCAATCTAGAAGAAATGGACGCATTCCTGGAAAGCCACAAACTACCAAAACTGGAACAGGAAGAAATAGAAAACCTGAACAGGCCAATAACCAGGGAGGAAATTGAAGCAGTCATCAAAAACCTCCCAAGACACAAGAGTCCAGGGCCAGATGGCTTCCCAGGGGAATTCTATCAAACGTTTAAAGAAGAAACCATACCTATTCTCCTAAAGGTGTTTGGAACGATAGAAAGAGATGGAGTACTTCCAAATTCATTCTATGAGGCCAGCATCACCTTAATTCCAAAACCAGACAAAGACCCCACCAAAAAGGAGAATTACAGACCAATATCCCTGATGAACATGGATGCAAAAATTCTCAACAAGATACTAGCCAATAGGATCCAACAATACATTGAGAAAATTATTCACCATGACCAAGTAGGATTTATCCCCGGGACACAAAGCTGGTTCAACACTCGTAAAACAATCAATGTGATTCATCATATCAGCAAGAGAAAAACCAAGAACCACATGATCCTCTCATTAGATGCAGAGAAAGCATTTGACAAAATACAGCATCCATTTCTGATCAAAACTCTTCAGAGTGTAGGGATAGAGAGAGCATTCCTCAACATCTTAAAAGCCATCTACAAAAAGCCCACAGCAAATATCATTCTCAATGGGGAAGCACTGGGAGCCTTTCCCCTAAGATCAGGAACAAGACAGGGATGTCCACTCTCACCACTGCTATTCAACATAGTACTGGAAGTCCTAGCCTCAGCAATCAGACAACAAAAAGACATTAAAGACATTCAAATTGGCAAATAAGAAGTCAAACTCTCCCTCTTCACAGATGACATGATACTCTACATAGAAAACCCAAAGTCTCCACCCCAAGATTGCTAGAACTCATACAGCAATTCGGTAGCGTGGCAGGATACAAAATCAATGCCCAGAAATCAGTGGCATTTCTATACACTAACAATGAGACTGAAGAAAGAGAAATTAAGGAGTCAATCCCATTTACAATTGCACCCAAAAGCATTGGTTTTTGGGTTGCACCCAAAAGCATTGGTTTATTTCCTAGATACCTAGGAATAAACCTAACCAAAGAGGTAAAGGATCAATACCCTAAAAACTATAGAACACTTCTGAAAGAAATCGAGGAAGACACAAAGAGATGGAAAAATATTCCATGCTCATGGATTGGAAGAATTAATATTGTGAAAATGTCAATGTTACCCAGGGCGATTTACACGTTTAATGCAATCCCTATCAAAATACCATGGCCTTTCTTCAGAGAGTTAGAACAAATTATTTTAAGATTTGTGTGGAATCAGAAAAGGCCCCGAATAGCCAGGGGAATTTTTAAAAAGAAAACCATAGCTGGGGGCATCACAATGCCAGATTTCAGGTTGTACTACAAAGCTGTGGTCATCAAGACAGTGTGGTACTGGCACAAAAACAGACACATAGATCAATGGAACCGAATAGAGAACCCAGAAGTGGACCCTGAACTTTATGGTCAACTAATATTCGATAAAGGAGGAAAGATTATCCACTGGAAGAAGGACAGTCTCTTCAATAAATGGTGCTGGGAAAATTGGACATCCACATGCAGAAGAATGAAACTAGACCACTCTCTTTCACCATACACAAAGATAAACTCAAAATGGATGAAAGATCTAAATGTGAGACAAGATTCCATCCAAATCCTAGAGAAGAACACAGGCAACACCCTTTTTGAACTCAGCCACAGTAACTTCTTGCAAGATACATCCACGAAGGCAAAAGAAACAAAAGCAAAAATGAACTATTGGGACTTCATCAAGATAAGAAGCTTTTGCACAGCAAAGGATACAGTCAACAAAACTCAAAGACAACCTACAGAATGGGAGAAGATATTTGCAAATGACCTATCAGATAAAGGGCTAGTTTCCAAGATCTATAAAGAACTTATTAAACTCAACACCAAAGAAACAAACAATCCAATCATGAAATGAGCAAAAGACATGAAGAGAAATCTCACAGAGGAAGACATAGACATGGCCAACATGCACATGAGAAAATGCTCTGCATCACTGGCCATCAGGGAAATACAAATCAAAACCACAATGAGATACCACCTCACACCAGTGAGAATGGGGCAAATTAACAAGGCAGGAAACCACAAATGTTGGAGGGGATGCAGAGAAAAGGGAACCCTCTTACACTGTGGTGGGAATGTGAACTGATGCAGCCACTCTGGAAAACTGTGTGGAGGTTCCTCAAAGAGTTAAAAATAGACCTGCCCTACGACTCAGCAATTGCACTGTTGGGGATTTACCCCAAAGATACAGATGCAATGAAACGCAGGGACACCTGCACCCCGATGTTTCTAGCAGCAATGGCCACAATAGCCAAGCTGTGGAAGGAGCTTCGGTGTCCATCGAAAGATGAATGGATAAAGAAGATGTGGTTTATGTATACAATGGAATATTCCTCAGCCATTAGAAACGACAAATACCCACCATTTGCTTCGAGGTGGATGGAACTGGAGGGTATTATGCTGAGTGAAGTAAGTCAATCGGAGAAGGACAAACATTATATGTTCTCATTCATTTGGGGAATATAAATAATAGTGAAGGGAATATAAGGGAAGGGAGAAGAAATGTGTGGGAAATATCAGAAAGAGAGACAGAACGTAAAGACTCCTAACTCTGGGAAACAAACTAGGGGTGGTAGAAGGGGAGGAGGGCGGGGGGTGGGAGTGAATGGGTGACGGGCACTGGGGGTTATTCTGTATGTTAGTAAATTGAACACCAATAAAAAATAAATTAAAAAAATAAAAATAAAATAAAATAAATAAAAATTATATTGTAAATATTATTATCACTTCTAAAGCGGATATTTAAAAACAGATAATTCATTCAATATAATAATTCTGAAACTAATTTGCATTAAAATCTATGCTTGAGTCAAAGCTTTCAGACTCTAAAGTCATGAGAGCTGGAAGGGCAAGGACTGGATTTACTTTTTTCAGCTTTGTTGACATAAAACTGACAAAATTGAAAGATAATTAAACTGTATGTGGTTAAAAAAAAACTATGTGTGGTGATTTGATATATGTATACATTGTGAACAGCTAATTAGCACTTCTATTGCCTCACATATTTACTTTTCTTTTTTTAATTTTTTTTGCTAAGATCCTTAAGTTCTGCTCCCTTGCGAATTTCCATGGTGCAATGCTGGGTTACCAACCCTCATTAGTATGGATGTTATATATTAGATTATCGGTCTTTATTCATCTAACTGAAAGTTTATACCCTTGCACCAACCTCTTCCTATTTTCCCCACCACGTCCCCAGCCCAGCGTCTGGCAACCACTCTTCTGCTCTCTGTGTCTAAATTAAGTTTTTGTTTTAGATTCCAAATTTAAGTGATACCATGCAGTGTTTATCTTCCTCTGTCTGACTTAGCATAATGTCCCGCATGGGTTACATCCATGTTGTTGCAAATAACATTTCCTTATTTTTTAAAGACAAATTATATTTACATGTGTACATGTATACATAGAAAAATATATACATATATATGTATATGTTAATATACATTCAAAAACAACATTTTATTTTTCCATTTTGAAAAACAACACTTAGTAATGTAAAAATAGCAAGTTACTCCTGACTGATGCTAAAGATGCATCCAGAAAACAATGAGCCTATTAAAAGGGATTTGATAAATACTTTTTAAAAGAAAAAAAAAAACACCAAGCAGAAGTTTGTTCACAGAGGCATCATCCTGACCCTTGTAAACGTCTTGCTTGCTTCCATTTCATACCCCACAGTCCTGGCTATTCTGAAAACCTCTTAATCCAGTCTTGGGACTGCTTTGCTCCTCTGAAAATTCTTCCTCCCTCCCATCCCCGCAACAAATGTCCTTTGTCTGTAATAATTTAAAAAAGAAATTCTTGAAGGATCCAAATTGAATAACAATAAAAGTCTGATTGGAACCTTCAAAAAAAAAATTGGCTGACTGGTGAGCGACCCCACATCAGAGTGCATAGCTCATCAGGATCAAGGCTGACACCTGTGAACAGTTAACTTCGTTAAAAGCACCCAAATGGGCATTCTCTCATCTGCATTACAGATTAAACCCTGGAAAATATTTGAAAATACTTTATGATCCAATGACAGCCTGCAGTCAAATGACAGTATGCATTCCTTCTCCTTGAGTACCCAAGTATAAATCTAAAATCATAAAGGGGCTTCTTCATTCTGAAGCCAGGACCTCCCTGCAACAGAGTGTCTCCAGAATTTCACAAAAATAAATAAAAGCAGCAGCTAACACTTCTTCAGCTTCTTGGCCTTTCGACGCTTCATTCTTCTTCTTCACATCTCATTTCCTCTTATTAATATGTATATATCAATATATGTATACATATACACACAGATGTATACGTATTCAATAAATGATACAGTAAATTATGTATATATGTATAAATCACTTTCTTTATTCATTCATCTGTTGGTGGGCACTAAGGTTGTTTCTATAACTTGGCTATTGAAAACAATGCCACAATGAACAGATATATTTTCAAGATAATAGTTTTATTTGGATATACACTGTTTCCATAGTACCAGTTTACATTCCCAGCCATGAAGTTTTCCTTTTCTCTACATACTTGCCAGCATTTATCTCTTGACTTTTTGATAATAGTCCTTCTCACAGGTGTGATATGTATCTCATGATTTTTTTGGTTTGCAGTCCTTTGCTAATTAGTCCTATATAGCACCTATTCATACCTGTTGGCCATTTGTATAGCTTCTTTGTAAAAAAAAAAAGAAGAAGAAGAAGAAGAAAAAAGGAAAAATTCAGATCCTTTCCATATGTTTAATTGGATTATTTGGTTGGGGGGGTTGTTTGTTTTATTTTATTTTGTTTGGGGGGAGGCTAGCCATTGAGTTGAAAAAATAAAGGTTTTTTTTTAAGGTTTTATTTATTTATGAGAGAGACAATGAGCCGTGAGGAGGGCCAGAGGGAAAGAGACAGAGAAAGAGAGAGAGAGAGAGGGAGAGAGAGAGAAAGGCAGACTCCCCGGTGAGCAGGGAGCCTGACTTGAAGCTTGATCCCAAGACCCAGAGACCATGACCTGCACCGAACGCAGCCGCCCAACCAACTGAGCCACCCAGAAGTCCCGAATGAGTTTTCTTATATATTTTGTGTATATGATTTGCAAATACTTTCATTCAGTAGGTTGCCTTTTCATTTTGTTGATTATTTCTTTTGTTGTGCAGTAGTTTTTAAGTTGGATATAGTCCATTATTGCATTTTTGCTTTTTTGTTCCTTATGCTTTTGGTGTCATATCCAAAAAAATCATTGCCAAGCCAATGTCAAGGAATTTTTCCCTATGTTTTCTTCTTGTAGACTTCTGGTTTTAGGTCTTATGTGTAAATCTTAGTCCATTTTAATTTTTATGAGTGGTATAAAACAGGGATCCAGTTTTGTGTGAATATCAAATTTTCCCAGTGCCATTTATTAGACAGTCTTTCCCCATTGAGCAGTTTTGATTTTCCTGTCAAATATTGTTTGTATACACATGGTTTGTTTTTTTAATTAACTAATTTATTGTGAATTTATTTTCTTTTTTTTTTAGTATAGTTGACACATAGTGTTACTTTAGTTTCAGACGTACAACACAGTGATTCAATTTCTCTAGGCATTATGCTATGCTCACCACAAGGTAGCTACCACCTGCTACCATACAACTATATTACAATATCATTAGCAATATTCCCTATGATGTACCTTTTATTCCTGTAACTTAGTCAATCCATAACTGGAAACCTGTATCTCCTACTTCCCTTCACCTATTTTGCCCATCCCTCCCATCCCTTTCCCTCTGGCAACCATCATCAGTTTGTCTGATTTTATAGGTCTGATTCAGGGATCCTTGGGTGGCTCAGTGGTTTAGCACCTGCCTTTGGCTCAGGGTGCAATTCTGGGGTCCTTGGATCGAGTCCTGCATCAGGCTCCTTGCATGGAGCCTGCTTCTCCCACTGCCTGTGTCTTTGCCTCTCTCTCTCTCTCACTCTCTCTGTGTCTCTCATGAATAAATTTTTTAAAAATCTTTTTAAAAAAAGAATTTATAGGTCTGATTCTGCTCTTACAGTAGTTTACTTCTGAGCCTTTGATTTTGTTCATTTGGTCTATGCATCTGTCTTTATGCCAGTACCACACAGTTTTGATTACTATAGCTTTGTTACATAATTTGAAATCAGGAATTGTAATGCTTTCAGCTTTGTTCTTTCTTAGGATTGCCTTGGGAGCATTGGAGGAGGGAGTTGTGGTTCTATGTGAATTTGAGGATTTTTTTTCTATTTCTGTGAAAACCACCATTGGAAAAAAATGAGACATTACACTCCCCAGGCTTCCACTGTAAGTGAATATGAGTTTCAACATCTTGGATTCTCTGTTGCTTCACATAAGACCAGGGAACTCTTGTAAATACCAGTGCTCAAACTCACCCTTAGGAAATGTAATCTCTAAGTTAGGGCTTCAAAATCTGTAGAAACTATGTCTAAACCCTATTGTTATAACAGAAAGAGCCTTTTTGCTGCTAATTTATTCATTCATGAAACCATCCTTGCCAAAATCTACCGGGTCTTATGCTCAACCTAGGAGATTCAATGATGAATAGGAGAGATAAAATCCCTGTCATCACAGAGCCTACAAATTCTAGTAGGAGTTATAGACTATAAACTAGTAAATAAATAAATGACTGTAGGATTCCAAGTTATGCTATGTGCTGTGCCAATGTCCTCCAGCCAGAGACCACTGGAAATACACTCATGAAGTTGGGTTTACTGATACGGGGGATCTCATTCTTTGGGAAATCATGTGGCCTCTCAATAGGGGATTTAAGTCGGGGCCTTTTACAGGACTTGGGCTTGTGTTAGGTGCTTTGGGAAATATTCCAGAAGTGTGGTTTTTGGTTTTGCTCTGTTTTAGGTGTTTTCAGAACATGAGGAAAATTCAGGAAAAAAAAAAAAAAAAAGAGGGCAGTTCTGTTTGAGTATTATAATAGTTTGTATCCAGGAAGTGGATGAACAGAGAAGAATTAAAGAAATAGTTGGTTAAGAAGCAGTGGTCACCCAAATTATGTGGGAAAGGAAGATGGACGTTGATCACTTTTATGGTTTACAGTGTTCTTGTTTTTGTTTTACTCAGATGTGATTTGCTCAGAATGAGCTTGTTGTTTGTCTTTTGCCATCACAGTTCGAGTGCTCCCATCTAAAGGCTTAGTTCAAAGAAATTATTTATGTGTAACAGGAGAAACCCGTGGCCTAGGTGCGCCAGGCCGACTCCCAGCTAGTGACTGTCAGTCACTGTTTTGTTTTGTTTTTCTTTTTCAAATATTAAAAAAAAAAAATAGAGCAAATTAAATGGAGACATTGACTCACAACTGAAG
This sequence comes from Canis lupus dingo, assembly GCF_003254725.2. Classification (NCBI taxonomy): domain Eukaryota; kingdom Metazoa; phylum Chordata; class Mammalia; order Carnivora; family Canidae; genus Canis; species Canis lupus. Next base: position 27,428,424 of record NC_064257.1, on the reverse strand, counting down.
GTTATTTAAGACAGTATGCTAAGAAAAGGTCTCATTGTACATATCACAGGTGCAGAGATCTGGATGATTTGAAGAAATAAACCAGGAGAAGGCCTGCAGAAGACCATAACAATGAAAATAATGGTTGAGGTGTTGTATCAACCAGGTTAAAAAATACAGTGCTTTAAGCACTGTAGAATGCATTTCTCTTTCAAGTAATAGTCTGGTTGGCCCAGGATGGTGAGGCAGGTTTTTTCCATGAAGTTGTTTAAGAATTAAACTCTATCAATCTATGCCATTCTCAAGAAAATGATATTCTTTGTGTGGTCAAAAGAAATTCATATTTAAGACACACAAAAAAATGAGGAAAAAATCAAAGTTTAGGAAATGAGGTTTCTGTTTAAGTTATAAAAGACCCAAATGTTGCACACATCTTTTTTCCCATTTGAAATCTCATTGGCTCCAACTTAACCATTCCTACCTACATGTAGTCACTAAATGGGTGTTTTAATATAAGGCTCATATAAGGTAGAGGGTCAGGATGTTGAGGGTAACAAGGGAGTGATTCTAGTTTTGGCCCATAGAGTCTTAGCCAAGTAAAAAGCAAAGTGGGGGTCTTAGTAGAAGGTGATGAATGAAGGAGGTTGAGACAATGGATTAGTCGGTATGACAGTGTTGTTATATGAATTGGAAAGAAAAGATGGTATGTAGAGAGTAGAGTGCTTATAGTTGAGATTTTGGAGACTTATAGTTGAATTTATTGGTGGTAAAAAGTTCTGTGGTATGGCCATGAAGTGATTGCTGATTAAATAGATTAAATGTTTATTACTGGAAGTAAAGATGTCAGGAGCTGAAATGGGAGATTATTGGATGGCTCTTGCACATGGCATAGAAGTCCTCAAGGATATTGAATGAAGCAATTAGGAGATCAGTAGTTGCTCAAAACAGATGTAATTATGAAAGTGTGCTATGCTCTGTAGTTTTTGAAAGAGGAAGAAGAAAATGGTATGAAAGTGGCTAGAGAACAGTTAAATATAGTGTGTTATGAATATGTTCAGACTCCATTCTAAGCATTTTACGTGTATGAGACCATTTTATCCCCCTTCAAATCCTGTTATTATCCACATTTTGTAGTTGAGGGAAGAGAAGTTAAATAAGTTGTCCGGGGTTACTAGTGAATAGTGGAACTGAATCTCTTAATCGCTAGGAAAATAGTTTTTGTCTTAGGATCAGGGCCTTGGGCACTTTCTTTTTTTTTTTTAAAGATTTATTTATTTATTTCAGAGAGAGCAAGTGGGAGGGGAAGAGGGAGAGAGAGAATCTTAAGCAGACTCCTGGCTTAGCATAGAGCCCAATGTGGGGCTCACATTGTGGGGCTCAACCTCAGCACCCTAAGATCATGACCTGAGCTGAAATCAAGAGTCAGCCACCTAAGTGACTGTACCATGCAGCGCCCCCCCCCCCCCACCACTCCACCCCTTGGGCACTTTTTTTTTTTTCCCTTGGGCACTTCTTAATATTGAAGCTGATACGAGGGTGAAGGACAACTAACTGGGTGGTGGTCTTGAGAAGTCATGGTATTACCAGAAAAATTCAGAGACTATTATGCTGCTGCTCTATCCTACTGATTGGAGTTTCAAAAACACTTGGAGTTTTGAAGACTCCTTTAATTCCACATCTTCAATCCTCATATTTTCTTTCATAAATTACTATGAACTAGGTTGCAGCCCTGTGAGGAGAGGTCTTCCTGGACCCCTCTAAGGGTGAGAATCTAAAAAGCCACTGCTAATGGTGGATTGTATAGAGTGTCAGGGCTTATGGGACCCTAACTAAGTATGGTCTTAAAGGAAATTTATGAGGAATTATTTCAAGAATTCCTTCTGCCTCAGAAATGTTCTTCTACTTGGAAAAATATGAGGCACACAAATTCCTCAGTGAAATTAAAAATAAAGCTATCATTTACTGGATCAAAGCATGAGGGAAAAAGTCAGTAAATGGTAACTCTTCTAATGAAAGTAAATTTGGGGAGAAACATGATTCCAGCAGCTTGCTACTTTTTATTAGTCATTAAGTTTATTTAACAGAAAGACTAATTTAGCTGAAGATCATTCACTAAGATAGGCATAATTAACAGTAGTTTATTAATCATTCTTTTAAGATGATCCTATCTTACCACTATTACCTTCCCCATATCTCAGAGGTTTATGTGAGTCTTGGAAAAGAACATGTTGTTCTCTCAACTTAAAAAAAAAATCAAATGATAAGAGAAGTACTATAACTTTGTTTCGGGTCAATGACATATATGCTAGACTTTGCTGTAGGACTCGTTGTAATCCCTTATAATTTGGTTTAAAATGTCAAACATTTTGAGTGTTTAAACAACCCATTAAGTGCTCTGCAAAATTACAAGACATTCTATATGTGACTTAATTAATACCTACTCCAATGACACGCAACACATTGTCATGCTCAAGATCTAGGTTTATTTTAAAACATTTAGTCCAATTAATACTAATGCAGAAAAATCACATCCAATAAACCACAACTGTAGAAGAGACATAATAATTGTTTTCTGTCACATTACCACACAAATATAATTTGATATTTAATTAAAGGATGATAAATCACAATCACATGTAAATGAAATCGTTATCCTCTCAGTAGTAGTAAGAACCTCTCTTGAGTATGTAGGGTCTTCTGGGTTTATTCTCATATAGCTGCCGTTTCAGAATATAAGGGATTTTTCTCTTTATAACCTCTTCCTTTTCATTTTTGTCATTTCCAGCATCAAGAACATCTTCCTGGATTAACTGCAAGATAGGCACAATAGGAATCAAACGTATATGCATGACGTCTTTCAGAGTATTTTTCTACATTTTACATTTTACCTCTTTTGCTATTCAGACTGTAAGACACAGGTGGATAAGATACATGAGGTTTAAAGTAATTAAATGTTTTGTGCAAGGACAGATGACTATCAGCTGACTGAGATAGGATATGGTTTTTCCCAATTCTCTGTTCAAGGCCATGTACTAACACCTCCAACTGAAGTAACACACCTAGTTGTGTTACGAAGATTTTTCAGGCTTTAATTTATGACAGAGGGACTAAAATGTCATTAAAATATATTATAAATCAACAACAAATAAAGAGTTTTTAATTTAGTAAGCCAAGTTTAGCCTCAAAAGGCAACAGGATTTTATATTTTATATTCTCTTAATTACCGACTTGACTTGAAAGCCATTCTGAAGATCCATTTCTTAATCAAAGGGAGAGAAATGCCTGCTCTGCCTAACTTAGTTGTGACAGAAATTCACGCATGTGAAAGCTCTGCTTAAATAGTAAAGATCTCTTCAGGTTGTGGCGCCTAATAATTAGAAACAAGTTCAGATTCCATAACTTAAGGGAGTTCATCTCCATGTAGAATCTTCCCTACTATCTCATTGAATATGCCACATTCTAAAATTAATTCTGAACCCTTTTTTCTGGTACAGGTGTGATTCAAAAATTTCAGCTAATGGAAAATGTTTAAGAACTTGTCCCAGAATGTTGCACATAATTTATGTGAAATTTTAAAACAAATGTTCAAAATAAGAATTGTCTTTGTGTTTGTGATTGTCCTCTAATCTTTGGGGTCATAAGAAATACTAAGAGGAGACTAAAATTTTAATTATAATGCTTATGGACTGAGTTGTATCACCAAGTACTTTATCTGAACCCATAACATCCAATTTCAGAGAAGAAAAAACAGGTACTGGCAGACAATCTAGTTTCTAAATCTTATGTTTCTCTGTGAACATAGTCTATAATTATTCATATTATGTTCTGAATGATATTATCACTTTATTTTAAATTACTCAGTAAAACATTTAAAATAGTGAAAGTTCTAATTGTATGTGCACCTGATTTGTATGTATAATAATTTATTGAGGTTTTTTCTTTTCAATTCCTGGATAAATAGCACACAATTGACATTTCCCTATGTTAAAATTAGGATTTTTTAAGTTTTATTGACTTAAACAATGTTTTAGAGACTAAACTATTTAGCTGGAACTGGAATTAGGGATTAGTAGTCCATCAAGTAAAATTTAAACTAGTTTTGTTTTTTGGTTTTTTTTTTTTTTTTTTTTTTGGTTTTTCATCTAGAAAACATCTTTTTGTTTACAAGTTAAAATAAGCACTAGAAGTTCTAGTTTGCATTTCTTCTTTTCCTCAGGGTGTCTCTGTGATAGTCATCTACAGCGATTGCTATATTAGCAGGAAAGGCACCCTCAAATTTGCCATGTTGGTGTAAACCCAAAATACAAATCATTAAGCAGATTTCTCTTAGAGGTTAATATGAGAGAAATGGTTCCCTTGTTGGAAAAAATTTTAATTTTTTTTTCTTTAAAGCATTTTCATTTCTCTTTTCCTCCTTCAAACAAACAATTGTTCCAAAATCAAAGGCAGTAAATCACTAGTATAGTTTTTAATACAACTGTTTCATCCTATTTTAGTGTAGTTCTTTCTGTATAATGGATTTTGGCTGCGTTGGCTGTGGTGGACCTAGTTTAGATGCTAAGGATGCCTGAAATCTATGTATTCAATTGAAATAGGAATACATATATATGGATTTTTCCAGTTTTATTTGCCTGATATATTCAAATACAAGTAGAACCTTTCATTTTGTGTTTGTTTATAGACACACATGACTTGGTGTTTCTAAGAAAATATTTTGAGCTCTTAAATTTTATAGGCATGTGACCACTAAAAATTGCCTAAGTATGCCATCCATTTAAGCACAATAAAAGCATGTGGATCAAATCTGCCTTAAGATATATCCCCCTTTTAAGATTGAAGAAAAAATATTTTGCTAAACTCCAAATATTTGAAGGACACTTTGAAGATCTGAAGGAATGTTAACCTAAACACATGGTTTATTCTTCTTTAATATCTGTAACTCTTCCTGTTATGATAATGATCAGGGCAGAAAAAATCAGTACAAATGAAAGCTAACTAGTATAACGAGAATTACATTCATATTTTGTTTTTGCTTTACCTCCCATTGTTGAAAGGCCCTGCTGTGACAGATTTTTTGGAGCTGGTATATTGTCAACATTGCTTCCAAGCTAAAGCCATCCAAGGCAGTGGGAAATTTCCTTCTTGTAATAAGCTCCTCTTCACGAAACTCTCCTGTTTCCTCGGCTTGGCTGTTCAGGTTATTGACAAAACTGCAAACATTTAGCAGGGTCATTTTCCAAGAAGAAACACTTGCTTTACTGATCTGAAATATAGAAAAAAATTAGGTACTTAAAATAAAAAAATAGCTAATTAAAACTTGTATTCTATGAAATAAGAAATTAATTTCCATTATGCTAAGCCATTAAAGCCATTATATTTTAAAATCTTTTACTCTAGCTTCATATTTACACTGCTATTAATTTAGTAATCTTACATCACAAAATTTATTAGTACCAATTCCTCTTATATTCAATTTTTTAATGTAATACAATTATAAACATGCACACAAGCACACATACATGAGCAAAGCAAAAATATAGAAATAATTGTGAGTATAAATATGTAAACATATATGCATATATCACAGATGAAAATATTAAAAATACTATTCTCTTTACTACACTTCAGTTTGGTGTCTAATGGAGCATGGACTGCAATGATACTAACAGATTTGGACAATTACAGTAGTGTGAGATCACTAATCTATTCCACACATCAATAGTTCTCATAGGCAGCATCACAGCTGATCAATTTATTTATTTGTAAATTATAATATTTTCTAGAGTTACCATTTTTTCTAATTATATCTTGTCTGAAACCAGTATTACCATCAATAACTTTCCTATGTGCCAATAATAATCAGTGAGGAAACATAAAGACTTAGGAGAACCTAAATGCAAAATAATAAAAATTTCAAATGGCATATAGGAAAGCATGCATTTTTCCTAAACACACACACACACACACACACACACACACAAATGTGAATGACCACACAACCACGATGAGAGGACTCAATAATGGCAATATCACATGTCCATTGTCTCTGAATTACCTCCCCCCCATAATGCAATTGAAAATCAAAATTCCAATTGGAAAAAAAAAAATCCAATTTGGAAAACCTGGGGATACCGGACTTTGGAGTTGGGGATTTGGCAAAATAATTAATTTGTAAGCATGAAAGTGTGAGAATAACAAGATTTAGAAAAATAAAAAGGCAATGAGGAGGAACTTATTCTACCAGATACTGAAGTGTACTTTAAAGGCTCAGCAAAAGGCAACAACAGAATAGAAAATAATATCCCCAAATTGGTCCAAGTACAAATGAATGAGCAGCGTATAACAGAGTTCACATTTGAAATCCTTGAGTCAATTGGCTATCAGGAAATCTGGACTTAGATCTAGTTATAACTTTCTTGATCTACTGTAGTTTACTGTAGTTACAAATGAGTAAAAGTAGAATAGTGTCTAAATATATAAAGTTTGTTTTATAAACCTAGAAAGGTATTATTAAGCAAATATCTAAACCACAATCCATAAAGAAAAGGATGATTTTAAATTAAATGTGTAGAACATCTCTGGAAAATGACCAGCCTTAATGTAAAAGCTGCCACAAAATGTTAATATCCTTAATACAGGTAAAGATCTTCAAAAAGAAACTGCTGAATGCACCAATTAAAAAAAAAAACTAAAAATTTTAAACTGTGTTTAAGTAAAATGAGTAAACAAGTCACAGAATCCCTTATCAAAGAAGAAATATATGGAAAGATGTTCAATTTGACCACCAACACCTCCTCGGAAGACTTTCAAAAGGACAGGGACACTCATTTGGTGTAGTTCTAGGGACATGGGGATGGGGCTACTTCCTCTTCTAAATATTTGTCAGTCTGGGTGTAGAATGTTGTAACTTTTTGAAGGATATCTTGTGTTAAAATGGAAAGTGTACACACCCTTTGATTAAGATTTTACCCTAAGAACATGCAAATATATGAGTACAAAGATATTGACTTGAATATGATATATAATAACATAACATAGGATGGTTTTAGCCAGTTTAGAAATCCTTTCAGCCATACCCTGTGAATTCAATTATCCAGCCATTGCTTAAGCTCTTCTGTTATGGAAAACTTAGAGACATGCTCCACTGTTTGGCAGCAACACCTTATATCATGCCAGTTAATGGCATACTATAATTTTACATTTAGAAAGTTCTTTGTAGATCATCTAATTGAATGTTTTCTAAAGTGTACTCCTTGGAACACTAGTTCTGCACTCATTGTTTCTCAAAGAGTTCTCCTGTCAAGTACAATGGAAAACTTAAATTTAAAGAAATTGTAAAGATTTCTTGAACTTAGGTATCCTCAGAACTTTTTTACTTGCACATATTTATTGTAACTTTTAATTTTTTTAAATTTATTATTCTTGAGTAATCTCTACACCCAAAGTGGGGCTTGAACTCACAACCTCGAGATCAAGAGTTACATGCTCTACCAACTGAGCTAGCCAGGTGCCCCCATTGTAACTTTTTAATGGTGCCAATATAGTGTCAAATATTCCCCAAACTAATATGACCACAGAATGCTTTATTTGTAAAGTATCTGTCAGGATTTGTGTTATCTGGTTACTTTTTTGGATGAGGAAACTGAATTAATCATCCTGTTTCTTTCTGCCAGTTAAAGTAGTCACTACATGACTCAATAGTACAATTATTTAAGGTCACATTGGTCCCTGTCATACCTAGGAAGCCCAGCAGAGAAAACTGTACTGACTACAGGATGTCTAAGTTAGATATCTTGTATTTGAGAATATTTTGTATAAGGTTTCAACTATTTCATTCAGAAAAAATGGCAAAGGCTATCTTTCTTTAAATCAGGCTCCTTTGAGCCCCCTTCTTAACTAGGTCCCAACCTCAGGCTCTGTCCTTGGTCTCCTTAGTTGAGTTTTAGCAAGAATTGTGCTGGGTCCATTTACTGCAGATGCCTCATGCTTGGTATCTGATCACCCCAGATATCTGATCAAATACCAGATATTTTATCAAATTTCTGTCTTTAATATCAGAATCCTGTTGTGTCTTCTAGCAAGAATCCTTCTAGCCTTGATGTTTCCTCTTCTTCCAGCCACTGAGCCGTACTCGGCCTCTTGGCTATAAATGCACTTGCCCTGATTGTGTTTGGAGTTGAGCTAATCTCTGCAAAATCTCCATTTCAGTAGTTCCTCTTGAATAAATCTTCCTTTAGCTAGGGACATGAATAATTTTTCTTTAACAATAAACATTCTTACTTATCAAATTATTTTATTAAAAATGTTTATAATAGACCTAAGCCTATAGATAAGAAATTCAGACTATTATCTCTTCTTGTTTTCAAGATAAGGAAAATAAGGGTATTTATGGTTCTTACTTACCGTTACTTGATTTAGCTTTTTAATAAGATTCTGGTCGAATTTTGTTACCTTAATTAACCCATGTGGGCAACACTCACTCCCTGTAATACCCTGAACTCAGATGAGTCCTGCAAATTGTGAATTCAAATATTTCACTGAACTGAAAATAATTAAAGTCATTTGTGGGGGAGTTCTGAAGTTTTATAATTGAATACAAAATGTGAGGATTAGTAATGATCCTAGATTAGTAATGATCCTAGATTAGTTAGTTCCAAAATATTAAACTCTTACTGCATACAAGGCATTAAGTTTGATCATAGAAAATTACAACATTGTAACAGCTTTCTGAGATCCTGAAAAAAGGCCTTCTATGCCAAGTTCTCTTTCTTAATAGAACAATATGAAAACTAGCACTGGTAATAAAGAGAATTACATTGTAAGAAAAATTTATCTTCTACTTTTCAAGCTTTGGACTCTCTCTTGACTGTTAAGTAAATTTTCACACTAGTATTTCAATGTCTAAAGAGCTTTATTCTAAAACTGAAATTGCTCAAATATTTTACCTTTAAAGTGGAAAGAAGAAACCTGAAGTTTTCTGAAGCTTTTAATAATGGTGTTCTACCAATATCAAATACTATTCTCTTACATTTTTAAATGTAGTAGTTTAGCTAAAATGATCATAAGTTTGGAGTTTTCATTTGCATAGAACTCTACACCCACCAGAAATCAATTAAGCCAAAGAAAAATAAACAATAGTAGTTTTGAAAAAAATAAGGAGTGAGCTGAGTTTTTTGTTCCCATCCAAGCAGCAAAATTGAAAGAATTATGCTTCTGGGTGCCTTCTCCTTATAGACTGTATTTTACTTTCCTCAGTTAAAAGGAGGCAATGGGATTCAATTTTTTCCCATGATCTGTTTTAGAGTTTTTTCCAAGACTAAATAAAAGAGAAAAATGTTATTGTACGTGTATTTTTATGTATTTAAGAGAAAAACCAAACCACTCCATAAACTGGAATTGTTTTTCCCTTGCAACTCTAGGGAAGAAATCATAGCTCTACTTCCACATTTTCACAAAGTAGCTAGCACTCCCCCAACTGTACTACATTTGAGGGATTATTTAGGATTTTTACGTGTCAATGTAAACTTAGAATTACAGAGGTAAAATCTCTACTGAGAAGCTAAGTCATTCCAATCTGCCCCATTTTTAAACACAAACTATTGGCTTTACTTGTTTTCCTATTTTTGAGTTGAAGTAATTGTAAGTGTTGCTATTCAGACAGAATATGAAACAAAAGATCAATTATCTTAAGGTCATTATTTGTTATTGAGTTTTAATGACTACACTAAATTTGATCTCTCCTGGTGGAAAGCCTACCAAACAATGAAAGAATTTGGTTTTAATCTATTCAACTTCAGTAGATCTGGGCAATGGTGAAAATATAAGCACTTAAATTTTCCCCAAATGTCTTTTTTTTTTTTTAATTTTTATTTATTTATGATAGTCACAGAGAGAGAGAGAGAGAGAGAGGCAGAGACACAGGCAGAGGGAGAAGCAGGCTCCATGCTCCGGGAGCCCGACGTGGGATTCGATCCCGGGTCTCCAGGATCGCGCCCTGGGCCAAAGGCAGGCGCCAAACCGCTGCACCACCCAGGGATCCCTCCCCAAATGTCTTTTAAGGATCATTGTAGACAACATATCTTTGTTAGCTTTCAAATAATAATGCCCCACACTCTCAAGTACATCCAAAAATGGGTATTTCTCCTTCAAAACCACTATTATATATAATTCTACAAGTATAATAGGGATCATTGTACCTGGGATATGCTCATCCAATTAAGGAAGAGAAACCTGAGGTAGCAGGAATGAGTTGGAGTATTGCTTCAAAAATTAGGATTTTTGAGCACTTACCTTCTTATCATAACATCTGTTGAATCCTCTGCCTTGGTACCCCAGTGCTATAGTAGTGATTATACCAGGAGTCTGCCTCAACTCAAATTTGATTTTTCTTTTTTTTTTTATTTTTTTTTTTATTTATTTTTTTTTTTATTTTTTTCAAATTTGATTTTTCCTTGAGAAACGTCTTTTGGTTGGAAATTCTGTTCTCTGTTTCTGCATTTAGATACACACTGATTGACTTGCTCTGGGTAAATCAATACTGTGTAGTAGCATGGTAATCAAGTATCTTCTAATTGTTTTATTTCTAGGTACAGGTTGGGATCTAGGAACCTTGTTTTCAAGACCGCAAGAGAGGAATAACAGAGTCGGATATGCAAAGTTTCACTTGATTCAGTAAAAACCATATGCAGTGTAGATGACACTCCTGTTATAGGGAGAATGTAAATCTAGTCATAGATTTAATGTAAATGACTAGGAGATTTTTAATTTAGAACTCCATTTTACTCTTCCCAATATAAGAAAAAAGGCTAAAATGTCACTTCGTTTTCCTGCATGTATTTAACAGAAGGCATACCTTCTGCTGCACACATTGTGATAGGAGTGGAAACAGGATTCCTTTAAATACATTGTCATCTCCACATAAATAATATGCGACTACCTAATTAAAGTTGCAATATACTGATGGATAGTCACTATAATTTCTTTTCCTTTCGCATCAACACCCTTAACTCCTTTGAACTCAAGGAAAAGTTTCCTGAAAAAAGGAAATGCTTGTTGATGAACTTTTTAGTCTTAATGGGAAGTTATTAACTGTAGGAAAAGGACATCATGTTCATAATGAGAACTTATATGCTTTTCAATTCTTGGTTAAAGAAAAGAAAAAGTTACCTTTGATGTATGCATATTGGTCAATAAATCTGCTTCTAATGCTTTCATTTCCTCTTCTGAATCTGAGTAAAATCAAAACCACATGTTTACTATATAATCATATATCAAATAATTATATTGTAACCTACAGATTTTAGATTAATCTCAAAAAAATTAGTCTTAGAGGCTTATTGTTTTTCTATGCATTTATTATCCTTAAAATAATATTCAGAAAAAATAATTATGGTTTTATTTCGGGCTAACAGGCAGCTAGAATAATAAAAGCACTTCTAAGAAAATAAACACATGATTATATGTCAAAAGAGTTATTGATGTATTGGAGTTGTTTAATCTCTGAATCTCAGTATTTTTCTTTAAAAAACTGATTGTATCATATACTAAAGATTTCATCAAAAATGCTGGTTAATTTTTACCAGCAATAGTTTACATATATAGAATATATGCATATTGATATTTTAAAAACAACATAATGAAAGATGTGTACATGATGCTTTTTCAAGACAAAACCAAAGGGATTGTTTACTGATAATTTTAGAATAAGAAAGATACTGAGATTTAGTCAACTTGAGATGTTATTTTACAAAACACACTTTGAAAGATTTGTTTTTTTACTTTAAATGAATAACTTAAAGTTATGTGTACTTAGCTATTTTATCACAGGCTATTAAGCAGATTGGGTAAGCCAAAGTGGAATTGTCCATCAATACATGTGTACTTGTGTTGAAAATGGACCTCCGACTTTTATTAGGACATCCTTTCCAATTTCCCCTAGTCAATATATTGCAGAGAAGAAAACTTTAGAAAAATACTACTAGTAATAGGAATAAAGTTATAGAAGACCATAATTACATGACTTAATTCATACTCACTGGTCTGTCATAAAACAAAGCAGATGTTAAAATGACCATCTTCCTTGAAGTACAGACTCTTTTTTTTTTTTTTTGAAGTACAGACTCTTAATAAAAAGAAGTGTCACACTTAGAGAAACCATTTGTTAAATTGTGTCCAGACCTAAATTACACCAGAGGTCTTTTTCTCCTATTTGCTCAAAGCCCAGTCTGTTTCTCAAGAGAATGACAAATTCCTTTAGCCATTTAGGAACACTGTATACCAAAATCCCTACAGATTTTGACTTATCAGAGCAAGAAGCTTCAAGAGTTAGTAAACACAGTGTTTAATCAATAACCCAATTTTTTTCATATGCTCTAAATATACCCTTAACCTCATGTAATAGATAAAATCATAACTGTAGAAAATTTGGTATTTATACCATTAAAAGTTTTGTGAACCTAGAAGCTCAAGATCTTTTTTCTCATGATCAAAAGAAAAAAAAAATTTGCTAACATTCATATCTTCTGCCAGATTTAGTTTCGAAATTTAAATAAGATCATAGCAGGAGTTTGGATTAAACATTTCAATGTCATATATATAAAATAAAAAGTATAAAACAGGTGAAATGATTTTTGCTGCATTTATCCCCTATTTTTTTTCCACTTTGATCTGATATTGCAATATTATAACATTTCGTGTTACTCTTTTAAATTCAAGTCTTATTTTCAAGGTGAGCTATTGATAGATCTTTAGCAATACATGGCTTCTTGGGTATCACATGCAAAACATTGATATAAACATGCCAATTTTCCAATTACATTTTGTATCAACTTAACATGAAAAAAACTAAATTAATAGTATGCTTATCTGTCATATAGAAGGACTATACAAAATGTATTGTCTAACAGTACTTGGAATATTTTTATATTTTTAGGAATAATTTTCTATAAATAACGGTTCATTCATTCACTCATTAAACATCAGTTTTCACTTCATTTGTATCTTAACATACACACACAGTTAAGAAAAAAATAATCTGGGAGAGGGAGAAGCCTCTGCTTCCTAAGAGAATGAGTGAGGATGAGAAAAAGCATTTTGAAAGGAATGGGTTTTAACTGTGAGCTTGCACTTTGACAGGCACTGCATCTGTACTTCTCATCAGATTTTGACCAGCCTAATTTAAGTTCTACACATTTTTGTTTCTACTCTGGTGGTTACCTTCCAAGAGGAGGGCATGAAGTGTGTCATTGAAATCTCTTTGATTACTTTGCAGATTTAAAAGGGAAATTGAAATCTCTCAGTTCTTGTAATCATAATGACAGAGAAAGAATATACTCAGTTTGTATCATTGAGAAAGCAAATCCTGAATAAAGGAGAAACTCTTTTCCCTGGATGCATTAACATAAGTAGCAATACAGTGAAAAAAAAAAAAAAAAAACAAAAAGAAATCACTCCAGGGAATTGTGAAATGCAGCTAAGCTTACCTGAGCACAGACTCCAGGAGCTGAAAGCCAGAAGTATCATGCACACCAGCTGGATTTTCATTCCTGCCATCATCTCCTTGAGCCTTCTAGCAAGCCAAGTCCATAAACGTCACAGACAGGCTGAAGGGGGCTTTCTCTAGCGTTTCCTCTTGCCTTCAGCTGACTTGGAAAGTGAACTCTGAGAGATGCTTTGGCCATTCCCTATATATACATGCAGAACGATGATGTCATGATAGCACAGGGATTATCTTTTCAGGATGTGCCCTCCTCTCCTCTCTCCACTTCCTCCTCCCCTTTTCCTTTGTCCCCCCACACTCCTCCCCCACTTCCAGTGAAAGTGACATCTACCCTAATTGCCACTGTTGCTCTGGATTTCTGACGCATGGGAGTCATTCAAAAGCAATTCCATATAGAGCATACTGGAAAAAAAAAAAAACTTACAGTACCTCTCTTTCCCCATTTCCTCTCATTTCTGACTCCAAGAAGTTGTCATTTTGATTTTGTGAAGCGTGAGAACTGTTATTTCTAATATAAGCAAAGTCTCCGAGATGAATGTATGAAATCAGTGATTCTTAAGCTTTGGGAGTCTTAAAGAGTTGGGGTTCTTTTCTGATAACCCACACTTGGGAGCAAATGTTTTCTGGTTTAGGGGCTAATATAGGTCTTATATAATGAATGCTAGAAGAAGGAAGAAAGTGAAAGATAATCAGAGAATCAGGTATGATATAGAGATTAAGTGGAAAACAAAAGAAAGAAAGAAAAAAACAATTAAAAAATGAAAGACCAGTAGTTCTAAGGAACAGGACATTATTTCCTAACAAATTGGAAAGTTTTTATTTTAAGTAACTGAGAGAATGATTGAATTATGTATGCTGACTTTGGTTAGATGTCTTAGAAAAACAATGTCATGTTTATGAAATCCAACTAACAACTATTTGTGTTAATAGGTGGAAATCCGTATCATTATATATTACCGATGTTTTCTGATACACTACTCTTTTCCCTCTGCATTGCTCTGCTCCTTTTGGATTCATTGATGCTATAACCTATTCTTTTTATAATCTCCTTCTTACTGGTTTTTACCATTACATCAATTTTTTTCCCCTGTTAGAGTCATAAAAATGAAATTGTACTTTTGGAAAGGAAACAGTCCTAAACAATCACCATCCACTAAAGTCAGATTTCTAAGACTGTGTCTCCACATCGTATTTTATAAATGACAATGATGCTCATTTCATCTCTGGGTCCTCAGAAAAAAAAATTGCTCAAAATGTCTTTTGGAGTGAAGCTTTCTTCTTGCATGAAGTATTTCAGGATACATGGAATGATCTGAAAAGGGGATGCAGTTAGGAATGTGAATATTTGAAGGTAACATTGTCTGAGACTTATTTAAATCTGTATTATTTTCTCTAGAGAATTGATTTATATTTTATGGTATATTCAATGAGATTAACTTCTCTATTTTTACCTTAAACGTAAGAAAAGAGCTTAATTCCAGACATTGAATAATTATTTAAAATAGCAAGGAATCATTTGTATAACTTGATGTTCAGGGATCTAACAAAGGATGGCATTCTTCTTTTAGTTTGTTTTGCGAATTTAATGTACAACGCAATATTGAACATGACCCACTTGAAAGTCTTATGCCAAAGGTCATTAATTGACAAAGAAATGCGAAACTATATACTGCTAAGCAGTTGCTTTCCTACCACAAGAGGGCGCAACAGAGGCTTAAAGAGCTTTTTATTTTCACCTAATTAGATTTCTGAGGATTATATTTACTTTCTTCTCACTCTTTGTGATAGAATTCTCTTAAAGCTACTTTGATGAAAAAAAAAATAGAGGAACTTTATATGCTTTGTGTGATATTTAAATTAGTTGCTTTATCTGCTTTTGGATTGCAAATACAAAGAATAATCTTTAAAAACGTGTGATAGCAGCCTGCTAGTAAAAAGGAAATGTGATTCCTATTCTCCTCAAGCGATTAATAAATAAAGCTCAAGAAAATGTTGAGAAAATATCACTTGCATATTAGCTGTCAATCTGAGAATTGTTTAAAATATATAGTAAATCTGAAAGAGTTGGAGGAAAATATGTTAACTAATGTCAAATGATCTAAAATCAAATAGATGCTAGACACTATTTTTCTTCTAGGGAGAAAAAAATGTGAAAATTTTTGTGGTAAGATTATGAATATAGATAAACTTTTTCTGATCTTCAATTGGTATTTTAAAAATCTGTTATCCCTTGGATGCCTGGGTGGCTCAGTGGTTGAGCATCTGCCTTTGACTCAGGTAGTGATCCCAGGGTCCTGGGATCGAGTCCTGCATCAGGCTCCATGCATGGAGCCTGCTTCTCCCTCTGCCGGTGTCTCTGCCTCTCTCTCTCTCTCTCTTTGTCTCTCAGGAATAAATAAATAAAATCTTTAAAAAAAAAAGAAGTATTCTAGGAAGTACCCAAATGATGCCTTTAAAGCAGGATTTGAGGTACTTTCCTATGGAGATTGGTAAACCATTTTTACTTTAAAGGCTTTGCCTAAAATCCTGCTAGCATTTAGTTAGCCCCTACAATAACGAATACAGAGTTTGACTACCATCCTTTGAAAATCTTCATGTGTTGGTCTTCCAATCTGAGGTCACCATGGCTAACTCCAAATAGGTTTATCTCTTTATCTGTCTAAATAGGTTTATTCCGGGGACCTATAGATGGCAACGTCCCTACCTACATAGATTTCAGAGCTTGTACTGTGAATTAAGTCAGACCCTTATTAGTTATTGCCTTGAGATAATCAACAGAAACGCCTGAAAGATTGGCATTTGGAGAGAGTCGTCTGTAGACCTAGTTTGGAGATGAGAAAGCTCAGCAACAACTTGAGCTCTTCCATTCCAGGTGATTTCTTCCTGTACCTTTGGAGGCTTCATCATCTCCATTAACAGCTTCCCGGTCTCTCCAGCCTTTTCATACTTTAATATGAATTTTAATTTTAATACCTAAAACTTTCCCTTTGGTGTTTCCAACCCCATGGAATCTGCCCTCCATCTTCCTGTAGACCTCCTTTTCTCTTATTTCTGACATTATCTCTCATTTTGTAAAGACTGTAGAAGTAAACCTTTCCAAGTTTGAATTCTGAACGAGTTTTAGCTACTTCTACTCATCCCAGAGTCTGCTAACTGCTCATCTATTTGTGGAGAACTGTGAAGGAGAGCAGAATTTGTCACCCCAAATTATGCCTGCCTCTTTGGCATATTGATTCTCTTGAAATGTTTTATTTATTTGTTTGTTTGTTTGTTTATTCATTCATGAGAGACACAGAGAGAAAGGCATTCATCTAAACAGACACGACATAGGCAGAGGGAGAAGCAGAGGGAGGCTGATGAGAGATTCCATCCCAAAACGCCGGGATCACGACCTGAGTCAAAGGCTGATGCTCAACCACTAAGCCACCCAGTTGTCCCCAAAATGGTTATTTTCAAGAAACAGTAGATACGGGAGCTCTGAAAACCATGTAGGAGTTACCTTTTCGTCAGAGATATTGATGTTAATAAGGAGAATCTCCATTTGTAAGGCTGTCTCCCTCTCTGTACCAGGAAGAATAACTAAATCTCTAGAAACTCTAAACCAGTGGGGAAGGTCTTAGATCTGCACAGCACCCTTCCACTTGTTTATGGTGCTTTTCTTTGGCCCCCTCAACCCACCTCAACAGCTTCTTTTGTCTTTAACTGGACATGTCATTTAAGGTGGAGGGTTGGGCCATTTGGGGAGTTATCTCCTATGGATATCTCCCATGTATACAGGCTGTAGGCATGTTATTAAGCTTCAGTTTGTTTTTCTCCTGTTAATCTGTCTTTTATTACTGGGTTTCTCAGCCAAGAATCCAGAAGTCTATGGGGAAAATTATTTGTCCTCCTCTACTACTGTGAACTTCTAGAAGGAAAGGACTCTTACTCATCATTATATTCTTGCAACGTTTACAATCTATTAGTATTCAATACCCTTCTACTAAATCGAACTAAAATACTAATTATTTTTAAATTCTCACATAGTTTTCCATGCTTCCATATGTAACACTCCTTTCAGCCACAATGTTTTCAATTGTTTTGAAATCATTTCTTTCTTTTGCAATCTTTCAATTATTTACAACTCCTTTGTTATCAATAGTCATCACTAGTCTTAATATTTGATGTGAGTCTTTACCTAAGTCAGTTTTCTCTGCCTTTTTCTCTAGTCATTCTTTTCTTCCCTGACTGGGAAAGTCAACTTTTGAAAATTATTTATGAAGAACATCCTAGGATCATGTGCATTCATCAGTTGAGTGCTTAGGATAAGTTATGGGTTTAGTCCATTCCTCTAAATGAGTCTCTGGTCTGGAACTGTAACTCTGATTCATCTGAACAAACAATGATGTCAATCTCTTTGTAAACTTGATTGATTTTTCCATTCAATTAAAGTCCATTTTCTAAACATACAGATAGTTATGTGCATGCACACACCCACACCCACATATACTATCTTACACTTGAAATGCATATAACCCAGACATTGGAGACTTTAGGTAAATGTAAACCAAATGCCCCATTTCTTGATCTATGTGTAACCATGCCTTGCCCATAATCTCTGTAAATTCCCAGCTCATTTCCCTTTGGCTCTTCCTGTATCTACTCTTGAATCTTAAAAGTAATTAACTTGGAAGAATTGATGATGGACTTTTGCGGTCAAAGCATATTTTGCAACTTAAACTCCAATTATAACACAAGCTTTGCCTGGAACCCACGTGTTAATGAGCTGCCATATTTAACTAAGGATGCCGCACATTGCAGTTACTGCTGATCTCACTTATAATCTTGTTTCTCATCTCATATAGTCTTGTTTCTCATATCTCATATCAAATCTTGTTTCTTATATCAAAATATTGAGATGCTCACAAAAATCACCTCTCACTCTTAACTCTGGGAAACGAACAAGGGGTGGTAGAAAGGGAGGTGGGCGGCGGGGGAGTGACAGGGTGATGGGCACTGTGGGGGGCACTTGATGGGATGAGCACTGGGTGTTATTCTATATGTTGGCAAATTGAACACCAATAAAAAATAAATAAATAAATAAATCACCTCTCGCTACATGTAATACTCAAGTAAGGAGTTGTCCTTACAAGTTCCCTTTTAGAGTAAGAGCAAGATGAAAGCATTACAGAAAAAAAAAGTCCTTCCTCTTTTATTTTACTTACTTTTACAAATTAGAATGTAATTCTAAAGAATAGGATGGATTTTTATTGAAAGAAAAATTTTACCTCTTTTTTTTAAGGTTGAAAGTCTAAGTTTAATGTTTTTTAGTGTTACAAAGTCTAAGAACATTTCTGTAGCACCTGTAACACCCAAATCAGAACAGATGCACTTGAGCTACCGTTTGCTAGGAGCAGATTTAGTAAAACACTTTTTCTTTCTTTATCTTAGGAAGATATTAGATGTTGAATTTGGAACATAATGATTTATGTTATTAGTATTCCTTGGTCTTCTTTGTCTCAATTTAGATTATTTCCCTGGTGGCCTGATAAGTCTCATTGCTTTAAACTCTATTACCTAATAACTTCCCAAATTGTATCTTTGACTACCCAGATCGTATAACCAGTCACATCCTCAGCAGCTCTACCTGGAGAATCATTAGGAAAACTCAACTCTCCAAAACAAAACTTTCGATTCCTCCAAACACCTTTCTAAAGCTATCCTTCTCTTCTAGTGTTCTCCATTTCAGTTACCGGGACCATCCACTGTTCACTAAATTGCATTGATCAAAAACTGGAAGAGATTTATAATTTTTTCTTACTCCCTACCATTTCCAAGATAGCAAAACACCCCAAGGTGTAGGTCTGCCACCAATATGTATTCCAAATCCAAGTGCTTTTCCTTACTCCATTATCATATCCAGGTAGTTTGTAGTCTAAGCCATTACTGCTCCTCCGAGCTACAGCAAGAGCCACTCAAATAGTGTCTCTACTGACAGTCTTGATCTATTTCAATGTAACCACCACACAGTAGCCAGAAAAGTTTTGTTTTTAATGCAAACGCATTCTTGTCACCCTCTGCTTAAAACTTCCTGTCTGGATCCTACTAAACTTTGAATCAATTTCTGTCTGTGGCTTATATCTTCTGGAGTGGGACACTGTCTCCGTCTCTACAGTCATACCCTACCTACCATTCTTCCCTTCTGTCTTGTATCTCAAGCACACTGGCCTTCTGGCTCTTGCTCAAAAGGCCAATCTTTTTCCTCAAAGATTTTCTTTAAAAAAAAAAAAAAAAAGATTTTATTTATTTATTCATGAGAGACACAGAGAGGCAGGGACACAGGCAGAGGGAGAAGTAGGCTCCCTGTGGGGAGCCTGATGCAGAACTTGATCCCAGGACCACGGAATCATGCCCTGAGCCACAGGCAGATGTTAAAGACAGTTGCTCAAGCCACCCAGGCCCCCCTCCTCAAAGATTGTCAATGAACATTGTAATTAGATTATTATTTAGCAAGTGCTCATTTCTGCTTCCTCCCAGAGTGGGTGGAACGTACTTTCCCACTCTCTGACCACGACTTCAGCCATGAGGCTTGCTCAGTTAAGGGGATGTTAGCAGACATTAGGAAAACAAAGACTTGATGTTTGCAGCCTGGGGCTTGCCTCCTTGCTCCTCTGCCACTGCCACAAGAACTTTTCCTGGATGGTCCCCAAATGAGGAGAAATATGAGTCAAAGCCAAACTAGCTGTCTTGCAAGCCTGCAGTGTGAAGCAGAGCTTCCTGACATATGAACAGGATTAAATAGTTTCTTTGAAGTAACAGAGCTGTAGGGTAGTTTGTAATGCAGCATTTTTGTGGGGTTAGTTGACTGATACAACTATTCATTTCAAAACTCATCCCACTGCTATCCCATTCAATCTTACAGTCTTTTTTTGTCCTTTAATATTTTGTCTTCTGAAAGTAAAAGCAATAATCATTTTTTTGTGTCGGTTATTTCTTTTGCTCTCAGAACACAAATTAATGCTTCCCCCTAATGGTAACTCAGTAAATATTGTTAATAGGATGAATTAATAAACTAATGAAATTCTAAGCACCCCTACCTGATGGGTTTAGGGTAGCTATCTCTCCCTTCCCTCTCACAAGGACATTCTCATTCTCCAATCTGTGAAGAGCGAAATCCAGGAAGCAAATTGCTAGCCAAATGGTATGAGAGAATTTCTTTCTTGAAGGGAGCCTTGAATACTATTTTTAATTGCAATTGACATTTTGCAAATTACCATTTTTTTAAAAAAGCAAGAGTACGGTAGTCCTAAAGGCACACATTGGTGTTTCCAACTTGGTAAGCCAATTCGCTCAGAAAAAGTAAGGAGGGCCGGTAGGTAGAGGCAGAGAACTAAAGTGAATAAGACAGCATTCTGGGTCAAGAACCAGCCAGCATAAGCAATACCACAGGCCTCAGAGTAAACTCGAGATGAAACCTGAAATTCATTCCTTGAGAACCTAGTCGATGACCCGTTGAGGCATGGTGCCAGGTTAACTTGATTTCATGTAACACAGCACACTGTGAAGGAGGGGCCGATATTATTTCCATTGCAAAGCTTAAGACACAAAGCCAGTAGAGAGTTTAAATAAGCATGAGAGGGGGATCCTTGGGTGGCTTAGCGGTTTAGCACATGCCTTCGGCCCAGGTCGTGATCCTGGAGTCCCGGGATCGAGTCCCACATCAGGGTCCCTGCATGGAGCCTGCTTCTCCCTCTGCCTCTCTCTCTCTTTCATTAATAAATAAATAAATCTTTAAAAAAATAATAATTAAAAATAAATAAGCGTGAGGGGACTTATTAAGGCTGGGTGAGACTAAATGCTTTCTATTACAATAGCTCATCGTTCTAGTATCAACACTGGATCCAAGCACAAGGTAAAGAATATCTTGTATTAACATGCTGTAGAAAATATATACCAAGAAAATACAATTTAACATTTTTTAAGTAGAAGTACATTTAGTAAAAAGTCAGATTGGATTGGATTTTTGAATTGATCGCAATTCATCAGTTTAACCTTGCCTTTCTTCCTTTCCAGGCTTAAGTGTGTATTGATTCATACCCACTAAATAAGAAACTTTTTTTATGTATCTTTCTTTTTATCAGAGAGACTACCCAGAGGCTCTGCAGGCACTGAATTGTTTTAACTAGGGTGGAGGATTAGAAAGTCTGAACAAAGAATGAGGAGGAAAGGGAGGTCACTTAGAGTCCAAGGGGGAGTCAAAGTGAGTAGTAGCCTTGAAAGAAGAACATTTCCCACTTTGTACTCTAGGTGGAGGCACTAGTACGTATAGAATGAAAATACCAGAAAAGCCCTCAGGGTACCGGACCATATTTTTAATGCTCTGCTAATTCCTTAAATCAAAGAATGTTGGAACTGAAAGGGGCTGTATGGAGCAACTAGTCTTGAACTTTAATTTTACAGGGAAGGAAACATGGACCTAGATACACTAAGTGGGTTATAAATTTCCTCCACCTCCAATCCTTTATCACGTTGGTCATGACTGCTCAGTCTAACCTCACTTCTTAGCCTAAGAGAAAGGTTATTCTCTCAACATCAATCAAACTATTTTGAGAAATTAATTTATCCTCTAGGAGTTTCTCTAGTATCAGTACAGCATTTTCACAAGTTGGGAAGCATCGAAGGGTATTAGTCACTGTAAAATGGGCTTTCTTTTTGGACAGACCTCTCCTTTTGTCCTTTCCTGTTACTTAATATCTTGCTTTTGGCATTATCACTTCCATTGCTATCTTTCAGTACACACAAATCTGTTAGTTTCTAAATCATAGATTCTTTCTTGCTGTGATCTTTTGGCTCCTCCTCTATGTTATAATATCACCTTTTTTCTATACCCTCTCTGGCCTTGAAATCAGATAACCATGATTATCTGGTCATAAATCAGGGATCTACACTCAATTGCCTACAGGGAGCAGGAAGATGATTATGTCCTAGTTAAGCCCTTATTTAAGAGAATCATCGGCTCGCAACTGAGCTTAGATTATTTTTCTTCGTGTGGAAATAGAGACCCAAGATGGCAGATCTTTCCATTTTTTAGCATTTCCCAGAAATTCAGATTTTTATGGAAATGTTACAATTGTTAAATGTGAATATTCAGTTTAAATTTCCTTTTCACAACCGTATGGGCCAAGGTGGACCACTTAAGCATGAATATTACTCTGAGCTGAAGGCAATTGAGACTCTAAGGCCTCAAGAGAAACTTCCGCACCTCCCTTAACTATCGAAAAGAATCTAAATTGGAGGTCTTTCCCAGAACAAGAGTTTATTAGCAGAAATAAATTTTATCTGAGTGCCCCATCTGCATGGCAGGACAACCGTCTAATTACTACACATCTGGTCTCCTTCTTATTGCCCTGAGAATTGCATTCTTTTCCTCTCATGTCCCAGACCCACACCCCTTCTCCTTAGTTCAGAATAATGTATATATCTCATTTTGCCTGTTTTGGAGTTTCTATGGATTCCCTGTATGCACGCTATTAAAGTTGATTTTCTCTTGTTAATCTGCCTCATGACAATACGATTCTTACCCCAACTAGATGGACCCTTAGAAGGAAACAAGAAATTTTGTTTCAATCAAATTGAAGTATCTATGTCCTGAATTGAGCCTCAAGATGCACCATTTTGTTAGTCCCTGGTTTAAGTATTATTCCAATCATTGTTGAGTTGTGGCTTTAAATTTTAACTGTCTGAGCCAATTTCAACATCATGTGGATTATATTTTTTCCTATGTGGCACGCATAGATCACAAAGTGTGTATGCACGAAGTGGATGCCAAGCACTCAGTAGCATGAGCTTGTGCTTCCGATTGTTCTCTTTCTACTTGATGTTGACACAGCTCAATCTTTTTGGATCATTCTAGTATCTATTTACAAGATCTTAAATTAGACTCCATCTCAGAAATTCTATGCAAACTTTTTTCTTCTTCATTCTCTCCAAAGACTCCTTGCTTTCCAATTTGGAGATCTTTTAATGGTAGTGCAATATATAACTTTTGTCCCTCTGTGGCTTGTTTTTCAACTGAGGCATAATGCATATATAGTGAAAGATAGAGATCCTAAGTGTAAAGATTGATGAATTTTGACAAATGTTTGAATTTGTGCAATTCAAAACCCATTAAAGGTGAAGATCATCTTTCACACCTGAAAATTTTCTCATGCACATTCCCAGTGAATTGCTCTGACATCACAGGCAAACACTTAATTTTGCTTATTCTCAATCTTCATATAAATACAATCATTGTGTACTTTTTTGTGAGCATCTACTATTGCTCAGTATAACGTTTTTTTTTTTTTTTTCAGTATAACGTTTTTAAGACTAAAGTTATTTGCACATATGAGTAGTTTGTGCCGCTATTGCGATTGGTCTGTTGCAGGCATATTATTATAATTTGTGTATACATTCTCCTATGAAGTGCATATTGTCTTTCTCCAGTTTAGAGTTTGAATAAAGCTCTTGTAAATACTAACATTTAAGTATTTTTCTGGACATATATTTTCACTGCTCTTGTATAAAATATTTGGAATGGATGTTCTGAGTTATAGAGTAGATGTGTGCTTAACTTAAAAAGAAATGGCCAGTTTCCTATGTGGTTGTTAAAATCCCACTAATACTATTCTTGCAAATGTTTGGTGTGGCCATTCTTTTGAATTTTAGTCATTATATTGGGTATAAAGTGGCATCTGATTTTAATTTGCTTTTCCTTCATGACTAATGATGTCGAGCTCTTTCATGTGTAAACATTCTTATATTTTTCTTTGGGAAGTGTTTTTTTCAGGTCTTTATTTGTTGTTTAATTGGATTGCTTATCTTTTTATCACTACATTATACAGTTTTCTGAGTAGGTATATGTATTGCCAATACTTTTTCCCGGTTTCTAAGTTGGTTATTTTTGTAGGAATGTCTTTCGATAAGAAGTGTTTAAGTTTAATGAAATCTAATCTATCCCTTTTATTCTTTCTGGTTAGTGCTCTTAATATCCTAAGAAATCTTTGCCTATCACAATGTCATGAAATGTTTCTCTATGTTTGCTTTTAGAAGCTTTATAATTTTAGCTTTTTTTTAAATTGGAGTTCAATTTGCCAACATATAGCATAACACCCAGTGCTCATCCGTCAAGTGCCCCCTCAGTGCCCATCACCGAGTCTCCCCAACCCCCTGCCCACTTCCCCTTCCACTACCCTTTGTTCATTTCCCAGAGTTAGGAGTCTCTCATGTTCTGTCTCCCTCACTGATATTTTCACTCATTTCACCTGCACCCCGATGTTTCTAGCAGCAATGTCCACAATAGCCAAACTATGGAAGGAGCCTCGGTGTCCATCGAAAGATGAATGGATAAAGAAGCTGTGGTCTATGTATACAATGGAATATTACTCAGCCATTAGAAGCGACAATTACCCCCCATTTGCTTCAACGTGGATGGAACTGGAGGGTATTATGCTGAGTGAAATAAGTCAATCGGAGAAGGACAAACACTATATGGTCTCATTCATTTGGGGAATATAAAAAATAATTTTAGCTTTTAAATTTAGTTCTATAAAACATGTCTATTTTTGCTAAATGCTTTAGAGATCACCATTGAAATTTCCCTTTTAACATTCAATTGCTTCAGTATCATTTGTTGGATAGATGTTTGTTTTCCCATTGACATTTTTTGGCACCTCCTTTAAACAACTGTTGATCAGATGTAGATGGATCTATTATCTTTCATTGATCTCTTTGTCTTTATGTAAATGTCACACTCTATTGATTACTGTGGCTTTATAGTAGCTCTGAAATTAGCAAGCAGAAATTTCTCAACTTTATCTTCTTCCAAATCGTTTTTGCTACTTTAGGTTTTGTGTATTTCCCATCAATTTTAAAATTGGGCTCTTTGTTTATATTTTAAAATCTTGTTTTGATTCGATTTAACACGAATCTAGAGACCAAGTTAAGGATAAGAGATACATTTGAATAATTGGGTCTTTGGGTTTTTTAAAATATTTTTTTTATTTATTCATGAGAGACAGGCAGAGACACAGGCAGAGAGAGAAGCAGGCTCCATGCAGGGAGCCCAATGGGGGACTCCATCCCTGGGCTCCAAGGACCATGGCCTGGGCTGTAGGCAGGCGCTCAACCGCTGAGCCATGGGGCGTCCCTGAATAATTGGGTCTTCTTAAACTTAAGTTCCCTCAGTAATGTTTTTGTGGTTTTCAGACTAGTGCTATGTTTTGTTTAATTTTATTTTCTAATTGTTTATTGTTAGCATATAGACACCAGGTAGATATTTGCATTTTATCATTGTGTCCTTCAACCTTACTAAATTTGCTTATTAGATCTACTAGCTTTTTTTGTATATTCCTTTGGTTTTTCTACTTAAACAATCATATTATCTACCAATAAAGACATCTGTGTTTCCTCTAAACTTTAAGTCATTTGCTTGTGTTGTTTTTCCCTAATTGAATTTGCTAGAATCTCTAAAACAATATTGAATAAAAGTGGCAAGAGCAGAAATCCTTACCGTATTCCTGATATTAAGTGAGAGGAGTTCAATATTTCACAATTAGGTTTTGTGCTAACTATATGTTTCTCCTTCTTTTTTCTAGTTTGGTGAGAGTTTTTTTTTTATCATTAATGAGTGTTTAATTTTAATTCAAATACTTTTTCACATGTTAAGATGTCATATGGATTTTGTTCATTCTATTAATGTAATGTACTTGTACTGATTTTTTAAAATAATAAACCCACGTTTTGATACTGGGATAAACTTCATTATGTCTCCTCATTATACTTTTATATACTGTTGGATATAATTTCCTTGTACTTTGTTAAGGATTTTTCCAAATCTTTTCATGAGGGATAGTGGTCCATAGTTTTGTTTTGTTTTGTTTTGTTTTGTTTTCTTGGAATATATTTGACTAATTTTAGTATCAGGGTTTTTCTGGCCTTACAAAATGAGGTGGGGAGTGATCTTTCCTTTTCCATATTCTGATAAATTTGTCTAAGATTGGTATTATTGTTTTATCATTGGTTAGAATCTGTAAGCAAAAACGCCCTGACCTGGTGGGGAAAGTTCACATTTTTATTTTTAAAACAAATCTAGCCTTATTCATATGTCCTATTTATTTTATCAAATCTATCTTTTACCCAAAACTAATCATGGGGGTAACAGAAGGGTCATCTAGTGCTTATTTTAAGTCCTGTCATGTGGGTCTACAAGATGTTGAGGGGGGTACCATAAATTATTTAAGACATGGATAATCAACAGTTTTAATAAATATAAATATTAAGACTAATACATCTCAATGATGGTCTTCCATCACGATAATGCCAGGAAACAGTCTACTAATTCTGCCAATATGATCACAACATTAATTTAAGATGTTGCCTTGATACGTATCTTTCTGTTTTTAAATGCATATATAGAATCCAACTGGATTATCCTTGTTCTAATGATTAGTATTTTTCAATGGATTTTACTATATTATCTAAGTAATCAAACTTATTCATAATCATTTGTTCATAGTATTTCTTTATTATCTCTTACTGTCTGGAGGATCTATAGCAACATTCCCTTTTTCATTGCTGATATCGTTTGTGTTTTTTTTCTCCTTTTTTTTGGATCGATTTTGTTAGAGATTTTTTAGTTTTATTTATCTTTTCAAAAGACCAACTTTTGGATATATTAATTTTTTCCATCGTTCTTTATTTTACTGATTTTTGGTCTTATTATTATTTCCTTTTGGTTTGAATTATTCCTTTTCTTTTTTTTTAATGTTAGGCTTAGAATATTGATTTCAAATGTTTATAATATAAACATTTAAATCTATAAATTTCCATCAAATCATGACTTTCACTATTTTCCACTAATTCTGATAAATAGTATTCTCACATCACTCACTAAAAATATTTTCTAATTTTCTTGTGAACTTTAATTTGATCTACAGAGCCCTGAATCCCACCCACAGAGTTTCTGATTCAGTAGATAGGGTTGGAGTCAGAGAATTAGCATTTCCAACAAGTTCTCACATGATGCTGATACTGCTGCTTTGTGGACCAAAACTTGAGACACCACTGCTTTCAGGTTCTTAGTCTTAAGGTGTGGCCTTCCTGAGGTTTCTTCATTCTAGTAGTTTAAAAATCAAATTTCTCCCCAAACCTGGCTACTTCTAGCATCTCTGTTCTTTTCTCATCCTCCCAGCATTTCTTCTATGCTAGGCCTGTGGAGTCAAGCTTTGTACCCCTGCTTTGTGCTTAGCCAAAGTCGGAAATATGCAGCCCTCTGAGGCTCCTTTTCTATGCAAGTCTCTCATTCCTGCTACCTTGTGTCACAGAATATCAGCAGCCTCAGCAATTCCCAGATGGAACCCTGGTCTCTTTGTCCAGTGAGGCTTGGGGCCCCCTTCTTCCTGGTTCTCCACTTTGGGAAGTGCTGAGCCAGAAAACCAGGGTGAACAGGGTGAACGTGGGACTCAGCTTACCAGTTACCTTTCTTTCAGGAATTACAATCATATGCTTTGCTTTTCCAGAGCCTACAAAGAGTTGTTTCACATATTTGATCCTATTTGGTTGATTTTTTTATGCCAGGGCAGCAAATCTGATATCCATTCCTCTGCCATGGCCAGAACTAGTAGTATATATACATATACATCACTATTGCAACTCTTAATCCTCAACTAAGTGAAAAATATTTCGTGAAAGAGCTAGTTGCTTTTCCTCTCTCCTGTTCTCATTTTCCACTCTCCAATGCCTGCTCCAGTTATAAAACACAGCAAAATATTTAATATTTAGGACTCAATTAAATGGGACCATCAATGACTCAGAAATAACTCCCTAAATAACACATTGATTGAAACAAGATAAATGTCAGCAAACAACCTGATATAAAGAATCTATTTTTCAAGTATTCACTCATTTTTAGTTAATTAATTCAATTTATATTTATTGACCACTTACTTTTTGTCAAGCCCTGAGCTAAAGATTGGAGACTTAAACAGTGAATAAACAATTCTTTTTTACTATTTGCAAAGAGAAAAATATGAAACAAAAATCTCATGGTGAAAAAAAGAAGACTAACTGCCAAGAATTCTCTTTGGTTGGCATCTATCTTGATGAATGCCCCATGGTTTAAGATCCAGAGAACTGGATCATGTATTAGTTGTAGATATAATCAAATTCTAGGCAACTAATTTGTGATAATTGAACTCACCAGAGAATAAAGTACTTTAATCAGAATAGCAATTTCTTAAATTATACTACGATCTCTAACTACGGTGTCTGCTCTCACACCCTCAGGCCAAGACATTCTTTCATTGCACACAAGTCTATTATAATCAAGAATTGCTTTATGAGAAAGAAATCAGCACAAAGGCCATTCAGTGATAAGAATGGTTTTGGGCACCAGGTTCTGGTAATCTAATATTTCATCCTCACAGGAATAATAGCTAATATTTATTGAGTCATTACTTTTTCACAGCATTTTGAGGTGGCACATACCATTATAAATCCCTGTTTTACAAATAGAGACACTGAGGCAAAGAGAGTTTGAGTAACTAATACGTCGTAGTGGGATTTGAACATACGGAGTCTGGCTCAAGAGCTCAAATTCTCAACCCCTCAATTATAGGGGTTGAGATATAGTGCAGAGTCTATATCAAGTTCTGATACATTGATTCTTGGAAGGGGCAGTACTTGTACCGAAATTGTTTGGCAAGTCACTTCTTTCTCTCTACTTTCCTGTTTCAGTAGCTGGCTAACATCTCTTGACTAAGACATTGTGTCTTTAGGTATGATAATGAATTCAACTATGTTTCAGTGAAGTTTGTCAGATGGCCTTGAATAACTCTCCTTAATCCATTATTGTTAATTAGTAGTGAGATCTCAACCAGGAACACTCTTTTTAGTGTCTGCATTCAGAAATACCATATTTGGCTTTAGCATCTTTTAAATTGTAATCTATTGCCATGCATTTAATATGGTAAGGTGTTACATTAAAAAAAATTCATTGGATCTTCTTTCCTACTTCGTTGAGGATAAATTGACCATATAGCTGTGGATTCATTTCTGGGTTTTCAGTTCTGTTCTATTGATCTATGTGTCTGTTTGTGTGCCAGTATCATACTGTTTTGATTACTATAGCTTGTAATATAACTTGAAGTCCAGAATTGTGATGTCTCTAGCTTTGCATAGACATTTTTCCAAAGAAGATGCACAGACAGCAACAGACACACAAAAAGATGCTCAACAGTACTCATCATCAGGGAGATACAAATCAAAACTATAATGAAAAATCATCTCACGACCGTCAGAATGGCTCAAATTTACAAAACAAGAACAGGTGTTGGTGAGGATGCAGGGAAGAGGGACCCGTTGCACTGTTGGTGGGAATGCAAACGGGTGCAGCCACAGTGGGAAACAGTATGGAGGTTCTTCAAAAAGTTAAAAATAGAACTACAGAACTACCCTACAATCCAGGAACTGCACTACTAGGCATTTACTCAAAGAATACAAAAATACTAATTCAAAGGGATACATGCTCCCTGATGTTTATAGCAGCACTATCTACAATTCAGAAATTATGGGAACAGTTAAAGTGTCCATCCACTGATGAATGGATAAAGAAGAGGTGGTATATACATATAATTATATATAATATAGTATAATATATATAATATATAATATAATATAATGAAATATTAGTTATATAAAAGAATGAATTGTTGCCATTTACAATGACATTGATAGAGTTAGCATTATGCTAAGCAAAATAAGTCAGAAAAAGACAAATACTATATACTTTCACTCACATGTGGAACTTAAGAAACAAAACAAATGAGCAAAAGGGAAAAAAGGAGAGAGGGAGGCAAACCAAGAAACAGACTCTTGACAATAGAGAACAAACTGACAGCTACCAGAGGTGGGGAGGGATGGGTGAAATAGGTGATGGGAATTAAGGAGGGCACTTGCTGTGATGAGCACTGGGTGTCATGTGGGAGTGTTGAATCACTGTATTTTACACCTGAAACTAATATTACACTGTATGTTAACTAACTGGAATTTAAATAAAAGCTTTTTAAATGTTCAGATTTTCATGGGTTCTCTTGAAAAAAATCAGAAAACGTAGCAATAATGGACCCACATTCCACATAGTGGCAATCTGCTAGTGCTATCCAGGCCACTATATTCATTAGCATCGCCTACCTAACAACCTCCAGCATTTTCATTAGCAATCCTTGATAGTCAGTTTAATTGGAAGGAAAGCAAATTACTGCTATCATTTCATCAAATTGTATAGATGTCTAACTTATTATTTTTAATATTCATAAAGTTGTCTGTAATTGGAGTGTCTCATTTAAACATTTTAGTATTAAGTTACATTCACATGACAATCTGTAAGATCTAAACCACTAGATCGGGGTAGCAATAGAGTCACATTTTTGTATTTTTCCCATCAATCACTTGAGTAAATGTCCTATATTCATTAGGAAATCTAGCATCATTCTCTCTCCTTCACTTCCCTCCTCTTTATAAAAACAGAGCAGTTCTGCTAACAGAATACTGGGAAGGGAGTTTTGAAAATGTGAACAGTTTACTTGCACCTCTAGCTTTTTAGCTGTCCCCGTTTCTCTTGCTCTCACAGGATTTCAGGCTCAAAGAGTGGATCCCCAAAGTGAGATCTGCGCCCACTGCAAACAAGCTCAGATCCCTGAAAGTGCAGAAGAGTCAACTTTGAGAGTCCTACATTTCTTCCTAACCTACACTAACAAAGTTAGCAAGAATTTGAAAAGCTATGGCAGCTTTGCACTTTTCAGAATGAGCATTCCCTTTCCCTCACAAGGCTACATACGGGGGTTTCTGTGGTACCCTAGTGAGAAGGATACAACCTGCAAACTTCCTTACAGTTGGACTTGAATCACCCTCAGCAACTCTGCTATCCTTCAGTTAGAATGGCACTTTTATTCATTGAGAAGGAATGTAACACTGAACTTCAAAGAGAAAGTGTGGACTGAGACCCCTGAACTTCCTGGAAGGTTTCCAGATCCAGGTGCAAACCTACCCACCTCTTCTCCCAAAACACAAAGTGGTACACAAGAGGTAGTTGGTTTTTTGTTTGTTTGTTTGTTTTGTTTTTTCTCCCCTCAAAGGGCAAAAGGTACTGTGATGTTCTTCCTCAGAGAAAACTAGTCCAAGTTTATATGTTTTATGTTATTGTTATATTAGTCTAGTTGGACTGCATAACGAAATATCACAGGCTGGGTGGCTCAAGCAACAGAACTTCATTACTCTGAGCTCTGGAGGCCAGAAGTCCATACTCGATATTCTGGCAAATTCAGTTCTAGCCCTATTTGATTAGGGCCCCTCTCTAATGACTTCATTTAACCTCATTTAGATAATTCCCTAACCGCCCTATGTTTAAATAAAGTCAAATTAAGGAATAGAGCTTCAACATATTAATTTGGGGGGCACAATTCAATTCATAACAATTGCTGTTAGTGCTTTGATACATATGAAGCTAATTTGTTCTCCATATCATAAGGAAATATGGCTGGCAGTATGATGAATTAAACTTACATTCACACAATATTTAATAAGTTTTAAAAATAAAGCATTTCCAAATCTAATTAATAAAACATTTATTAAGTATCAGTTAAGAATGAATTTCCAAAGGCCATGTAAGTAATAATTCTAAACCGTTATTGTTGTAAGTGTGTATAAAATAGCAGTACTAGTACCTACTTCCCAGAGTTACTATTTCTCCTCAACTATCCTTAGTAGATTTAATTGCTTCCCTCTCACATCACCACTGTACTTTCTGCGTAGCCCATTTCAAGCAATGATATTTTATATTATAATTGTTTTTTCTAGTCTAATCAAACTATTTGAAAGCCAGAACTGTGCCTTCTCATCTTTAAATAGTAGGCTTTATATCAGTACCTGGCAATACTCTAGGTATCTATTGAATATTTATTGTATCAAATAACAAATTAGTTATTTGATATTTGATATTTGATATTTCAAGTCAATGTGTTTTTTTAAACATGAGCAGTATATGGTAAGAAATAATGATTAGCAAACTTAAAACTATGTTTGTATCTTTTTAACACTAATAAACTATTTTTAATCTGTTATTACATAACATTCTCTTCAAATTACCAAAAATCTATATTAATCTCTGACATGATGCATTTCAAAGGGGAAAACCAGATACAAGATCTTTATTTTGGGTATTAATAATATTCAAAGTAAACACCAGGGTCTTAGGCCAACAAATGATTATTCTTAATAAAACTTTTATTCCACTTACATGAGCTTAATACATGTATCTTTAACAATTATTCTTGGATTGTTCATGAAAATCTCATAAGGCATTAAACAAAGCTAGCCATCATCTCAAGTTATTTCCCTGTTAACTATTTTTACAGCACATGCATGTTAGGCAAGTATCAAACAAAAAAAAATCACAAAATCGAAAAAACAAACCAAAACAAACCAAACCAAAACAAAACAAAAAACCCTAAAAAAAAAAAAAAGTTAAATACATGGGATTTTTGTTTTGCTGCTCTGCTTGATATACATAAAGTAATGGATATCAAACAATTCATTTTTACTGCATCTTTACTTGTACATTTGTTCTTAGGTTGCCTAAAACATTTAAATACAAATAAAAGGTGTGTAGCAAAAATAATGAAATCAAACAGCAGGCAACTGTACAAATAATGGAATGTGAACTGTTTCTGCCCTTATCCAGGGTAAATTGGGTCACAACCAAAGGAACACTTCTGCAACTGTAGTCAAAGGTGTGCACATTGAGAATGAGTATTCCACAGATACTCATGGTTCACATGTAATATCTACGGGATACCCATTTCCACTACAGCCTTGTAAGCACTCCAGACCTTAAAGTACCCACAATAACTACACCTGTATCTGGAACCAATTATCCCTTTTATTCCCCACCAGGACAAACCAATACGTAGGCAGTTTTCTTTGCTTAGACATGGAAGCAGTTTTAACACTGGCGCTTGTGAAGCCACAATGTACCAAAAGTACCATACCAAACATTTATAACTAGTATAAAAATTCCACATCCCCATATTGGCCGCCTCAAGATGAAAATGGATAACTCCGTAAATGTTAACTGGCTCTACTCCCGTAATATTCAACATAAAAACCACATGGGGAAGTATAGAAATTCAAATAGAAGTAACATACACCTGTCATAAATCATAAACAAAAAACTATTTGTGGGACAGCATGAATGACAAATGGTCTACTGTGTAAATTTTAGAATGAAGCAGACAAAAGTTGGAAGGCCGGTTAATTTTCCCCTCCTTCTCCTGCTTCAGCTTTGTCTCCTTGAGTGTCCGATGTCCACAATGTCAAGTTGTCTCTCAGTAATTGCATTATCAGCGTGCTGTCTTCGTATGACTCTTTACTTAATGTATCAAGCTCAGCAATGGCTTCACCAAAAGCTGTCTTTGCAAGAGAGCAGGCTTTCTCCGGTGAGTTCAGAATTTTGTAATAGAGCACAGAGAAGTTAAAGGCCAGACCTCATCTGATAGGATGTGTTGGTTGCATGTCCTCTCTGCTGATTTCAAAAGCTTCTTGGTATGCTTGTTGTGACTGATCCACAATCCCTTTCCTGTCATCACCAGCAGCAACTTCCGCCAAGTAACGGTAGTAGTCTCCTTTCTTTTTTTTTTTTTTTTTTTCCCTTTCGTTTTCAAATAGAAGACTTTGCTCTCTGCTTGTGAAGCATTGGGGATCAAAAACTTTTCCAAAAGGGACATCATTGCAGAGATCTCTTAGATCGGTCTCAATGTTCTCTCTGGATTCTTGAGCCATCTGCTGTTTTTCCTCAGCACCTTCTGTCTTTTGCTCAATTCTTGAGACGACCCTCCAAGATGACCTAGGGGCTCCTACAACATTTTTATAAGCAACTG
Source organism: Canis lupus dingo (assembly GCF_003254725.2). NCBI lineage: Eukaryota > Metazoa > Chordata > Mammalia > Carnivora > Canidae > Canis > Canis lupus. The sequence continues at coordinate 27,393,996 of NC_064257.1, read as the reverse complement.
AGAGAAGATTCCTCTCCTCATTGGGTAATCCAGCTCCTTGCTCAGTTACAGACTTCATGCAGGCTGCTATGTCATCATATCGCTCAGCCTGCTCGGCCAGTTTGGCCTTCTGCACCAGCTCATTTTTATCCATGATTGGATGTTCTGTGTCCGGAGTGGGTGGCAGTGGACAGGGGCCACAAATGATTATTCTTTGTAACATTTTTTAAATGCTCTGAATTGAAGAATATTCAAATTATTTCCCTCTGTACAAATGCTTACTCATCTTTAATATTTACTTTTTTAAAAAAGATTTTATTTATTTATTCATGAGAGACATAGAGGGAGAAGCAGGCTGCATTCAGGGAGCCTGATACGGGACTCGATCCCGGGTCTCCAGGATCACACCCTGGGCTGAAGGCAGATGCTTAACGCTGAGCCACCCAGGCATCCCATCTTCAATATTTACTGATAATATCTATAATCTAGTCAGACCTAAAGACTGACCACCAACTTTAATTCCTTACAAGTAATAATTTTAGCAATTTCATGTGTAAGTAGTCAAAAAGGTCGGAAAAGAAAATGTGATCCTAATTCTGTGTAGGAACAATCCATTCCAGAATAATAATTTCAACCTGAATCATACATACTCAAAGTGGCAGGAGCTGCAGGGAATCGAGCTAACATTTATTGGCCACGTATTATGTGCTTGGATGGTTTATGTTACCCGTTGTCATTTTCATAACAATCCTATTAGGTGTGGATTCTATCCATTTGAGGTTAGTTAGGAAAATGAAGTTCAGAGAGCTTAAATAACTCAATGCCCCAATGTCACCCAACCAGTAAATAACAGAGGCCAACTTCGAATTCACATAGGTTTGATTCCAGAACTCATAATCTAAGTCAGTGGAAATGATATTATATGGCAGCAGTTCTTTCTCTTTGGAACATTTGGGTTTTTCTTAAGGGAAGGGAGTATTAACTAGGAGTTTTCGTTACCAAGTTCTGAGCACCTACTGTTATATTTTAAAATTTACATCAATCATGAAATAGGACATATCCAATAGCCTTTGCCTTTACTCAGCCTCTCTCCCTTGGAAGTCTGTACCACGATCCTGAAGTGTTTTATCCCCACTTAGCTCATACACAGAAAATGTCTTTTGTTTTGGTCATCTTATTGGTAGCAATATATTGTAAAACTATTTACCAAATGTCGAATTGTGCATCATTTAATTGTCCTCAACTCCATATCCTTCTGTACTTCCTTCTGTGGCAACAGGGTTGGAAGCCTGCAAAACTATATTTTAGAGACACTTTGCCAAGCTAGAGGTGTTATGTGCCAACCTTTCTGAAATTCCAACATTGAGAAATATTAGCAGAGGTTTAAAAAGCAGGAGGAGCCCAGAGACTTGCAAATCCTGGCCCAGCCCTGTTGGAGAACCCACTTCGGGGCTTTTGAAAGGAGCTGCCCTGCAGTTCTTGGGTCACCTGGGTGCCTTGTCAGTTAAGCCTCCAACACTTGATTTCAGCTCAGGTCATGACCTCAGGGTCATGAGCTCAAGCCCCATGTTAGGCTCTGCACTGAGCATGGAGCCTGCTTAAGATTCTCTGTCTCTCCTTTGTCCCTAACCTGCACCCTCCTACCCTGGGCCCCCTCTCAAGTAGTGTGAGTGCTCTCTCTCAAAAAAAAAAAAAAAAAAAGAAGAAGAAGAAGAAGAAGAAGAAGAAGAAGAAGAAGAAGAAGAAGAAGAAGAAAGGAACAGCCCTCCTTCTAACAGGCGTGGAAGGTCACAGAAGTTTCTCCAGCAGCTAAGAAGCCATTGCTGGCTCTTGGGTTCCAGCACAAATATGGCAGCAGTTTCCTGATATTCTGCTTCCTATTCTTTCCTTTTTTTAAATTTTATTTTTGACTATCATAAATAAATAAAAATTAAAAAAAATAAAATAAAATAAATTTTATTTTATTTTTATTGGTGTTCAATTTGCCAACATATAGCATAACACCCAGTGCTCATCCCATCATAGTGCCCCCCTTAGTGCAGTCACCCAGTCACCCCCACCCCCCGCCCACCTTGCTTTCTGCCACCCCCTGTTCGTTTCCCAGAGTTAGGAGTCTCTCATGGTCTGTCTCCCTCACTGATATTTCCCACTCATTTTCTCTCCTTTCCCCTTTATTCCCTTTCACTATTTTTTATATTCTCCAAATGAATGAGACCATATAATGTTTTTCTCCGACTGACTTATTTCACTCAGCATAATACCCTCCAGGTCCATCCACGTGGAAGCAAATGGTGGGTATTTGTCGTTTCTAATGGCTGAGGAATATTCCATTGTATACATAGACCACAGCTTCTTTATCCATTCATCTTTCGATTCTCCATTCTTTCCAACATCTTCATAACCAGTTCTCTGCATCAAACTTTGCTTGGCTTGAACTACCTAAAGTGTTACTTAATGTCCTAATTAGAAACATATGATATTTCCTTTTCTTTCCCGGTCTATCCCATATTTGCTAAAGGAGAGTTATGAATTTTAAAATCATTAGTCTTTGACACATTAAATTGAAAGACTAAATTTCTAGTACACACATCATAGGTCTTCATAAGAATTACTTTTTTTTTAATTGTACTAGTGCTTCATCAGTTCATGAAAATTCTTGTCACTGGATCAAAAATATTTTCTTTCTTTATAAAACTGTGAAACAGAGGACATTTAGGCCTGTGAAATTTGAACCCACGTTATTTAAATACTTGCAGATAAACTGAGCATATACAGCTATATTACTTTAAAAGAATCCTGCATCTGGAGAATTGTCTTTCAAGTGTACTACTGTGTGAAGTGTGACGTTTCAAAATTATTTTCTCCTGCACTCAGAATCTTCTTAGCAGAAAAATGAGTCCTGGCATGGATGAAGTCTAAGGTCTGTTTTCATCTCTTGATTTTTATTTGTTCTATTTTATTTGTTAATTGCAAAGCTGTATCTGAGTTATTAATGTGGCCCACAAGTTCTCTTCTTGGTTCTCCTCTATGCTAACACAAGTGCGTAAGCAAGTGTATTTATCTCTGAGTCTCACGTTCTTCATTTACACGACAAGAGATTTGAAATTGATGGTGTCTATGTTTCTTGCCTTCTCTAAAATCATCTTTGATGCCAGTTTAACTGTTCTTTGTTTTGAGCACTAGTTCAATTGGTTTATCACATGGCTCAAAACTTGGTTTCCTTATTCATAAAATTGAAATAATAGGTTCCTTTTTACTGACCATATTATAATCAAATGAGGTATCAAACATAAAAGTGATTTGTGCAGAGCACTAGAACATAATATTATGATTCTATTATTTAGTATAGCAGGTGAATGTGTATCTGAGGGTGTTTATACATTGACACGCACCCATCTAATTTTATTAAAGTATCTGTGTTTCACAACACTTTCTTTGAAGTTGAGCAGCTTCTAGTAGCAGCCACCCTTCTATGGGTTTGTCACTTTATCTCATTAGAGTTAATAAAAGCTGAGGCTACTAAGTGAAGAAATTTGGCCTTTTATTTAGGACACAGGTATCTGGCCAACACCCAACTAGTCAGCTATTCAAATACTGTTTGTTTAATTAAAAGCTTAGAGCCGCCTATTGAAGCTGGGTGACTAATTAGACACCCTATTATATACCAAAGTTACAAGTGCCGTTCTAAGCTTTTCTGGAGAACCCTAGAGTTGGAATGGAATCTCTGCTTCTGGGCTTTTCCTAAACTGTACAAGATAGTTATTTCTTCCATGCTCAAAACCTTTTACATAGGTTATTTCACAACCCATGACATCCGTTATTTAAAAGATTTAAAAGATTCTGTGAGAGGTCACATCCATTCCAACTTTTAGACATGGTTTCTATTACCATGAACTAACTTAGGACAGGAAAGAATTTCAGAAAACAGATATTGGAGTAATAATAATTATATTAATAATAGTGGCCTTGGAGTTTAGTTTAACTACTTATTCTCTATGACCTTTGGAGGTTTTTCTACCTTCTGCTATCAACAGCTCTGTACTACTGAGTAGTACCCTTTTGCCATGTCTTAATTGTCTGAAGATCCTCATTTCACTTCTGATTTTACTCTTCAGGCCAATTTTAATTATTTCTCTGTCTTCAGTTGTCCAAACAAAATAGGTTCTGTATCTTACTATTTTTCTATTAGTTGAGAATGGGGTTTTGAGTAAATCAGATAACTGATTACAACAAGCCATATAGTATGTTATTTCCTCACAGATGATCAAATAAGTGGTGATAAATTAGCTCAGACTCAAGTGTCTGTGCATAGTACAAGATCTAGAATCTCAGCTGTGGTGAGGTTTTAATGCAGGCCCTGGGTAAAACTGGAAAACTCTTACTAGTACAGGTGTGTGTGATAATTATACCAGTAAGGCAAAATAATCATTAAAATGTGAAGAGTAAATTTCTGATAATAAGAATACAACACATTTCCACAAAACAATATTTTCAAAAAAAAAACCCTTTTAAAGTTACATCTAATGGAATATGAAAGTACATTATTATCATTTTTTTTTAAATTTTGGAGATCAAAAAACTGAGGCTTAGGTTAGGTAATTTATCTGAGAGCTTTACCAGAAAATGGGAGAGCTATGATATGGATCCCTATTTATGTAGCTTCAAAACTCATTATTTTAATCCTTATATCTATCATCTTTTTAATGAAGTCATATGGGCTAAAGCTAAAAGAGAAGTTCATAGAATAACAAAAAGCCTCGAATGTAGTTATGAGAAGTAAAGTGAGGGCAGTGGAGACAGACAGGGGGTATTAGAAAAAGGGAGTCAAGAGGTACAAACTTCCAGTTACAAGATGAGTAAGTTCTGGGGACAGGAAGTACAGCATGATGACTCTAGTCAACATGGTTCTAAGAAATACATATGAGTTTTTAAGGGAGTAGCTCCTAAGGGCTCTCATCACAAGGAAAAATATTCATTTTCCTTTTTTTGTTTTCTCTTTTCATTGTGTCTATATGAGATGATGAATGGCAAGTAAAGTTATTAAGGTAATTATTTCACAATATCTGTGGTAAGTGAAATCCTTATGCTGTCCACCTTAAACTTGCACAATGATGCATGGCAATTATATCTCGATACAACTGGGGGAAAATTCAATTAAAAAAACACCCCCCCCCTTTTTTTTAAGTGAGTACATATCTTTTATTATTTTATTTTTTATTTTTTAAAGACTTTATTTATTCATGAGACACACACAGAGAGACAGAGAGAGAGAGAGAGAGAGAGAGAGGCAGAGACACAGGCAGAGGGAGAAGCAGGCTCCATGCAGGGAGCCCGATGTGGGACTCGATCCCAGGACTCCAGGATCAAGCCATGGGCTGAAGGCGGCGCTAAACCGCTGAGCCACCCGGGCTGCCCAGTAAATATCTTTTAATAAATTATTAAACAGTATACAAAATAAAGCTTCCCTCAGAATTATAGATACATGAAATTTGAAATAGGTAAGAATAAATAAAAACAAAATGGGAGAAGGAGGAAATTTATTTCAAATTAGGATGTGGATTACTTGGGAACATTGTAAATATTATTTTTCAACGTGTTTATTTTAAATCAAATTTAGACATTCAATAGTTTAAAAATAAGGGATTCAACCTTTTTAGTTTCTCAGGATGAGTCTCGGTGAGACCGGCTTGATTTTTAAGACCCTGTGATTTTAGATGGAAAATTTTCTACAAAGAAGGATCCAATGGCCAACATACTAATAATGGTGATTCTAGGGGCTGTCCTCAAAAATGCTCAGTCCTTTCAGCAGACATTCACTTTTTAACCATAACTCATACCTCTGAGCAAATGCATTTTATTCACTGAAATTTGGCATTTGATAAAATGTACAGATCTTCCTGAATGTGCCAATGGCTGTGGCTTAGGTAGCTCTGTCTCCAACTCTTAAGTCCATCAGTTTATAAAAAGAGATGTGAAGGGGACAAGTCTGACTCTTTTTTTTAAGGTTGGGGTTCGATTTGCCAATATGTAGCATAACACCAAGTGCTCATCCAGTCAAGTGCCCCCCATCAGTGTCCATCACTCAGTCACCCCCACCCCCCGCCCACCTCCCCTTCCACTACCTCCCCTTCCACTACCCCTTGTTCATTTCCCAAAGTTAGGAGTCTCATGGTCTGTCTCCCTCACTGATATTTCCCACTCATTTTCTCTCCTTTCCCCTTTATTCCCTTTCACTATTTTTTATATTCCCCAAATGAATGAGACCATATAATGTTTGTCCTTCTCCAATTGACTTATTTCACTAAGCATAATACCCTCCAGGTCCATCCACGTTGAAGCAGATGGTGGGTATTTGTCGTTTCTAATGGCTGAGTATATCCCATTGTATACATAAACCACATCTTCTTTATCCACTCATCTTTCGATGGACACCGAGGCTCCTTCCACAGTTTGGCTACTGTGGACATTGCTGCTATCAACATTGGGGTGCAGGTGTCACTGCATCTGTATCTTTGGGGTAAATCCCCAGCAGTGCAATTGCTGGGTCGTAGGGCAGGTCTATTTTTCACTCTTTGAGGAACCTCCACACAGTTTTCCAGGGTGGTTGCACCAGTTCACATTCCTACCAAAAACCTTTCTTATACAAAGAGAGGCTGGAGGGATCCCTAGGTGGCGCAGCGGGTTAGCGCCTGCCTTTGGCCCAGGGCGCGATTCTGGAGACCCAGGATCGAATCCCACGTCGGGCTCCCGGTGCATGGAGCCTGCTTCTCCCTCTGCCTATGTCTCTGCCTCTCTCTCTCTCTGTGACTATCATAAATAAAAAAAAAAAAAAGACAGAGGCTGGATCCATGAATAAACTAGAACAAGAATTGATACACTTATTTGTTTCTTTTCTGTTTCAAAACAGGAGTTTCCATCTGCAGATATGCTCTCACCCTGTTTAGCTATTGATATCAACTCCACCACAGATTACATAATCCTCCTTTGATTGGAGATTATTCATTCATTCTTTCATTAAGCACAATGCACCATCTTCCATGTTGATTTTTCATACCTTAATCTAAATGTGTAAGGAAATAGACATCTATTTATTTTGGCTGAGCTTCATATTCATAGATGAGTGAGAGGACATTTTAACTATTCTCTACCATCAAAAATCATTTTTACACATTATATATATATATATTTTTTTAATCTGAGAGAAAGAGAGCCCAGAAGCAGGGAGAGAGGCAGAGGGAGAGAAGCAGTCTCCCCACAGAGCAGGGAGCCCAACTCAGTTAATCCTAGGACCTCGGGATCATGACCTGAGCCAAAGGCAGATGCTTAACCAACCGAGCCACCCAGGCGGCTCTATACATTATATCTTTTAAGAAAGGTAGAGATTGTATAGATAAGTACCCATCTGTCTTCTATGGGTAGAAGACTTCCTACTAGTTCAGAAAAAAACTGATGCAAGCTCAGTGTTATTAAAAGTATAATTTTCAAAAAACTGAAATGTATGAATCTCATAGAAATACATGGTGGGCAAGTGTCAAAGATTTAACTTTTTAATGAGGGTTCTAGTAGAACAGCAAAGCTGGTCCAAAGGTAGATAGGAAAGACTGCTATATATAGTTAGTGAACTAAAGAAAGAATGTTGAAATAAAAATGGGTTGAGTATAAAAGTAGTTGATATCCTACAGGGCAATAAAACCCTAACCTTTTGTGTGCTCTTTCTACCAGACAAAATCATTTGTAATACTTTCTGAACAAAATTTACAATTTACCTTTTTTTAAAAAAATAATTTAACATCTGATTTCAGAGTTTGGGCCGAATCAACAGTAAATGGTGTGTTAAAATATGCATCATTCCAGAGAATTGGGTAATCTTTGGGAGGACCTACTAGACAATGCTCCAGTATATCATTGAAAAGACAATGCATTCATTAGTTTGCCTTACTTTCAAGTTGAGGTAATTTTTCATACCATTTTTTTTTGTATATCTTTTTATTGGAGTTTGACTTGCCAACATAGAGTATAACACCCAGTGCTCATCCCATCAAGTGCCCCCCTCAGTGCCCGTCACCTTTTCATACCATTCTTTACCCTGTACAAGAAATAGTACTTTGTCTAATACTATGTGTCAACACCTTGTATGCAATATTTTATTTAGTTCCCATGAATATCAATAAGCATAGGCTTTATTTGAAACTCTGATTATTTCCTTGGAAAATAATTTTACAAAAAAAAAACTTGGATAGAGCAGTTTGGCTATTTTGAAGATTACTGATATTTAGAGCCAAATTAATTTCTACAAGGGATATCTACACTACTCATGTAGAGAAGTCTACTCAGACAATCATACTGATGGAGTTGGGTATCATCATTTTAAAAATCATGCAATTTGGTAGATGCAAAATAAAACCTCATTTCAATTCACCTATATAACATCTGGTTAGTTAGAAAGTTCCTATTTTAAAACATGGTTTTATTATTTTCTTTTAAAATTGTTTTTTGCTTATTTTTCTTTTTAGATACTAGTGCCCATGTTTTCTATTCCTTTCAGCTTTTAATATCTAAGAGACATTAACTCTGTGTTTTATTCTTACACATCAAAGCGTTTGTCTTGAATAATATCAATAGAATATTTTATGTGAGGAATAATAACATCCTAAATGAGATTCATCTGTGCTAACTTGAAACTCAACGTAAGATTATGCTAATAAAGATGTAACGCTGTTTCCTCTTGTTCCATTAAAGCTCTTAATGAAAAATGTTTTATATGAAAACTATATATACACTTAATAGGGTGGAGAACCGAAACTACAGGGAACAGGGATATTTGTAAATGCAAAATTCTTTGTAAATTGACTGCAATCATTATATTAATAAGTAAAGAGTATGGCTTTAGGGATTATATTTTCAGCAATTTAGAGTAACTGGAAAATCTCTCATAATAGTTTAAATCATTGTTTTTGTGACATGCTGGTAATATAAACTGAAAACTGAAACCAAAGTATACCCAAGATTATTTATGTTGTATGTAATGTGTATGTTAAATATATACACACACACATATATATATATAACAAGAATATATCATCACTGCTTTTGGTATTTTAAAGGTTTTCTCTGGTAACACTACTATAGATCCATTTAAAAGATGGGTATATTTTCTTAAATTAAAAAAAGGTCATTGAATTAAGGGCATTGTCTAGTGTAATGTTTTCTAATTTCTAACACCTTGGGATTTGAATATATTTATGAACTCATAAACAATACATCACAAATTTAAAATAAGATAAGGTCATGTTAAGTCCATCTATGTCTGTATACATGTAGAAATGCACACATATAGAATGTGGAGAACTAGGGAGCCATTATGGTGGTAAATATTGGGAAAAATGATTTTTTAGAGCTCCATAGAACCTTGCCTACATCAATGCACATGGAGATCATCGACACCTTTAGGACCACTTTCTTGTTCGCTGTTGCTGTGGTGAGAGAAAGTCTCCTGACCTCGGTGGAGGTGCAGGGTCCGCCAGCCTGAGCGTGGGTGCGCGGAACCCACAGGCCGCAGATTTCCTCCGCGGGGCCCGGGGCTGGGGGGGTGGGGGGGTGGGGGGAAGGGGGGAGGGGGCGGTGAGGGGGGTGAGGGGGGTGAGGAGGCCGGGACAAATCCTAGACAAAAAACGTGCTCCTCGGAAAATTCTGCGCCCCCCCCACCCCGGACCCGGGCCGCTGCTCCCCCCCGCCGCTCCCCCACCCCCTTCCCCCCTCCGCCCCCCTTCCCCCTCCCCCCCGCAGGGGTGCGCGGGTCGTGGGTCGGAGCCCGCGTGGGGCCGGGGGCGCCCGCTGTCGCCCCCCGACCTTCCCCGCGCGCTTCGCCTTCGCCCGGGCCCCGGGCGCGTCCTCCCCACTGGACGGGGGTGCGGGGGGGCGGGGGGCAAACGGGAGCAAACGGTCGGCGCGTCCTCCGGCAGACGGGGCGGGCGCCTCGGGGGTCGGGCCCCAGGCCCTGCCGGGACCTCCCGCCCCCGCCGCCCCCTCCACTTCCGGACACCAACTTGGGGAGGGCGGGGCGACCCCGGGGCTCCGCGTTCCACGGGACCTGGAGTGGCGGCTCCGGCTTCCCCCCGGGCCTCGGCCCCGCCCCGCCCGTCTCTCCTCGGCCGCGACCCGCTCGTTCCGCCCGAGCCGCGGGCTGGGAGGGGGGGTGGCTCCGGCCCACCGGGTCCGGGGCTCGGTTCCCGGGACGGACGGGGGCGCTCGGCGGGGGTCGGGGCGTCCGCTGGTGGCCCCGGAACCCGGCAGGGGCCCCGCCCCCCCGCCCTTCCCGCTCCGGACGCCGCCCGGAGGTCGAGGCTGGGCGGCCGCCCGAGGCGCCGGGGCCACCGCGATCGGGACCCCGCCCCCGCCCCGCCCCGCCCCGCCCCGCCCCGCCGGCCCGGCCCGCGAGCCTCCTGCCGCTGCCGCTGCTGCTGCGCTGGGCGCCCGCCCGTCCGGGAGCCCCGGCCCCGCCGCCCGCGCAGCCCCCGCAGCCCCCGGCGCGACCTCGGCCCCGCGGCGCCGGCCCCATGGCTCCCTTCGGGCGGAGCCTGCTGCGGACCCGGCACCGGAGCAGGTGAGGCGCGGCGGGCGCCCCTCGGGGAGGCCGGGCCCCGGGGGGGGGGTCGGCGCCGGGGGAAGCGCGGTGGCGGCCGCGGGGCCCGGGGCCGGGCAGGCCGGGAACGTGCCCGGAGGAGGTCGGGACCGGGCGCGGGAGGCTCCCGGCAGCTGCCCCCCCCCCCCCCCGGGCGTTTTCCTGCGATTTAACTTTGATTCCTTTTGCTGCTTCAGGCCTGCAGTGCGCGTGGTGGAAATGTGCTAAATACGGGTTTTTCGCTCTTTCTCCCTCTCTCTGTTGCTGTGTCTCCCTCACACAACACACAGAGTTTTCTTGAGCCGGTAGGTGTGTCTCAGTCCCATTAAATATTTTAGTAACACCCCAGTGTTACTTTTTTTTTTTTTTTTGTGCTAAAACCATGTGAGGATCATTTTAGACACGGGGTTTGGTCTTTTAATATATTTATTTGGGGAATAAGGGCTTTTCCATAACTCTCCTCTCCATCATGCTTGTTAGTACTTGTCAAAATTTACTCAGGGTAGATTTCAAAGCATCCAATTACACGGTAGGAAGTGACACAATTATTTCAGAGTGTCTGCAAGATAATTTGTGGTGATACAACCTAAAAGTCCATCTTTACATTTGGTGCGCAGACGGCTGCTTGAAAAATTCTGTTTTTAACTCATTCCAGATGCATTCATGATTCAGTTGATTGTTTGCTTAAGAAGCCAGAACAATAATGAGTACCATGAAACTCCCTAAACCAGTTCTATTTGCTAATAATTTGGTAACGGATCACAAATATGGCATTTCTTGTACCTAGTGAGACTACGCTAAAATAAAGGATTCTGGCTGGATATTCTTTAAAAACATGTTAATGATGGTGGTTGAAAATAAGTGTGTATTTTAGTCGGGTCAGGGCATTAAAACTATCCCAAAAGTCTTTCCTTGCCAACAGAAGACACTTACTACCTCTTTTTTTTAAAGAAATTTTTTTTGAGACTTACTACTTCCTAAATGATTGTTCAGTAGCATTATTTTTGAAGTATGTTGGTTTAAATGCCATCAAAAAAATATTAAAATTACTGGGGGCAAAGTTCGTGGTCTTACAAAACAGATGATGTTTCTGGCATGCTGATCCTTCTAAGCGTACTCTTACATCTTATAGTTCAGGGCTGCTTCATGTATGTGTGTTTTTGTTTTTGATTATTATTAATTCTAGAATTCTGTAACTGGTATGCCAAGAACTTTGTGGTGCGCCCCTGTGAGTTTCCCTCAGGGAGGTGCATGTCTACTTCGGTTATTTCAATTTTGCCACTGTGCCATCTACCCACAAAACTGGCTTTCATCCAGGGAGGTGAGTATACAGTTTTTAATATGAGAGCTTCTATGCAAAATTTTAAAATAATGGAGAGAACAATAAAAAATGAGGAGTTCAACAGTATTTCAAGTTTCTCTGAGAAAATGGAATGGTGCTCCCGGCGGTGATGCTTTATTAAGAACGTGTTTTGATAAAAGCGGTAATAGTGAGGTTATGTAGAAGTTGCTCTGATCCTTGAGTGCTTCCCTTTACAAATTTGTATTTTTCCACCCTTAAGAAAAATGTAAGCCACAGCAGCGGTCAGAGAGATAAAAATATGGGTATCTCAAACTAAGGGGTACAGAAGCCGCATGGTGTATTGAGATAGAATTAATGTGTATTTCTTTTTTTCAGTGTCCAGTATTTGCTATACAGGAGATATTTTTATTTTGTTCTATTTTTGCACCTTCTCAAAGGTGAAACTGTAGATAAAACTTAGTGACATGATTACATCTATCTATTTTGTTTGCTGGGTTCCATAATTATTTGAATAATCTTATTTGGACATATAAAAACTATCTTTCCTTAAATGACAGGTGATTCATCCTTTGATTGTAAATGCAATTGACGATAAGACATTTATCTGATAACAGCTAAGGCATTCCTCAAATATATAGTTTAAAACTTGTAGAATGTAAAGGAAGAATTTGAGAAACGCATTTGTCTATCTTGCGATGTATAATTTACACAAGTAAAGGAGCTACTTGAACATCATTGCATCTTTGTCAGCAAGGGAAAAAAATGCAGATTACTAAAAGGAATAGTAGGAATTTGAGATCATAAAATTTTGACAAAGTTTATTTATTGAACTTCTCTGCATCTATTCTCTTTCCGTCTTTTCAAAGTCTGAGGCATGAAATCTAGAAAATACGGCTTTAGAGAGAGCAGTGCCCTCTCTAGTCACCATTGTGTTTCTATGCCTAGGACGGTGCCTGGCATATTATGGACCTGTGATGCAGTTATTTATATGATGTTGTAAATTAAATTATAAAACATAGTTGCTATTTTATTCTCTACTCAGTGTCTGAGCTCAGCTGGTATTGTATACAAATGAATACTTCTTAAAGGATTGGTTGACATTTGATATAATCCAAAACCCAAGGAAATAGATAAACAATTTTATGGATTTGGACGCCGAGTTAATCCTATTCCACTAGATAATCTTTTTCTAAAATTTAAGAAGCATATAAATAAAAAACTGGGAAACAGTCTTTAGGAAATTTGAGAATAACGCATAGCCGTGAATGATTGTATTTTGGCACACAAAACTGGTATGCTTTTCATTTCTAACTTTCATGTAAATAAAAGAAATGGGGCCAATCTAGGATCCTTTATGTTTATAATCAGAATTAATCTTTTAAAATTTTCTAATTGTAATAACAGTGCCACAAAGGCTTCATCAGAAGGAAGAATTAAGTTTTGCGGTTAGGGTAAAAGTTGTGGGCAAGATGGATGTTTTCTCTGAAATTAGAAATATGGTGTTTTGTGAATTCTGCAGAATGGAGAATTGTTGTGTACTATTTTGTCTAACCTCAAATAATACTTAAAATGTCCCTGAAATTGGATTGAGAAATGTCTGATATTTGAGTACGTACATCTTTTTAGTTCCCAGGAGTTTCTGAAAGAGATTTTCCCTAATGATACTTGGTAACTTAAGTAGTTATTAGTTGGCAGCAGATAGCCCATTAGGAACAATGACTGGAATGCTCTATCTCTGGCAAAACTACACCGAGGGCAGTGAAGGCCGTGAAATTGAGCTCTAGGTTAAATCTTGAATTGTTACCCCAACTGTAAGCCAACTTAAAAATCCACTACATAAGATGTTGTATTATGTACTGTATTAATTCATGAAACATGTCAAGGCGATAAAGGTTCTTAAGTGGACTTTTTGAAAAAAGAATGTTTAAAAGTTTGTAGCTGGTTAACAGTTTTATTTATAGAACAACTTTATTACCCGGACTGCATAACTTAGAAAGTTTGGATGTTATTTGATTGGCATGTAGTTCCAGGAGATCTGATGATAGCTCTAAAAATTCCCTAAAAATGGGGCTGTCTTCTTTTAATTTTAGTTCTGAAAATAGAATCAAGTTGGGTAGTGGCATGTATTTACCTCCTCCAGAAGTATGTAGGTTCCAGTCCTTGATAGTTAATCTTTGTCTCTAGCAAATTGGCTTTCTAAAATGAGGAAATATGTTATCTGTACTATGTGTATGTGGAAAAGAAAAATTCAAAATGCTTCTGTGCTCTAATGTTCTTTAATGTATACTTGCCTCGGAATTTTTAAAGACATCTTTTTGGCAAAACACGTACAACACGTACTAGCTTTTTAAAAAGCTAGACTGTGATTCCATTTCTGTGTAACCTGTTGTAATTCTGCTCCTTCTAGAGAAAGTTTGCGTATTTGTTGATTATCATTTAAGAAAAATTACTAAGGTGAATGGTCACCCAAGGGCAAAGTAATTACTTCATGTAAATGGAATAGAATCGTGGGTATGTGTTGAGCACTGGAGGCGAAATGCAAGGTATTTCAAGAATAAGAATGACCAGTGAGTATTAAATATGCCAACAAACAAGGGAAGTTATCCTCAAAGGTTTCTATCTGCAGGTTAGAGTGGCCTCTGTTTTGATAAAGTGACATAAGATATCTATAAAACATTCTCATGAGTATACTCAGTGAGAGCAGGGACCTTACCCGTCTTGTTCCTTTTTAGATAAGCAGTGAATAGCTTCTCAAATATTTGTTGATTGAATAAATGAATTCAACATATACTCTTCAAATATAGCTGGTCCCCATACAGTACATGGGTCAGGGTACATCGGTACATTTATGTTGACTGGATGCATAGGTAACTGGAATGAATCCATAAGTTCAAAGTGGACCTCCCATTATTCCTGCTCTTAGGCGCAGCTCCTCCTTCCTATCAAGGGCCATATCTGATAAATAGACTTTACTGGGCTTTTGATAGAAAACAAACCAAAAGAGCAGGATAGCTCATCTTCTCAAGAGATGCTCTTCCTTCCTTTCCTGTTCCAAGCATGTATATCAGTGAGGTTTGGCAGGTGGTGGTGAATGGCTACTATAGATGCCACCACTAAGTGTGGAACATCTTCTTTTGAGATAAGAGGGAAATATGATTAGCAAATATTTGTTTTCTTACATGATACGAGGATCTGTTCTCTTTGTATAAGATAATTATACTTCATGAGACAAAGGGATATTCTAGAAATAGGCAGAAAAATATCTTGGCTAAGAATTCCAGCAGACATTAGGTTATATCTCAGATATACCATTACTAATCATGTGCCCTTGGGCAAATATTTAATCTTTTTAATACAACCACAACAATAATAATAGCATACAAGGGAAAATCCAAGTTTGGCAGTTAGAGGAGGGTTGCTTTTTAATACACAATTATGAATAAAAGTATTACTAAGGTGATTTTGGAAAAGACAACTGTACAAATGAGGCAGTCCTTCTGTTTAAGCTTCATTAGCTTCAGGGTAAGTCCACCTCTGCTAATACTTCTTAGAGCACTATGTGCTCTGAGTGATTTACACAATACATAAAATAATGTTGTGAAGAAGGTACTATTATTATTTTGCCTGTTTTACATTTGAAGCCATTAAGACTGAGCAGTGCAATAATTAGTAAGTGGCAGAGGTAGGATTCAAATCTGTGCCTTTAACCATTATTGCATATGGCCTATTTAGGACTTAGTTTTCTCATCTCTAAAACAGAGTTAATCCTAAACCATTAGTATGAGATTAAAGCTAGTTATATTTAAAGGACAGCACAATATTAGAATAGTAATACAAGCTCAATAAATATTCACTCTTTGTTTAGGCCTATAGGATTGAAATGCGATGAAGTATATCTAAGTTTTTAATATTTAGACATGGTATATTTTGGTCTTTGAAATGTCAGCAGAACTTCTCTATCCCCACTGATCATTTTTCCTCCTTAGATTTAAAGAGGTATATTATAAATTACTGAATATGGTTAGAATGAGTCTATCAGTGTTATATAAAACTATCTTTTGATCTTGACATAATATTTGAATTCTAAATTTTTTTTTTAATTTTTATTTATTTATGATAGTCACACACACACACACACACAGAGAGAGAGGCAGAGACACAGGCAGAGGGAGAAGCAGGCTCCATGCACCGGGAGCCCGACGTGGGATTCGATCCCGGATCTCCAGGATCGCGCCCTGGGCCAAAGGCAGGCGCCGAACCGCTGCGCCACCCAGGGATCCCAATATTTGAATTCTGATAGCTTTTAGGCTTAATCCTCACACCTCTTTTGAGCCAAATTTTTAGACCATTAACGATTTGGCAATGTGTAGCACGCCATAGTTTAAGGGATGTTTCCTTATGTGTCCTTGAGGAGTTTTTATAAAAAGAAAGGATACATAATTTAATTTTTTTAGTCTTAGATTTATCTAATAAAATGAGAGATTGAATTCGATTTTTATTTTTTTAATTGTTTTAAAGATTTTATTTATTTATTTATTTGAGAGAGAGAATGAGCGAAGAATGCACATGCGAGAGAGCACTAGTTGGGGAGGGAGAGGAGAAGCAGACTCTAAATGGGGGGGGGGGGGCTGGAACCCGAACCATGACCTGAGCCAAAGGTAGATGCTTAACAGACTAAGCCACCCAGACACCCCTGAATTAGATTTTTAAAGTCCCTTTAATTTCTAAGGTTCTATAATTCTAAAATACCCACTGCAGAATAGAGTTTAATTCTCTTGTCTTGCTTGTTTACCTTTTCAAGATAACTTATGAAAGAGAATTAAAAGATGTGGACGCCTGGTGGCTCAGTGGTTGAGCCTCGGCCTTCAGCTCAGGCTGTGATCCCAGGGAGCCTGCTTCTCTCACTGCCTGTGTCTCTGCCTCCCTCTCTCTATGTCTCTCATAAATAAATAAATCTTTTTTGTTTTTTTTAAAGAAAGAAAATAGAATTAAAAGATAGATTTTTTTTTATGTGTAATTTTATTTTACCCAAAACATGATGCCTTGCCACATAACTCCTACCATGAAAGGTAGTATTATGGCAAAAATCAAATGTTTATTTCCAACTTGATTAGTTTATAAATTATAATATCTGGGAATTATTGAGAGTTTGCTGTTTGCTATGCAGAATTTTAAGCTTAATAACACAAGTATAAGAATATTAGGAGTAGCTGTCTTTTTATTTCAGTTCTTCAGGCCTCGTGGACTCTCTATTTGGTATTGTACCAGACATGCAAAGACACAACCTCATTCCTAAGAGATTAAACTAATTGAGAGAACAGCAGTGTAGTTAAATATCTCAAGCATGAACTTTCTTCCAAATCACTCTTCCATGGGAAACTATCTTTGACAGGATAGGTAAAATCACAATCTTTATGAAGCAATTAAGAAGACGAGAGTATACTCTCTTGCAGTTGTAGAAGGCTGTTCCTTTGTACAGTAGGTGCTCAATAAATGTTTTTGATTGCCTCTAAGAAGAAGTCTATGAAAGAGGAGTACATGGAGGTAAAGGAAAATAAAAGGAGCATCATCGTAATTAGATAGCATTTATTAAACTCCCACAGTGAGGGGACAGGCTTGGACAAGAGTAGGGAACACAATACGATGCATAAAAATATGTAGGAGGGGGCTGAATCACACGGTGGTAAGTCTGACTAAGATACAGGATAATCAAGAGATAAGGATCAAGAAGCAGGTGGAAATGGGGTCAGTTTGGCAAGATTCCATAATCTCAGCTGGGTTGGTTTAAAAAAAAAAGAATTTACAATTGAGGAAGTATACAGAAAAATTTTAAAGATCTGTGTATATAGCAGTATTAGACTTACAGTCAAATAGTGGCTGATGTTCCTTCTAATAATCATATTAATATTTTAAAGATTTTATTTATTTATTCACAAGACAGAGAGAGAGGCAGAGGGAGAAGCAGGCTCCCCTCGGAGAGCCTGATGGGGGACTTGATTCCAGGACCCCAGGATCATGCCCTGAGCCAAAGGCAGACACTGAACCACTGAGCCACCCAGGCGTCCCCTAATAATAGTATTAAATTGGTCAGTTTACATCAGTTTGTAAAATGGGGTTATTCTATTTTGTGGACATTTTTAACTTTATTAATGCAGATAGTGGTCCAACTTTAGCTAAAGTTTTTATGCTCACTGATTATGGTACACGATGGCTGAGGCTTCATGACGGACTGCACAGTGTAGGCTTGTTCTCAACCAATGACTAGGATGTTTTTTAGCCACCTCGGATACCTTCGGCTACTCTAATGCTCCTCATTCACTCTGATGGTTTTCAATCCCTTTGGAATTCCCTAAAGTGATGGTCCAACTGAGGGTACTTATGATCCAGGGACAAAGCATTAGTCTGGGGAGACCATAGTCTTTCATAGGAGATAGAGCTCGAGGATACCTATTTTTCGATCTGCAGCTAAGGAGCTTACATTTGCCTGGAAGCCATGAGGGATGCTCTTGAAAAACCGTGGGTGTTTCCATGGGGTAGACATATAATAACTGCAATCTCCTATGAAGAAAAGAGTTGTACACAATTAGGAAAAGTACTTGTGAGGCTATTGTGGACCTGAGATGCCATCTTTTTTTAATAGTGCCAAGAATTAGGCATTTTTTAGCAGAAGATTTTAAACTATTAGCCTTGGTTTCTTGACCATCTGTTCTCCTACTCTGATAATGAAAGCCAAGGAATTTCTTCCTAGAACTATTAATGATAGGCATGAAACTTAGGCTATGTTACTTTTTAAAAAACTGTTGATCATCTTTAGTGGTTCTACCTTTAATTAGGAGAACTTGATGTGATCACAGTCTCCAGGATTAAGTGAAATGACAACTTGTGCTATATAATACTTTCCACAGTCCGAGCATACTGCTGTTTTATCTGCCTTAGCTTCTAAAAACAAACCATTCATCAACTATCCCGCTTTGTCAGATTTGGCATCTACTTATATTTATTTGCCTGTGCTGACTCAAGATGATGGTTATTTGATGATTTTTTAAAAAATTCAGAAATATTAGATGAACCACATATTTGGAGGAGGATGAAAGATTAAAAATGAATCAGATATAGGCTATATCTGAGATATACAGACATACATAAATAATTAAAATATAAGGCAGGCATTTTAAGGTATCAATAAAATTCATGCATTCAACAATAAAATTTATTTACCTTGTAATATGTGCTAGATGTTTTAGGTGCTGGGGATAAAATAGCAGGAGAGATAGTCGAGATCTCTGCTCTCACTGAACTGATGGTGATGGGGTGGATAGGCAAACAACAGACAATAAATGAACAAGACATGTCAGATGGTGATTGTTGTTAAAAGTCATTATGGAAGCAGAATTTATAGGAATTCAAAATTGAGTGGATGGGGCAACAGAAAATATCGGGATGAGAAAAAAAGAATCAATAATAACTATAATTTTGAGTCTCAACTGGGAACATGATTGTATCATCACAAAGAACAGAAAAAATGGCACAGGTGATTTTGGGGAGGGAACATCAGGGTGAAGAGTGAAAAATGCAAGGTGTAATTTGTATGTTCCCAAATATTCCACCTCCAAACACCTGGTGTTTGGACACATTGCACCTGAGATAGGACTGTGAAAGCAGCCTTTCATCCAGCCTACTCTCATACCTCTGACGTCCATATGGGACTGATTAATATGGATTGTACTGCACCTGGAACAGGGCTTTAAAGGCAAAAGACTGGTTTCCTAGTCAGGGCCTTCGAGCTGACTAATCCTGT
The DNA here is from genome assembly GCF_003254725.2 of Canis lupus dingo. Taxonomy (NCBI): domain Eukaryota; kingdom Metazoa; phylum Chordata; class Mammalia; order Carnivora; family Canidae; genus Canis; species Canis lupus. The sequence continues at coordinate 27,374,295 of NC_064257.1, read as the reverse complement.
GCTAAACCCACTCAATCTCCGTGAAGCATTTAGCATCCATCCTTTTAGTGATCCTTTAATCATTACCTGTGGTCTAAGTTACTTCCAAGATGGCCATCACTTCCAAGATGGTCCAAGAGATTGTAAATTTCTTCTGTTTAGAGACTACAGGATCCCTATAATCCCTTGGAGAGTCATACATAGAATGATGTGGATATGGGAGTTTAAATAATGTCATAGTATTTAGATAATGTATTCTCGATTTTTGGTGCAGGTAAATCATCTAGGTCAGCGGTCAGCAAACATTTTGTGAAAAGGCCAAATAATTAATATTTTAGGTTTCTTGGACCATGATATCACTACCTCAACTACTAAACTCTGTCAATGTAGTATTGGAACAGTTGCAGACAATCCATAATTAAAAGAGCATGACTGTATTCCAATAAAACTTTACTTACAAAAATAGGTGGTGGGACAGTTGTAACTACCAGGCCCTAGTTGACTGGCAAATTCTCATTGCTTACTTCCCCCAAACGTACTTCCACCTCCATGCTGCAAAACATCAAACAAACATTTAGCATCTACTATGTTAGGCACTTAGGCTTTGTAGATGAAAGATTCAGTCCAGGACCCAACTGACAAACTAGAGAAAGAGAAAAGTAGAAAATGCTGTTACTGAATGCATCAAGAAAGGGCACCCATTTCCATCTGGGGTGGAGGCAAGGGGGTTATTCAGAGAAGGAAAGGGAATTTCCCTAACAGAAGGGACATTTGAAGAAGAGCGTGAGCCAAATGGAGAAGAGAGAGAAAGGGTAATTCAGGCAAGGAAATAGGTTACAAGAAAAGCCCGGAGTGAAAACAAAACATGAAATCTAAAGTGATAGATGACAATCCTCAGAGGGTTATCAGTAAATTAGGGATAGCTAGTTATCTACATATTAATGTGCATATTGACAAGTGCTTGCCTATGATTTGGGGGCATCCGGTCATGGAAGCAATCCTAGGAGTAGGCAGGAGAGAGAGGGAGAGGCAAAGACAGGAGAGGGGGGAGACAGATTTAAAAAGGACTTAGAGACCATTTAAAGACTTTAATAGGGACGCCTGGGTGGCTCAGCGTTTGAGCATCTGCCTTCAGCTCAGGTCATGATCCCAGGGTCCTGGGATCAAGTCCCACGTTGGGCTTCCCACAGGGAGCCTGCTTCTCCCTCTCCCTGTGTCTCTGCCTCTTTCTCTAGGTCTCTCATGAATAAAAAAATAAAATCTTAAAAAAAAAAGACTTTGATCAAGGAAGATATAGAGGGAGATTTGTAGTTTTAAAGGAGCAGACTGGCAATATTCTGGAGCACAGATGTGAAGTGAGCAGAAGTTTATAATGAGACCGTATGTAATAGCTTACTGCAGTAATCTGTTGTGAAACAGAGTTGTCTGAATCATAATAATCGTGGTAGACATAAAGGCGCATATTTAAGACATTTGGGGGAATGAATAAAGCAGACTTACTGACTGGTTGTTAGAGGGGAATGAGACAAAAAGGAACCTGGGAAGACCATGGTTTTCAAGGTTGAGAGAAAGGATGGGTGGACCGCAATCACATTCTAGAAGGCAGATGGAAGAGTTTGGAATCTGAGAGAAGAGGATGATGAATTAGTTTTGATCCATCAAATTTGAGGTTCCTGTGGATTATACCATGTAAAGATGAAGTAAACAGGCAAAAAAGGAAGTTGGGAATGCAGGTCCGGAGCTCAAGGACAAAATATTTAGATTTGAGAATATCAGCATACAATTGACTGATAAAGTTGTTGACAACATTAGAGTCACCCACTAAAATGAGTTTAGTGAGACAAGAAATGAGTCACAGGAACCAAGGGGATGCCATTTGTATAGTTATTATTACTTATTGCATAATAAAACTTCCTAAAGTTAGTGGCTGAAAACAACACCTTGTTATTTGTCTTGATTCTTTTTAGATTTTTGTTATTTTAAAATATTTTATTTATTTACTTACATATTACTTGTTTATTTTGATTCTGTGGGTAAACTGGGGGAGGTTTTTCTTCTGGTTTCACCTGGGCTCTCTCAATGAAGGCCTCGGGTTGGCCGAGGTCTAGGTTCAGATGGGACAACTGAGAAGGCTGGGTCTCTCTCTCCATATGGTCTTTCATCTCAGGCTTTTTCATCAAGCAGCTGTACCAGGACGGCATTCCAGGAGGAAGAAAGCAGAAGCTGCAAGACTTCTTGAGGCCTGGACTCCAGAAATTGCATACATGGTTCTTACCACATGCTACTGGCCATGGCAAGTCCCAAGGTCTATTCAGGGAGGAGGAAATAGATTCCACCTCTTGATGGAAGACTCTGTGGCCACCCTGCATGACACCTACATTTATTGAATGTGCAGAGGAAGCAGAGCCTGGGCGGGATCTGTGAAGGAGAAGCTAGAAAGGTAAAGCAAGAAGCTTCGAGGGTGAAATCCAGGAGTCAAGACGTGGATTGCTTCAAGAATGGGAAGGAAAGATCACAATACATAATGTTGCAAAGAGGTCAAGTTGAATCAGTTCCAGGGTGCTGGGTTTGGCAGTTAGGAGATCTCTGACAAGCCTAAGAAGAAACGTGTCTGTTGAGGGTGGGTGCGGTGGAAATCACTTTATGGTCACTTTATGGTCACTTTGTGGTGGGCTCTTGTAACTGAAAAGTGGAGAATTAATGAAAGTGACTGTGGATTGCTATTTGAGTTTGTGAAGGAAAGAGTTGGTGCAAATGTGTGGCCAAAATGATAGTAGTTACAATGTGACAGGAAAGTGGGAAGGACCAGGGGAAAAGGTAGAGGATGAAAGGAGTTTAAAAGGGGATACATTTTAGGGCAAAGTTCTAGAGAAGGTGGAGGCAGTGAGATTCAGAGCATATGAAAAAGTTTAAAGTTTGGGGAAAGCAAATGGATATATGATGCTTTTGACCTGGATGACCACTGTGTTTCTCTTATCAGTGATACTTTCAAGTATCTGCTTTTTTAAACAAAATGACATGACAAGCCCCAGTATATTCCTGCTTCTACAAGGTAGACATCTTTTTGTTGCTCTGCAGGTAATTTATTTGTGACTAATGCAAAGAGCTGATTATTTCAGATGAAGCTTCCATTTGGAAGTCACATATTATTATAGAGTATGTTCAGAAAGTGAAAATCAGGGATAAAGGAGCTCATCTTGTGTTTTTAGCTATCCTACTGGATAATGTAAATTCTTACATATTTTTAGTGCCATTCAAATGCCAACAGATTTCAGAATCCATTTAGGGAGGGAAGAGTAGGTGGCTGCAGGCAGGTACAAGCTAAAAAGTCACCATCATTAGGAAATATCTTCCACTAAGTAGGCAAAACCTATTATGGATTTAGCTGCCCACAGGAAAACCCATGCTAATAGTTGGCATAACTACAACTGTCATTAAACTAAATATTCAGGCTAGGGAACTTTCCTTTAATAAGTATATGTATGGTTTGTTATAAAATATTTCTCTCAAAAGTACAAATAAACAAGGAAACTTGAGGTATTTGCCAGGCACAGGTGACACTGGGAATTGAGCCTAAGAATCTCCAATGAGATTAGATATTTGCTCAGCATTTCATCTGGTAAATACTATGTGTTAAATATTTACATTTTTTATTAAATCAATTTCCGGAATCTGAACTAGGAGCTTAATTTACTTAACCCCCAGTTGTCTCCAATACACATTCTTTACACATTCCTTTCCCTTTTCTCTGTTTATGGGATTTATATATTACAGCTTACCCTGCAATTATGTTACGTGGAGGGTTTTTCTTACCCTGCATGTCTGGCTTACTTCCTAGGAGATTAAATTGGCATTAGTAGAACATAAAATTTGTGATTTCCGTGTGTGTGTGTGTGTGTGTGTGTGTAAATCCTTAACCTCTTTGCCTCAGTTTCCTAATCTGTAAAATGGGTTTAACAGTAGGACCCATCTGGCAGGGTTGTGATAAAAATGAACTGAGTTAATGTATATAAAACATTTAGAACAATGCCTGGCACATACTAAGCATTCAAGAAAGTGAGCTACTATCCAATGTACCCTTCATGCACACCCCTTTTCTCCTTAGTCACGTCACTATTTTTTGAGTACCTGTCCTTCTACTATCAGGTCCACACATAATCATGTGAAATCACAATTTGAAGGGGTCTTCTTTACAGTCAAGATCTAAAGTATTTTTATTTGTTTATTTATTTATTTTTACATAAACTCTACTCCCAATTTGGGGCTCAAACTCATGACATCATCAGGATCAAGAGTCGCGTGCTATACCTACTGAGCCAGCCAAGTACCCTTCTAGACAAGATCTCAATTGGCATATTGCCCCAAGTTAAATCTCTTGAACCTCTTTTATTTAATCAGACTTTCTTCAAAGAGTTACAGGACTGGATAATGAACTGAAGACATTGAGGCCAATTACTATGCCTTTATTATTATTTATTAAATATGACTTAAGTTTTATGATTGTTTTTTAGTTTTTGGAATTTTATACTATATCGGTTCAGAGTCTGTCTCATGATTTTCAATAATGTTGAAAAAATGTTGGTCTTGAATTTTTAGAATCTAAGTGCAGCTTTTCTCCTTCTGAGCTACATGACAAATTCCTGAACATAAGGATCATCGTATCTTCTCTATCATTTTATCCTCAGCATTTATTCACATTGGCTAAAACTACAGTTTCATTAACAACTATTGAAACAAGTTATAAAACTCATAAGACCGTGATTCAGAATGGACAAGTTGTTTGGAAGATAACTAACTTGGGATGGATTCAATTACTTTTGCATAGAACTTAAAAAAAAAAATACATTTAAGCTTTTATCCTTACCCAATTTTGTCTTTAGATTTCTGTTTGTGTTTGGGTCATTCCTTTTATTACAAAGTTGCCCATTCATATACAAAATATAAATTTTTCTTTTTTTTTTTTTAATTTATGATAGTCACACAGAGAGAGAGAGAGAGAGGCAGAGACATAGGCAGAGGAAGAAGCAGGCTCCATGCACCAGGAGCCCGACGTGGGATTCAATCCTGGGTCTCCAGGATTGCACCCTGGGCCAAAGGCAGGCGCCAAACCGCTGCGCCACCCAGGGATCCCAAATTTTTCTCTTATATAATATTGATGAAGCTAAGTAATTTATTAACTAATTATAGTTGTACTGTGATAATTTTGATTATTGGGAAAAGATGCTATTAAATTTGGAAGTATGTGGTATTTTTGTTTGAAAATAGCATGTGATTTAAATGTTCAGCATCCAGACTAATTATTTATGGCATCCTCAACATTTTAAATTTTATGATTGGCATGAATTTGGGCTTGTAAACTCAAAATTAGTTCATAACCTTTGGTATGGAACTTAATTTGGCAGACTTGCTTTTTATCATCATCCATCTTTATTCTTCAATGAATTATGTGCTTTTATTCAAAGAAATGTGAATTTTTACAGGGTATTGTCAGGTTTGAGCCTGAGATAAATGTGCTGAGTTCAAATTTCTCTTCTTAATATTGTCTTGTAGCTCCCATTTCCATTCATCATTTCTGAAGCTTGCATTGTTGGGTTATTCTATCTCCCAGTATTATTTACTGATATGTTTTTAATATGAGTGCCACATCTAGTGAGCTATACATTGAAGGGTCTATTTGATTGGATGTCATACAGTGTGAGAGTCATACCTCTCTCTAGGGTAAGATGTTTTGAGAAAGAACTGCCTAAGAATGGTTTTCATAATTTCATAGCCATCCATCTTTTCTATAAAAAATACATTATGAGGCACTAAACCTGCTTTCTGCTGGATCAGAATCTGTGCAAGAACTAAGTTTTTTTCTCTGTTTTGCTATCTTGGATTTCATTAATCAGGATACAGGACACAAAAATGAATTGCATATGTATTCATGTTCATATGTTCCTCACTATAGCGTTGAATTGCACAGTGATATCAGGATAAAATTAACTTCTATCTTTTGAGGAGTATAAATGTTTTGGGGTTTAATAAATAACTTGAAGGGAATAGGTTGTATTATGAATGAAGAAAATACACAGGAGACAGTTCTCATTTCCTTATGGAATGAGAAGTTTGAAAAGCATTTATTTACTTTCACCCTCATAGAAAAAAACATATTATGACAATATCTTTGCTTGACCAAAGGTTGGTAAAATGTAGAACATTCACAACCCTTGCTTTGTATTCGGCAATCAGCACAAAGCCCCAGATTTGTAAATATAATGTCATCTGCCATTTCATTTGAGCAATAGTGACTTCTGGACAGTATTAAAATTCAGGGTGTCTTCTAAATAACCCAAGCGAGACAGTGTTTTGTTCAGTGTAGTTTTATCCCTAGGGTAGTTTTAAAGGCTATTTCTGACTTATCTAGACATTTTACGTGCCTACAAGGCCCCCTGCCTTGCCTGGGCACTAGAGATATTTTCTCTCATTTCCCACGGTTGTTTCTGGGAATTTCCCTTTCTTTTGTTTTTTTTTTTTTTTTTTTTATTTTGAGAGAGAGCAGGAGCAGGGGGAGAGGCAGAGGCAGAAGGAGAGGGAGAAGCAGACTCCCAGTGAGCAGGGAGCAAGGCTTGATCCCGGGACCCTGAGATCATGACCCCAGTGGAAGGCAGTTGGGTTAACCAACTGAGCCACCTGGGGGAGCCTGGGCTCAGTGGGTTGGGAGCTTCCCTTTTATCCTGTAAAGACTAAGGTATTGTTGGGCCAGCTCCTGGGGGGCTTGGTCAGTTAAGTGGCTACTTTTCGGCTCAGGTCATGACCTCCAGGTCCTGGGATTGAGCCCTACATCATCTCATCAGGCTCCCTGCGCAACAGGGAGTCTTCCTCTCCCTTTCCCCCTCCCCCCACCTGCTCATGTTCTCTCTCTCTCTCTCAAATAAATAAAATCTTAAAAAAAAGAAAAAGCTAAGATATTGTCTTGACCTCCTCTTCTCTCAAACTCTGGGTCCGTTCCTATTTCTGGTCTTTGTCCCTTCTGTCAGGGCAGAAGAGATTGCAAAGTAGTAAGAGAGCAACACAAAAGCCCCTTCTACAGACTCCCATCTCCCAGCACACCGCTGACACTGTGCTGGCCTCTTGACCATTTCCTTCATGTCATAGGTATTCAACTACTATTTCTTAATGAAGAACAAAGATTTACTAGTCCTGAATGGAAATTAAAGATTTACTAGTCCTAAACTAAAATTAACCCTATTCTGAATGTTTGTGTTTCTATTGGATCTAAATGCAGATATCAATATTCCTTAGGACCGGTTCTGAGATTAACAGAGGGAAATCCAGTTGGGCAGGATTAATAATAACAAACATAAAACAGGCTGTGGGGTGAAAGGAGAAAAGAATGTTGCGTTTGTATTCCATTAAGGAGAATGCCAACTTTCATCATTTATTTTAGAGTACTTAAGATGGGAAATGTCTCCTTTGTTTATTATTTCTGTTTTCATAAATTTTAGTATTAGATTTTCCAAGAAGATGCAAAAAAAAAAAGGGGGGGTGGTAAAAGGTGAAGCTTTGTAGTAGTAAATCTGGAACACAATTTTTCCATTGCACCACTATTAACATTTGTGGCTGGATAAGCTTTTACTGCTAGACAACTATTCTGTGCATTGTGGGATGATTATGTTCCCAGACTCAACACACTAGATGGTAGTAGCACCCCTGGGCTCTAACATAAAAATCAAAAATGTCTCCATGTATTGTTAATATCTCCTGGGGTGGGGGGGCCAAAATCACCCCTGATAGAGAACCATTGGTTTAGAAGGAAGGAATCTCCAGTTTAAAAAATAGGTAATAGGAATAAGAAGGAAACAGAATAGTGTTTGAGCATTGGACCAAGACTGAGATACGCCCCCAAAGCTCCACAGTTCTTCATCTTTCATACGGATGGATCCTTCCGTCAGAATGTTCAGGCACAGGTACCAGCAATAGCTGGGAACTGAAAAAGTTCTAACTATTGATTTCTAAGCATGAATATGGTTCCCAAGAGATATAAGCAATTAAAACATTTCACTGAGTCACTCCTATACATAGCAGCTAGCTTGTGCCAGTATCAGACTTTCTGGGCTGACCTCCGAAATAGTTGTAATAGAGGTTCTATGGAAAATTTATTTGCATGTTCAAATATTTTCCATAAATATCTATAGACTGCATTCTAGTGATCATATACTGGGTTTTAAAAGCATATCTTGTAATGTAATTCTTAATTAGTGAATTATCATTTTAATGATTCTTATTGGTTTGAAAAGTAGGCCTCCATATGAAACATTTGTCCTAATAAGTTTTATATGTCAACTTTCAATTAAACTTTAATGTTAATATACACTAGGGATAAATGTTGCTCTTTGATTTTTTCCCTGTACCCCAACTTCAGCGTCCTTTTCCTCTGGACAACTGAATAAAGATGGCCACAGTTTATCCATTTATCTTCATTTTTCTCTGCTTTCACACAGAATCTTTTCTCAGGAAATATGTATTTCCCGAGATCTTCAAATTGTCACTGTAATATCGTAGTAAGTATTTTATCTTAACTCCAGATTTAGATAGTTAATTTATCCTCTGATGCTTTGTGCATAATTACTCAGTGGAAGTGTGTTGAAGAAATATTTGGGTGTATTAACATTGCATTTGTAATTACAAGCCAACTCAGTTCTGTGTCATTGTTTTTGTGGTATTAAAATTAATTATCAATGGAGAAATATTTTCAATTTCATAATTGACAATAGAGTGAAGGCAAGAAATCCAATATTTAATTTTTATTATTTCAGAGTGAATATGGAAAAGTACCCGTAAGTGAAGTTAATACATGTTGTTTAAGAGTTTTATTTAGCATATAAATCTTATTTTTCTGATGATATTCCAAAAAAGGTAAACAGTGAATTATGAAATAGTTGAAATATATATATATATACACACACACATATATGTATATATGTATTAGTGTATTGAACCTCATTAGTACAATTTTAATCAAAATCAGAGGGTTATAAATCAGAGAAAGAATAAAATCATTCTTGGCTTATCTGTGATCCAAAGATTCTATTAATGATGCTTTAAAATGTCTCTTATTGACCAAACAGTTATGTTACACTGGAAGTACACATGCAAAAAAACTGATGAGTTGAAACAGGTGAAAAAATATAGTGAGGCAGGTTGGAAAATATTTGTAAAATAATATTGTTAACTACCATAGCAAGGTCAATAAGATTGCTGAATGGGCATACTAAAAACACTCCTCCCCTCTCTGCTTTAATAACAGTAATTTTGTTATTAGTGTTAATAACCTATATTTACCCAGTAAATTTTTCACAGTTCTCAAAGGTCTCTTACTCATTCTGTTATTTAATATTTGCAGCAACCTTATGAAAAATGCGAGTCAGATATTGCAGTATTACAGTGAAGGGTACAGAGGATTGGAAAATGAATGGATAGAAACTTCATCAGAGGCCATATTGTAAAATAAATACAGTTTTCAAAGTTAGAGGTCTGTTTAAAAAGTAGATTTTAAACATGATGAATCTTTTACTAGGTATGGAAGATTTATTATGGAAATTCATTGGTCATTACTTTTAAACATATTCAATCTAAGGGCAGAACTTTTGAAAATTATCTGGTTTGAATGATGGTTGTAAAAATCCCTCAAAATATTTAGAGATAAATGACTCAAGAAAATATAAAGATGTTTAAGGTAGACTTAAAAAAATGGAACAAGTGAGACTGTGAGGTTGCTATTAAGGCACTAATTTGCCTATACATAATGTGGAAATAATAGTATCTTTAGGTGTGCTTAATGACTATTAGGGTTACATTATCCACATGGGCTGAAAAGTAGCAGATATCTATGGGAGGCCACAATACACAAGCACTTAATCTTCCAAAACAAAAAAGGTCCCAACTGGGATAGGGGTATGGAAGTATTGGGGAATTGTCACCTACATCATCATTATTATTCGACGAAGGGTACCAAAGGATTCCCTGATCTCTGCCTCTCAGTCTGCTTCGCCACTATAGTGTAGGGCTGAAGAAGTTACAGGTCATGTGTCATCCTTTCTTACAGACCCAGAGCTCATGTTTCCAGAAAATGGAACAGGGCATAGGGATGACTCTTAAGAAAACAACAGTAAGGTCTGAATATATATTATGTGATCTGTCAGCTAATGCCGGTGCCCAGGCCTGTCAGTAGTTTTTTAGTATTGCATCAGAGTAAGAACAAGATTAACAAGGAAAAGGCACAGAAGAAGATAACACATTCTTGCACACTTTTCTCCATGACTGGCCATTGGGAAAAGTCTTCCCTTGACCAATGGAGTATTCTAATGGGACATTAGAGTTCCATTCCTGTCAAAGGCAAATTTATAAAATAATGTTCCTAGTAAAAAAGTAGTGTATTTTATGATTTTTTTCTCCAACTTAATCCACATATCTAAATGATCAAACTAGGGATGCCTGGCTGGCTCAGTCAATAGAGCACGTGACTCTTGATCTTGGGGATGTAAGTTCCAGCCTCATATTGGGTTTAAACATTTTTTTATTTTTTATTTATTTATGATAGTCACACACAGTGAGAGAGAGAGGCAGAGACACAGGCAGAGGGAGAAGCAGGCTCCATGCACCGGGAGCCCGACGTGGGATTCGATCCTGGGTCTCCAGGATTGCGCCCTGGGCCAAAGGCAGGTGCCCAACCACTGCGCCACCCAGGGATCCCCTCGTATTGGGTTTAGAGATTACTTAAAAAATTTTTTAAAAAGAGAATCATCAAACTAATAAACTTGTTTTTACATTGCACTCTGGAGCCTACTTTCTTGCTTGGGTTTGAATCCTCAATGCACCTCGAACTGTGCAAGTCATTAAAAACCCCTGTGCTTTAGTTTCTTTATCTGTAAAATGGTGATAATATTATTACCTACCTTATTATCCTACCTTGTGAGGATTAAATGACTTGAGACTTGATATACGCAAGAGCTTAGAACAGTTTATTAAATGTTTTATGGCCGATGGTTATAATCTTTAGTGTTATTTATTTTTAGTAGGATATTTTTTTAGTTTAACCATGAATACTAAAAAAATAGTATAAAATAAAGATGTCCTATGTTCTTAGTTTTAATGTAATAGCTATTGGCATTATCTTATAAGCTTGACAATTACAACAGTTACTCCATTTTGTTATTTTTACCATTATTTATGCAAATTACATATTGAAATACTTGTAATTTTTAAAAATATTTTATTTTTATTTATTCATGAGAGACACAGAGAGAGGCAGAGACACAGGCAGAGGGAGAAGCAGGCTCCATGCAGGGATCCCGATGTGGGACTCGATCTCGGGACTCCAGGATCACACCCTGGGCTGAAGGCAGGCGCTAAACTGCCGAGCCACCCAGGGATCCCCAAAATAGTTGTAATTTAATATAAAGTAAGTGCATGGCGCATGGTTTACTTCTTTTCAAATTATGCAATTTGAAAGGTAAACTTCCAACACCTGCATAAAGTAAAAAAAAAAAAAAAAAAGTTAATTTTGAGTATCTCGTATGCATGATCCAAACAGATGAAAGTAATGATTAATTTAGAAGTAATTTGTGCTGTAGAGCCATAACACAAACAGTAGTTACTTTAAGTGCTTATTTATTTTTGCTTAGAATGTATTTGTGTGCTATTCCTCTACTAATTAAAATATGAAATAATTCTATTGTTCTAAATTCTATTCTACCCACTTGTTGCTGCTTAGAATTATTGAATGATGAGTTGTAAATATTATCAAATATCACATTATTCAATGCTGGCTCATTAAATGTTAAATATTTTATAAGAGAATAATTACAGCCCCGTATGACTTTTTGAATAATTATTTATAAAATTTTGGTAGAGTTGGATATTTAAATTTGGAGGGTATCCTTTTTTATTTGGTGTCATTGATTTGTTCTTTCACTGTTAGTAGTCACTCTATGACCTCAGGAAAGTCAATAACCAAGGTGTAATAATTGGGCATTTAAAATAAAGATAATCCTGCAGGATTAGTCACTATTGGTACTAAAACATAAACACTATAAATTCTAAGTGTTAAAACATTCTAGAAGCCAGGGAAAATTTCTTTCATATAATACTTCAAGAATCATATGCTTTGAGGGTGCTACATAAATAAAGTAACTTTCACAGCAAGCCAATTACTATTTGAAAATCTTGTCTCCACAAATCATATTGGATTATAATTCAGTATATGTCATTTCTTACCATTCTTTTAAGGAGATATTATGAAAGACAGGGTCAATTTGATTTACGCTCATGATGGAAATACAATCATAAAAATTCTCTACAGGGAATAGCCTAGAAACCACTGAACTTTCTTCTTTTACTACCTCTGTGGTTTTTTCTTTTCTTCAGAAAGCTGATTTTTCCCTGCCCCTCTGTGCTACAAAGGAGATTACAATCAAGTCTTTACTTGTATATACGTCCCACCTCTGACCACTTCCTAATACCTCTGCTGCTAAAACCCTAGTCCAGGCAATTCTCTCTTTTTTAGATCTCTGCACAAGGCTTTCAACTAAGCTTTCCTGCCTCTGCTTTTGCCCTCCCCCCCCCCCCTTTTTACACCCATGCCATTAAACAAGCCAGATATACCTAAAGCATAAATTTGATCATAAATCTCCTTTGCATAAACCTTTCTCATGGCTTCTCCGTAAAACTGGAACAAAATCCAAATGCCTTATCCTGGGATATGCATTTCTGCTAGATCTCATCACCTTTCATTCGACCGTTCCTCCAGCAACAATCCCCACCTCCACTACCCTCAAGTCTCCCAACTACATTCTCATTCTTTCTGTCTTTAGAACACATGCCTCATGACCCTTGCACTTCTGTTCACTTTTAGAATTCTTCCCTCAGATCTTTGATTGCCTCCTCAAAATTTATGCCCCTATTCAAAGGTCATCTTCTTAGAGAAGTCTCTCCTAAATACTCCGAATAAAATAGACTTCTCTTTCTTCCAAGTCTTTCTCTGTCTCTTTACCCTGTTTAATTTTGTTTAGTATTTACCACTACCTGCTATTACAATAATCATCTGTGTTGTCTTCTCCTTTGTGTACTGCTGTGTCTTTAGTATTGTCAGACATGTCTGGCATATGGTTGGCATATAATAAACATCTGTTGAACGAAAGTATGGCTGTTTTCAATAATGGGCTGTTTTTTAGCTCTATGACTCTACTATCATCCCAGCATTCCTACCTATGCTTCCATCGTCTTTCTCTGGTCCTAAGGCTCCAGGCAAAATGGTCGTATTTTATCTCTTTTTATTCATCTCCACTTTGATTATTGTCTTAACTCTAGCCATTCTGATCGTAGTTATATTGTGGCTGACTTCTGTAGATAAAATAGCCTCAGTTGTCTTTGATGACAGTTTGCTCTTTCCAGAGCCCACCAGGGAATAAAAGGAATTAAGATATTTTCCAATTTTTTTCTTGCAGTAAAACTTCTGATTCATATGTAGTCTCAAGCTCAAGATACAGCTCTCATTAAGGATAAAATCTGGAAAGAGTATTAAAGTTAAATCATGTTTCTGAGCTTACACAGGTGATGACAGAAATATAATGTACTTTGTTTTTCTTTTAGATCTCCCACTAAAGGCATGGATTCAGAGGAGAAGGAAATTGTGGTTTGGGTTTGCCAAGAAGAGAAGATCGTCTGTGGGTTAACTAAACGCACCACCTCTGCTGATGTCATCCAGGCTTTGCTTGAGGAACATGAGACTACATTTGGAGAGAAACGATTTCTGCTGGGGAAGCCCAGTGATTACTGCATCATAGAAAAGTGGAGAGGCTCAGAACGGGTTCTTCCTCCACTCACTAGGATCCTGAAGCTTTGGAAAGCTTGGGGAGATGAGCAGCCCAATATGCAATTTGTTTTGGTTAAAGCAGATGCTTTTCTTCCGGTTCCATTGTGGCGGACAGCTGAAGCCAAATTAGTGCAAAACACAGAAAAAGTGTGGGAACTCAGTCCAGCAAATTACATGAAGACATTACCACCAGATAAACAAAAAAGAATAGTCAGAAAAACGTTCCGGAAACTGGCTAAAATTAAGCAGGACACCGTTTCCCATGATCGAGATAGTATGGAGACATTAGTTCATCTGATCATTTCCCAGGACCATACTATTCATCAGCAAGTCAAGAGAATGAAAGAGCTGGATCTGGAAATTGAAAAGTGTGAAGCTAAGTTCCACCTTGATAGGGTAGAAAATGATGGAGAAAATTATGTCCAGGATGCATATTTAATGCCCAGTTTCAGTGAAGTTGCGCAAAAGCTGGACTTGCATTCTGATGAAAACCAGATTTTGGAGGACCTGACTGAAAATGACTGGAATCGTACACCTGGAGGAAAGATTAGCATATTACCGAATGCTCATTGAGAAGCTCTCTGCTGAAATAGAAAAAGAGGTAAAAAGTGTTTGCACAGAGATAAATGAGGACGCAGAAGGGGCAGCTGCAGGTGAGCTTGAAAGCTCCAATTTAGAGAATGTCAAGTGTGATTTGGAGAAAAGCATGAAAGCTGGTTTGAAAATCCACTCTCACTTGAGTGGCATCCAGAAGGAGATTAAATACACTGACTCATTGCTTCAGATGAAAGCAAAAGAGTATGAATTCCTGGCCAAGGAGTTTAATTCACTTCATATTAGCAACAAAGATGGATACCAGCTAAAGGAAAACAGAGGGAAGGAATCTGAGGTCCCCAACAGCAGTGGGGAGGTTCCCTCCTTGACTCAAAGAGTATTTAACTTGTATACAAATGACACGGACTCAGACACTGGTATCAGCTCTAACCATAGTCAGGACTCAGAAACAACTGGAGGAGACATGGTGCTATTGTCAACATAATTTGACTGGCTTGTCTCTGACCTACTACCTTAATGTTCATGTTTGTTTAATAGGAAACTTTATTTTAGATGTCACATTCTGAGAACGATGTAAATCATGTTAAGTATTCAGTAGCTAATACAAATGAGAAAATTTATTTTTGATTTAAGAGTTCTAAAGTGACCTAATTATTACAAGTTCAGGCGGTGAGCTGTTTATTAGGAATGCAGCACAAATAGCTTGCAGGTGTAGAACAGAAATAATTTGATGGGAATTATAATCTCTTACAGTTTCTTTGAGAAATGATTTATGCAAACAGAACCAGTTCTTAATATTGCAGTCAATATATTGGAACTATTCACGTGAACAAGTAAAATCAAAAATGCGCTGTAACATATTTTTTCAAAGCTGTATTATTGGAATTTTTAAGTCTGTAAAGTACATGACAGCTATTCTGTTGTAACTGTATGAATTCAAGTCTTGGTTCTTCCTGTTGATACTTAGAATGCACTTCATCTCTGTCACTTTCTGAACCCCTCTACCTGTTTTAAGATGACGAGAAGTGGGAAGGGCTGCCCATGGGACATGTATATAGATCTAGCAGTGGATTGGATGGGGGTTACAGAGGAGAAAGAACCATGTTGTTAAGAACTAAGTCTGGGCTTTCTCTGACAAAGCAAAAATCTTCTGATCGAACAAATGGTGGGAGCAGGTTCGTTTTTTGAGTGAGGTGTGATGTGGGTTACAGAGAAAATCACAGGGTCGCAGTCCTGTTTATTTACACCCTGTCTACAAAAGTCCAAGAGAGGCAACTTGTGGTCCTTTGTGTGGGTAAAACAGAGTTCTGTATACTCTAAGTATTAGCATTTTGTCTCTGAACCTACAGAGGGGAACTCACATGGACATTTTATTCTGTTACACTGGAATTCAGATTGTCTCTGTAGATCTTCAGCTAAGGTGCAAAAAAAAAAAAAAAAAAAGATTAGCTTTAGCTCTAACCCCACATCTCCCCCAAGGATGCTAGTAAATATCCAACAAACTGAACGGATAATATAGGATAATTTAGATCCTACCTTGAGTGACACTCATTAGAGTGCCAAACTAGGCTTGGTTTTACCTGGTGTTTAGTTAGGAAGTTTTCCTCCCTCTCTCCCTTCTCTGCTTCTTGCCAGTAAACACATGATGTCATCATATTGTAAACAGTTAGTTTTATTATACTGTTAAATAAATATCACTGTGGTTTATTTTTTCTTTAAGACACTTTTCCTGTATGTCAGTGTCCATGCAAGTAAGAATATTATTTTACTTAAGTTTTCATATGTGGATATGGTGAAGATTTGTTTTTCTCATTCCTTTTTATTCCCATTCTTACTGTAGTGCATGTTTTAACTGAGTTTCCTATTTTTTCATTTCTCCATCCCCCAGACTTTTCACCATTCTTTGGGAAGATATTTAGAATGTTTAGGATTTCACTTTTGGAGAGCATCTATCTGTGTTATTATTTCTCACACCTAAGATAATGCTAAGGCTTCGGTTGAAATTGGCTAGTAGAGAATGTAGGAATTTCAGGGAAAACATATTGATTAAAAAGTAATAATGTTAACATTATTAATTTAAAAAAAGAAGGGAATTGAATAGTCATCTAAGAAAGGGAAGTTTATTTGCCAAATATCTCATTAAATCATTCAACAATAGGGCAAGTTATTGATAAAGTCATTGTTCACTTCTGGGGATTAAATTCATAAGATTGTCATTAGTGATAAACCAATTGCAATGTTGAAAGCAATCTCTTTGGATTACTCTGGTGAGAAAATAATGAAAAGAACATTACTTATATGCTATAAAATTTGATTACTTATCTGAATTCAGAAGAGGTTCTGATAAGAGATCAGACTGGACAGATAATTTCATTTTAGAATCTTTGAATTAACTTCTGCTTTTATATAGTTAAGTACAGTGATACATTCTAAGGACCACTCCTATATTTTTACAATATGTTATATTATAAGCTCTTGTCAGAAAGCAGAACCATTGATTTTTAAATTCACTTTAGAATTTCTATTTGTTTTTTAGTTACACAAATGTATTTGTGCTTTTGATTCATGAGAATATTAAATCTTCAGTTACCATGCTGAATCTTTAATTTAGAGTAATATATTAGTACAGATATAAGGCAACTACAATTGCCCTCATCTCTGGATACTGAGCTATTCTTTATTAAATTGAGAATTTGAATTATAAATATAGAACTTGACCTAAGCTTTAATGTTTAGTTTTAATTATGTATAGAATCTTTAAAGTGTTTATAAATTTTTGAGTAACCTAACAGGTTAACTATGAAATTGCTATATGCAGCTAGAAGTAGCAAACCAAAGCTGACTATTCTTCCTTCTTGTAACATCTTATATTTTCATGGACTGTACTGTGTTCATTCTCCCCCTCGTAATGCCTTTTTTCCCCTCCATCCACCATACATGGAAACCTACCCATTTTGCTTTTTTAACATGTTATGTCTTCTACGAAACACTTATTCCATTTAATCAGTTGTAATATCTTATCTCTGAGCCTACAACTATTTTAGGTGTACTTTTCATAGAGGAGCACTTATATTACTGCTTAGTTTATATTTATTTATGCACTACCTAATTTCCCTTGCCCAATGTATTTTTTACTGTTTTATTACTTTGTTTTCTGTCTTATTAACTGTAATCCCTCCAATCAACCTCTTTACCTCTTTGCCCTTCAATTTTTGAATTGAAATGGTAAATTTTAGAAGGCCGCAGCCATTTAAAAAAATCATTTCTATGTGTGATAAATGATGCTCATGAGTTTTATATGTAAATATGCATTTTAGCAGACTTAAAAGAGTAACAGTAATTCTACTTATGAATTCTTTAGGGGAGGCACTAAATCTTTGTGGTATGAAAAAAATTTTAAATTGGTAAATTTTTTATTTTAAAGTCAAGGTTACTGATTTAAGGCAATGCAAATATTACCTTTTAAAGGGCTCTCAATGGTTAAATTATGGTATTTTCCTTTGCATTGTA
This sequence comes from Canis lupus dingo, assembly GCF_003254725.2. NCBI lineage: Eukaryota > Metazoa > Chordata > Mammalia > Carnivora > Canidae > Canis > Canis lupus. The sequence goes on along the minus strand of NC_064257.1, from coordinate 27,356,396 downwards.
TGCATGTAGGAAAAAATATATTATCCTGCATAATATATTGAATTGAATGGAGTTGAATTTTAAGTAGTAGACACAAACTTTCAAACAATGTCCTAAATGAAATAATCTATTTTATTTTCTCTAACTCAAAAAAATAAATGTCCTCTCAGTGTATTGAACCTATTCTAATCTATTAAATTTTTATTTTTATATTATTTAAACATTGTACGTGACAAAATATACTTCTGTGGCTGCATTTTATAGTTTTTCAAAATAGGATTGTTGTTTTATTTAGAATGTATTTTTCTAGTTGACAAAAGCAATATCTTTTAATCCAGATATAGATTTTTAAAAAATATTTAGGCTATTTCTTCTCATACTACCTGACTGGTTTAATAAACCTGATGTAACAAATATAAAATATATATCATTTCTTCAAGTGTAACTAATCCAGAATAATAAAAGAAATAGTTGTATCCTTTCATGTGATATTGCTTGTCTTTCTGGGTGTGTTATTTGACTATATTAAAAATAAATTTTATATTAGAATTATATAATTGTTGAGCTAACTTAAACAAATTAAGATCAGGTATTATTTCATGAGAATATATAGCAAATAAGACCTAATAAAACTTTTTATTAGGTTTCATACATATCTGTTTCAATTTGTCATGAAAACATGTCCTTACTTCTATACTAAATGACTGTTTTTATGAGCTGGTATCTTCCTTTCCAGAATGAAATCCATTTCAGTGTAATAATATTCAAATGCACATCTTCAAGTGTAATAATATTCAAGTGTAAATTTTCCCTGCTATTATTTAGTTGGTCACTACCCTTATTTCTCAAAATAGTCCTGTAATTTTGACTGTCTTTAATAATTGAATCACTTGAAAATTAAGAAAACTCATTTGGTCTTTCTATAAATAACCAGGAAATGACTCTACTAAAAGATTGTATATAATGTCCAGTGGCAACACATAGGAATAAGTTAACCCTATTTTCTTAGCCATAGATTATCTCTAGAACAACTCATAAATAACACTTAACAATGGACATTTCGGAGGATACCTGGGAACTTAGGCCATGGAGTAGAAGGAAGACTTATTTTTCATGCTGTACATTTTTTAGTAATTTGAATTATAGTAATAATGATTTGAATATGAGTTTGTTTTACTTGTGACAATTTTTACATTAACCTGTAAATGTAATGTATACAGGATCCTATATTATTCATATAGAGAGTCCTTTTTCTGTTTGACAGCAGCAGGGAATCCTATTATATCAATTATCATAATTTATTTCACCATTTCCCAATGCGCATTTAGGTGCTTTCCAATCATATACTGTTATAAAAAGTGTTATCCAATCAATAACATTACTGTGAGGGTGTATTTCTAGATTAGAAATGCTGTGTCAAAGGATGAGAAATGGATTTTTAAATTTTAATAAGCTTTACTAATTATACTTTATGGAAATTGATCATTTATGACCTGAGTTGAAAATATAGCCCCCCCACCCCCAGTGAGTGCTGTTTGTCTCTTTATTGGTTATTTTATTTTATTTTTAAAATATTTTATTTATTTATTCATGAGAGACACAGAGCAGGAGAGAGAGGCAGAGACACAGGCAGAGGGAGAAGCAGGCTCCATTCAGGGAGCCTGATCTGGGACTCAATCCCCGGCCCCCAGGATCAGGCCCTGGGCTGAAGGCGGCACTAAACCACTGAGCCACCCGGGCTGCCCTTTATTGGTTATTTTAATGCAAAAATTGTTAAGGATATTTTTGAATTTAAAGTTAAGGATTTTTCTCATTAACAACTCATGAGGGCAGCCCGGGTGGCTCAGTGGTTTAGCTCCTGCCTTTGGCCCAGGGCCTGATCCTGGAGTCCTAGGATCGAGTCCCACGTCAGGCTCCCTGCATGGAGCCTGCTTCTCCCTCTGCCTGTGTCTCTGCCTCTCTCTCTCTCTCTGTGTCTCTCATGAATAAATAAAATCTTAAAAAAAAAACAAAAAAAAAAAACCTCTCATGAGCTGTTTTTTTCTTTGTTGTTCTTGAAAAGGCCTTCCCACTGCATGATAACTCATTTTAAAAGTACATTTCTTCCATGCATTCTTTGTACTACATATTTTTTAGTTTTACTTTTAAACATTTGAACTGTCTGGAATTTATTTTGTTACAATATGCAAAAGTGTACAATATTTTTTCTTTTTTGCAAAAGTAAACAATATTTTTTCTTTTTTGATACATACCAGTTATCCCACATCACTTACTGAAGAATGTTGTTCCACTTTTTAAAAGTCACCTTTTTTTGGGAAGCAAATTCTGGTATATAGTTGAGATCTATTTCTGGACTTTCCGTACCATACCATTAATTTGGCAGTGTATTTTACCCCTGAAGAACACGTTCTCCGACCAAAAATAATATCAAAGAAAATCTGAATATGAAAGAAGTCTAATATTTCTCCTGATTTGTGTAGGACAAAGACTATGAAGTATATATACTTAGTAATATTTGTAATGACCATGACCATAAGATAGCACTAATCAAATTATCAGTTTTCGAAACCACTGTCTCGTTACAAGTATTCTGTAGTTTTTGCTGCAATGAAATCAAAGTTCAAAAGAAATCTTGGTGGCGGGAAGCATATTTCCCTTCAGTATTGTTTGATCCTTATCTATAGAGATGGTTAATAATAGGTTAAAAAACTATTCTGAGATAAGAAAATGTTGCTTACAAAAGTTACTACTTCAGACTCCAGACAATGGGCAGAAAGAAAAGCAAAAAGATAGACTGATTAAAGAACAGTTACTAAATTTATCCATAACGACTGATTTCTTTTTTTTTTTTTTTTTCATAACGACTGATTTCTATGGGGGTTCCTGGTATTTAGTTCTTATGCTTTTTGGCATTATTAGGACTCATGCTGGTACCAGGCTCCAGCCCCACCATTCAAATTACTGAAGAATTTCCCACTTTGAAGATAAAATAAATAAGATGGCTTTACGTGATAGCCACCGAGATTTACTCCTGGTGATTGCTGTAACACACTGGAAAGTAATTTGGAAAAATTGGTATCTATTGACAGTCTTCAATTATTAACAGCTTTGAATCAGTATTCCTATCATTCATAATAAATGGAAGAAATGTGAAAACGGCATTTAGGTATTCATCTAGCTTTATTTATAAAAGCAAAGTAAAAGCACGATACTGAATTTAGTTAAGTTCTGAGGTATTATTTGGGTGAGAAAGTTGTAAATATTGATGGTCATGAGGCCATACCAAGTGAAATCCAGTTTAAAAGAGAGGAATTAAAAATATATACAGAACAATGATGTTTAAAAAAAACACGCACCCCAAAAAGCAAATACAAATGAAAATGGACATGCATAGTTTTTGCTGATAGTTTTGAATTCAAGTGATAATTTGGGGCTTGGTATATTTCTTTTCATTATATTTTAAAATATAGATTATTTAGACTTTTAACTCTAGAGAACAAACTGATGATTGCCAGAGAGAAGGGGTGATGGGTGGAGAATGGGTGAAATAGGTGAAGGGGATTAAAAATACACTTCTCATGATGAGCACTGAGTAATGTATAGAATTGTTGAATCACTAAATTGCACAACTGAAACTAATATAACTCTGTATATTAAGTATACTGGAGTTAAAAATTTTTAAATGCACAACTTTTATAATTTGAATACATTAAAAACATTTCTTGTATATAATATCCCTGACTTTTTTCTTTTTCTATCTCTTTAGAGCCTTTTACAAACATCAGAGAGTGATAAGACAAGATCAACTAATTGGAGACTAGAAGCCTGAATCCTGTAAACAAACCATCTGAATCCCAGAATGTCTGATTCTTAACTATAAAAAAAACATTGTCTTTAAAGAAAAGTTAAAAAATCAAATTAGATAACTCTTATAGTTCTCAGCTTAGTTAAATTATGTGAGGTAACACATTCAATGTATTTGGTAAATGCGTAACAAATACTGGATATTTGCTTATTGTTCCTGGCTCTATTCTCTTTATTTTTAAAGCCAACACAACGTTAAATTGAAATAGCCTTTGGACGCCTGGGTGGCTCAGCAATTGAGCCTCTGCCTTTGGCTCAGGGCGTGACCCCGGAGTACCTGGGACTGAGTCCCACATCAGGCTTCCTGCATGGAGCCTGCTTCTCCCTCTGCCTGTGTCTCTGCCTCTCATGAATAAATAAATAAATAAAATCTTTAGAAAAATAATAAATTAAAATAGCCCACTGACAAAAGAGGGGGTTAAAACTCAGAACTCTTGTCTCTCTGGACACTTTCACTTTTATATCATTTATTTCCAAATTAGTTAGGGTGGGACTGCATGGCCGTTAGTATGGGCCTGAATAGACAAAAAAGTCACATTTATGTTAGCTAACCAGTATATGGCCAGGAAAAAGAGAACACCATTTGTGTTTCCAGAACAGAAAAACTATGTTGGAAATAGAGGTGGAGAGGAAAGTAACTTGTTTTATTTTTATAGTGCCCCAGTGTCTAACAGAGATTAGCACCTAGTATTTGCCAAAAAAAAAAAAGAAAAAAAAAGCTAATAAAATCAGATGTGTAACTAAAGGGCTAGCACAGTTTTTGGAACATGAGTTGTTCTATTTTTATTTTAAGTAGTGAAAGGACAGTGAAACTTCTATCCTTGAGAAAAAAATGCGTACATATGTAATAGATTTGAATCTACATTATGTAGATTCTATTATAGAATTATGTAGAATCTATTATAGATTCTAAATGAACATACCTCTTTCCCTTCCTGCAAATTAATTCTTTCCTTATTATAATTTAAGTATCTTGGAAGGTACATATCATAAGTGTCTATCATTCAGCCCAAATACACTGGCACTCATTCAAATACATACTCAAAGTTAGGTTTTTTCATTACAATTCCTATTTTTTAAAGGTTGTGTTTGGCTTTTTCCCCCCTCTAAGTAGCATTGATCATACCTCAGACAAGAGAGTAGGAAAAGTCTTACATCTTTTTAGAACTCAAACTAAGATTTTAAAATGCTTCTCAGCATTACCTTCTATATATGTGAAATTCTCATGAGTCACTCTCCTCTAATTACATGCAGGTATTTGATACAGAGACTTTAAAGATTTTTCTGCTTTTCAAGTATAGATCATTGACCGAAAAACTAAATTATCTGAAGGGCAAAGAGCCCCCAAATGGAAAATGATCTGGTAGGTTGTATCAGAACCCAGCCACACTATCTGCTCCCAAGTTCATCTTCCAATAAAATGGACAAATGTCAGCTAAAAGTAGGACAGACTAGAGAGGAAAATGCCCTTGGGTTGGATATTTAAGTTTGAGGTCATCCTGAGCCATGAGTTGTTCTGTGGCAATTCCCAAACCTGTCTCCACAACACAATCACAAAGAGTGTTTATTTAAAATATAGATTCCTGAACTTCACCCTGGAGAATTTGATTGAGGAAGTCTGGAATACGGCCCCACCTTTTGTGTTTTTAAAAAACTACTCAAAGGGTTCTAAAGCAATGCCATTCGAGTGTGGTTTATTAATTCTAGGATTGCTGGTGAGTAACTAAAGACTTTTCACCGCTAAAATGAAAGGATGTGAAGAGCAAGCATTCTCAAGATGACCAAGGGAAGTCATGGGCTTTGAAAAGACATAAAAGGTTGTAGGGTCCCAAGCCAAAGGCAGTCTGAGAATAGAAACTTATTAAAAGCTCCAGAGACTGTGGGTGCCCAAGGACAGAGGGTTATTGTTTCATTCTAGATAAGGTACTTAGAAATGCTAAATGAAATTAGGCTATTGTGGGGATTGCTGTCATACGAGTACTACAGCTATTTTTGCTGTGTCTTATATTCTTTTCCTCAAATTTGCCCAGAAGAGGGCTTGAATATTAAGAATAATAAACTGTCCAAAAGTGACGTTTTCTTAGCTCAAATGTGATTTCTCCTCCAAGATAACTAAGATAGTTCTCATTCAAGAAGCCATGTAGATTCAGTTCAAATTTGGGTTCCAGCCTTTGCTACCTGTATGATTTTAGTCAAACTATTCAACCATTCTGTGCCTGAATTTCCTCAACTAGAAAAGTGAGATAATTGGAATGTTTTAAGGAGGAGATGTAGCATGAAAAACACCTACCATTGAACCAAGCACAGAGTAAGCTTTTATTATGATGACAACTATTACTACTACAATATTTTCTTGATTTTATACCTTTTAAATATGTTAGTGATAATAAAAGGAGCATGCAGTTTTCTATATACATCAAAATGACTTAAATGCTCATCAGTTTGAAGAGCAGGTTATACCGTAGTTTTTGCTATCAGTTTTGGGGGATTATTTACAGAGTATCTATTTGTTCACCTTATTGTCACTTCAGTTGGTCTTTTTTTTTTTTTTTTAAAGATTTATTTATTCATGATAGACAGAGAGAGAGAGAGAGGCAGAGACACAGGCAGAGGGAGAAGCAGGCTCTATGCTGGGAGCCCGACGCGGGACTCGATCCTGGGACTCCAGGATTGTGTCCTGGGCCAAAGGCAGGTGCCAAACCACTGAGCCACCCAGGGATCCCCTTCAGTTGGGTCTTTATGCAATTTGCACCACATTGTAAAACTTCACTTAGTATATTTTGCGACAATCCAGCAGCATTGAAATGAAAAAAAAAAAGTGCATGGAAAAAAATAGAAAATATAATACAGGTTTTACAAGCAATGCATGCAGTTTTTCTTGGAGGGCGACCACTTAACTTGAGGCAACAATCAAAAGTTTTATATGCTTCAAGTCATCAAGATAAAGTTACACTATATTTGGTCATTGAAACATATTAGGAATGGATTGCCTATTTACAAAACAGACAATTGCAATTAAAGGTGACAAAAATTGCCAAGTATCTCAAAAGAGAGCACAGAATTTTGAAAGTTAAGAGATGCTAATATGAGTAACTTATGTGTCTCAGGCACCAAATGATAATTTGTCAAAAACATCTGATTGATTTTCAGGAAAAATTAATTACCAGCAATATTTAATTTAATTATGTTAAGAAATCAAGTTAAAGCAGAAGGTACAGATTGTTAAGAGATCACATTCATAAATATTCATTATGAAAATTAGAAGTTTATATATATATGAACAAGTTATAATCGCCAAGGCTCAAAAGTGATCTAGAGCAACCTAGGGACGTTTCATGGGAAGATTTAGACCTCAACTCCTGTTATAACAGAAGAAGACAGTGACAGAACTGTTGGCTAAAAATGCTATAGCATGGAGAATTTCTCTTATTTCTCAAAAAATTATTGAGCAAATATGCATTATTGTAAGTATAGTACATTTTATTTTATAATGAACGTTTTATAGCAGATAACATCAAGAATGACATAATCAAGATCCCAGTTTCCAAAAGGTGCATCTTCCTCTAATTTTATTTCACTTTAGTGGAGCTAGAGAGAGCATTTGTGACAGAACTTGGGCTTCTAAGGAATTACACAATAGCTGTGATACAATCAGAGATCTGACCTTTATCTGATGTCACAATTTTAAAGATTGTTTTAGCAGTCAATATGTTGGAGATACAAGGGATAAAAAACATGGGGAAAAGTTACATGACTGTTATATTATAAACTCAATATCAATCACAATGAGAATAAAGAATTACCAAATTACTATAAAAGACAAAGTTATCTACTTATTTTGAACTTGAAATATTATAAACTTGTCATATAGATATAGATAAATAGGCAACTATTCTGTAGATAATGGAATTGGAGTATGTGGTAAGAGTTAAAGCCTTGACGCAGTCATGGGTCATTCCAAGTAGACTTTTACAGCATTTTATGTGGGTCTTTGTCACCATGGAAACTCACTTGAAACTGGCTCTGGAAGCCTCTGAAAGCCTCTGTCTCCACCTTATAGTACTTATTATCACCATTACCTGAGATCATGGGTGGTCACAACTTCATGCTTTACCACACTATCTCAAAATCATAGTTCAGGCCCATGCTTAGTGTTCATCATTCCTTGTAAATACAGATTAAATGAGCCTTGAAGAGTGTATGCTTTCTGCACGCTAACTGAGTAATGAGTTTTTATGCATTATGCCAGGGGAATTTTCTAGAATGATAGAACAAGAACACACACGTCGGAGACAGGAAAAAAAAAAAAAAAAACGGTTATAGTTTTCCCAGGCAATCAGTGCTTAATTGTCAAACATGTGAATCACCCTGGCTGCTGCTTTCTCCTCCGTTTGCCTGCATTTTGAAGGAGGTACCAGGGAACTAACTTCTCTAAAACTGTTACCAGATATCTGTTATCCAAATTGAAATCCTTAAGTTCTCCTTGGACTCCCCAATCTATGCAATCCTCAGATGCAATGTTTCCAAATCCTATTGCTTTTTGACGCTCACATAATTCTCAAAAATCCCATCTTTCTTTATCATGGTTTTAAGGTAGATGGTGACTGAAACAAACTGAAGAGTTCATGTACTCCAAATGTTTCCTCTCATAAAAGAGTAAACAGAGTCCCAGACAACCAAAGTTTTATAGTTAATGGTGGAATTATGACTGAGATTCAGGCCTTTGAATTCACAAGTGCCCTTTTCTGCCACAAATGCCTCTAGGAAAGTGAATTCCTCACGGTCTTTGCATTGATATAGCACTTGGTGTTTCAATTCTAATTTTCTAAGAATATTTACCTTACTGTCATTTTCTTTGGAGAAAACAAAACAAAACAAAAAACAAACCGAGAATGGAGAGAAAAGTATCATGGAGACCTGGAAGAGCTAGAGCCTAGGACCAACTCCTGCAGTTCACACCACATATCCATAGGAGCAACAATGGTCCGGGACACCATCTTCCTTACTTTTTCCATCCTTAGTCACTAAAAAAATGCCTAGAGTTGATAAGCATTTAATGAACATTGGTTGAGTTCAATTCACCTCAGTCACTGGCAACTAGCTGCACAACTAGAAGGTGTGTGTGTGTCTACCCAAATATCTCAAAAAAGCAGTTTATATTTTTCTGTGTATCTACTACAGGAAAATCAACAGCACTTTCCAAAGAAGCTGAAGAGGGACTGTTTCTGAATTGGGCAATCTTTATAGAAACATTTTTAAAAATGTATTTTATTTACTTATTCATGAGAGACATACAAGAGAGAGGCAGAGACACAGGCAGAGGGAGAAGCAGGCTGATCCCAGGACCCCAGGATCATGACCAGAGCCAAAGACAGACACTCAACCATTGAGCCACCCAGGTGACCCCAGAAGCATTAATCTATATTTAGCATTTTTAAAAAATTTTTTTTCATTTATTTATGATAGTCACACACAGAGAGAGAGAGAGAGGCGCAGAGACATAGGCAGAGGGAGAAGCAGGCTCCATGCACCGGGAGCCTGACGTGGGATTCGATCCCAGGTCTCCAGGATCGCGCCCTGGGCCAAAGGCAGGGTCTAAACCGCTGCGCCACCCAGGGATCCCTATATTTAGCATTATTTTAAAATGCTTCATTGTTGTTTGTTGCCTTATTGCAGTTGATACATTTTATAGAACACCCACCAAAAATGTCTCACATTCAACTATAGCTGCCTTAGTTAAGAGTTTGCATCACCAGTCTCTGCAGTGAAGTGTATTTATTTATTTCACACTTGTGAAGCTCCACCAAGTACATCCTCTCATTTATTCATTTACCAAACAAATGTTTGCTGCTAGGGGCTCTGCATTTTGTCAGGCCTTTTGCCCACAAGAAGTGAATGACACAGGGACACTGCAGAAGTTAACTGTGAAGCTTCCCTCCACAGCTAGAGTCTCTGTGAGGAGCAAGCCTGCCTGCTTCTCCCACCCTGCTCTTTCTGCCCCTCCCAAGGGAGGGGAGAGTTTACTCAAGGTGACGAATTTCCAAAGCGATTTGTTGATACAGACTCTCCCAGTAACCCATTATCATAGATAATTGAGAGTTTACTGCACTCTGATTATAATAAAGACATCTCCAGGCTTAGTCTGAAACTAAATGCCGACAGTCCTAGGGATGGGTGAAGAAGCCAAACCTGGATGGGCCTCCACTTCAAGGGAGCATGTTCAGCAAGAGATGCAGGAGAGGAAGAGTAGTCATATCATGTGTAATGTGTGATATGTAAACAAAAACTAGGACTAATCAGAAGAAATTTTAAGAAAAAATCAAATATTAGAAATCTTTGGGAAGAAACACATCTATACAATATTTGTACTATATACAATGATCTCATTTTATGTTTAGTAGTTCTTTGACATTTTTCAAAGCCTTCAGATCTCTGTATATGATATCATCCTACCATCATAACTCACATGGAAGACAGTGAAAAGAGAATTTACCTACATTTTAAAGATATGAAAACTAGGGTACATTGGAGTATTTCCCTCCCAGCATTACCATGTGGTCAATGTTGTAGGAAGAAAAATCAAACCAGTTTTCTGACTCTCATATCAGTATCTTGTCTTAGACTGTATACATATTTTGCTTTTCAAAAAAAGATTTTAATCCATCCTTCCTTCTGCCTTTCCATCTTATTTTCCTTTCTTTGCTTTCTTTTCTTTCTTTTCCCTTTCTTTCTATCATCCTTCCTTTTTTGTGTTTTTTAAAAATATGAAAAGTTAGGTTTTTATTTTTAATCTATCATATTAGGAGCTCCCATGAGATCCTTCACCATTCAAACTTGCAAGATTTTGATTTGTACTTCAACAGAAGATTTCATAATTTCTTTAGAAAAATCTACTCAACAAATATTTGATGATCCTAACAATAAATATAATACATGTTAAGTACTATGAGGGATACAAAAGAAGTATGATTCAAGACAGGGGTGCAGTTTCCTAAGCACTTACTGAAGAAGCAAGATGCATAACCATAAAAGAGTTGAATGATTATTATAATAGAAAGAAACATGTCAGAAATTTAAAGAAGGTTTATATAGGAGGGAAAATCAGTTAGGAAAGAAAGCTAACATTTTGAAGATCTATATTTAGCTAGGGACTTTGCAATCATTATCTCATATTTCAATTTCACAACTCTGAGAGATATCATCTCAACCATATAGATAAAAACAATCAAACAAAAGACTGAGGCCAAAAAAGAATAAACAAATTTCCCATGATAATATGTCAGATTTGAAACTAAATCCATGAGTCAAAAATCTTATTTTGGATCCTGAAGGACTTGGAAAGTTACAACTGGAGATAAAACATAAGCAAAGTACTATAGATTAACGAGTGAGCAAGAGATCTGAAGAATCTAGTCTGGCTAAAGGAAATGTACTTGGAAAAAGAGATAAAAAATAATGCATTTGTTTATAATTGGTTTTTTGAAAAAAATATTTGATTTATGGGGCACCTGGGTGGCTCAGTGGTTGAGTGTCTACCTTCAGCTCAGGGCATGATCCCAGGGTCCTGGGATCAAGTCCCTTATCAGGCTCCCCACAGGGAGCCTGCTTCTCCCTCTTCCTATGTCTCTGCTTCTCTGTGTCTCTCATGAATAAATAAATAAAATCTTAAAAAAAAAGCTTTTATTTATTTGAGAGAGAGAGTGCAACGTGTACACGCATGCACACAAAGGTGGGGCAGGGGCAGAGAGAGAGAGGGAGAAGCTGACTCTTCACTGGGCCGGGAGCCTGAAATGGGGTTCATTCCTAGCACTTCAAGATCATGATCTGAGATAAAGGCAGATGCTTCGCTACTGAGCTACCCAGGAGCCCCTATATTTGATTTGAATAGGCAATAAACTGGGAATAACATGATCAAAAAATTGAGACTATTATTGAGACTATTGTGCATAAATGTTATTGCAAAAATCTAGGCCAGAGTCAACGAGGCACTTAAGAGTGGCTGCCGTTGGGAATATAGAAGAAAAGATATTAGAGATGCTCAGCAATATTATCTATAGTAAAGGATATGAAAATTTGCGTTATGGTGGAGAAAGGAGACAGAAAATATATAAAATTATAAATCAATCTGGACTTAGTGCAACCAAAAAGAGATAAAAGATTTAAGATTCTGATTTGCTGATTTTAAGTCTGAAAAATTCATTGCTCTACTAAGAGAAAATAGAGCAATGGCCTTAAGCCTAGGCTGTTCATTATAATGACTTTAAGAGTTCCAATTGGTTATATTGATAAATTCAAGGTGGAGGAAAGAGGGAAAGGTACATTGAATTCTGGACTGTGAGGTTTAGTGACAGGGAATTTGTTCAATTAAGAAAAGAAATAAGAGAAGTAAGGACAGAAGAGGTAATAAAAGAAATATTTCAGAGTTGAGATTAAGCAGTAGAAATTGATATTGAAATACTTTGAGGGCAGCCTGGTGGCTCAGCGGTTTAGCGCTGCCTTAAGCCCAGGGCATGAATCTGGGGACCCAGGATACAGTCCCACATCAGGCTCCCTGCATGGAGCCTGCTTCTCCCTCTGCCTGTGTCTCTGTCTCTCTCTCCCTGTGTCTCTCATGAATAAACAAATAAAATCTTAAAAAAACAAACAAACAAACAAACTTTAAGAAATACTTTGAGAACTAAAGAGTAAATGTGCCTGAACTTAAAGAGTTCAGTGTCATATGAGGCTATCATGTTAGAAAATTTGCATAAGGCTAACAATGTAACATAGACCGCTGAACAGGAGCTACAAAGGGAAACGTGCCATGTATTCAAAAAGAATAGTTTTTGGTATTTTTATACAAGCATATTTGTCAGGAAATGTTCACTGAAATACTAGCTAGATCTTTTAAATCTAAGAAGTGAAGGAGTTCCTTGGCTAAAAGTTTTGGGAACTATTGCATTCTACTTCACTTTACTAGATACTTGCAATGTCCATCAGCATATTAAAAGATCTAGAATGTCTGTGTTAAGAACAAAAGGAATACACAATAAGAAACAATGACAACAAATAACCTCCTTTACTTAAGATACCTATGTCCAAACTCATTTGGTTACTAAACTCTTTTTTTCTGTTACACCTAGAAAGATCCACCAAAAAAGTATTTTATGAAGCATTTTAGAAAACATGGCTTATTGGGATCACTGGGTGGCGCAGCGGTTTAGCGCCTGCCTTTGGCCCAGGGTGCGATCCTGGAGACCCGGGATCGAATCCCATGTCGGGCTCCCGGTGCATGGAGCCTGCTTCTCCCTCTGCCTATGTCTCTGCCTCTCTCTCTCTCTCTCTCTCTCTCTCTCTGTGTGTGTGTGACTATCATAAATAAATAAAAATTTAAAGAAAAAAATAAAACATGGCTTATCTAATCCAAATTAAATTGTAGTTATTTTCTCCTATTCATTGAAAGGTAATTAAATTCTCCTAGAATCTTTTATTTTTTTCAATTTTACTTTATTTTTTAAGTAGTCAGTGGATTTCTATTTTGCCTTGACCTCATAGACAAAGCTTTGTTTCCATTACATTTAATTTTACCTGAGTTGAAGCACACATTTGTATACTAGCATCAAAGGAATATACAAATACTCATATTTCTAAGATAATGAGTTATTAATAGGTTAGTGTTTGCCTCAAAATGTTCACAGATGCAGAGAAAAAGAGAATAGATACTACAGTAACAAGAATATACTAGCAGGTCCATCAAGCTATGTTTTTTTTCTATTTAACTACACACAGAAGCACACAAAATAAGTCATGCATGTGCCTATATTGATTTGTGTAAATACAGGGGGGAAAAATAGAAGGACATACATCAGAGTAGTTCAGGGTGTTCAGTAGTAACAGGGTGTTCTATGTAGAAACTGGTTTTAAGTTTTTTTATTTGACTCAATTATATATTCTAGGTTTTCTACAGTGAGAATATGCTATATCTGCAATAAAAAAATAAAATAAATCAAGTTGGTCAATCTCTTCCACTGATCATAAGAGAAGTTTAGCCCTGGCTTTAAAAGGCTAATTCATGTTCTTATAGAAAATAGACAGATAATTGAACACAAATATGAGCCTGTGTCAGCTGCAGGTCCACACCTGGGTCAAGAGGCAATCTAATTGGTATTATATATACTATTATGTTGTCTGAAGTCTAGACATATGCTGAAAAGTATGATTATAATTAGGTTTGGAAAAGATGAAATCTTCTCATGCAAACATGTTCATTGTGTTGTGGGTTTCTTTTAAGATTTTTTTTTTTTTTTTTTAATTCATGAGCGACACAGAGACAGAGGCAGAGGAAGAAGCAGGCTCCATGCGGGGAACCTGATGTGGGACTTGATCCCTTGTCTCCAGAAATACGCCCTTGGCTGAAGGCACGCGCTAAACCGCTGAGCCACCCAGGGATCCCCTTAAATGTGTTTTTAAAACAATGTAGGAAGGGTGCCTGGTGGCCCAGGTGCTTAAGTGTCTGACTTGATTTTGGCTCAGGTCATGGTATCAGGGTCGTGAGATTGGGATCCACTGGGTGTGCAGCATGCTTAGGATTCTCTCGCTCTCCCTCTCCCCCTGCCCACCTCCACCTCTCTCCCTCTGTAAACAACAATGTGGAAAGTGGTAAGCAAATATTCTTTTCAAGTGAACAATAACCCAGATGTAGGTTAACATTTCTTAAAAGAATAATTGGAAATCAAGTATCCTGCTAGGTTCAGCTATAAAAATAATTACTGCTATTAAGCCATTTTTCACTTAAGAGATTTGCAATTTCACTGCTCAAACCAACACTTGAACATGCATGAAATCAGAAAGTTAATCATTTACCATTAGAATATATCTGCTGAGTGGAGGGCTAGTTCCTGCGAAGAAAATAACATGAAGAAGGAAAATAAGTGTTTTTGCTCTTCAGGACTGAAAAGTCATTCTGTTGCTTTCTCTCTCCTATTTTCTTGTATTTTATGGTAAGGACTTCCAAGGACAAATAATTAATAGTTTGACTTGCATTATATTGAAGACACATAATTAAGCTCCAGGGTATAGTTATACATGGAGACATATCACTAAGTCATGGAGGAAAGAAATATAGTAGTTTTCTTTCAGGAATCCAGTGAGATGAAGGGTATTCCTTCAGGTTACAGCAAACCTTTAATTACATAGATGCAACTCACCGGTAGGAGAAAGGGGCAAGTAATTGCTTTCTTTCTAGCATGAGCCGATCCTAAAATCATGACTGTCTGTTTTCATTCCTCACCTGTTGAAAACTGAGTATATCTTACTTGATCCCATAAGCTCTTTTTCGTCAAGATATTGACCACCCACTGCTTTCATGGAGCTTTAGAGACAGAAATTTTAGGGTAATGATGCTAATTTGGTGACCTCTAAATTCCATTAGTTTTAGTTCCAGCCAATTCTTTTTCTCTAAGAAAAAACTCCTTTTGAGTTTCTTATTTTTACAAGTGACCTACTATTGTGTGGTAATCCAAAGGTGCTACCGTGGCTTTGTTGAAGTAGGACAGTAACCCCTAAAGCCTTGGAGGTCTTTGGTATTGTTTTTGTTGTTGTTCTTTGGGATATAAGGTCTTAATTACATAAAGTAAAAGAAAAAAAAGTTAATATATCACTCTGAGGGGAAAAAAATCCAGTAAATTAAAGGAAAACAAGGGTGAGTCAGAAAGAAAAAAAAAAAAAAAACAGTAGTCATAAAATTGAGAGATTGTGTAGGCAAAGACTAATCTCAATGATGTGCCAAAACCAAAAACAGAATAAACAATCAAAAAGGCTCTAGAAGAGATAAGAAATGGAAAGTCCCACAGATAAGCAATTTCTTTTAGAAACAATAAAATAGACTGTGTGGGAAACCAATTGAACACAATAAATAATTCAAAGCAATATTTAACCTTTACATGTAATAGGTGATGGAATAATTTATCTAACATTTCCTATTTTTCTAAAAAAAGAAAAAAACTTTTCAAGAAGTTTTGATTAGTCTTAGCTCTGGGTGATGATGCCTTTGAGGGTTAAGAAAAATTTATTTTGGAAGAAACTATACTTCACTAATGATAAATTGCTGAATGAATAAATGAATGAATGTGTTCAGGAAAACACCAGAAAAAATTTATTTTTCAAGTTCTATGCACAAATAAATTCATGCAAAATTACTTCATTTGATTAGTTATTGATTGCAGCATAACAAAGTATCTCAAAGCTTAGCAGCCTAAAAACAATACCGATTTATTATTTCACAGCCTCGGTGAGCAGCAGCCTGGGGAGCTAGGTCCTCCTCTCTTTCAGAAGCTCTCACAAAGCTGTAATCAACGTGATCTCTGCTGAAGGCTCAAATTGGAAAGGAAGCACTTTGAATCACTTGGTAACTTGGAAGAAATACAAATATATGTCATATTTACTTTAAAGTTACACATCTAACTCCAAGGTAGTCTTTGTCAAAATCATTTAAAATAAAAACAACAAACTTTGAAATGGAAATGATTGAAGTAATGACAATAATTAGGAAGTTATATTCTTAAATGCTCCATTAAAAATTACAGATGCTGCTCTTCTTTTCATTCATTCTTTCATCCAGTATATATTTTTGAGTCCTCATTTGTTTCTGAGGATATGGCAGTGAACAAAACAATGTCCCTGCCCTCATGAAGCTTATATTGTAGTAAATGGAGATGGAAAATAAACATTCAAAATATTAGCTGGCGATACTTGCCACGAGACAGTAAAGCATGTTACAGGAATGTGGCTAATATAAATGATGGTTAATCAGGGTCTCTATGAACAGGTGACATTTGTGCAGAAGGAAGCAAATAAGCAAGGTGTATAAATAATTGGGTGTAGAGCACTTCGGAGAGAAGAGACAGTACATACCCTGAATTGTAGGCATATGTGATGTGTTCCCAGAAGAGCCAAGAAGAGAAGAGTGGGTGGGGTGGAAGCATGGTGAAGGGTATTCAGTAACTGGGAATCTGAGAGGTAACTGTTAGGTTGTGCAGCCATGAAAGGTCACCATACAGGCTACAGTTTCTCTAAGTAAGTTGAGAAGACATAGGAAGGACAAAATCTAAGCTATGTTTTAATAGGATCCCAATGATACCATATGTTGAACAGAAAGCTGGAAGTGGGGTATACAGGGCAGTAAAACACAGTGACTAGGTAAGAATCCACGGAAATAATTCAAGTGAGAAATGGTGATTGACATAGGGATAGCCGTCAAGGTAATGAGGACTAGTCAAATGGGATATTCTTAGATGTTATGGTGAACTTTTTATTGAAAAACTAGAGGAGAGGGTACCTGGGTGGCTCGGTGGTTGAGTGTTTGCCTTCAGCTCAGGCAGACAGGGCGTGATCTTGGGGTCCTGGGATTGGATCCTGCATTGGACCCCCTGCGGGGAGCCTGCTTCTCCCTCTGCCTAAATCTCTGCTTCTCTGTGTCTCTCATGAATAAATAAATAAAATATTAAAAAAAAATTAGACGTGGTTCAGAGGTTAAACAAGGAGGGATTTTTTTGTTGTTGTCACTACAGTTTTTTGCAGATATTAAATTCAATAGATGAAATTAATGCCCAATTGTACTGAGGGAATTTTCATAAAAATAGGTTAAATTAGATGCTTTTTACTCAAAAATATTTTTTACTCAAAAAAACCCCCTGAATGTTGCCTTTTTTATTTCACACTCTTTATATGATTTAGAATTTGTTATAACTTTAAAATATTTACACATATTTTTGGAATATTTCCTTTCTCACGAAGTACTCTGAGAAGTATTCAGAGAAAGTGGTGTAAATCTGATTCACATTTATGTTCACTATTTCTAATAAAGGAAAAAAAATCTTTAAAAAGTCTCAGTGGATGATGCTCACAGTATACAATTATGGTAAATGTCAAAAGCTTAAGAATCAATTCTGTATCCTGGAATGTCATATTGAGACTCACTCTCTTTTTTACTATTGATTTATTCTCTGTTGGACAAACACAAATATATAAAAGAGAAAGATATCTATTTTTTACAGTGTTAAATTTATAGAATTTTAATTCCAGGGATTTATTGTTAAAAGCAGAAACAATAAATATGAATAATGGGGCAATCCCTGGTGGCCCAGCAGTTTAGAGCCTGCCATTGGCTCAGGGCATGATCCTGGAGACCCCAGATGGAGTCCCACGTCAGGCTCCCTGCATGGAGCCTGCTTCTCCCTCTGCCTGTGTCTCTGCCTCTCTCTCTCTCTCTCTGTGTTTCTCATGAATAAATAAATAAACAAAATCTTAAAAAAATATATGAACAATGGAACTTATACATAAATGGAAGCAATGACACTAATAAGATAATGAAGTAATTCTATGTAATTTAATTTATTATCTAATTTAATTTATTATTACTTTTGCTTGGATATTCCTTTTTTACTATTTTTGTTGTTGTTGCTAAGAAGGATGCCACAAACCAACTGTGTGATCTTGGTAAAATTTCATCATTTGGATACCTATACCATTCATCTGCAAAATGACAATATTGGGTTTTATGCACTGCGGTCAAACATAATTTATAATTTTATTATGAGAAAAAAGCTAAAAATATATTATTTTAAAGTTTATAATTGCATATTTGTTTAAATTTGCTTTATTTTAAAAGCTTGCTAGGACATCTATTAATGCATTTATTCAATTATTATATATTACTGTGTTAATATTTTGCAGAATCAGACATGAGGCACCATCGTCTCTCCTTCCCACCCCCCAACAAAACCCAATTTTCAGTCTTATTTGGGTAATAAAATAAATACAAGAGAAAATGAAAGTACTCTAATGGATGTGATCCAAAGGAGTCACTGTTATTCATTAGGGCTCTGTGGTTGTGAGTGACAGAAATGCAAGTAATTTACTTGTATGAAAAAAAAGTAGATATGTTGGAAAGACAAAAGAGAAGCTCTCACAACGGAAGGGAGATCTAGAGTAACACTGGTATCTCTGGGAACCTCAGTGTTTAGAGAGGAATTCAACTCTGAAAATACTATCTTTCTACTTGCCTTTCCTCTCTACTTGGTATCATTCTTTACCCTACAGACAAACTTTTTGTGATGGAGACTATGGGTACTGTCTGACTTAAATTCACATGTTTCCTGTCCTATGTGTCAGGAAAAATAGAGTTTTCTTGTTAGTACAGTAAGAAAAATATCGGAAAGGGACTCTGATTGGACAGGCTAAATCCATCCTAGACCAATAACCATTGTCAGTGCAGTGGGGATATTGTGACTGGCCAACTCGGGGCCATCTGGCTTTCTAGCTCTTGTGAGAGGTAAAGAAAGGGATCTGAGCAGGAAACAACAACAATAAAACAATAACTTTTCCAGTGGCTAATGCGGAATATGCAAATTCAGAGGAAGAAATATTTGACTCTTAGGGAATGAAGAGGAAGAAGAAAAGGAGATGGAAACATGAGGGCATGTTAGCACTTCCAGAGTTCAGGAAGCTGGACGCGGCACAGTGAAGAAGGCAGAGTGCTAGTGGAGGAGAGTAAGAAATAGGGTTGGAAATGTGGATTGGGGTACATTACATAATGCTTTTATATTTCAATGTAAAGTTTTAGAATTCATTGCTTTTGACAGAAGATAATTGAGAAAGGAGGCCAGGGGACAATTCACACAAAGCTGGTGAGAGCTTGAGGTGATGTAGAGATTGTGGAAAGAAAGGTGTAAGGAAGAGATGAAGTCTGAAGTATAATAATCGGGCTTTTTGCAAAGAGGTAGGGGCAAGAGAAAAAGTAAAGTCTAGAATAAATCCCTGGCTTGCCATTCATGCTGAGAGGATAATACCATTGATGTTGAGAGATAGAACATCAAAGGAGCTAACGTAATTGACTTAGGAAAACATGTTTTTGATGACTTCAGAATATGAAATTTTCTTAGGCATTTACATTATAAATCTTGTCCTGTGGTTTCAGCTTGGAAAGCATGGTAGTTTCCAGTACTAATTTCTTCGGTTTTTCTATAGTTCACACATTTCACTATTTTTTAAGTGTATCCTTGATTGGTTTGATATAATAGGATTTCAAATGGAAATATTTCAATCTTTGAATTTTACTAATCAAAACCTAAGGATGGGGAAAGGGTATACAATGGTATCAGAAGACTTACTAGTTGATTTTAACATGGGGTTAACTTGTGTGATTTAAGACCAATTAATCATTTTTAAATTGAGTAATTTTATCTGTAGAATGATAATTGAAATTACCTTGAAAATTTAAATATATTTGGAGTACAGCTGATCCTTAAATAGCATGGGTTTGGACTGCACAGGTCCATTTACACATGATTCTTTTTTTAATATAAATATAGCACAGTATTGTAAATGTATTTTCTCTTACAATTTTCTTGATAACATTTTCCTTTTTTTAAAGCTTTTTTGTAAGGATACAGTCTATAGTACACAGAACAAATACAATATGTGTTTATTGACTGTTTATGTTATCACTAGGACTTCTGAGCAACAGTAGGCTACTAGTAGTTTAGTTTTAGGTGGAGTCAAAGGTCAGTATGTGGATTTTCAAAGGCATGGGGCAGTGGTGGTGGACGGAGGGGTCAGAACTCCTAATCCCTGCATTGGTCAAGAGTCAAGTGTATTTGCTTGGAGCAGAGAATTGATAATATAAAACAAAACTACATTGAAAGTGGCCTCATACAATACTCTAAAAATAGGTGGGGAGGAGGAAAAAGAACAAGAAAATAAGAGTCTGGTCCTCAATCACTGTCTCCTTGCATGCTCCTAGAAGGTTGGATTTAGATGAGAATCACTACACTTACTAAGTCTATTTCCTTGAGATTCTCAAATTAACCATTAGTCACCCACATTTGTTTTCTCTCTGCTTCCGGCTTATGCCTTAAGCTTTATGTAAAAGCTTTCTTCCATTGAAAGATGCTCTGGACACCTGGACTAGGGATAAAAAATAGTATGACCACACAGTTCATAATATGAACCAGGTACTGTTTTAGAGTGGTTTTTGTTGTTGTTGTTTTTTAAAGATTTTATTTATTTGAGAGAGCACAAGCAGGAGGAGGGATGGAGGGAGAGTGAGAAGCAGACTCCCCGCTGAGCAGCAGGGAGTTAGATGGCTTGATCCCAGGACCCTAAGATCATGGCCTGAGTGCAAGTCAGATGCCTAAGGGACTGAGCCACACTTGTGCCCCTGCTTTAGAGTGTTTTGCATATACACAACTATTGGCCATTTCAGTAATGCTATGACGTAGGTTTTTATTTCATTTGTCTCAAGTCCTAAAGGCAGGGAGTGATAGAGTCAGTGTTTGAATCCAGGTAGCTGTCCCTAGAATCTGTGTGGCTAACTGATGTGGAATTCTGCTTCTGGACAGGCAAGAGTTCAATGCCACTGGGTTTCTGCAGGACACGAAAGGCTGGGGTATCCAGTGGCTTTGATACATTTAAATCTTTTATTTTTGGATGAAGCAATTAAGGTTACTCACCTACTACATTTATTTCTAGGAGGCTCTCAGCCAGAAGAGAAGAATATTTAAATTTACTCTTACAGGGAACTGACTCTTTGGTTCCAAGCTTACTAATTAAGATAATTTTTACTGTACATTTGAGATTTTTTTTTAAGATTTTATTTATTTATTCATAGAGATAGAGAGAGAGAGAGAGAGAGAGAGGCAGAGACACAGGCAGAGGGAGAAGCAGGCCCCCATGTAGGGAGCCTGATGTGAGACTCAATCCTGGGTCTCCAGGATCACACCCTGGACCCGAGGCAGTGCTAAACCGCTGCACCACCACCGGGGCTGCCCTTACTGTACATTTAAAAATTTGATCCAATGACTGACAGTTGTGTCTGAGTATACCTTAATTATTAGAATTAGAGAAATAGCTTCCTGTGCATTATAGGCATGATGGCACTGTGTATTACCTTAAGATTTGTCTAAAATACAGTTTTAAAGCACATATTGACAATGAATTATTAACAAGGTGAAACATGTAGGCTTCTCAGATTAGTCCAATGTTGTGGGAAAACTGAGGTAACTGATATATTTTAATTTTTTTGTTATTCTCATAACAGAGAGATTCTCAGTTGTGGTGACTGCACTTATTATTTATACAAACACTGTTTTCAAAACCAGTCTGACCCAAAGATAGGTGGGTCTAATGAACACACTGGGCATAGATAGGTATCTCTTGGTTTCTTTGCTTTTCCTTCCATGTTGTTTTGTGGTGATGACTGAGAACCTTCAAATGTCAGTTAAACCTGTTTTGTCACCATGTTAATACACTGAAATATCTAACAAACTGCTTTTTTTTTTAAAGGTTTTATTTATTTATTCATGAGGGACACAGAGAGGCAGAGACACGGGCAGAGAAAGAAGCAGGCTCCATGCAGGAAGTCTGACAAGGGCTCGATCCCAGGTTTCCAGGATCATGCCATGGGCATGCCACGGAAGGCAGATGCCCAACCACTGAGCCACCCAGGCATCCCTAACAAACTGCTTTAGATAACAATTTAATTAAAATGTATCCCAACAGTAATTTCAAATTAAGTTGATATGCTGAATTATTATCTGTTTATTATCTTGATACTAATACACAAGAAAGCCCACTATAAACCTGTTCAGCTTATTGTATGATGGACAGTACGATAGTGATGTATTATGAGAAAATGAATTTCCAAAATGAAGGTTATTCAGCTCCCACACATTTTCAGGGTCCCTCTTATATTGTTTCCACTAAACAGAATTATTGATATTATTTTCCAACTAATATATTTTAAAGGAAATGGAGATTTCAGATGATTAGCATTACATTAGGATACTACTTCACCCTTTTAACTATCATACTGCATTATGTATTATGACATTCATATATTAAGCAAGTTCTACACACCTATTATAATACAATTGGAGGTTATATTAGAACACACATCAAAGTTAAAGGGATATATTTAATTTTTTTAAGTGACAAAGAATAAAAGGATTTTTATTTTTTTTAGTTTGGTTTGGGTAGATTTGGTTTACGTTTCGGATTTTCATTAGGTAAATTACAAATAACTTATTTTTAAAAAGGAATTCTAAAAGCTAGATCTTCTTGCTAATACATAAGGTGACGTATTAATAGAGTTCTACTCAGATGCCATCTAGACAATGTCACCTAAACACAAGTGAGCCGGGAGGAGTCCATTCCCCCCTAAGCTAGAATAGAATTGTAAGGGACCTTGAAAGGCTAGTGACTTTCCATTGTGGCATTTGCATGTCCTTGTTGTCCAGGCTGTTTCCTCTCACCCTACTTCTCATGACCTTCGCCCCTCATCTTCCTCCTCACCATGCTTGAATTATTTGAATTGACCAACAAACAATGCTAACCTGCAGGAAAGTTTCTCCCTCTTTCAGAACTGATTTTGATCAACTATTCTCCAAATTAGCTCAATTTCATATAGCCCCTTACCAAACGCTCTGTCAAATTCCTCCTTCCTTCCTCAGGACAGAACCATCTTCCTGAGCATTCTGGTTTCTATCATTGTCAGAGGCCAACGGTATTTTGATTTTCTTCCACAAAAGGAACAGAAAATTGAGCGATGTGTTCACCGAACAGGGTTGGTATAAGAACCAGTATGACTTTGTTTCTTTTGATACAAGTTAGGAAATTAACCAAGAACAAGGCAGTCTTATAGTGAAATGGAATCACTGTCTCTAACTCTTCAAAAGGTAATTTATACATATTCATTGAAATGATTTTAGTGTATGTGCTGCTGAAATGAGCACTATTCATTGAAATGAATGTTAACATTTGGATTTTTATCTGTTTTGGGGCATGGTTGCTCTCAGAAGGCAGGCTAATGATCATACAGAAATTAAAATAACTAAAAGAAAGAACAAAAGAGAAAAAAAGAAAGAAAGAAATCAACCACAATTGGACCTGTTTAATAGATTTAAAAGATTTAAATACATTCAAGATTTTAAAACAAAGAAAAGAAAAATATGAATTTTGGTCTCAAACTCTGAAAGAGAATCTTTATTCACCTTGAATACTACCCAAACATCTCTAAATCTCAGGTTTCTCATTTGGAATAATTATGATTACAATTAATTGGACTAAATGTAGAAAACTATGTCCACTACAGTTTTGTGAATTAGGCCTCTCAAATACAAGTGAAAATATCCTACTTAAACTGCCTTTAGCAAATGCGATGATGACTGTGAAGAAACACTTTGCAACACTTTGCATGTTATCTATGCTCAGCTATTCCTGTGTGAATAGGAGAAAACTTTTAAAATTCTGCTTACTTTTGTGGGGAAGCTAAAATGTACCAGAAATCAAATCTGCCTATTTTGCTATTATATAGGATATGGAACACTTGTTGATTTGGTCTGCTCTTAAACCTCCCTCTTTGGGGAATATTTAAATTTCCAGTTCTTAAGGTAATGGTGAGGCTGTCAATCCTATCACCTACACCACTCCTGGATATATGAGGAGTCTGATCCGGGACCTCATTCAGATCTTCAGACTGGACTGACTTTTGTCCTATTGATGGTGTTTGTTTTCAAAGGTAGGCACATCATTTAAAGTGCTGAGATGTTTTGTCCTTGCAAGTGGGGCTAAAAGTTGCTCTCTTGCTTCTGAATTCCCAGTGCAGGAAGTATATGTTAGCTAAGTGTTGGCAGAGTCCATTTTCCCCACCAAATGGAGGAAGAGAATATGGTTAAAACACAGAGAGAACAGCGCAGGTAAGAAGAGTTCTAGGAATAATGTATGTGAGTCCTAGGCTCACATTTATTCCTCTCATCTCCATACCTGTCCTGCTTAGTTAATGTGAAATCCACCTTTTTTAGATTTCTCTACTTCAAGTTAATATTTGATACATATGAGATTAGGTAGACTGAATTCTCTAGTATAGTTTAGTAGTTCAGTACATCATTATTTAGTACACTTGATAATATTAATAATATCAATACTAATAAGAAAAATGTCTTTTGGGGTGCCTGGGTGGCTCAGTCGGTTAAATGTCTACCTTTGGCTCAGGTCATGATCTCATGACCTGGGATGGAGCCCTGCACCCAACTCTCTCCTTACTGGGCAGTCTGCTTCTCCCTTTCCCTCTCCCCCCACCACTCGTTCCCTCTCTGTCTCTCTCTGTCTCTCTCTCTGTGTTCCTTTCAAATGAATAAATAAAATCTTTAAAAAAATGTCTTTTATGGTATGTATAGGTGAAAGTGGGTGAAAACTGACATAAATTGAAATGGATTTACATAAAAACTAGAATCAAATAAGATCAATTAATGGGTATGTATACATAGTTAATAGATTCCTATGGCTGCCTTGCCTATTCATAAAATATCTACTTTCATCTTTCTGTTATTGTTAAATTACTAATATTATAATTAATTCATTTGGACATCCTAAGGAGAATAACCTTTAATAATCAATAGCATTGTATTATTTAGGAAGGGATGGGGTGACTGCATTTTTTACAATGTCTCTTTGGTATATCTGTCTTCCCAAAATTCATCCCCTTTTTGACACCTTTTTCCCAAGTATGTTACACAGTGTGTGCCATACTTATTCCGACTGACTTACAAAATACAAACTTTTAACCAGAGTATATATATTGTATGTCCTTTATCAATAAATAACCTATGGGATTGTTATCTTTGGAGCACTAATTTAGTAGTTCATCCTATTTCACTATGCAATTTGCCTTGAGGATTCCATGGAGCGGACACAAACAAAAGGAATTACAAAATTATTTCTTCACTATTAGTATACAGTGTTGATTTGTGGATCGCTGACTCTATGCATCAGTCAAGGGCATCTTGCAAAACCAGATTGCGTGGAGGCTGCCTAACAATGCAGCTTGTCTTTGTAGGGTTTTATAGGGCATCATTCTGTAGTGTTCTTTGAGGGCTGACTCAGTTCTGACTTTCTACTTTCTTAAAAGCAAATCAATATTTTCCACTGTGATGATCTCAGCAACCTATGATCTGTATCTTACAGAACATAGTAAATGATTTATAAGACTCACTTTGTTCTAGAACTATTCCACAACAGTCTTTTCTATGGCTCATCCCATCCTTCAAAAAAACGCCTAGCTTCTTTATTTGGAGAAGGATGAGTATAACCATTTTAGTGTAACCACGAACTTTTTAGTACAAGCTAGTTATTACACTGAAAACAATTTAAATGTTTTTTATTTTATTAAAGAGGGATTCTTTTTTTTAAATTTTTTTTAAATTTTTTTTTTTTTTTATTTATGATAGTCACAGAGAGAGAGAGAGAGGCAGAGACACAGGCAGAGGGAGAAGCAGGCTCCATGCACCGGGAGCCCGACGTGGGATTCGATCCCGGGTCTCCAGGATCATGCCCTGGGCCAAAGGCAGGCGCCAAACCGCTGCGCCACCCAGGGATCACTAAAGAGGGATTCTATTTCAGATCTTCACATTCCAATTCACATCTTCTTTTGTTTCCCTCGTTTGTTATTAAATTTTGAATGAAATTAAAAACAAGGCAGGCCCAAATTTTGATTGATTTCACTGTCTTCCCCTTTTCTTCCTCTCCACCTTCCTTCCTTTTCTTCTTCCTTTTTCTTCCCTCTTTTCCTTCCTTCCTTCCTTCCTTCCTTCCTTCCTTCCTTCCTTCCTTCCTTCCTGTTTCTCCCTTCAATGTACCCTCTTAGCTACGTGAAACAAGACTCAAACTCTAAGGGTTGAAGGTGAGGAAAGATGGGTAATTTTATAGGCAGTGATGTTCTAGTAAAAACAAAGCAAAACAAAAGCCTAATTTGTACCATTTGCTGATTTCTGTGGCATAAAACATACCTACCGAGGCTAATTTCGAACTACCAACTTGCTGTTCACTAAACACGGAACTGGAGATAGACACAATCGCCTTAACTAGCTGCCATGAGCCTTCTCCTGCATATCACTAAATATAAGCAAGTAGGGAGGAACTGGTCAGTAATTTATTAATTTCTAAGCTCCTTGTTTTCCTTCAAAGTAGATTACATTCTATTCAGTGAAAGGCCACAAAACAATTTCTAAAAGCAGTACCAAAATCTAAGGAGATAGACATAAAAGGAGTCTTACCGCACCAGCAATTCTGAGAAATCGATGCTTATATAGTCTCAAACTTGAAAAATTCTCAAAATATTGCCATCTTCAAATATAAGTCTAAAAATTACCTTAAGTAATAGATATAGAGTGTATTCCCAAAATCATATAACAGTTTCTAGGCTGATTGTAACTTAGAAAAATAATTGTTAAGTTCACTTAATCATTATTGTTATTTTTTAGAAATGGCAAGGTTTGGAACCGCAAGAGTCAGATAGTCTCATATGTAAAAACAGAGAAAGAGAAAAGATAGAATATATTAGGAGAAAGCGAAAGAATCCATTTATGGGAAGTGGAAGCATAAAGTTTAAATAAAGTAAAACATCAATGGTCTTTGAACTCCGCTAATGATAATGGAGAAGATCTTCAACGGACGTTACCAGAGTTTACCAGTATTTCTCAAAAAATAGTCCATGAACTGCCTATATCAGAATGAACTGTGATGATAGTTTAAAAGTTTAAAATAGAAAACTCTAGACCCTGCTCTACCCTACTGAAAAAGAATCTCTCCTTTTGAGAACTTGACCTCTATATCTTTAGTAAACTTTCTAGATGAATCAAGCATTCTGAATTTTGAAAACCTCTGCAATCATTATAATGTGTTGTAGCTCATTTTTAATCAAGAAGCAATACGATGGCAGTATATTATTTTCTTACTAAGAGAGCCCTGCTTTTATTTGGTTAAAACACACAGTTAAAAATAATTTCACTTGGGGTTGCTGTGTTCCAGCCAAAGTTATAAGTAAAGGTCCCTCGGTAGGACAGAATGAACTGCCTTTTGCTCTTCTTTCTGTCTGAAATGTGGTCAAGTTCCCCGGAAGAGGAGTGTTATCCAAAAATACATGCTAAGGATGGCAGCTCAGGAAGCCAGGATGTGTCTTGGTCTTTGATGATTTTCCTTAAGCAGTTGCACCGAACTTCAATTGCCTACTTTCTGACTCTTGTTACTTGAAAAAAAATAAAAATAAAAAAAATAAATCTTATTTGCTTTAGCCACTGTGGATAAGTCTGATAAACAAAATCCTAATTGATACAGGAACTACTGTAATACCAAACAACAGAGGCAATCACAGCAAAGGATTGGATTTGGTGAAAAGTAAAAAAAACAAACAAACATAAAAACATAAAATAACACTTAGTATCAATGTATGTATGCAGAATAAAAGTGTCTAGATAGTCCAATTTTGTTCATTTAATTCTTTAGAAGTTAGCCTATTTCTGTTTATTTTATTTTCACTATCTTCTTCATAGAATTTATATTCCAGAGTGCCTGAAAATGATATTCTTAAAAAACGAAGAGAAAAATCTAAGTACACAAAAGGAAACCAACTTTCTAAAGGGAGATTTTAAAAGGCTGTGAAAAAAAATAATAGTCACAAATTACGTAGCTGATAAAGAATTAATTGTAGCAAAATGTGGCAGGAGAAAATGTCAGCTTTTTGGTATAATCTCTTGAAGTAGTAATAGTCTATGTAACTTAATTTGTCAGAGACTGTTGAATACAATGCTACATACGGAAACTAAAAAAATAATCAGTGTGAAATACTGGGTTGCAATCCAATAAATTTATTCTTCAAAAATCTCTGGAAAATGTTTTTTGTATATAAAATATATATTCTCTTTAGTTTTCCTGATACAACTTCAAATAAGCACAACTGCTGAGAGGGTAGGTGAAGGAACTCAAAGAAATAGATATGATAAATACTACCAACATGGTGGCATGGACCCACCCAAAACTTTAGTTGGGAAAAGACTTATATCCGCAAAAAGATTAAATGGTGTATCAAAGATTCAGAACAAAAAAAACCATTATGATAGGACAGGAAGTGGACCTAGCATTTTTTTTTCAGATGAGAGGACATTTTGCAGATGTAAATATAAATCACCTAACTATATACCTTGGAAATTTGGAAAGAGAGGAAATCCCCAGACCAATCCTCCTCTGAGAAAGGTCCTCAGTTTTCTGTTTATATCTCCACTTCTTCTACTATCAAGTTGAGGAAAAATGATCAATTTCTTTAGATTTTATGCTCAGAAGGTAGTGATAAAGGAAAGGGAAAAAATCCCATCTACCATCAGAATGAAAAAACTGAAGATGAACAATTCTCTTGCTCATATTAATCTGTTCTTTGGGATACTTTAGTGCCTTATGAGGGTAGCAAGATTTAGCCTCCTGTCCTCAAAATCTTAACTGCCTTGGTTTGTTCTTAATTCTACTATGGATAAAGGAAGTACTCTACTCTAGAACACTGCCAGAAAGGGAGGAATCTTTGTTCTATCACATACAGTTGCTCTATTAAAAGAAGAAGAAGAAGAAGAAGAAGAAGAAGAAGAAGAAGAAGAAGAAGAAGAAGAAGAAGAAGAAGAAGAAGAAGAAGAAAGGAAGAAAAGAAAGAAAAAATTATTTACAAGAGGGATGTGGAAAAATAATAGAGCTTTCTCATTTCTCCTTTTGGAGGAAGAGAGAGACTACACACCTTAAGTGTTGTGTTAGGGGAGAATGCTTTATGTTGAATCCTCTTGATTCCACATGGAGGGACTTCTCTGGACAGTCCTCTTGTCTTTCAATCCTACCCAGAGAAGAAGAGGGGCTAATCCAATTGGAGAACCTAAAAAGAGCTGAGCTTGGGGCTCCACTGATCTTTAGGTCTGCCTGCCTGGCCTGCTCTTTGCCTTTTGAGGAGGCCTGTTTTTGAGTGGGTAAGCCTCAAAAACCCACTTTAAACCCACTACAACTGTCAGCTGAGTGGGTAAGCTGCTTTCCACTCTCCTACAACTTCACTGTATTTGCCTCTGCTTTAAAGAGCTATACACTCCAGATTCTTGATGTATTACTCGCTTGATGGTTCCAGCAGTCCATCAGAACTTCTGTGAATTGTTTCTCCTATATTTGTGTATAGAAAACTTGAGTCTCAGACTCTATTCTCAAATTACAAGTCACGTTTATATACTACTTTTAAAAAAAAATTCACAGATTAACCCAGTTTTGTGCCCTCCTTTGGGTTCATACCTAGTAATCTGGCCTTAAAATAACTGATCCCTAGTCTTATAGTCTAAGACTAACCTAAGCCTCCGTCTCCCTTCCTTCTTAACTTCCTCTCTCTGTCCTTTTTCCCAATGGACTTCATTTAATCTAACAGCTTCAAATTACTAGGTCTTAGCACATCCATTTCATCACTCTGTTGCTACACCTATATATATTTCCTACCACTTATTTGTCATTAGACCTGAAAGTAATACAGACACCTGGAGCTTAGTAAGACAAGTCCACTCATTATTTTCACCTGTAAACCTATATTATTCCTCTATCACTTTCTTCCAACTCATTTACTTTTGCCCCTTCCCAGTCGCTAAACATAAAGGGACTTAGGCTACCAAGGCTGAAAACCATAATCATTCTTGACACATCATTTTGCTCTTATCCCTAATTCCATGTTCTTGGCCCAGGATCTTATCAAATATACAATTAAATGAAAACACTTTTCTCTTAATACCAATTTATAAAGCATATTGTCACTGAAGGATGCCAAGGTAGATCTCAACCAAGTATTGATATTGGTCCTAGATTTATATGAAAAAGAAATATGAGATGACTTTAAATTGTTAATCTAGTTTTTTGAGAAACAGTATGTGAAATCATAAAAAAAATGCTTCAGGATTGTTAAGTACTGTGCCTTGAAGGTGCATGGAGAGCAAAATGGTTAAAGAGTAGAAAGTGGTCAGAGAGGATAGTTGATACTTAATACTTGGAAATAAAGTCAGGGAGTTCTGTGAAGAACCTGTTTAGTGAAATTTTCGGAACAAAGGTTACTTCTAAAGATCCAATACATTTTTTCCTTTGATAAAAATGGCCATCTGTGCTCTCATTTCTGAGGCATACAGAGGTGCTTACATTTTTTTCAGGTGAAAAATGAGTTGTTTATGCTTTGCCTTCTTTTATAAACTTTGCATATGATTTAATATGCTCTTACTCCATAACATTTGTAATTTTTATTTATTATATATTTTATTTTTAAATTGTGCTTTATTTTTAGTTAAGATACGGTTTAATATTAGTTGAAATTTAGTAACCTTTCATAGATTTCTGCCAAATGTAGTTTTTATTTTTCTTATAAAACAGTCACTTTTCACTAAGAGTACAATAATGGGGCAGCTCGGGTGGCTCAGCAGTTCAGTGCTGCCTTCAGCCCAGGGCGTGATTCTGGAGACCTGGGATCAAGTCCCACATCATGGAGCCTGCTTCTCCCTCTGCCTGTGTCTCTGCCCTCCCCTGCCCTCACTGTCTCTCATGAACAAATAAATAAAATCTTAAAAAAAAAAAAGGAGTACAATAATGACGGCACAAAGTATCTAATACAAAGTGACTTTGCAAAGTACTGTACTTTCAAAAAACCATCCTGTTCAAAAGGGTACAACAAAAGTTTAATTTCACAGTAATTCTCATAAAGTTTTGGCTGGAACTTGAAAGTTTATTAGAAATAATCATGTATCTTATTTGAAACATAAAGTGGCTAATATGAAAAATGTATAATGTTGGGGATTAAATAAATGTGGCAGAGACACAAAGGCAGCTATAAGAGGGCAGTTCAGCAACATGTGGAAACAAAGCAATGATGAAATGAGGAGTGGGTCTTAATGACAAAGGAAATACAGGGCAGGGTAAAGTATCAAGGAATAACGCATCTTCCAATTCTTTGAACACATACAAGGGGTATAAAGGTCCTACTACGATACAATTTTTATTTTACTAATAGTATAACTTAAACAGAGGCCATAGAACGTTGCTTCATTTTTGCCTAAAATAGCTTATAAATTAAGCATGAATAAGCTAACAAAGGAAAACAAAAGTGGAGAGGACAGGAAAATTTTAAAATTTAAACTTGAAGAAGCAATATAATGAAATAGAAATGACAGTGATTTAGGATAAGCAACTTACATGAGATTCTAATCAAGTCAAAGAAATTAACATCCTATTCTACATGACTGATGGAATGATGTGTTAAAGGTCACAAATAATGTTGAAGATTCCTTACATATTGCTATTTAAAATTATAACTGTAGAATGAGTACTGTGTCCAAGTGTTTCTTTATTGTTAGAATATTAAAAAGTCTGCAGTGTTCTTTTTTAAAGTTCAAACAACAAATGGAAAGTAGAGAGATAGCATATTACAAAGCCGTATGAAAACTAATGATCAACTTTTGACTGCATGAATATAATAACAACAATAAAAAAAGGGTTTTTCTCCCCTCTTCCTCTAAAACATAAGGAAATAAAAGATGTATAAACAATGACATAATCAGGTAAGCCCATTCTTTTATGTGAGGACATAAATACACCAGACTTGTATTAGGAGAAGTGGAGTAAAATTTCATCACTGCAAATAAGTGAATGATCTTAACCAAATAATACTTCTTAATTATTGCTCATTCCTTGAAATTCCTAGTGTACTCTAAGTATATAGTGAATCGAAATTCCAATCTCTAAGCAGAGGAAGGATAACACTCTACTATTCCTCTCCTTAATTAGCTGAAACAGGAGAAGCATATAATCACAGTTAGTGCATCTACGTTATATGTTATAACCTAGAAAATATATTTTACACATATCCAGCATGCACGTTTGAAAAGCTTTACAAAGTCAGGATCCATGTCTTAGTCACATTTGTATAATCAGCATCTAGCACAGCACCTAATACAAATGGTGGGACACCTGGGTGCCTCAGCGGTTGAGTACCTGTCTTTGGCTTGGGTCGTGATCCTGGGTCCAGGGATCGAGTCCCACATCGGGGTCCCTGTGAGGAGCCTGCTTCTCTTCTCCCTCTGTCCCTCCCTCTTCTCCCTCTGTGTCCATGCCTCTCTCTCTGTGTGTGTCTCTCATGAATAAATAAATATTAAAATAAATAAATACATAAATAAACAAAGAAACAAACAATGGTAGAAGCAATGAATTTTGGAATATAGATGAGGATTGGTGGGGTGAGGTCCAGAGCTGATGACCAAGAAAGAATTCTTGAGACCTCTTTGGTGCAAAATGATGGTTTTATTAAAGCAGGGGACAGGACCTGTGGGCAGGAGGAGCTGCTGCCCTGGGCCTGTGACAGGTGACTGATTATATACCTGGGAGTTGGGAGGGGTATGAGAGTAGCGTACTAAGGAACTTTTTTTTTTTTTTTTTTCTAAGGAACTTTGGAAGCAAGGTTTCCAGGCCCTTGAGGGGGCTAGCTGTTGTTGGGACTTTTATACCGTCTCATAAAACTTGAGTCATGAGACCCTTCAGATGTGTATCGGTGGGCCATGTGCTTGGGGGTGATTGCCAATATATATCTTCAGAGTGTAGGGATAAAGGAAATTTCTAAAGGAATTTTTGTATGTTAAAGTAGACTTACAGGATCCTGGAGGTCGGGCTAAGATTGCCTTTTGTCCTTAGCAAAGTATGAACATTGAGGCAGTTGAATTCG
Source organism: Canis lupus dingo (assembly GCF_003254725.2). Lineage (NCBI taxonomy): Eukaryota > Metazoa > Chordata > Mammalia > Carnivora > Canidae > Canis > Canis lupus. The sequence continues at coordinate 27,322,984 of NC_064257.1, read as the reverse complement.
TAGAGGACTGTCACTCTCCTTGCTTCAAGGACTTGTCAATGTGCTGCCCTGGGCTCATGCTTTGCCCTCAGCTAGCCCTCTGTTCCCTCATCAGAAGGAATGAATACGTCAAAATGATTTCTAAGATTCTCCCTCCGGTTTTATTTCCCTTATTCTCTGATTAACATTTTTCCACCAATTTCACTTCTGAATCCTATCCTTCTGTCTTAAATGAGAAATACTATATTTTATACTTCAATGTGACTAAAGACGAAAGAAAAAGTTGAAAATTCAAAGAAGATACTTTGGTGCCATCATAAGTGGAAATACTAAATATTGGCAAAAAGTGTCTTACTGGTTATTTTTGTACAATAGAAGTTTTAGTAAATAAAAATATAAAATTTTCAATAATGATTTTTGTCCTTTTAAAAACTTTCCAAGAGTAAAAAAAGCATTAGCACTTTTAAAAAATTTAATTTTCTAATCTGTAATTAAGATGCTTTTACTAAATCATTCTTAGTCCTAATTATCTGTTGAAAGACTTATGATACACCTCAGAGAATTATCAAACATAAAAAACATTCTAAATTAGTAAAGGTGGATAGTAAGAGCTGTAACTTTCTGAGATGATACATAACATTTTTGGATTTTATATTAATTTTGCAAAGGATGAAAGCATCAGTTTAAATCAGTCAAACACATCAGACAGCCTCATTATCATAACACATGTAATACTGATGAATGATAGCTCTCATATTATCTTGGTAATGAGAAAGTGATTCATTTTTATTAAGAAAGTAATTTATGTAATTTAGCAATTTAGAACTTTAAGTGCTCTTCAAAAAAAACCAATAAGACAAAATTAATTTTCATTCACCACAAGACAAATGTACTATACTAATTTGATGAATTGAAACACTTCTAAAAGATACTTCATAATACAATTGTCTTTTTCAAATTGGCACTTTGTGAATACTTAAGAAAGAAATATAATTTATTTATTCATTATGTGTTACTACCATTTTCTGAAACTATTTTCAAGAAAATGAGAAATGGAGCATATCCCATGCTTATGAATTTCTTAATATCCAGGAATATAAAATAATTCTATCTAACCATTAAGAAAGAGATTACAAACCAATACTTGTTTTTAATTCTTACAGAATTTATTACTGGATAAATTTATTATTGAATGAAAAACCAAAAGATTTTTTCCTATTATGCCTTTTATATATACAATGATTACTTTTATTGGCTCATGATTTATGTGAAAAAATTAAAGAGAAGTTGAGATTTTATTTTTATTAAAGACTTTACTTATTTATTCATGAAAGACACAGAGACAGAGGCAGAGACACAGGCAGAGGGAGAAGCAGGCTCCATGCAGGGAGCCCGACATGGGACTCGATCCCGGGTCCCCAGAATCAGGCCCTGGGCTGAAGGCAGTGCTAAACCGCTGAGCTACCTGGGCTGCCCTATACTCCATTTTTAAATGACTAATCCCCTCTGGGAAATCTTAATTCTCTTAAATATATGATATATATTCCTATTTTCTTCCTAATTTTCTTATTGCTCCTGTGTTTTCCTCTCACTATCTGAAGTTTTATATTATTCAAAGTCTTGTTATGCCAATCTTAGTCTTTTTCTAAAATTTTAATATTTGTGAACTCAGAATTTCAGTATGCTCTGGAGATGATTTTCAAATATATAGTTTCAGTCCTGGGCTAGGGCTAAGGTTGTGAGATAATTAAGGTAGCTTAATATATATATATAGATAGGGATACAGAGGTATATGAATTTATGAAACACATGGATATATATTGACATGTATATAAGCATGTGTGTAAATACACATATATAATATGTTGCATTATTATATTAATATATAGTATTTGTGTGTATATGTATTTAAATTTTTATACCAATGACCTATATGTGCCCTGTTAGAATTGTTGTATAGCCTCTAGCTACTTTTTAAAAAAATTACTTTTATTTCTGAGGGAGATAACATACTTTTTAAAAAAAATTAGCATCTTTATTGAGGAATAATCTACATGTAGTAAATGGCACATACTTAAAGTGTACATTTGATAAGATCTGACACATGTATACACCCTGGAAACCATCAGCAGCCAAGATAATGCTCATACTCCTATCTCTACCAAACTTTTTGTGTTCCATTGTCATCCCTCCATCCTGCCTCTGCCCCTAGCATCTCCTCACCCCATCATCAGACAACCAACCGATCTACTTTCTGTTCCTGTTGATTAATTTATGTTGTCTAGAATTTTATACAAATGAAATAAAAATGAAACTATAAAATATGTACTCTTTTTGGTCTAGCTTCTTTCAATTAGCATAAGTATTTTGGAATTTGATAATATTTTTTTGGTGTCAATAGTTTTTATTTCGCTAAGTAGTGTTCATTGTATGAAGACAGCACAGTGTAGTGATTGCTTCACTTGCTGAAGGACATTTGGTACTTTCTAGGTTTTGACTTTTACAGATAAAGGTGCTCTGAGCGCTTGTGTATAGGTTTTGTATAGACATATGCTTTCCTCTGGGTATGGTTAGATGCATATTTAACTTCTTAAGAGCTTCCACTTTACACATAGTATAATAATCTTAAAATAGTATACTTTTTTCTCCACCTCCTGGGCTTTGTCTATTTTTTCACATGTGTTATTAAAAACCGACAGACACTGTTAGTGAAAGTCAAGCAGCTGAGTTTAAAAATTACTTTATTGATTTGACCACAGGCATAACATAGAACTCTGGCTAAATTTATTTCTGTTGAATTCGCTATGGCTGTACTCATCAAACTGATTCATGTAAGAGTTACAACTCAAAAGAAGTTTGTAGGTGTGTGTGTGTGTGTGTGTGTGTGTGTGGTGAGCCTCTCTAAAAACCCTACAGAAACAACTGTTGTACTTCGATCACATCGTTTTGGTTACATTTGATCAACAATGGTCATTGATAAGATTGAATTGCTTGGAATTGGAATTGCTTTTAATTTTATTGGTTCTGTTTATTTTTCTAAACCATTAAGTGCACCTGGCACTGTGTCATAGCTTCAGTTAAAGTGAACTTAGAAGGCACTCAAAGATTGTTTAGCAACTCATGAATCTCCTTTTTTTCATAATTAAAACAGGACAAAAGGCCTTTGATAAATCAAACACTTATTACCAGGCAATGGTTCTCAAGATCCCCAAAGCAATCTCCTCTACATCAGACCCTGTGATGTGAGGTTTTAACATGTGTTAAATGGAGATGCAGCCTCTATACACTAGACAAAGAGTGTCCAAAGGTTTTATCGCTCTAGTGAGGGTCAAAGGTTTGACTACTTTGTAGTTTTGTTAGTGGGTGCTTTAAAGGAAGGAAGGCAGGAATTATCATCAAGAGAATGTTCAATAGTGTTCTGGGATGACAGTGTAATACTATGACCATCTGCTGATTGGGCAGCCCTCGACATATCCAGCTTCGTAGGGGGAAGTAAATAAAACCTTCCAAGAATACAGTCAAAAGTCAGAAACAAAATTTAAAAAGCAGATTTGAAATGATCATGTAGCCCTAAGAAATGATAGTAGTACAAAATATGGCTGAACAGAAAAATCAAAAGCTTTCTGCAAGGAAAAAAAAAACAGCTACAGTAATAAAAATAACAGGTCACAGAGGGCTTGGTCAACATGAAATCATGCAGAAGAGGAAAAAAAAAGATGGCATAATAATGCATTTCAAGAGTAGGACTGAGGAAGTTGGCAGCAAGTGCAAGTTATAGAATAAATGGATACTGATGACACTGCAAAGGGAATCTATAAGACTTTATAATTTACCTAAGGAAACTATAGCTTAAAAAAATATACTGGATAAACACATAGACTTCCCAGGTTAAATAATTATTTCCACTGAGATACAATCAAATAGCCTAAGTATCATTATATGTATAATTAGTCCTGTTTTAACTTATTTGTAAATTTAGTTACTTTTTTTTCAGACACTGGTCTCATATTCTTAAAAAATCTGTTTTAGAAACAAAGATCCTTTTATAGAAGAGCAACTTTTGAATTCAAGTGAGACCATCCTCATTAATTTGTATTGGGGTGAATTTCCTCGTACCCCACTATTGGCCCCATGAGAGCTCACATACACAGCACAACTTTCACAAAGACAAGTACTAGTATGGATGTGCAAATATAAATGGGGACACCTCGCATTTTTCAAAGTACTTTCCAAACATTTTCCCCTACGCTTTTCATATTGTAGTCATGACAGTTAGTACTTTAGCTACTTTATTTGATAGCAATACATTATAAATCAAAATTAATCAAGTTTTAAGTAGTTCTAAAGCTCTCTTACTCAGTAACTCAGTGTACCACATCGATGGCCCTTGATTAATTTAATTGCACACTATGTAACTTTCTTAAAACTATAATTTTAAGACATTCACAAAATAGAAAAAAAATTCAAGTGCAAAGACAAATTTTAAAAGAGAAATAGTTCAAGAAACTATAACACTATACTACACAATATTCTACAGATTCTATAACTCAAAGAAGGCATTTGTGTGGATGAGATAGAACAGAATCTGAAATGTTCTAGTAAATTTTACCTATTCCAACATATTTGAGAAAAAGTAGATTAAAATATCTACCTGTGAACTTGAATAGGTATTACTTTAACAATAAGTAAACAGAGAGCTCTGTAACAAATAGTTGGTATAAAATGTGCTGCATACATAATGTAATAGAATTTTAAAACACACCGCACCAAGTTTTTTTTTTTTTTCTTATGAGAGGAAGGGACTGACTGAGAGAGAGAGAGAGAGAATCTTAAGCAGGTTCCATGCCCCCAGTGTTGAGACCTAATGAGGGCTCCATCTTCTAACCCTGACTTGAACTGAAATCAAGAATTGGACGCTTAACTGACGCCACCCAGGTGCCCCCAAACTGTGTCTTTTATTTTCAAGTATGGGTATTTTATAAAGGATACTTATAAAATATTAAGAATTAGATGTTTCTCTGGATTGTCTTTTATTATAGATATTGGTGCTTCCTTTTGCAGTTCATAGGATATTTCAAATTAAATATTTAAATTATAGAAGTGATACATGTAAAACATTATAATAGGACATATGAATAAATATGAATAATTTAAAAATAAATAATTCCATTACTCAGAAAATTCCAATGGTTAAAAAAATTAGAAAAAAATTCCAACAGTTTAAGGAGCTCTATGCCAAGAACCAGGGATCAAAATCAAATATATTTCTTATCATGCCACAGTTATTAACAATTATATTTTATTTCAGTAATTTTCTTAAGTCTTTGGGGCTTGATTTGATTAAAAAACTCAAATGTAATAAACAGCATTTAAAAAATTTTTAATACAATTTTGTATTTTGTAGTATAAAACCATTAGTATGACTGGAGATCAAATAAAGGAAATGTGATCTTAATGAAATTTCCTGCAGGAACGAGAATCTTCCAAGTGGCAAAAGCTACCGGGGTCTCTTTTAATTATTTCAGATTTTTTTTGTTACATCTGTGTTGTACTCAAATGCTACTTCTTAAACGTTGGGTTCTACTTCTTGGATTTCTTTTTTATTTGCCTTGGCATGGCCTTGAGCCATATTTTCATACAGTTCGCTTTGGTAGTAAATTGTGTATGCATATTTCAGAAAATGTTTACTTTTTCTTCACATTTTATTGATAATTCAAATGTGTATAAAATTCTAGGATTACTTGGGGTTTTTTTCCTTCAAAGCTGCGACCTTATCTTTCAAATATATACAGTTATTGAGTTATTAGTATTTTTCCCCAAAGGCAATCTGATTTTCATTCATTTATTCATTCACTCTGCAAACATTTACTGAGTTTCTACCTCATATTAGGAATTTTTACAGATGCTGAGGAATCACCAGTGACCAAACCATAAAAAATTTCTACCTGGAAAGTTCTGTTAAAAATACTGACTGAGTCCTGTGGAGACTAACTGAATCATAATGTCTGAGGAGTCCAGCCTGAGAATCACTACTTTGTGAAGGCTCCTTATCTGACCTCATTGTGCCACAATGATTGAAAACTACAGCCAGGAGATTGAGGCACATTGCTCTATCATCTCTATCTCTAAATAGCTTTTCTGTTTGCATGGCAATAAGGAAAAGAAGGACAAGTGTCTAAAATGGAGTTCCTTAATGAACATTTATAATGATTGGTGTTGCTGCAATTGGGATTTGTTAATACTGAACTTGGAACTTATCTGAGACTCCCTTATGGGACATTCCCTGCTTATTCATGGATGTCTTCAACTGCAGATGCCTCTGTTCTTTTTTTTTTTTTTATGTCTCTGTTCTGATATAAGATTTTATCTAATTCCATTAGAAATTTTTTTTTGGAATTTTTCAAAATTTTTGTTTTGTTAATGGTACACTTTCTGTTCTCTAGTATTTTTTTTTTTTTTTTTTTTTTTTTTTTTTTTTTTTTTTTTTTTTTAAATTTTTATTTATTTATGATAGTCACAGAGAGAGAGAGGCAGAGACACAGGCAGAGGGAGAAGCAGGCTCCATGCACCGGGAGCCCGACGTGGGATTCGATCCCGGGTCTCCAGGATCGCGCCCTGGGCCAAAGGCAGGCGCCAAACCGCTGCGCCACCCAGGGATCCCTGTTCTCTAGTATTATAATGGCTTTGAACTTTGTTGAGTGGAACTTTCCCATTGATTATTCTGCAGCAACTAGGTTACTCTTTTAACCTGTTCAATAAATATTTGGTGAATAAAGTTAATAAGTAATCCTTGAGAGTTAAAAGAAAATTTTGAAATATGTAGAATTTTAATCAAAGCTCCTCAAAATAAATCTTCCATGCTATCCTCTCGCCTTTTAAGAGATTTATATGAGACATATCCTTCTCTAAAAAGTAACTTATACTCAGGAGGAGAGTACCAAAAGTTATCTAACCTTCCTAGGGTCTTTATTATTAAAAAAATTCTCTGGGAATGCTTAAGAACTGTTAGAGCAGCCAAATCCCTGTGTATCCTGAGATTTAGCATGAAATGGGAAAAGGATTCTGTTTCATTAAGTCATAGTAATATTTTATTGCATCTAAGGAGTTTAAATGCTTCCTCCTTTGCCCTGTCTTCTGAATGTGCATTTCCACCGTCTGAAATTTTCCACATTCATAGCAAAAATTATGTTCATCCTCTTCATTTGACTTTAAAATAATAGAGATTCAAATGGTCTGTCAGCCTGCCTGATCTGCTCATTATTCCTACTAGCTGCCTTTCAATTTGCTATGCTCATTCAAAACTTGAATCTGTTTTTCATCCATTTCAATGTTAATATGCACTCTTGTGGCTCCTACTTTGAAGTCAATGGGAAAATCTTTGTGTGAAAGACATGCCTTTGGGGGATAAAATAATTCAAGTTCTTTCTCGACTGAACATAGAAAAATTGGGCACAGCTCAGAAATTTGAAATATAGTCAGCCCTTTCTCTCTTTGATAAAGACAAAAAAAATCCTTCAAGTATACTTTTTAACAATTTTAGTGCTGTGAAGATGGTGAGGATGCCTTAGTGCTATATTTAAAAATGAAAATTGACATTATTTTGCTATACAAAATGTTAATTTGAAACCATTATCTGTCTCCTAGGTAAGATTAAGAGTTTACTTTTTTCATCATTTTCTCCTTCAATTATCATCATTAGTATTTTGGTTAAGTAGTTAGACACACTTTCAACAGGAAATATTAATAGGAGAAAGTAGACACTGTTTTATTCTGCTGATGATCTAATTTCCTACAATTATCAGAAATACTAAGCTATCACTGCAGCAAGCTTAGGCTTAATTTACTCAATGACTAAGAGAAATGAGTTATTTGTATCACTAAAATGAAAATCAGAGACAAAAGAGATAGAAGACATAAATGCAATTCATTTGTAATACTAACGTTAATTATCAGTTAACCTTACGCTATGTAGCATTATTCCTTTGAGGTTGATTGGAATAAAAATCACTTTTATATCTATCATTAATGTTAGCATATTATTATTTTCATACCAGCTCAGGACACTCCCTCTGCAAATAGGTATAAGTGAGAAAGAAATCTGGAATATTTAATGCTGAAAGAGTCCTAACTGAAAAGGAAATCTGCTCTGTCTGCTAAGTGCTAACACTCCTTCAAACATTTTTAGTATGCCAAGCACACCATCTGTGCTCAATTACTTGTTATTTTGTAATGTCAACATCTGCTTATAAGAAAATATATGCTTGCATATATTAAAGATTTGCTTTCCATACAAGAATGTGAAAGTTATTTGTGTCAATCCACACATAATTCATTCTTCATTCTTCTTTTTGTTCTCTCCTGAACAATGCAAGCTAAAATATTAGAACATCAGAAAAGAAAAAGACATATACAAATCTAACACACATAAAGCAAGGATACAAGGCATTGAATATATGTAGTCTTTATGCATTTCACTATATATAGACTTACATTTTATGTAAGTAGTCTGATAATGTCAGAGATAATTGAATACAAAATTATATTTGCACTCAGTTATATTTGTAATTCAATCAAATTACTTATTTGAAAGATAGAGATTGGATCACATTATATTTTTTCTATTAAAAAGCCTCTGCTTCTCTTTTCTGTCAAAGAAATGCTGAATCTCACTGTAGGTACCAAAACAAGTATTACCTCAACTAAGAATAATTCCCCAACTTTACTCACATATGTTAATCCTGCTCCTACTATGCACACACTATGTGGTTACATTTTTCTTCATTTTATTGGAAACTATTTAAAAAAAAATTGTCCATAGAAATGCATACAGTTGAGAAATCACTTAAAATGAAGACTTCTAGGGATCCCTGGGTGGCGCAGCAGTTTAGCGCCTGCCTTTGGCCGGGGGCGTGATCCTGGAGACTCAGGATCAAGTCCCACGTCGGGCTCCCGGTGCATGGAGCCTGCTTCTCCCTCTGCCTGTGTCTCTGCCTCTCTCTCTCTCTCTGTGTGACTATCATAAATAAATAAAAATTAAAAAAAAAACGAAGACTTCTAATGAAAACTAAGACTACACTCTTCAATTCTCACTCAACCTCGACCTCCCAACGGCAATTATTTTCAAATATTTCACTTATTTTTTTCAGGTATTTTAAAACAATATTTTTTGAAAATAATATTCTTAAAGTTTTATTTCCTAATCTATCAAATTTCGATACCATCTATTCATTTCCTGTTACATAGCAAGTAATGATTTAGCCCTCTATGATGTAGCTGCATCATAAGCATATATTAAATTAATAAACAGTGCTTATTTATTATGATATATGAATGTGACTTATGGGGCACCTGGGTGGCTCAGTCGGTTAAGCCTCTGCGTTCAGCTCAAGTCATGATCCTAGGGTTCTGAGGAGCCTGCTTCTCCCTCTGTCTCTGCCCCCCTTACTGCTCGTGCTCACTCTCTTGCTCTCTCTCAAATAAATAAAATCTTTTAAAAAATTAAAAAAAAATAAATGTGACTTATTATCCATCCAAGCATTGTATTGTATTTATTTTTATTTTCATATAAAATAGTTTTGATTTAATAGTTTTTGACATTTTGGCTAAATAGTTTTTCCTGGTATTAATAATTGCATTTTTCATTTGTTTACTTTTCTATATACCTACAGCTATTTTTTTCTAAATACCCAAAAGATCTGTCAAAGCATGGGAATAATGATCTAAAATGATCTTTTATATAAATAATATATAATTGCACTTTACCATTTTTCATGTTGCTCTTTCTGAATGATTACCTACTATGATTGATCTTTAGCTGTTATCCTGGAGCTTTTCTGCTTGCTCTCCTGCAGCAAGGGAGCAATGGATCTGGATGGATCACCTATTTTCCAGAAACTTCATATTATTCCTTCTGGGTTACTCCTTGTTTTGTTAAATATCCTATTTCAATACCTTCCTAACTGCTTAAGTGTTTAAAAAATAGGAGTACTCTCTCATATCAGAAAGAATGTCAAAGACCTGGAAATGATTACTGGGTGTCCTTTTAGTGGAGTTCTGGACATTATCTAGCAAACCCTTCTGGGATTTTTGATCTATAGGAGTATGTTCCTTTGATAATCTTCCCTTGACTAAACTGTTCTATAATTGTGTAGGGGTATAAACCAAGTGTACAAACTTCATAGTATTCAAATGATTGTCTCTGTAGTAATGCAAAAGAGATGCATCAATCTAGCAGGTGGAGATAAAATTGATTTTGCCTTGGAGAAAAGATGATCTCAAACATCACTTCATATTTCTACAGTTATTAATATTTTTCATAATTGCATATTAATTTTAGCATTTCTATTAAATATATATTCAAATTCTCCTTTGAACTGATTTTAACATCAATTAATGAGTGAAGGGCAGCCCCGGTGGCCCAGAGGTTTAGCGCCACCTTCGGCCCACGGCGTGATCCTGGAGTCCTGGGATCAAGTCCCACATTGGGCTCCCTGCATGCAGCTTGCTTTTCCCTCAGCCTGTGTCTTTGCCTCTCCCTCTCTCTCTCTCTGTGAGTCCGTCATGAATAAATAAATAAAAAATCTTTTAAAAAAATTGAGTGAAATAAAATCTTTGACTTATTTCATAAGTTCATAATAGTCATATTTTGTCTTAAAATAATTAACACATTTTAAAATGTCTTTGGTATAGATTCCTACTAAATTGATAGCTAAATTGGGTAGAGAACTTTAGGTTGCAAATCATTTTCTGTCACAATTTTGAGGGCATCATTTCATCATTTCACTGATTTCTAGCAGATCAGAAACCTTATATCTTTCCCATTCATGCAACCTAGTATATCACTTTTTAAAAAATCCTCTTTCTCTCTCTGAAGCTCTTAGAGTCTTCTCTTTTTCCACAGGATAAGATTTCAGAAATTGCTGAGTATTCAGTAGTTCTTTTTAGCCTAGAAATTCAGGTTTTTCTGGACAATGTTCCTTTGTTTCTTTGAGATAGCATGCGGTAATGGTTTTCTGTGTGAGCATTAACATTAGACTTATTTTAAAAATTTTTCTGTAATCTTATTATTAATTTACAAGAATTCTTTCTTTTAATCTGACTTTCCCTTTTCATGGCATAACCCTTTTATGATAAGAAATATACTGTGTATAGTTATGACTAGGATAGTAATTGGACAAAAAAGAACAGGTACAAAGACTCAGCATCAAAAGAGTTTGCAATTTGCGTAACATGTAAAAATGTTCATTTTTGACCAGAGCATTTGGGAAAAGAAGTGGTGAGAAATGGGGATGGAGAGAAAAGATATGGCCAGTAATTTAATGAGCTCTGCTACTATTATCTATGGTTTTTTAGTAGACTTACCCTCTCCTGTATTTTGTTTCTTTAACATAAACAAATTTCTCCTTATAGTTGGTTTTCCATTCTTAATTTCAATATGAAACATTTTTCTCTGGCTTCTCCAAACTCAGATTCATTCCTGGCATACTTATCCTTCTCTTCAAGATAATGTTTTTCTATTTGAAAACAAACTTTCACACTCCCTGACCCCACCAACCCAACCTATTTTCTGACATTTCCTGAGTGCTTTAGGAATTTATATCAATTTTGTACACCACTAATGGTGTGGGCAGGCAAACTACTTAAATCCCTGGATTTATTTTAAACATTTGCGAAATAAGGATAGTAATTCTTACAAATGGTAGGTGGTATTATACGAAATGATGGGCGTTGCATTAACACATGATCAAAATCACCATAGATTCTACACACTGTACATCAAAAGATGGGGATAATCAATTGGATTACATCAACTCTAAACATCACAAACATAAACATCACTTTAATGGAAAAAGAGTCTGGAAAGAAATTCCATTTTGAAACAGATTTAGAAAATTATGGTTCTATTAGTATGGGGTGCTCAAACTACTTAAGTCATTTCTGTCCCTTGAAATATCTATATCAAGGGCAGGAGCCCAACCTGTAAGGGCTGTCAAAGTCCTTAGAAATTATCCCGCCTCACCTCTTCTTTTTTGTTACAGTTAAATTCTATACCATGCAATTTAGCAACTAATTATATATTGTTTGCATTTTTCTCTAGGTATAATTATATGTCAATCTCATCTGTTCGATTCTTTAAAGTCAAGAATGTAACTTTTATTTTTCTATCTATCCCTCAAAGTGCTTTGCAGACAATTAGCACAGTCAGTTAAAACAGTATTTACTAATTAGTAGGTGATATTCATCTGAAATCAATAAAAATAATATATTATCCTTCTGTCTTTAATAGCAGGTGAAAGTTTATTCTGGTTTCTACAGTATACAGCTGTGGAACAGTTTTGCTGGTAAAGGAAGATCAACTTGACTTTATGATGAGAAACAGATGCAAGTCATTCAGTTCAAAGGAACATCCTCTCCTGTCTTCTTGGAATAGAATGGGTAAAAGGTGAATATTGTCCCCTTCAAGGCAAGAATGGTGGTAGCCATGACTCAACACCAGCTGTTTAGTTGGGTCCAGTAGAGAGATTTTTTTTTTTAATTTTTATTTATTTACGATAGTCACACACACACAGAGAGAGAGAGAGAGGCAGAGACATAGGCAGAGGGAGAAGCAGGCTCCATGCACCGGGAGCCCGACGTGGGGTTCGATCCCAGGTCTCCAGGATCGCGCCCTGGGCCAAAGGCAGGCGCTAAACCGCTGCCCCACCCAGGGATCCCGAGAGATGGTTTTATAAGCATGATTTGCAACAGAGTCAGCATGAGATCCACCAAGGAGCCTTGAGGGGAAAAAGTAAAAGAACTGTTCTAAGTATTCCACATCCTGAGAAACCCTCAGAAAAATACTGACAATCATTTAGGGAAAATGAAAAATTTCTGAAATAAAACTAAACAAGTCCAATGAGATTATTACATGGAAACTAAAATTGTGTATGTATCGATATCTACCTCTGTTAACTAGAGTAATTAATAGATGTAAAATTTTGCATTCTAATGTTTTCCTCTATTAATATAGCATGTTTCTTAAAAACTGTCTTTAAGCATGATTTCTAAGACTGTATAATGCTCCACTGAGTGGACACTTCATAATTTATTTAATCATTTACCTGTTCTTGGGTATTTAATCTTAAATTACCACTAACCTTTTTTTTGGAGGGGGCTAAAAATAAACTACAACTAGATCAGTGATTATGTTATTAGGTAAAAATGTATGTGAAGTTTTGGGGTTCATAATACATATATCAAATGGTTTTCTCAAAAAACTCAATTATCTCAACTATCTTTCCTTAACTATAATGTGTTTCCCTGTAAGTTCACTAATACTTAGAGTTAAATATGGAAGCATTTTTACCCACTTGAGAAGTTTAAAATAAACTTTTATCTTAATAAAAAGACTGGATGGGATTCTGGCATTATTTTTCCTTGAGGAAAGTTTTAAATTGCCCATGGGTGGGAAGAAAGGGGCACATATATCTTTGAATGGTTAAATGGGCAGAGGGTAGCAAAGACTGCATCCACTAATTGCTATTCTTTTCTTCTGTTGCAACAAGTACATTATCCGTTGTGCACATTCTGCCTAAAGACCATATTTCTTAGACTTTCTTTCAGCTGGATTCAACCATGTGTTTATTTTTGAGTCAATGGGATATGAGCAGAAAAGGTATGTGTAAGTACCCTCATCACTTTTCCTCCTTGTCCATGATTGAAATGTAGATGTGAAGGAAGTGACTAGAATAGCCCTTTTGGAATGTTAGAGAGGAACTGCCTGTTCAGGATGGCAGGATATTAGCCCAGAAAGAAGCCATTAGAATCCTGATGAATGTGGAGGTGCCAATGAGACCTGGATTGCCTGTTCAATTTTTTACCTAAAATAAGAAATCAATCTGTATCTTATTTAAACCTCTGAGAATCTGTATTTTTCTATTACAGCAGTAGCCAGATAGCTTAAGTAGAAAAAAGGGGAAAAACTAGAGACGGGAGGCTTGGTGAGCCCTGGAATATGATGATTCTTGGTCTGTGTGACTATTCTTAATCTGGTAATATTTTAAAAATAATTTATGATTTACTATCTATTAGGACAAATAATCCTCATTATTTTTCATTTTCAAAATGTTCTTGGATATTTTGCCCTTTACTCTTCCAAATGAGCTTCAGAATCATTCTTAGAATGTTCAGGCTGCTGTAACAGAATACCATAGCCTGGGTAAGTAATAAATAACAGAAGTTTATTTCTGACAGTTTTGAGGTAGAAAGACCAAGATTAAGGCACTGGCAAATTTCATATCTGGTAAAGGCTTGCTTCCAGGTTCACAGAGGACTATCTTTTCTCTGTGTCTTCATATAGTGGAAGGGGAAAGGGAGCTTTCTGGGGTCTCTTTTACAAAAGCAGTAATCCCAATCATGATGCCTCCACTTTCATGACTTAATCATCTCACCAAGGCCCCATCTCTTAATACTACTGCAAGGAGTTAGGATTTCAACATAGGATTTTTTTTCTTTTTTTGGTAGGGGGCATAAACATTCAGTCCATTGTCAAATCATTTGCCAAATTTGCTTTGTATTTAATTAAAGTGTGATTTATGTAGAGTTGACATCAGCTTTTAAATATTGTCTTCCTAACAGGAAACAGCACATATAATTTGTTCATGTTTTGTTGCATATATATTAGCAATGTCTGAAGTTGACTACTCTTTAGTTGTGAAAGTTATTTTTGAACTATTTTCTAAATGTTTTCTGGGGTATAGATGAAGAGTACTCAATTTGTGTATATTTATTTTTTGTCCAACCTCCACTTGAAATCATTATGAATACAAAATTTTCAGTTAACTGTTCTAAACAGTCTAAAGAATATTTTGATTGCAAATATTGATATCCTTTTATTCCTAGTTTTTAAGGGTTGCTTTGGTCTTTTTGGTTTCTTTGATCAGTTTTGTTTTTACAATCAGAAATGGATCTTAAATTTGATCAAATAATTTTCAGGTTTATTAAAAGGCTCATTTTAAAATGTGGCCTGTTGACATTTTAGGACATTTCTAAATGTAATAATAAAGTTAGACTGAAATAAAAATTACTGAATGCATGAGAAAATGATGGTATTATTAAGATAAAATAAGTCATTTATAAAATAAGAACTAATGTGACAGAAATTCTGACTTTGGTTTAATTTTGTAATCTTTGACATGGTGGTGAGATATGTGGTGCAAATATCTAGTCGTGATGTTAAACTTTAAAAAAAATCCACATATATATAGCAATAAGAAAAGTCTGGAATTCCAGATGGATATAGTTACTGGAGACAATATATTAAGAGTCATTTATATCGAAATGATGACTGAAACAGAGAAGAGAATATGATTACTACAGATAGAAGAGGGAAGAGAAGGGTAGATGATCAAAGATACAGCCTTAATCAAGACCTGCACTGACAATGCTAGATGTGATAGGAGGTTTGGAGAATGACTGGACAATCAGCATTGAACAGCATCGAGGAAGTTTAGAGGAAAGTATTTCAGAGTCTGGAAGAGCATTTTAAAATGTTAAAAACAGGACTTTTTGTTATTAAAGCTAAACCAAAAATCATGGTAATGTTCTACTTTTATCCAGGCCAGGGGAAAAAACTCCCTAATAAGTAGACTCATAGGGACTATGAGGTTTAAAATTAAACTTTTTTATTGTGGCACCTGGGTGTTTCATTTGGTTAAGCATCTGCCTTCAGCTCAGGTCATGATCCTCAGGTCCTGGGTTTGAGTCCTGCATTGGGCTCCCTGCTCAGCAGGGAGACTGCTTCTTCCTCTGCCTCTATGTGTGCCTCTCTTTTCTCTCTCTCTCTAATAATCAATAAAATCTTTTTTTTTTAAATCAAACTGTTTTTTATTATTCATTCAGCAAGAATGATGTTTATCATCTGTGTGTGCATGCACATCTGTCAATTACAACTACATACAGTAATTTTATTTTACATTAGTAGATTTTTCCATAGTATTAATTTACAAACTGTACAATTACACTATATTAAAGGAAATTTATGTATGGAGTTAACAAATCTCCTTTAATTTAAAATATTTCAAAGTATCACATTATTTGTTCTTCATGGAAAGCTAACATTATCCTACTGATAATTGAAGCTTCATAGTGTTAGATCATGAAATGCAAGTATTAGTTTAAAATATTTGTGTTGGTATTTTTCATAAACTCTTATCAAATTGGTGAAAGAGACCAATGAAAGCAAAAGTGTGTGAAAGGTGTTGGGTTGAATTTAACTTTTGTAGAAGGATCTGAAATTTTAATTAAATTGTTAGAAGTAGATTTGGGGAGGTATGAAAGAAGGGGCAAGTTCTGGTCATATATTCAAATCTGATCAGCTATGTTAGTACAAATGAAGTTAGAAATTAACGTGAGAGAGGAAACACAGGACAGCTCCACCTACTGCAATAAATAAATAAATAAATAAATAATAAATAAATAAATAAATAAATAAATAAGTTTGCCAGTAGCAGCTGTGTTATTATAGAAAGACTTCTAGTTCAAAGACTGATTTTGAAACATTTCTTCCAACATGACAAGGCTTTATTCTACTTCATAATTTCACTAAAATTATATAGCTGTCACAAAGTCATGGTCTGTGAACTGTAGTAATATGTGTTAGGGGTACATTGTCATCTTCTTGCCATTAGCAATCATTATGGCTGCTATTTTTCACAAGTAACATTCATTTATTTAAGACTTTTAAAATTCATAGGGCTGTCTGATAAGACTTTTATGAAACCAAGAATTCCAGTGCCTGAGGTTTTGATCTTATGATCCATCTTAAAGCATTAACTACTATACATAAACACACAACATGTATATGTGTATATATATTTACATATGTGCATGTATATATACATACACATATATATGTGTATGCATATGTATATGTATATATATTTGCTAAGTGTTTAGCTTTGACGAAAAATTCTCTAAGTTCTAGATAATATGTATGTCTATTCTAACTATCTACTGGATATTTGGGCCTGGAATTTCTACTTAATCCTCAAACTCAGCTTGTTCAAAATGGAACACCTTATCATTTCTAGCTAATCTTTACCCCCATAATTTCTTTTTTTTATTTTTTTAAAACTTTTTATTTATTTATGATAGTCACACACACAGAGAGAGAGAGAGAGAGAGAGAGAGGCAGAGACACAGGCAGAGGGAGAAGCAGGCTCCATGCACCGGGAGCCCGACGTGTGATTCGATCCCGGGTCTCCAGGATCGCACCCTGGGCCAAAGGCAGGCGCTAAACCGCTGCACCACCCAGGGATCCCCTACCCCCATAATTTCTAATCTAGTAAGTCACAAATATCCTATGAACCTTCCATTACTTCAGATGCCGCCATCTTGTTCTTCATTAGTATCCAAATAGATTTAGATCCAGATGATCTCTTCTTCACTGCCATGTCATTATTCTTTTTAGATTCTGGAATATTCTCTGAATGGCTCTTCCTGTTCCCATCCTTTCCAGGCCACCTGAGTCAGACAAGGCCACCAAAAGTTGGCTAATATTTAAGACTGGTGAGAATAGGAACTTGGATAGGCTTAAGTTGTACTGACCAGTAAAAGCTAAGATACAACCAAATGGATACCACTCCCACTGCCTAACTCATTTCCTATTAAGGCAGAAACTGATTTCAGAGGCCAAGGCATGAAGAGAAGTAAAACAGTTTGAAAGCTAGGATTGATTAGTACTTGGGATATATAATAAAAGCATAAAACAACACGCATAATTGAGTATAATTCCAGAAAGTGTGAAGTGTGAATCAGGAGTTCTCCTTAATTACATGAGGAACTATAACAAAGAAGGTGACTGCATGTTCTGTACCCTTACAAATAGGTCTAAGGAAATGCATGACAAGAGCAAGAGGTCCAAGAAAAAACATATGTTGATAATGATCTTTACAGGATATAACAAATAAAAACTGTTGAGCTGAAATATACATACATTTTAATATAAGCCCTTTTCCTTTTGTCTCTCTCTAAGCACTACTTTCAAATTTTTATAGTAAAAGCTAGAAGTTGTGACCCTAAAACATAGATTATTCCATTTAATTCAAAGCAATTCTATAATAAATGTAGTATTTATATGTTAGAAGTTATACAACTGGGGTCCAAGATCACATAAACTGTAAGTGATGGATAAGTTTGGGTATGAGTATGTCTCAGCTATGGTGACTTTGCTCTTCAGAGAACATTTGGCGCATCTAGAGATACTTTTGGTTGTTACAATTGGGAAAGGGGAGTCTGCTACTGACATCTAGTGGGTAGAGAACAAAGATGTTACTAAATATGCTACAATGCACCAGACAGTCTTCCACAATTATCCCACCCATACTGATTAGTGTTGAGGTTGAGAAGCCCTGGAATGGCTGTATGTTGTCCTGTTACTACGATGAGAACTATAAAGGAACAGAGAGTGCTGTGTGCCTTATAACTTGGGAGGTGTATAGAAAAAATAGGAAAAGAAAATATGTTGCCGACTTTGTAAAAATAAGATGAAAATGAAGTTCAATAAGTTTGCTTATGCTTTATCTGTGATATATGTTTTGTTATATAAATGAAGAGGTCAAACAATCATCTAAAAAATTTCTACCTTCGCAAGATAACAAATGTGATTTCAATTATTTTAGAAAGAACATTTACAAAAACAATGGGATTTGAGTTGGTATTTTGCTTTGGGAAGTGTTAAGTACCATATAGGTACTATCCATTAAGACATATCACCTATTTTCTGGAAGCTCAGTGAAAAAATTGACGCACGTCATTTAATATAAACATTTAAAAAGACAACTATAGCAGAGTATTTGTTTCCATATAGTCACAGACTGTTTTCATTTTTAGTATCATGAAATTTAAATCTTTTCCTTATTCAGCCTAAATCATCTCCTGAGTCACTGCTATGAATATGCACAACATCAGGTGACTTCTGCTCACAGTTTTTGTGCATGATCTTGAAGTTATTTGCAACCCAAAAAACTATCATCTTACAGCACATCAAAAAATTCTAGGGTCTCCTGGCTCACCCATATGACTCTTGATCTCTGGGTTGTGAGTACAAGCCCCGTGCTGGGTATAGAGATTATCTAAATAAATAAAAACTTTATTTTTTGAAAATTTAAATTCAATTAATTAACATATAATGTATTATTGGTTTTAGAGGCAGACGTCAGTGATTCATCAGTCTAATACCCAGTGGTCATTACATCTTGCGCCCTCCCTAATGTTCATAACCCAGTTACCTCATCCTCTCACGTCCCCCACCTCCAGCAACCCTCAGTTTCCTATGATTGAGTCTTTTAAGGTTTGTCTCCCTCTCTGATTTTGTCTTTATTTTTTCCTCTCTTCCCCTATGATCCTCTGTCTTGTTTCTTAAATTCCACATATGGGTGTGACCATATAATTTTCTTTCTCTGATTGACTTATTTTGCTTGGCATAACATTCTATAGTTTCATCCACATTGTTGCAAATGTCAGGATTTCATTCTTTTTGATTGCTGAGTAGTAGTAGTGTGTGTGTGTGTATGTGCCCACATCTTTATCCATCCATCTGTTGATGGATATCTGGGCTCTTTGCATAGTTTGGCTATTGTGGACATTGCTGCTATAAACATTGGGGTGCAGGTGCCCTTTCGGATCACTACATTTGTATCCTTGGGGTAAAAACCCATAGTGCAAATGCTGGTCGCAGGGTAGCTCTATTTTCAACATTTTGAGGAGCCTCCATACTATTTTCTAGAGTAGCTGTACCAGCTTGCATTCCTACCAAAAGTGTAAGAAGGTCCCCTTTTCTCTGTATCCTCGCAAACATCTGATGTTTCCTGACTTGTTAATTTTAGCTATTCTGACTGGTGTTGAGGTTGTATTTCATTTTGTGGTTTTGATTTGTATTTCTCTGATGATGAGTGTTGTTGAGCATTTTTCATGTGTCAGTTGACCATTTGTCTTTGGAGAAATGTTTGTTCATGTCATAAAAACTTTTTAAAAAGTTCCAGAATGTTATGTGTGTTTCTTCTTTCATAACCTCTTTCCCCTTTTTATTTTATTTCAATGTTGGAAGTTAACCCGTTTCTTTTAAAAATCATCTGGAAGCTTTCTATAGACATTTCTTCAATGCCTAAGTGATAGATATTTGTGACACATCAATGAATCTTCAGTCTTTTCACCGTTTGTAAATTCTCTGGTGGTCTGAAGGGGCTTGACTAGTTCTATCCCTAAACCAATTTGCTGGGCTTGAGTATAGGTCTTTAGTGTTGTCCTCTTCCAATTCATTTATAGACACACACACACACAGAATGACTATCACTATTGACTTCTTAGATAGATAGATAGGCAGGTGTCATATTCTGATTGCATTTTTTAAAATATTTAAAAATTAAAATAGTGGATCTAGAAATTGAACAAATAAGTTTCCTTATCTTTTCATTATATTAGAATAATTTTTTAAAAATTTTTAATTTTTTTTGTTTTTTAATTTTTTGTTTTTTTTAAAAACAAAATTTGTTGTTTGGAATAATTAATTACATATTCTTCAAAATAAACTGCAGCCTTAAATCAGATATAATTTATATTCAGCATTAAAATTATTCCAAAATAATATGCATTTCCACTGTAAGCGAAGCACACATCTTTAAAAATAAACCATCAAAAGTTATACAATCTTCAAATTATGTAAATAACTAATTGATAACATTTAGATAACAAAATTTATTAAAGTAATTCTGGCTCAGAATTAATTTTGGAAAAAAAAGAATTAATTTGGGAATATTAAAATTAGTCTCAGAAACATGTTAACAAATTGACACAAGATTTGCACACTTCTAAAATGTAATCTGACAAACATTTTTTCCAAATTTTTCTTATCAGCTTTTTTTTTTTTGCTGAACTGCAAGATTGCTTTTCTTGGTTGCCATTAGTAACTGTGACAGTTATTATAGCATCAACCTGATAATTATGTATTTTTAAGAGATACTGGCAAATGCAAGAGTGACTAATTATTTAAAGTCATTTAAATTATACCTTTATAAGGTTATTAGCAGCCATGCTTTTGATATATATTTTTTGTCATATTTAGCATATAAAAGACATGTAAAGCTATTAAATGAGTCATAAAATCTATATATAACATGCCTTGAGATAAACGTATGTATATATACCTAGGGATATATAAATAATTGGATGATTTTAGTGTTATATAGTCCTAAACTATACTGTCAGTACAGTTGATCTTGCAAAAACACAATCTCTCATTCTAGGCCAAATTAATTTTGAAAAATAGATTAATATAAATATCTCAAAAGAAAAAGTTTCTGCCTTATCTGTTTTATAAACATAAGTTAAACTTTAACTTTTTTTAATTTAAACTTTATCTTAAGTCAAATTGTCACCACAAACCTTCAATAATCACAATTTATCATCTTGCCTTATTTTACTGCTTTTTTGTAGTTCCTTATAGGCAGGACATACAGAGATGAGAATTGTTTGAGGACAGAAAATGTAATATAGTTAGGAAATACCTTCTGCACTATTGAAAAAGCACTTTACAACATGAGAAATTTGATGACTAACAATCTAAATTATCTTTAACCCATCCATGTACTTCCAATAAACTAAGCACTCTTTGTATCAGACCCATCGAATAAGTGTGGCCTGGAGGAAAATGGTCTGTTTATTTGTGTGGTAAACAAGATGATGGTTCTAATGAGCTATGTCTATCATCTTTCATCATTAATTATAAGGAAGAAGACTAAATTACCTGAAAATTATTTCTCCCTTGTTAGATGAGGCTGATGATAAGTTGTGTGGGGATGCCTCTACCTGGACCATGATAAGGATGAACTGGCCTCAGGTAGATTTGTATGTCAGGTGTCTTTCAGATATGAGAAATGGAATGCCAGCTAGACAATCTATATGTTTGTCCAAGACTTAGACCATTTAGGGTAACTTTTAAAGATATGTAATCATTTCTGGCTGGCAGTATATTAAATCTTATCCAAAATTATCCTCTCTCCTCACTCCTACTCTCAGGGACTCAGCAATGTGACTTATTTTATCCAACAGAATTTTACCAGAAGTGATACAAGCAAAGCTTTGAAAATTGTTTCATTGATGTCCCTCTCACAACAAGAGGATGCTCAGCAAGCCAACTACTGCAGAAGAAAGAAGATTAGGGTAGCCTCCAGCCTGTGGGAAAATAAAACATTGTTTAAATCATTCAGTTTGGGGTGGTTTGTTCAATACTGTTTCATGCATGTACATGTGTGTGTATGTGTATGTATGACCATACTAAACTGACACAGTGTTGGAAGTGATTTGAGAACTTATAAAACAAAAAAAATATGAGAGAGATATACAGGATAATTTATATGTCAATGACCATAAAAATATTAAATATATTTGACTTCTGATGCTGTGGGTAAAGGAACATGGTAGGAGGGCTAAATATGCTTGAAGGGAGAAAGCAATAACTAATCAATGAGAACAGAGTTCTGAGTAATGCAGGACAATCTTAGAGATAATACTAAATTTGAAAACTATATATTTTTTACATTTAACAGTAAACTATAATGTCACTTCAACATTACCAGAGATGTTTGTAACAGTTATAACTGCAAGAGCAATCTTTTTGGATGTGTTTATATGGAGTGCCCTATGATAAAATAGAAAGAACTTGTATTTGGAATGAAATAGAAAAATTAAAGTTGAAGCTTCCCAATTATCTACCTATGTATTTTTCTGAATATCAGTATTCTCATTCATAAAATAATAATTCCTTAATATATTCATTGTCAAGATTAGTCAGATATGCATAGGATCTTTCTCAATAAATAGTAGATATTGCTGTTATTATCCCTGAGACTATACTTTGCCCATAGAGAATCTTCAGTGAAAGGCAGTGATATTATAATTTTTGTTGTTAGGAAAGAAATGACTATAGCAATCACAATGCTGCAGATGTAAATTGCATATTTGAGTTTGAATGAAAGAATGATGCAGAAGTCAAACTGAATGATAACAAGACTTTTCCACAGTAGTGTACTTGCTCTGATGACAAACAAAAGCAAGCATAGTATAAAAAGAAGGAAAAACTGTTTTATTTGAAAACAATCCAGACTTACCACGGGGGCATAAGACAAGATCAATAAAGCAGCAAGATAATAAATAAAATTATCAGCCTCTCATTTTATACAAGTCTGGACTGTTGAGGGAAGTAGGAATGATAGAACTATAGTTTCATAATGCTCACATAGTAATTGTATTATATATAATAGCTATTAATCAAGTTGTATATGGTTCACATTCACATGTGGACCAGACCTTATTTAAAATTATGTTATTATGAAAACTGCTGAATTAGAAGACCTTCTCATTTATATGCACAGACATTTAATATGGACAATACACCAATTACAGCTGCCATTCATGAGGTACTCATTATGAACTAGGAACTAAGTTAAGAGCTTTACATAGATTATTTAGTTTATTTCTTATAAACTCTACGTTTTACAAAGGGGAAAAATGAGGTTGCCAAATAGTAAGTAATTTGTTTAATGTCATAGAACTATTAAGTAGGGGAGGCAGGATTTGAATTTAGTATGTTTCTAAAGTCTGTGCTCTCAAGGATCAGCATTTGCAGTGTTTACCCAAGAGATGAGGTTTGTACATGAACAATGCCTATTCCGTTCTTTATCCTTGATCCTCCTGGATTTTGTTATCATAAAAATTCATCTAAACAGCTACAAATAAGGATAATGCATGTATGTACAAAGAAAGTTGAACAGGTAACAAATCTCTTATAACAATGTACTTGGACAATTATGAACTCCCACTGTACCTTTCAGTAGCATCCAGGTGCCATTTATCATCTGCTCTTTCTTGGAGCATGTTGCCTTCTTTTTTTATTACACTTTTCATTTAAAAAATTTCTTTAATGTATGTTCTCTCTTTCACTGGGGTCAATTTCCTCTGATTATCAAGATATATTCCTCTCTTTCAGACTTTTCCACAGGCCTGATAATGTTTCGCAAATATATTAATGATGACGGCTTAAGGTCTCTAAGATGGGCTATATCAAAATTTTTACAGATTACTATACAGTTCCTTAGGGAGATAAAAACTGAACTTGCTGGAATTTCTTTGTGCTAAGATGGGACAATTAGTCTATTCATATAATGAAAGCACTGGCAAAAGCTGTCAAAGTCAACTGTCTTAGAGCTCTGGAAGCTAACCAAAAGCTTGCAGCAATCTAAGGACATTTATTCAAGATAAATAGCTAAATCTAGGTAAGTACAACAAATCATTTGGTGTTTGTAACTTGTCCTATTTCCATTCCCCTTTCCCTAGATCTCTAGTAGCCTTAGAAACCACAGCTGCACAATCATGGTGAACACAAGCAACCTCTCATCCATTTTAGAGCAAAGAATAGGATTGGAGTTCCTCCAAAGCTTCAGTTCTAGAAAATTGTCACTATTGACCTGTTTGCAGTTCCCTGGAAAATTGCATTCATAGGCCATATCTCCATTTGACTTAATTCAGGCCTCACCCAGGATGAACAACTTTTCCTTTGGGCATTTAGAAAAAACAATTAGTGATAATTCTTTAACACTGTAGCTTCCTGTGGCAGCAATAAAAGTTGGAGCAAACAAGTTGACCAGCAAACTTAAAAGGAAAAGCTGATAGATGAGATACCCGTAACAGATTCTGAAAAGTGCAAAATATATTTCTGGGAATCTAGATTTTAAGACAAAAATTATTACTAAAAATTGCTAACCAAAGATCCCCAAAATATATGAAACTAAAATTTATGGAATTAAAAAGATATATAGAAAATTTAAAAATAATAACTTGAATTTTCAATATCCCACTTTCTGTAGTGAAAAGAATAACCAAAAAAAGATTCACAAGGAAAAATAGAACTTGAACAACATCACAAACCACTATACTGAATAGATATTTATAGAACATTCCATCCAATAAAATATACAACCTCTTTAAAATTGCATAAGGAACATTCTCCAGATTATGCAAAACAAATCTCAATTTAAAACTGTAGAAATTAAACAAAGTATATATATGGCCATAATAGAATGATGTTAGAAATCAGTAACAGAGGAAAATTTATAAAGTCACAAATATGTGGAAATTAGACTAACCCACTCTTAAATAACAAATAGGTACAAGAAGAAATCACAAGGGAAATTAGAAGATATTTTGAGATGACTTAAAATGAAAATAAAACATACACAAATATATGGAGTACAGCTAAGGCGGTGCTTAGAGAAAAAAATGTAGCTAGATACCTTTTTAAAAAGAAGATGGGGATCCTTGGGTGGCTCAGCGGTTTAGCGCCACCTTCAGCTCAGGGCGTGATCCTGGAGTCCCAGGATCGAGTCCCACCTCGGGCTCCCTGCATGGAGCGTGCCTCTCCTTCTGCCTGTGTCTCTGCCTCTCTCTGTGTGTGTGTAAATAAATAAAATGAATAAATAAATAAAATCTTAAAAAAAAAAACAGAGAAGAAGAAGATCAGTGTTATTCCTAAGAGTAAGAGCAGGGTGGCAGAGTAAACAAATCGAAGAGTGACAAATTAAGAAATGAGTTAGGTCATAGATTGTGGGATGTTGTAAGCAGTTTAAAGTTTATTCTAACTGTGATAGAAGCCGTTGAAGAGTGTAAAGCAGGCTGGAGGTGGAGGACGATAAGGCAAATGATAGGTCATGTTTGGTGGGATATGACCAATTTACATGACTTAAAAGTTACTCCAGTGACTTAGTAGATATAGGTTGAGAGTAGAAATAGAGACCAGTTGTGATGGTATTGTAGAAGCCAAAGTGAAAAATTAGAGTAATTATAGGTAAGTGGCAGAAAGACCAGTAGTCAGAACTGGCATACTTACTGATGTGTTAGATTAGGGATGTTAAGAAAGGGATAATGATTCCTAGGTTTGGGACCAGAGCGCACTGTCAAATTGAGTGAAAAAATTGAGGGGAGAGTTTTGGAAAGAACAGTAAGATGTCTAGAATTATTCCAGTAGAGGTATCAATTAGGAGGTTAATTTAGTAGTCCGAGTGACACATGATGATGGTTAAGTCCAGAATGTAGAGTGGTGTCAAAATTCTGGAAGTCACATAATCAGAGAAAGAGAAAAAATATTTTTAATGCTGACTAAGGGATCCCTGGGTGGAGCAGTGGTTTGGTGCCTGCCTTTGGCCCAGGGCGCGATCCTGGGGACCCGGGGTCGAATCCCACGTCGGGCTCCCTGCATGGAGCCTGCTTCTCCCTCTGCCTATGTCTCTGCCTCTCTCTCTCTCTCTGTGGGTGGCTATCATAAAAAAATTTTTAAAAAATGCTGACTAAATTCTTGGATAAGGAAAAATCTATTTTTGTAACTTATATTCATGAAAGTGAAGTGGACTGGAAATTGTCTCCCTAGATGGTTAAATCCCTGGGAGAAAAGCACTGTGAGTTGTTTATTTCTGTGACTTTTGTGTTCAATATAGAACACATGAAATAGTAAGTTTTAAAAAGTCATTGTTGAATAACTTAAATGAACACAAGGCTATAAATTCATATTTATTATGATTGCCAAAAGGGGATTTCTTTGCATATTTTTTATATAATTTCATGTGCAATTCAATGTAGAAAAAGTGTTTTATAATAACCTTTCAATGTTTTTCTGCATTGAAATTTAAGATAGGAAACTTACAGTCTGCAAGAAAACCAGAATATTTATATTCATCAGCCAGAAACATCATAGTTGACAGTCATATATTTTGCTTCCTCCCTTTTACTGTCTTCTAAGAGTGACTGACCCCCATAAACTCTAGAGTGCTAATAATCATGTGACTATTTCCCTTCCATGCTGTTTAGGAGATACAGTAGGAGATACAGTAGACAGAAAACTCACAGGATTCATAGTTACAATAGTTGAATAGTGTTTTCTGCTGTAATCCATGTCTAATGAATTTTAATAATAAGAATGTTAAAGTATAAAGGCAAATCTACTTGTAGGAGAGAAAAACTTTTAAAAAACTAAAATATGTATTAAGAACAAGGAAGTTCACTTGAGGTTGTAGCTTCTTCCTCTGGAAACACAACAATGTGCTTGAAAAATTCTTTTCAACGTGCTTTTCAGTACATTGTTTTGATTTGTAAATAAAAGCCAAGGAGGAAACCTCAAGTCAAATCTGATTTTCCCAGAATAATCAGATATCATTCATTGTCTGAAAAATAATACCCATGTAAAACATCTACAAAGCTGAGGCTAAAGTAACTATTATATTTGTTACTTTTTAAAGTGAATGCCTAGACAAATGTAGTAGGTTATCAAAATAGGACCTGTGAGTCTGTTAAAACCCCTGGGAAAGGAAAAACTTGGAACAAATTGGTATTTTTTTTAATCTCAGGATTTCTGTAATAGAGACAAACATTCTGATTTTTTTTTTAAGATGTATAACACCAAGCTGAATATGCACTCTGAGCTCATGCAGTCAAATTTTAACTGGATTCTTTGTGTCCCTCAGATGGGGTAACAGCTCACATTTACTATTTACTATGTTGTAAATAGCTAGGCAGCTCTGCATCTTGTTGCATTTCTTCTACAGATCCTTGATTGATGAATCTTATCATCCCCATTTCACAGATGTATAAATGCAGCCTGAGAGGTTAACTATCATGCACATGGTCACAGGGTGAGATGAGGCCAGAATTCCTATGCAAGTCTGTCTGCCTGATTGGAAAAAAAAAAAAAATGCTCTTTTTGTTACTTGGCACTATCTTAAAATATTTTTAACCTTGATCGAAGGCTTATTATGTTATCTTAGCAACAATAAGAACTGAATTTTATTCTAGAATTCATTACTCTTCCCAGATCTTCAACATCCACCCCTTTACCACTCTAGGCAGATGAGCAAGGATCAATCTCACTCTAGGCTCAGACGGAGATCAAATCCTTCTCTCAACTTCCCTCTACATCATCTCAAATTACCTGACATCTCCCAGCAATCCCTCTTTCTTAGTTTTCTTATACCCAACTTATCTACCACTCACGTGTGAGGGCTGTCCCTGAAGTCAGAATGACATCTCTGTCCCTAAGACCAACATCCCATATCATTTGTCATGTTGCTTACATTTGAATTCTTCCAGAAGAAGATCCTGAGACAAATTTGGATTTAAGGACACAAAAAAGGTTCATTTTGTAGAAGATTGCAGGAAATGCTACTAGGAAAGTGATGAAAGAGAAGACAGGAAATAAAATGTTCTTATCATGCAAGGGTCTCCTGAGAATAAGTTCAAGTTAATGATGCCAGGAAAGTGCCACAGCCAGTTTAGAAGATGTACCTCAGTTATCTTGCTCAAGGTGCAAGGGAGCAGAGTACTTGCACACTAAGGTCACAGTCATTGGTTGAGGGCTACTGGGGTTGGCAGGAAATTCTCTGATAAGATTGGCCTGTCATGTGAGCAAGCAGGTTTAAGTTCTCAGGCAATGTCATGCAGGTTCTGGGAGCTGGAATTTGGGCAGCCATATGCTACTCTGGTTAACGTGAGGGGATACGGGTACACATTCACTTTATCATATTATTTAAAAATATTTATTGTGTTTGCAACCAATGATTTTCTTTACATAAAAACCTTTTGTGTCCCTTCCTACTTTTCTAGTCATTCCTTTATTTTTGTATCTATATTCTTTTTTTTATTCCTACCACTTTATATAAACACTTAAATATTAACCACTTAAATATTTCCTAAGAATCTGTTCATGATTCCTCTCATTTCGACTCCTACCTGTGGCAATCTCATGGTTCTATTATATCCGTGCAGATGATTCTCACATTCATAACTCAAATCCAATCTTGTTTCCCCTGTCCAATGTTCAATATTACACTTTAAACCATCACCTAGAGCTCACCTCCTTCATTTAGCACCTGAGGATATCCAAAACTGACTTTGTAATATTCCTTAGAAATACTTCATATTTTAAAAACTACTCATATCTTCTTTCAAGTCAAATTGTTGAAAAATTCTTAATCATCTTTGACACATCTATTTTTCTTTCCCCAATATTCAGTTAGACTATTCTGCCAATTCTCTCTCTATAATATCTCTTCTCCAGTTCTTCCTCTTCAACTTCCAACAACTACTTCCATTCACAAGGATTTCATTATTCTTGACTTGGTCTACTTTAATAGCCTCCAAGTTCTTTCTTCTTTCTTTCTTTCTTTCTTTCTTTCTTTCTTTCTTTCTTTCTTTCTTTCTTTCTTTCTTTCTTTCTCTTTCTTTCTTTCTTTCTTTCTTTCTTTCTTTCTTTCTTTCTTTCTTTCTTCCTTTCTTTCTTTCTTTCTTTCTTTCTTTCTTTCTTTCTTTCTTTCTTTCTTTTTTTCTTTCTTTTGATTTTATTTATTTATTCATGAGAGACACAGAGGGAGAGAGAGACAGAAACACAGGCAGAGGGAAAAACAGGCTTCCCAGGAGCCCAATGTGGGACTCAATCCCAGATACCAGGATCACATCCTGAGCCGAAGGCAGAGGCTCAACCACTGAGCCCCCAGGCATCCCAGATTCTTCTTTAAAAAACAAAAACAAAACAAAACAAAACCTAAAAAACTTCCTTGTCAGCTATTGCTAAATTGTCTTTTTTTGAAGATTTATTTTATTTTAGAAAGAGAGAGCATGAGTGAGGGGAGGAACAGAGAGAGAGAACCTAAAAAAAAAAAAAAAAAAAAAAAACCCACTGGGCATAGAGCCTAATCCAGGGCTTGATCCCATGACCCTAAGATCATGACTTGAGCTGAAATCAAGAGTCAGATGCATAATGGACTGAGCCACCCAGGCACCCTAGGTGCCCATGCTAGGGTTTTCTTACAGTACAGTTCTGATCATGTCATTTACCACTCAAAACTCCAAGAGACTATCTATTCTTGTAGACTCTTGCTCTAATGGAAATAGCATAAGCTTTAAGTCAAACAAAACTAGTCTAAATTCCTATCCCACTACTTACCAACTTTGTGTCTTTGATCAAACTACCATATATTGTAGGCTTTAAGTTCCTCATGTATAATCCAAGCATAATAATACTGTTAATGATGATGGCATATTAAATATGGTCATTTATGACCCAGCCTGTAAACCACCCAGCACTATGTCAGGCACGCTACAGGCACTTGGTAAACTTTAATTAGTTTACTGACAATCTAACAATTCAGTTACATTTTTTTCTCTTGTTTTTCAAGATTCATTAACCTGGCATCAAAAGCCCTTTAGGATTTATAGGATAGAATATAAAAATTGCTGTACAAGTTAAAAACAAATGGATTCAAAAATATATAGATGTTTATTTTTCTAATTATGGGAAGGGCTTAGTAGACATATAAACAAATGGAGGAACAAGACCACCTAATGAATGGTTTGGAGTACATATAATTTTTTAAAAAGCTCTTTATCAAAAATGTCAAGAATGATGTGAAAGATTTTAAAAATAGAGCAGTAATATATGCACTACATATAGGACTAATATATGTACTATATATAGGAAGCAAAAGCTAATGACCTTCCTGAATAAAAGGCTAGTGCAAATTAATAAGACTATACAAACACCACAATAGCAAAATTTACAAAAAACCATGAATTGGTAATTCACAATACTTATTACATATAAATACATATTATTATATATGGGCTCATGACCTGAGCCCAAGGTAGATGCTGTAACCAACTGAGCCACCCAGGCACCCCAATAATGACATATTTAAATATATGTATTTTACATATATCAGGTGGCTCAGTTGGCTAAGCATCTTCCTTAGGCTCAGGTCATGATCTCAGGGTCCTGGGATCTAGCCCTCTGTTGGGCTCGAACTTCCTGCTCAGTGGAGAGTCTGCTTCTCCTTCTCCCTCTGCCACTCCCCCTGCTCTCTCTCTCGCTCTCTCTTTCTCTCTCTCTCTCTCTCACCCCCCTAAATAAATAAATAAATAAATAAATAAATAAATAAATAAAATATTAAAAAATAAATCCATCATTCCTATTGGGGGCATTTTTGTCCTCCAAGGGACATTCAGCAATGTCAGGAGATTTTTTTGATTGTCACTATTAAGGGGTTATGCTACTAGCATCTAGTGGATAGAGACCAAGGATGCAGGTAAACATCTTGCAGTGTATAGGCAAGCCTCCTTCACCAGAGGGAATTGTTTAATTCAAATGGCAATAGTGCTGCTTTTGAGAACCCTGAGTTAAATGATAATTTAAGTGATTTTATTTTCACAGGAAAGAAACACATTTTTATTTCTTAATTCTTAGTAAATTTTTCTGAGGGAGAAAGACTCTATAGATATGAATATTGTCAGGCTTTGAAAAAGATTATTCTCTGAATAGCTAACCAGCCATTAAGAAATTTCCCACTGGAAGTTCTGACCTCTGCTATGAGTTCCAGGTTGCAAACGTTACTCTCCTCACAAATACATTTGCATTCAGTTAGAGAAATATTTCATTTGCCTCATCATCTTGCCTATGACATTATTTTATATTTATATTTCTAGAGTGATATGTAGACTTTAAAAGGAAATTGGTTTTACATCTAAGGGATCAACAGAGCAACGATTTTGTACTGAAAACGATTTGAACGCCGGAATTCTTGTCAAATATTCTTGTAAAAATTATTCTACCTGAAAATTACCTCAGTTATTTGACTGTGAGGAAAGATATAATGTAAGATGAATAAAAATACACACATACACACCTTTGTGCAATCTACACAAAGAATCAGAGTCACAGTATTAATTTAACATATCATAAACACCATTCCCCCAGATTTGGGGAAGAACTCATAAAAATGTGGAGAAATATATGTATGCATTGTTTTTTTAAAAAAGTAACCTGAGAATATAATAAAACCTTATTTTAAACCAATGGTTTTTTTAACAAACTTGCAGTGTAAAAAAATCTCCTGTTGTCTTGATTCTAAGGAATGAACACTGATTCATAGGAACAGTGCCTGTGGGCAGCAAGAAAACAGTGGGAGCAAAATCAGAAGGGAGCAAAATCAGAAGTGCAATAGTGATGCCCTTGCTTCTTTTCTCTGGTAATAGTTAACAGTTTAACAGCACTAGCTAACCCCCTTCTTTAACAGCATTAACTAACCATATGGCAAAGTGATAATCAAATGGAAAGATACCAGCAACAATAAATTCCAAGAAATTCGCAATACAATATGAACTACCTGGGGACAGGTGGATGGCTCATTTGGTTAGGCATCCGACCCTTGATCTCAGCTCCGGTCTTGATCTCAGGATCCTGAGTTCAAGCCCTGCTTTGGGCTCCATCCTGGGTGTGGAGCCTACATTAAAAAAAAAAAAAAAAAAAAAAAAAAAAAAAAAAACCACACACAATAAAACAACATAAAAGTGAACTACCTGAGTTCTCTCAGGAAGAAAAGGGAAGATTTGATGATGGATCAGTTGGAGTCCCAATGGAGATGGTGTCAATTATTTGCTTCAAGTCCAGCAGAGAAGCAAAGCAACCTGAAAGATACTTGGGAAAACAGAATGTTAGAGGAAAAAGAGAAGTTTGACTACTTCAAGCCTCCTATCAAATGCCCTAGGCAGTGGTGAAGTGTAAAATTCTACTTCATCCAAAAAACATAGTTAGAAAAGGATGATAAATAGCAAAATTATATACATAGGGACAGTTTCTTATGAATGTATATGAAGTTAAGAAAGTATGTGGTGGGAGATATCAAAAAATCTTTTTGGAAGCTAAGAAAAGTAAATGCTAGTACCTGGATAGAAAGCAAATCAAATAATCACTGACTCTCTTTAAATGAAATTTCAAAAGCATCTTTTCTGAAATATAAGCTGTTAAACTGATGATTATTTTACTGACAAGCATCCAGTTTAGTTTTATGTGGACACCATGGAGTCATAGTCAAGAGAAATTTACTAAGTCTATTTCTTTTTTTTTAAAGATTTCATTTACTTATTTGAGAGAGAGAGAGAGCTAGAGAGAGAACATGAACATGGGGAAGGCCTCAAACTATACTGGCAGCTACTTTATTCCTCAATACCAGGCATCCATAGGATGGCCAGTGTCTTTTACAAATATCCTTGATTAAAGCATAATAAGTATAAATTTTATTATATCTTTATCCTTGATGTCTTTTTAATATTTTATATGATGATTTAAAAAGAAGATAAAGGTATAGTATGTTCACTAGGGATAGTCCTTAAGGAGAAAATGAAAGCAGGAAAAAGGAACATTAGGGCCCAGAGGTAAGGGAGGATTGGAATGTTTGACTGGGTTAAGAAGTTAAGGTGGAGGAGGTGAGAGAGTAAGTGACATGGGCAAGCATAGTTGTTTTGTTTGAAGAAACAGCAGGTACACAGGCTCTGCTGTGAGAGAATATCTGAAATATTTGAGGAAGAGCAAAGGGAGTCAGTGTGGGAAGAGGAGAGGGAACCAGGTAGAGAGTGATAGAAGTTGTTAAAGAAATCAAGTAGGGCCTATAAACCTCATAGGAATGTAGACTTTTATTTTTTTAAAGATTTATTTATTTATTTATTTAAAGATTTATTTATTTATTTATTTATTTATTTATTTATTTATTTGAGAGAGGGGTTGAGGAGGCGTAGAGGGAGAGGGAGAGAAAGTCTTAAGCAGACCCCATGCTGAGCACAGAGCCCAAGAGGGGCTCTATCTCATGAACCCAGGTCATAACTTGAGTGAAAACCAAGAGTCAGACACTTAACCAACTACACCATCTGGGCACCCCTAGGCTTTTATTCTTTTTTTTTGGATTATATTTATTTATTCATGAGAGATACAGAGAGATGCAGAGACATAGGCAGAGGGAGAAGCAGTCTCCCTGCAAGGAGCCTGATGCAGGACTTGATTCCCAGACCGAGGATCACACTCTGAGCCCAAGGCAGATG
This sequence comes from Canis lupus dingo, assembly GCF_003254725.2. Classification (NCBI taxonomy): domain Eukaryota; kingdom Metazoa; phylum Chordata; class Mammalia; order Carnivora; family Canidae; genus Canis; species Canis lupus. The sequence continues at coordinate 27,289,063 of NC_064257.1, read as the reverse complement.
CTCAACCACTGAGCCAGGCATCCTCATAGACTTTTATTCTTAATGGGTGGAAAATCCGAAGAATTTCAAAAGATGATCTATGTTTCAACAGAGGATCTAACTATGTTTTAAAAGGATAACTCTAATTTCTGTATAGAAACAGACTAGAGTAGTAAAAAGTAGTAAAAAGTAGTAAAAAGTAAAAAGTAAAAAAAAAAAAGTACTAAAAAGTAGTAAAAAACTTTTACTACTGGAAAGTTGCAAAATCCAGATGGATCAGAGTGGAAGTGGGAAGGCCATAAAAAGCAGTGAATTTATGGCTATGTTTTGAGGCAAATAAGATCTTCTTTGGGATACGTGATATAATCAGATAAAGAATGATGGAGTTTCCATATACTGAAATGGACAACTATAGGTAGAACATCTTGACATTGGGAATTTGGGGAGTTGAAGTTGAGGGGCAATGTTGTTTGTGAGGCAGTAGAAGTGGGAACAGTGTTCAGAGGGGAAAAGACCAGGAACTCAGTTTTGAACTCAGTTTTGAACTTGATTAATTTGAGATGCTTTTTAGACATCCAAGGGCAGATATAAAGTAAACAGTTGGATGCTTATGTTTGCAATTCAGGGAAGAGGTGTAGGAGTGGGAAAATAAAAGTTGGGAATAATCTGTATGTAGATATTAGTACACTATGAGACTAGATGAGATAACAAAGGGAGTAAATATAAGTAAAAGAAGATAAATATAAGGAGAAGTTCAAAGATTGAGCCCTGGGATATCCTACTGCCCCAGGAGGAGGAGGCATGGAGGATCAGAACAATGGATTAAGATATAGCTACCAGAAACCTAAGTGTAAACACAAGTAAAAGTAGTGTTCTGAAGAAAAAGTGAAAAAATATAGTATTTTAAGTATTAAAAACTGAGGATAAGTCAAAAAATAAGGTGACCAAGAATTCATCTCTAGGTTAATACAAAAGTCAATGGTGATACTGGTAGTTGCGGTTCTGATGGAGTACTGGGGTTAAAGACCTGAAATGGGTTGAAGAAGAAATGGAAGACGACAAGTTGGCACTGATTAGTTATAGATAAATGTTTTATAGGAATTTTACTATAGGAAAACAGGGCAGCATGTGCCAAAAAAAATGGTGTTGGGAAAATTGGACAGCCACAGGCAGAACACTGAAACTGAACCGTTTTCTTACACCATACACAAAAATAAACTCAAAATGGATGAAAGACCTAAATGTGAGACAGGGTCCCATCAAAATCAAATAGAGGAGCACATAGGAAGCAACCTCTTTGACCTCAGCTGTAGCAACTTCTTGCTAGACATGTCTCCAAAGGGAAGGGAAACAAAAGCAAAAAATGAACTACTGGGACTTCATCAAGATAAAAGGCTTTTGCACAGCAAAGGAAATAGTCAACACATCTCAGAAACAACCTATGGGAGGGGAGAATATATTTGCAAATGTCTTATCAAATAAAGGGTTAGCATCCAAAACTATATAGAACGTATCAAACTCAACACCCAAAAAACAAATCATCCAGTTAAGAAATGGGGAGAAGACATGAATGGAGGTTTCTCTAAAGAAGACATGCAAATGCGCCAACAGACACATGAAAAAATGCTCAACATAACTCAGCATCAGAGAAATACAAATCAAGACCACAAGGAGATACTAGCTCACACCAGTCAGAATGACTCAAATTAACAACTCAGGAAACAGCGGATACTGGCGAGGATTCAGAGAAAGGGGAACCCTCATACACGGTTGGTGGGAATGCAAGATGGTACAGACTCTGGAAAACTGTATGGAAGTTCCTCAAAAACTTAAAAATAGAGCTACCCTACAACCTAACAATTGTACTACTACGTATTTACCCAAAGGATACAAACATGGTGATTTGAAGGGGCACAAGCACCCCAATTTTTATAGCAGCAATGTCCACAACAGCCGAACTATGGAAATAGCCTAGACGTCCATTGACTGATGAATGGATAAAGAAGATGGGGTGTATATACATATGTATATATAATGGAATATTACTCAGCCATCAAAAATAATGAAATCTCACCATTTGCAATGACATAGATGGAACTGGAGGGTATTATGCTGAGTGAAATAAGTCAATCAGAGAAAGACAAATGAGTGAAATAAGTCAATCAGAGAAAGACAAATATCACATGATTCCATTCATATGTGGGATCTAAGAAGCAAAATAGATGAACATAGGGGAAGGGAGGGAAAAATAAAATAAGACAAAATCAGAGAGAGAGAGAGAGAGAGAGAGAGAGAAACCATAAGAGACTCTTAACTATAGGATGCAAACTGCATACTGCTGGAGGGGAGGTGTGCAGAAGGAAGGGGTAACTGGGTGATGGGCATTAAAAAGGGCACCTGATGTAATGAGCACTGGGTGTTGTATCTAACTGATGAATCACTAACCTCTACCTCTGAAACTAATAATACACTATATGTTAATGAACTGATTTTAAATTTTAAAAAAGGGAGAAAAGAATGGGAGTAATGTGAGTTTTTTTTTTCTTTTTTGAAAGGAGATATAATAACATATTTGTAAGTTGATGGAAAGCATCAGGTAGAGAAGGAAAAACTGATATGGAAGGGACTGGTTTTAGTGAATACACCATGACATTTAAGCCTAGTAAAAAGGAGATGAGGATGTGAGAATGTATGGGACTCCTTCTGCACCTAACAGCACATAATATCAATTAAGGGCAAGACTAGGGGAGCCGGATCACTGGGTTTGGAATTCCAGTTCTGCCACTGGCTAGCAATGTGACTTAGGCAAGGTATTCTCTTCTCTGGGTCTCATTTTCCTCCCCTCCCAAATGATGATAATAATTTAACCTTCTTCAGAAAACTAGTAGGAGAAGCAAAAGTTATGTTTGTAAAAGGCTTAGAAGGCCAAGTGTTTCTCATGATTGTTAAATACATGCATATGTACATATATATTACATGTGTAAATAAATATAACATAAATAAATTCCTACTGAGATTCCACTCATCTGAACTCCTTTTGTTCCTTTGGTCAAAATAATACTCCTGACCATCTGCTAACTGTCCCTACATAACACTTGTGTTAATAAGAATGTCAACTAGGCTCATGAACTACAAAGCATCTGTTAGAATGCAGGCCTGGTACTGGCCTACTACTACTGCATGTTCAATTTTATTATAACTCTAACTCCTCAGCTATAAAAAGAGAGTAAAAGTAAACTGATATCCTGGGAGTTTTGAGTAATAAATGAATAAGGCCTAGAAAGCATTTTTCTCAGTACGTGTAACCTGTATACACTCAGTTAAGGATGGCTTTTAATATTGTTATGTTACCTTTAGTTTCTGGCACCATGGCTGACATGGATATACTGCGAGAAAGAGAGTGGAATCCATTGAAATTAAGCCTCTTTATTTTGCTGGCCTCTCCCATTCTTCTTATCTATAGTTCATGCTGAAAGATAAAACTTCAAAAACATGGTATTCACTGCAGAATGAAAGGATTTAGGTCATAATAACAGCAACAGATTTTTTAAGTCCAAAAATGATCGTTATCAATGACGGATCCTGTAGCGTTTCTGGCAAGTAGGTGGGCAGGCAGGCAGCCAAAAACATTTATTGACAACAAAACTGTATTAAACACTTGGCAATTTTTACATGTTGTGTGGTATAGTGTATACTGATTGAAGCCAAACACCTATAAAGGACTCCAAAATGTGAGAAAAAAATAAGATTCAATAATCAAATGTATGTACATGGAGAGAGGGGGAAACATATTAGGGAAATATGTGCAATGGATGGAAGGTTTATCTTGAATGTCCCTATGTTGAAATCCTAAGCCCCATTGTGATGGTCTTAGAAGGTGGGAGATGATTAGGTTATTAGAGTGAGCCTTCCTGATTGATATTGGTACCCTTATGAAAGAGACCCCAGAAAGCTCCCCTCCCCCTTCTGCCATATTAGCCACGAGGAGAAGAAGACTATTTATGACCAAGAAGCAAGCTTCCCCCTACCCTGACTCCGTTGCCTCCTCGATCTTGGATCTTTAAGCTTCCAGCGCCGTGAGAAATCAATGCTTGTTTAGCACATCCAGTCTATGATACTTTGTTATATGGACTAAGACAATAGAATACCTACAGGGATTACCAAGTCACAGAAAAATAAATGGTCAACAAAGGGCCCTCAACTATGTCTATACAAATAAATACTGCTGGACTATGAGTCATCATAGCCAAAAAAAGGACCAATTGGGCAAGGTCTTTAAGATATACTAGTTGTGCAGCCTGAATGCTTCTATGTTGGGATTAATTTAATTTGACTGATTCTAGGTTACTAGTTTGGGGGAGAAATCCTGGGTTTGCAAGGTTATAGATAATTAGGAAGTAAAAATGAACTCTCTTAGGTAAAAAGGAAACAATTAGAATTTATACTTAGACGCCATCTGAAAAACATTTGCAAGGACTTTTCAGGCCTGATTTTTTTTTTTTTTTTTTAAAGGCATGACACTAACTTGAGAAAAACTAGAAAGAGAATTCAGAATGAGAAATTTAGGCAGTATCTTTTGTTCACTGAATAGAGATAGTAAGTCAAAAGCAATCCTGCAATTATGTACTATAATAAACACCATGTGGAAGCATCTCCATAATAGAGATGTTACAGTTTAACATAATTAAAAACCACTTGCTCTAAGTAGTAAACAAAATTTTTAAAAACATAGAAACATGAGGTGGGATTGTTATAAACTGCAGTTGAATTTGATCTGATAGAGGATAATGAATATCCACATCAGACAAACCTGGTTTTTAGCTGAGCAATATCAGCTATAATGTACATCCAGAAAAACATACTTTGTGCATCAGTAAAATAATTTGAACAATATTTGTCTCTGAGTGTTGTTGCAAAGGTTATAAATCACTCTAAATGGGTCTAGCATAATATTTGGCACATAGGAGATTCTGTGGATATTTGTTTTGTGGAGCAATATTTTAACACAATTCATAGATAACAGGAGAATCTAAAGTGGAAGTCAGCTATCTCCTACAAAGGAAATTAAATTGGAGCAATATTATTTTTACTCTCAGCCTCTGGTGGTCATAGCCTGGTTGTATAACCCAGGTATGACGAAGTGGATGCCCTGTCCCATATTTGAATTTTGAAAGAGTAAAGTCACTTTTAGAAATATCTGCAAAGCACAGTGGTCTTCAGCTGGGTCCTTTTTATAAAGTCTGGAGAAATTTTTGATATCAGGGCTCAGGAAGTGATATCAACAACTAATGGGCAGTGGCCAGAGATGCCACTGAGCATCATACCATTTACCAGAAAACCCCGCAAATCAAAGTTTGGTCCAAAACGTCAACAGTACTTAGGACGAACAGCCCTGGAGTAGCACTGGGGCAGAGTGGGCCGTGCAGTATCACAGCAGTGGGTGTGGGGAGTCAGGGAATGTCTAGCCAACTGACCAGGGCCAGTGTCCTGAGCAGATGGCTTCTGTGGACAGTCTTTCGGCATCTTGAATACGCCTTGACTTCTGGAACTCTTGCCTGATCTCAGACTCCAGTTTTTTAATTCAATTTTGTAAGCTATACAACACACTCTTCCAGTAAATTCCTTAATGCTTAAGTTAACTAATTTTCATGTTAGCCATCAATTAGCCATCTAATTAGCAGAGACGGTCCCTCAAAAGCATTTGTTATTACTAGTATTATCATTATCATCATCTTGAGTAATATAATTAATAATAATTAAATTAATTAGAAGGAGGGTGATCTAAGCTGCTCTTTAACGGTATCAATAGCTACCATTTATTCAGTACTTATAATTGGCTAACGGGTATACGCATGATATTCAATTTATTCCCTGAAGCCACTTTGTAAAGAAAGCATTAATGTCTCTATTTAAGAAATAATAACACTGAGGCAACCCAAAGTCACTCCAGCTAATAGTATCGGGCCCAAGTTTCAGACTGAGATCTTTTTAATTCTAAAGATTTTTTCATGTAACTATAATTATATACATATGTATCCGTATATATGTATACATACAGCTTTTATAGAAGAAAAACAGCCATTTTCCAGAAGAAAGGCTGTATATATACACACACACACACACACACACACACACACACACAAATTATAGACTATGCATCCAGAGCCCAAATTACTGCCTCTTTTCCTCATCTCTCTTTAACTTCCATCCTACATCTCACTCTATTCTGGATTTCTATCCTTAATATTTTATCACACTCTCTTCACAAATCACCAATGGCATTGTTTTCTAGGTATGAAATCCAGCCAATCTGGGTGCTTTCTTCCCAAAATTCCATCATCCCTCTATTGTCAGAATTTCTCTTATATTTTGGTTTCCTTCTCCATCTACCCTTTCTCATTTTAATTAGCAGCTGTTCTAACTCAGTCCAGCTTTTGAAATTTGGTGTTCACATGGTCACTATCTTTGTCTCTTCTTTTTCACACACACACTCTCTAGATAGTCTCATCTGTACTCTATGTCTATAGGGTCCTACCTTATCAACTGAAACCATAATATTCCTTGCCTCCAAGGTGGGGCTAATGTTTATGCTAAAAGTTTTATGGTTCTCCAGCTTAGAATAGCACAATAGGAGGTCCTTAAAATTAAATCATTCCATGCTCCAGTTCACAGGTGGAGAGAATGGCTTTATTTCCTTGCCTGTATTCTCTTTCCTGTCTGGAGGCAAAAATGGAATATCATTGCTGAGGGATATAAAGCCAGAAAGCCAGCCTAAGTTGTCAGAGAATCCCATTGTGCTGTGATTATAGCTACACAGTGAGAACTACACGCTGGCAGCAAGTAAACCTGGAGAGAGCCAGACAGTCCTACTTGCTGGTCTACAGCAGTTTCTCTGGGACAGCATCACAGTAGGTTAGGGAAGTTCTCTTTCTCCCCACATCCCATCCTGTGATTAGCAATTGTTACTCCACGAATCAAGACAGGTTAGGCTTCTAAAATAACAGTTCAATTTCACATGATTCTACATGCTCAGGTATACACATAGCCGTTTTCCAGAAGAAAAGCTGTATAGTGCCAGCATGGCTAGGCCAGAATGGAAATGTGGTCTCAACCACACAGTGTTCTAGGGATTGATTCTGAGCCCACATCAACAATCCCTATTTTACCCCCCTTTAAATGAATTCCCCTTCATGAGTACCTGCTGTCAGTATTTGCAAGCTGACCTTTGTCAAGCCTTCTAATTTCATCAAAGGTATTTTAATAATATTGAACTTCAAAAGGAAAAAGGTTAAGCTCTATATTGCTTTCCTTTGAGTAAAGGGGATCTGCTCAAATTATTCCCACTACCAGAAACATAAATGGCTGGCAATTTCTTTTAGAATTTATTTATTTATAGATTTTATTTTTTTATTCATGAGAGACACAGAGAGTGAAGCAGAGACATAGGCGGAGGGAGAAGCAGGCTCCCCACGGAGAGCCCGATGCGGGACTCGATCCCAGGAACCTGGGATCATGACCTGAGCCAAAGGCAGACCCTCAACTACTGAGCCACCCAGGTGCCCATGGCTGGCAGTTTATAAAGTCAGTTTATCTCGCTTGGCAGTTGACCATAATATAAAACACCCTTTTATAGAAAATAGTTCTGCTTAGGGTTTAATAAATAATAGTGAACAGAATGATGATCTTTGACATCTTCCTATAAGCTCTGGCTTTATAAAAGAGGTCTGTGAACAATATACTTAAAATTCCATCTTTATAAATATTTAAATTCATTTTCACCAAATTACTAAAAATAGTTCAAAATATGTTATTTTACATGGATTTCATCTGGATTCTGAGACTATTTGACTAGGGATAAAAAGAAAATGACACGAGTTTAATATCTAGGATGCCTCATGTTGTGAAAAGATGTTATGTTGTAACATTTATAGTTTTATACTTTATCTGAAATACAAATTGGGCATTCAAGATTTACCTGGCATCATGAGACACAGGGCCAAACATAGTCACAACGCAGTATTTTCTATATGTTCACTACTAGAATTATAAGTGCACCACATTTTACCCTTCTTTCATGGAATTATACAAAATACATTTTATCAAAGTTCTTATATTTTTAGGGCATAAACCTATGGCACGGCTACAAATGGTGAGTTCATCTGTGTGTGAACTTACATTTTTTTATGTATTACAATTATATCTTAGTGTATCTGATGGATAATATACTTAGTTTCATACATCACATTATTTGGGCGTCTTTGACACGCTTCCCTTTTGACGGCTGGCTTTGGTGTAGTCACAGGCATTTTGGGGGGATCTGGATAAAGGGAAATTGAGTTGAATTGATAGTTAATTTGGTTCAGCAGTATACTATTATTTGATTTACAGTTGCTTTTGTGTATAATTTACTGCTAGCTGCAGTTAGAATGGCCTCCAGAAAGACTTCTATCACTTATCACAAGGACTCACAAAGGTGCATGTCAGGGGTTATGTGGCAATACAAGTACATCCTATATCTCCTAGCACTGGATTTATGTGGGTACTGGAGAAAAAACAGGTTTGAAATATAAAGAACCAGAATCAGAACTAGTGTGTGAAAAACTCTTCTAGTCATTACACGTGCAAAATATTAAACTGTGGACTTTAGTTGTTTCAAAGCCTTGCCAAAACAGAAGTCCTCTCATCAGGAATATATTCACTTAAGCAGCAAATGTAATTATATGTGCATCCCATTTTTTAAAGGGAATTGTACAAATTGGGACTACTCAGAATTATACTATGTTTGTAGGATAGGTGCAGACTCATCATAGCATTACAAGTCCCAAATACATCAGGAAGTCTCAAGTTTTATGTATAGGGAACATCTAACACATTTTGTCTAGCAGCTTCAGATAAAATGTGTAAAACTGATACCAGTGCAGCAAAGAGCCTGAAGAAACAAATGCTCCAGTGATAAAACTGCTATACATTTGTCAATAATTCAAAGTAACATAGTGTAAGAGTTATTTGTTTATACAATTCAGTAGCTCAGTGTCACCCAAGATAATCTAAGCATGCATTTTTAGGTGCTCTGGGGCAGGCCTTAATTTCAGATTAATTTTTTACATTTTTTTCAGAACTACTGATTTTGCTAAAATTTAAGTATAACAAAGAGAAAGTATTCTAGTGGAAAGCCAGACAATAAATAAATAAATAAATAAATAAATAAATAAATAAATAAATAAATAAAAGAGGCTCCTGGATGGCTTAGTTAAATGTCTACCTTGTGCTCAGCTCATGATACTAGGATCCTAGGATCAAGCCCTGCGTTGGGCTCCCTGCTTAGTGGAGAGCCTGCTTCTCCCTCTCCCTCTGCCTCTCCCCACTGCTCATGTGCTCTCTCTCTCTCTCTCTCTCAAACAGGCAAAATCTTTAAAAATAAATAAATAAATAAGACCAGCAGAGTTTCAGATGTCAAAGCAATTTTATTACATCAGAGTGGAATTTAAAACTTCTGATGGTTAAAACAACAAAAATTGTTTTCTAAATTCTCAATCTATAAAAATAAAATTTGATTAACTACCTAGAAGAAAGACTAAATTATCTTTATATTGACACTATAGAAAATGATGCTTCAAAGTTGTGGTTATATGAGCGATAATAAAAGACTGTGCTAGGATACATTTTTTAAAAGTATAGACAGATGAGTATTCTATAATATTATGTAATAATATACAGTATTAATAAAAAATATATTTTTCTACTTAAATTCTTTGAACATTTTTAAATGTTCAAAAATCAATGTAGGCTTCTGAGAAAATAAAGATTATTATCAATCACATTTGTATCCATAACCTAAACAATGAAGGCAAGGTAAATGATCTGCTTATTATGTCACAGTTAAAAGAGGAAAAATTCAGCTGGTGGCATAAGTATCATTCTCATCCAGACCTCATTATTTTTTTGTCAATCATATTCTTCATAGATTCTGAATAATACTGTCTAAGAGGTATAGCCATCAATTCCAGTATAGTTTTCAGAAATGACTTGCTTGATTCTCATGTCACAAATGACACATATTTATAGTGGGCAGAATGATGGCCCTGACTCCTCTCTTCCAATTGCTTAATCCAAGATCCTTCGCAGGATTCTTCACCCATCTCTTTGCCTTGTCCCTTTACCTGGTCCATTGGAAAATTTCATCAAGTTTACCTTCAGAGTATAATCAGAATCTACTCACTTCTCACCACCCCAAAGCTATCTTCCTGGTCTAATCTGCCATCATCCCTCACCTGGATTATTCCACTGGCTTCCTAATTAGTGAGCCTCCTGCCACCCTTGTCTTTCTTTCCTCCTATAAGTCAGGGAGGGTAATTCAGGTTATTCACCCAGGGTAATTCTGTTAAAAGTAAGTCAGGTCATGCCACTCTGGTGTCAAATGATTCCAATGCTTTTCCCCCTTACTGTGAATAAAAATCCAAAGTCTTGCCATGATTTATTTACAAGGGCCTGTGTGACCTGAACCCTGCAACTCCCATAAATCTCTGATCTCATCTTCTATTGCTTTAATTTCCTTTACTCCTCTCTAGTCATGGTGCCATTCCAGGAAACACCACTGTCTTGCACAGAGTTATTTCCTTTGCCAGAAATTCTCTTTCCAGTGTGTTTGGCTTCTTTATTTCCTTCAGGACTTTAATCTAAACCCACCTTCTCAGCAAGCACTTCTTTGGTAGTGTCTACATTTTCAGCTCTCAAATACCTCTAACCCTTCCTTGTTTGATTATTCCCCATAGTATTTATCAGTATCAAATGTAGAATATATTGTACTTATTACTATTGTCAGTTTTCTTTACACTCTCACCTGGAATGTAAACTTCATGAAAGCAGGAGATTTTAATGTTTTGTTTGTAACAATATTAGCAGTGTTCACAAAAGTGTCCTGCATGGGGTACCTCTATGGTAAGCATTTAGTTTCTTATTAATCTAAAGTGAACATCTCTGAGTGATTTTTAAAAAGTGGTCTGGCTATGTGACTTGTGTTGTAACTTCTCAATCTACCTTCTAACTTGCAGTACCTTTTAATTATCTTTTAATTAACTTTCTGCTGTGTCTGGTCTTAGCTTCACCATTCTCTGCAGAATTACTGCAGCAGCCTACAAATTGTCTCCCTGCTTCATATTTTGCTACTTTTCACAATGTGCTCTTTTCCAGATGCATATCTATCCCTACTAAATATACCTCAGTGGTTTTAATTGTATATGCTCACTGTAAGGTTACTAGCTTCCCTCCCATTCAAGGAGGAATATTGGAAAGATGTAAATGAGAATAATGTATGATAGTATGGGATGAACTTAGGTCCACATAGAGTTACTGAAAAAGGCAATTATTTATAAATTTGATACTTTAGTTTTTGTTAATACAAAACGTTTATGACATACATCATAACTCATGGCAAGTTACAAATGTCTAGAGAAAATGACATGGAGAACTGGGGTTTTAATATATAAAAGGAAAGCTTTCTATTGCTTCTCTTGTTGTGGAATTGAACAACTTGAATCATTTGTTTTCCATTCATGATGTTTGGACCAGCTGTGAGAGTGAGGGGTGTAACCCATCGTCTTGGATCAACTTAAAAGTAATTAACTTTTTGAAATAACTTCAATCTTGATTTCATTTGAACTAGCTAAGCAATGCAGGTGATTCATATACTCAACTGATTATGTGGTTTATACCTAATCCCTTTTAAATTCCTCAAATTGAAATTTTCATGTATGGGAATGCTACATAATCTCTTAATTTTGTATGGTAAAAATTCCAAAGCTAAAGCCTAGGCTATGTCTATTTTGAATATTTAGGTGTATCTGGGCCATTTATAAGTAACTATGTATAACTATTTATAAGTTTCTTGGCAGGGATTTTATTTGCCTGTCAACATCGTGAGCTCAGCAAAAAATGCAAAGAACGAGTGCTTTGAGACTTGAATGAAAGATAGTGCCAAGGTCTTGACAGTGTAAGATGCCTATTTTGCAGATAAACTCCAGAGTTGGAAACAGTCATTTTTCTCATGTCAGTATAGAGAATATAGCATAAGTGAGGAACTTCTGCATTACTGTGGACTAGAAGGGGAAAATAAACTGATAAAGACAAGAGAGCAGACACTGGGCAATAATTAATTGTCTTTAGAAAAAACTCCCGTTGGGCAGCCCTGGTGGCTCAGCAGTTTAGCACCGCCTTCAGCCTAGGGTATGATCCCGGAGACCCGGGATCGAGTCCCATGTCGGGTTCCCTGCATGGAGCCTGCTTCTCCCTCTGCCTGTGTCTCTGCCTCTCTCTCTCTCTCTCTGTTATGAATAAATAAAAAATCTAAAAAAAAAAAATAGAAAAAAACTCCCCTTTATTCCAGAAAAGGCCTCTCCCCTTTTTGGTGGGAACAGACTTCCTCCACTCCATTCTGAGGTAGTTTTGGGACATTTTCATCATGGAAATCCAATCCATTATCACGGGGATGGACACAGACTTAGGTCAGGCAAATCAGCATATTTACCCAATGGATTTTTGTAATTAAAGAAAAAAGAGTCAGTTTCTGATGGTGAAATGAACGAGATCCCAGAGCTGCCAGGTCTAAGCCACCAATATCTTAGAGCTTTGATAGGATAAAGCCAACCCACAGAGGAAAAAAAAAAAAAAAAAAAAAAAAAGAAGAAGAAGAAAAAAAGAAAAAAAAGAAAAAGGAGGAGGAAATGTGAAAAAGAAAAACTGGGTTATGGTGGCATTAGGGTTCTGTAATTGTTTTAGTTGTTAGCATAGTCTCTGACTTTCCTGTTCTGGGTTTCTTAAGCATGCTAGTGACCTTTCCTTTTTTTTTTTCTTTTTTTCTGAGCTGATTTTAATGGAGTTTCTGATGCTTTTACCAATAGAATTCTAACCACCACAAGGTCTAACTAACATTAGACCTTGTATGGAGAGGCTGTATGGATTGTATGGAGATTGTATGGAGACAGAAAGACTAGAACACAAATCAAAATAGATGAAGAGAGCTCATAATAGGCAGAATTTCAGTATACAGGTCTTTAGATGTGTTGCCATATAGTTTTGATGACCCACATTTACTTTATTTTATTGTCAATGCATTCATAAAATTTGCAGATTTTGAGAACCCTGAGTATATATATATATTCTTTCTGGATCTTTGGAGGCATAGTATTGGTAATTACTACTAAGAATAACAACTTAAGTTAAAATTTCTTTTATATATGGAGGTAGAGGTGAAGGGAATTTTACCAGCTAGGACAAATGTGAGATGAAAGAATCTCACAGCTGGTGGGAATTCTTTCTTTTTTTTTTTTTTGTTAATATTTATTTTATTTGAGAGAGAGTATGTGAGCAGGGGGAGGGACAGAGGAGGGAGAGAGAGGATTCCAAGCACCCCTCTCCACCACCACAACCCACAGTTAGTGCAGAGCCTAATGCGCGGGATCCCACAACCCTGAGATCATGCTCTGAACCAAAACCAAGAGCCAGATGCTTAACTGATTGAGTCACTCTGGCACCCCAGGGAATTTTTGATTTAAGGAATATAAGAACAGAATTGTGAGGCAGATCTCTTGAGAGCAGAAATAGTGGGAACGGTCAAAGAAACCTTGGACCTGAAAATGGTTAAACAAATAACTGTAGCAAAAAACAAGATCATAGACTTGATTTAAGATTTTATAATAATAAATTTGGGTTGTCCAGTTTACAATAGAATGGAGGTTCTTGTATGACCAATGCAATTATAAGTTAGGTGATAATGAAGGGTAAGTCTGTAACTGGAACATCCTGGGGTCCCCTTTAGGCTTATAGCAGGAGCACATGGTTTACTGAATATTTATAAACCTCTACTCATTTCTTGGCTGTCATGACTAATTATAATCAATTGGGAAAATACTGACAATTCTAGTGATTCATATTTGGGTTCCAGAGTTCTAATGAATCTTGAATTTCAATAGCCTTTTGAGAGACTGTCTCATATTCTTGCAGGCATGACTGGTGGGGGAAAATGATGTGAAGTAGAGAGCACAGGCTCTAGAGACAGTCTGCCTTAGTCAGAATCTTGGCTCAGCTACTCACTAGTGGTATGACTTTGGGAAAGTTACATAAACTCTCTGTGACTCTGTTTTCCGATCTGCAGGATGAAAACATTGATGATTAGGTAAAGCAACACTTAGAGTTCTTGGAGCTGTCTGCAACACATAGTGAGTTCAAGCTCTTTTTGACAATAAAATACTCAGGTGAACTAAATAAATGGCCAGATCCCAAAATGTTAAATCTACGTGAAAGTTCTGTATCATGTCCAAGACACACAGCATCAATTAGAGGTGGATGCAGATAACATGTTAACTGAAATTTATTGATGAGAAAACACTAGGAATAATGGTGATATGCAAAGTTGGGAAGACTGAGTGCAAGATAATCCTAGGTGGTTAAAACTATAAGGGACAAAGTCTGAGAAGGTGATATTTAAAATAGAAATAAAGTCAAAAGGTAAAAAAAAAAGGCAAAAGGTAAAGTAAAAGAACAAACATATATATGTGATTTACATGACTAATATCAAAAAGGTGCATCTAAATAAGAGTAAATGTAGGAAAGACTTAAAGGATTTTGGTCAACTGCAAATACAGTGTGTCAATGACGTATTAAAGATGCCAACAAGCTACCTAATTAGCATGGATACAGTGTCCAGAAATGCAGGCAAGATTTTTGCTTTACTCTGTACTTATAAGACCACATCTAGAATAATATGCAGTTGTTTAAGAAAGAATATACTTCAAAACCATAACATACAAGAAATTCCCATAAAAGTTAATGATGTTTAGCTTTACTGGAAAGAGATTTCAAAGTAAAATATCTGCCTAACCTAAAGAATTGTAAGTGAAATAAACACTAGACTTATTATATGTTGCTCTACAGAACATATTTTATATATACTTAATGAATGAGACTCAGAGGAAACTATTTACCAACTCATTGTGTCATTTCCTGCCTTCTCAAATTCCACCCAGTTTCTAAACCTGACTTGTTTAAGTCAGAAACAATACTGAGAATTTCTCCTTGAATGCTGAATGCATTCTAGGATAGTGAGCCTAGCATTTTCTTTTAAGGGTCTGGAATGCTTGCGATGAGCACTGCATAACTTCACACCCTCTTAGTGGTTTTGCAGGGCACTTAGCATCTACTCTCTTTTGGTAACAATATCTTGATTTACTTTGAAATTACCCCTTCTACAGTCTCCATTCACTGTGCTTCGTATGTGGTTGATTCAACAACATACTGTGGGTAACGGCTCTGTGACTGGTTTAAGTACAACTATGCACCTTTATTTTGTCCAATGACTCTAAGACACAGATTATTTAAATTGTTAGATAAAGATACTGGGATCCCCCCTCCCCACACACACAGTACATGCTAACTGTACCTGACTCTGGGAAGCTATTGTCTTCACACAAAATCTTTGACAGAAGCCAACATGAAAGAGTACAGAATTAAGACATTTCTTAGAGTAGGTCCTAGTAATGTAACTTGAAGCCATGGTACTAGGATAACGTTAGACATTTAACTTGAGTGAGCCAATTAATTCCTTTTTATTTTTAAATTTGCTTAAACTTTTATGTTTATATAAAGTAATTAAAGTAATTACATTAAAGTAATTACAGACTCATGCAAAATTGCAAAAAATATACAGAGAGGTTTACTTATTATACCTATCACCCAGCTTCTCTTAAGGGTGACATCTTATATACCTATCATGAATTATCAAAACCTGGAAATTGACAAGTGTGGTATACTTAACTAGACTACAGACCTTACTCAGATTTTCTATATTTTGCATACACTCATTTTTTATGTTATTGTGTATAAGTCTGTGGTATTTTTTCATATGTATAAATTCACATAACCATCATTATAATTGAGATAAAGGATTATCATTATATCATAACATTCTTAACATTCTTAACTTTTTTTTTTTTTTTTAAATTTATGATAGTCACACAGAGAGAGAGAGAGGCAGAGACACAGGCAGAAGGAGAAGCAGGCTCCATGCACCGGGAGCCCAACGTGGGATTCGATTCCGGGTCTCCAGGATCGCGCCCTGGGCCAAAGGCAGGCGCTAAACCACTGCGCCACCCAGGGATCCCCATTCTTAACATTCTTAAAAAGCAACTCTCTTGGGTTCCCTGGGTGGTTCAGCGGTTTAGTGCCTGCCTTTGGCCCAGGTTGCGGTCCTGGGGTCCCGGAATCGAGTCCCACGTTGGGCTCCCTGCGTGGAGCCTGCATCTTCCTCTGCCAGTGTCTCTGCCTCTCTCTCTCTCTCTCTCTCTCAATGTCTATCATGAATAAAGAAAAAAAACAAAATCTTAAAAAAAAAAAAAAGCAACTCTCTTGTGCTGCCTCCTTATAGTCATCCCTTTTCTCCCTGCATCCCCATCTCTGCTGGCATCTCCTGGCAACCACTTGTTCATTCACTCCAATATAATTTTCTCATTTTGAGAATATTTTATAAATTGAATTGTATAGTGGATAACCTTTTGATATTAGTCCTCTATTTTAGCAAAGCCAATTTATGTTTTATATCATTTCCATCTATGTTCCAGTTGACATAATCACCAAGTTAGACATTTTTTTAAAACCTCTGTTGTGTTTGCTCATTCAGTGTGACCACGATTCCTCCTCTGTTTCTTTAATTAGCTTCAGTCTCCTCATAGGAAATGAAATCTTATCCTGAAACCTAGTTATTTGACTGAGATCCTAATGTTTTGTCTTTTGCCTTCTCCTGCTTCCTCCTTTTAGAAGTTGCAGCTCTCAAACATCCAACCAATGTATAGCATGCTTTTAGAAAGTAGTAAACCTTCTTTAGAAAAATGTCTATTCAGGTCCTTTGCCCATTTTTCTTTCTTTCTTTCTTTCTTTCTTTCTTTCTTTCTTTCTTTCTTTCTTTCTTTCTTTCTTTATATTTTTTTTCCTTTGCCCATTTTTAAATCAAATTTTGTTGTTTTTTTGGTGTTGAGTTGTGTAAGTTCTTTATATATTTTGGATATTAACTCCTTATCACATAAATCATTTACAAGTATCCTCTCCCATTCATTAGGTTGTCCTTCTGTTTTATTGATGGTTTCCTTCACTGTGCAAAAGCTTTTTATTTTGATGTAGTCCTGGTACTTAATTTTTACTTTTATTTCCCCTACCTTCAGAGACATATCTAGAAAAATGTTGCTTTGGCCAATGTGAGAGAAATTACTGTCTGTGTTCTCTTCTAGGAGTTTTATGGTTTTAAGTCTCACATTTAGGTTTTCAATCCTTTTTTATTTTTGTATATGGTGTTAGAAAATGTTCCAGTTTCATTCTTCTACATGTAGCTGCTCAGTTCTCCCAATACCATTTATTGAAGAGACTCTCTGTATATTTTTTATCTTCTTTTTCATAGACCAATTGACTATATAAGTAGATTTATTTCTGGGTTCCCTATTATATCCCATTGATCTCTGTGTCTATTTTTGTGCTAGTACCATACTGTTTTGATTACCATAACTTTGTAGTATGTCTTGAAATCTGGAATTGCAATACTCCAGCTTTGTTTTTCTTTATTAAGAAACATACAGATGGCCAACAGACACATGAAAAGATGTTCAATATCACAGATCATCTGGCAAATGCAAATCAAAACCACAATGAGATATCACCTTATACCTGTCAGAATGGCTAAAATAAAAAAAGACAAGAAATAACATGTTTTGGTGAGGACATGAAGAAAAAGGAACCCTTTTACACTGTTGGTGAGAATGTAAATTGGGTGCAGTCACTTTGAAAAATAATGTGGAGGTGCCTCAAAAAATTAAAAGCAGAAATGCCATATGATCCAATAATTCAACTACTAGGTTTTTACTCAAAGAAAACAAAAACCTAATGTGAAAGGATATATGCATTCCTAAATTTACTGCAGCATTATTTACAATAGCCAATGCAACCTAAATGCAACCTAAATGTTCACTAATAGATGAATGGATGAAGATGTAATGAGCATGTGCATGCATGTATGTACACAAACACACACACACACACAGAAACATAATGGAATATTATGTAGCTGTAAAAAAGGATGGGGATAAAAAGGACGAGATCGTTTGCAACATTTGCAACAACATAGATGGACCTAGAGGGTATTATACTAAGTGAAGTAAGTCAGAATGAAATAATTAGCATATAATTTTACTTATAGGTAGAATCTAAAAAAGGAAAAAAAAAATCCCACAAATGAATAAACAAACAAAAAGTATAATCAGACCTTAAATACAGAGAACAAACTGATGGTCGCCAGAGAGGAGGGTGGAGGGGGTGCTGGGAAAAATGGGTGAAGGAGACTGGGAGATATAGGATTCCAGTTATGGAATGAATAAGTCAGGGGAATAAAAAACACAGCATAAGGAATATAGTCAATGACACTCTAATAGTGTTGTATGGTGACAGATAGTAGCAACACTTGCAAACATACTATAACACATAAGCTTGTCAAATCACTATCTTTACACATGAAACTAATGTAACATTGTGTGCCAACTATATTAAAATAAAAACAAATAATAAGAAAAGAAAAAGAAAGTAGTAGGTCATATAGAAGTTTAACACTTTTACTTTTCAAATTTCTATTTTAGCAGCTATTAGGAAGATATGATAGCTGAATTTATCAGTAGACTTCTTTCAGAAGAAGAAATAGGAAAAGTAATACAATAGCCCTATATCTGTTAAAATTAAGTTGACACCTAACATCTTTTTCACAAAGAAAATTTCAGGGTCATATCCCATTCCTGGTAACATTATTAAACATTTAAGGAAGACACAGAAGGAGGGACATTTTCCAGATTGTCTATGACATCAGCACACACTTGATAACAAATTTATACTTGATAATGATAAAGAATTCCTATCAAATTCTTGATAATGGAAGCACAGAATGGTGCAACCACTTTGGAAAAGAGTTGTCTAGTTTCTTGAAAAGTTAAAACAATTCCAGCAATTCTATCTCTAGGAATTTACACTCAAAAAATGAAATCTCACATTCATATAAGGACTTGTAGAATGCTCATAGCAGATTAATTCATAATAAATTCAAAAAACCTGAAAACATTCCAAATATTTATCAACTGGGAAATGGATAAATTACAATATACTCAAACAATGGAACACGACTGAGTAATAAAGATGATTGAACAGCTGATACATGTAACAACATGGATAAATCACACCAACATAATTTTGAATAAAAAAAGCTAGACAGAAAGGGTACATACTCTGTAATTGTATGTTTATACAGTTCAGGAATAAGCAAGACCCTTCTCTGGTTAAATAAATCATGATAGACTCAGTTGTGGAAGCAGGGAGATCTGACTGAAAACTAGCAGAAGGGAACTTTCTGTATCTTAACTGGGGTGTTGACTACATGGGTGTATACATGTTACAACTCATTACACATAAAATATGTGCTTATTACTATTTTTGAAGTTATTATACCTTAAAAAAGTTGAAGTTAAAGGAAATATATTTTCTTTTTTTTTTTTTTTTTTTTTTTTTTTTTTTTTTAGGAAATATATTTTCTTGAATACAGTTTCTTGAATCAGCCCTTATTCAATACATATCTTTATACACACACAGGATTTGCATTATTGCCTGTCCCTCATGAATGTCATTCCTTTTATCAACACCAGTTTCCCAAGGCCTAATACCTGCCAATTCCAACTTTTCCCTATTTCTAACTGGCCATCTGTTGAGGCTTCAGCATGTCTCAGTAACAGTTCTGTCCAAGTCATGGAAATAAAGGCTCGTTAGTAATAATTAAAAGTATAGAAACTCACTTGCAATATGATGAGTTCAACATCATATTCACTGGGTATTCAAGTAAGTTCAGTCAGTCATTTTATTTAGTAGATGCTTTGTAATAACCTATTACATTGCCGTTACTGTCTTAGACATTTGGGTGTATGGCTTCAGTAAATTGAGAATTAAGAACTTACAACTGCATTTTTCTAGTTAGTGTTTTTCTTTTTTCTAGCATTTCTTAGCTGCAACAATGACTGTTTACATATACAATTGGAAGGAAACCATAAGACCAGGTTTCCATCTGGACTCTTTTCATGATAAGCAGTTCCTTCAAATAAACCAGTTTATTGGTAATTGATACCACTTTCTGAGACAAGACAAATGAATCAATTGTGTTACATATTTTTGTCACATACTGGCATGACCTATGATTTAAAAATTTTTTGTATAAAATGTAAACTGATCATATTCGGTTATATGTTATTAAGGATAACTACCTTTTGATGAAATATATCAGAATATTTTTATTTATAAATTCAATATAGTTAAACACAAAATTGTCAAAATTTACAACAAAACATGTCTCTCTCTGTTTTGTTAATTTAGAACTATTTTGTATTTTTTTGCCTGTACACATACTATATTTATCTAATCTATACCTTGCTTGAAATAATCGGCATCATTAAGATACAGACTTTTATTATTGCTACAGCTACTATTAAATTAATCTACTAATAAATTCTGCAATAAAATCTTGTCATTCTATGATGGAATGCTTAACTTACTCAAATAATCAGAGCTGTCAAAATGATCAACTCGGTCAGCAAAACATTTATTTCATATTTGTCAATTAAATGTTTAAATTAGATAAGACTAATGCAATACTTTAATTTCATTTTCAACAGATCTGAATTTATACATATTTTTCTTTGAATTTTTTTAAATGTTAATGTACTATGCACTATCATATGTCTTCTTATAAGAATTAAAGCCTATATTACCTAAGGAATTCTGTATTTGCCAAGATGAGAATAGGAAATAAAATATCAGATTCAAGTTATTTAGAAATATTTAATTTGATAAACTTTAAAGTAATTTGCAACTTTATACTCAATGGAAATAATGTCTACCTCTTATCTGTTGTGAAATTAATTGCATATAAGTGTTACTAGTATTTTGTAACTCAGCATAGTTTAAGAGAAAATTTGAAAATATATTTTTATCAAGTCCCAGCTAATTATTAAGGATAATACCATAAACATTATTTATAACTGTGAATTCATGTTTTATTGATGGGTACCTAAATTACCCTCATGGAAAAAACATCTACCATACCTTAAAATATTTAACTTCCATTTAGGATTTTCTTGTCAGTGGTGAAATTAAGCACTATTTTATTCTAATTCCATTGAAAATGTTTTAAACTATTTCCTCTTATTTTTTTAAAGATTTTTTTTTATTTATCAGAGAGAGAGAGATCACAAGCAGGAGGTAGGAGTAGAGGGAAGAGCAGACCCCTTGCTAAGCAGGGAGCCTGCTGAGGGACTCCATCCAAGGACCTTGGGATCATGACCTGAGCCAAAGGCAGATACTTAACCGATAGAGCCACCCAGGTGCCCCTACTTCCTCTTATTAAAAGCTAATTTACTACATAAATTCTTGATTCTAAGGATGTAGAATTTGGCCAAGCATTTACCTGTTCAGCTAGTTTAATGTTGGCAAGCAAAAGTACCTACCCAAATTCCTGTCTGAATTTATTATACAATGTAACAAAGCTACAATTATGACAAATATGTCAAAGAAGTGTACAAAATTACTGGCTCAAATTATTTGCTATATGGGTTAAAGTTACACTGGAAATAGGCTTAACTGATCTTAAATTTTTTTTTTAATTTTTATTTATTTATGATAGTCACAGAGAGAGAGAGAGAGAGGCAGAGACACAGGCAGAGGGAGAAGCAGGCTCCATGCACCGGGAGCCTGATGTGGGATTCGATCCTGGGTCTCCAGGATCGCGCCCTGGGCCAAAGGCAGGCGCCAAACCGCTGCGCCACCCAGGGATCCCCTTAACTGATCTTAATTTCGTTAAAGAGCATTCTTTCTGCTGTGTTCAAAGTACTGTTCCAAAAACGAATTAAAAGCACATCCCTTACTACAATTATTCCACCTCTCATTAAACCTGAGCATTCCTTTTGAATAAATGGTACTTACTTAATATTTTTTTTTATGTGCTGGGAAGTCATAAACTACATGTAAATAGTGTTACTGTTTATTATACTTTCTAAAATTCCAATAATTAATAAATAGGATTTGTCAAGCGTCAGAGTGTTTTCTTAAACTGGAAAGCCTGGCATTTAGGCTTTCTATCTCTGGAAAACAAACTGGCCTCATAAATTTCGACTTTTCCTTTCCTTTTTTCTCCAACTTGAGTTAGTTATGTTACAATCATGTCACATGATTCTTGCCCTCTGGGCTATACCTTACATTGCCATTTAGAAATGACATTTCTCTTCAACACAGTGCAGGGAGCTTTTCTACATATATTTGAATCCATTTTGATGCGGTTTGCTAATTAGGCTGTGTACAAATACGTAAACCATGGAACGATTTACTTCTAAATTATTTCATTCATGACTGTGTTGCTTTTCCAATTTTATACAGAAATGTTATCTTGACATATGACCAGCCATTTAAAAAGCTACATCGATGGATATCAACAAATGGAATGATAAGTTAGGACAAAGTGAATGAGCATATTTTGAGGTACAGTCCTCTTAATGGAAAAGTAAAACTTGAAATATTGAAAATAAAAATGCATAGCCATCCCCAAGTCTAATGTAAAGCATATGACATATGTATATTTTTGCTAATAACTGTGTAGAAGTAATTACCCAGTAACTATCCTATGGATTGATTTCCATATAATTTTTGTGACATGAAAAATATTTATCAGGTGACTATCACTTTTGTTGAAACGGTTTGGAATCACCACCATTCAATTTAACGAATTTGACACAACTCTATATTTTCTATTCACTCAAGAGATATCTTTCTCTTCATACACTGGGAAGTGGGTTTCTCACTGATACCTTCACTGAAGCATCAGCATATGAAGATACCTTACAAAACAATAAATACAGGCATAAACATGCGTCTATTTTGCAAAGGGATTATTCTCTTACAGAGATTATAAAGAATGGGGCTTGGTTTTGTTTTTCAGCTGCAACTCTTAAATCTGGTCCTCACCCCACTCCCGGACTTCTACTCCCTAAACTGTTCCTCATTGCAGGGAATGTGAAGATAATCCAGCTGAACACTGTTCTATGCTGTTGCCATTGCTTGTCTGGGCCCCTTATGATGATCACATGGATACTCAGAAAAGGAAGATGACCTTCCCCTTCCCTACAGTGTCTCCTTCACTGAATGTGCTTTCCCCCTTCTCTTTCCTCTCTTCTATTCTTCCCTATGTTTTTCCTTCCTTCTCTCATTCTTTCCTCCTTACTTTGATTTTGTATTTACTGAGTGACTACTATGTACTAAATAGTAGTTAAAAGAATATAATCACGAGAGACTGTGGGGAGACTGACAAGTAAACCCAATTACAATACTATGGTAAGTGTAGTCGGAATCTTCTCTGAGAGCACAACGGGGTGGTACATAAACAAGTTTTGGTGAGTCAGGAAAGACATCACAGAAGTGGTTTATAGACTGAAACCAGAAGGATGGGAAGATGTTATTCAGTCAATTACTATAACACATTATTTTATCCAAGTGTTTTTCATTCACCAGTCAGGTCAAGATTGTAATTCTCTATGCTATCTTAAATACTGAGACAGAAATCTCATTTCAATTAGGGACAGGGGAAGTAGACGTGGCACGTGAATTTCATTCCAAATAACAACTCAAGTTGCCAATACCTTTTCTTTTGTATAAAATTGTGTTTTTCTTTCTTTCTTCATAATATTTGATGTCCTAGTTTTTCTTAATGTCCCCTTATTCTACCCCTGAGTTTCTTTACAACAATATTGTTATTCTACTGGAATTCAGATCTTCACTTTTAGAATCCTGTATTCAATTCTGTATTGAATCCTTGATATTAATTAATAGATCAAATATATATTTCCAATCTAATGGTAATTTCTCATCTGATAGGTAAATTACTCAGAAGAAGAAAATAAATTAAGTTAGACAAAACACCAGAGTGAAATATTTACCTTATTTAGTTCTAGCCAATAATGAGACTTATTTAGGTAGAGGCTTTTTAATGTCTATTAGATTATCTGTTATTTGTTCAGCTCTCAAAATACTATCAATATTTTAACTCAGCCATTCAGTGAGGACTAGAATCGAAATTTGATACACTCCAGGCCTAATTTTAAGTTGTTTCTATCCTTTTATGTGTGAGGGAATTTGAGAGACAATTTATGCATTGTCTTAAAGTAACACATTTTAGAATCTTCTGTGTTTATTCCTGAATGTGCAAAAACACTTAATTTTTCAATGATGAATAAAATTTGGGGGGGGGGGCGTATGGTTTGTACTTTATGTAAATACACCACAAGCAGAAATTTCAGCTCAGTATGTACTTTAGACACAATCGTTTTCCAGAGGACAGAAAACATGAAGAGACAAAGAATGCTGGCTGACTGAAAAATTAGCTGTATAACACCCTTTGGATGCCCTTCAACAGTTTTTTTAAGAGAGAAGAAAAAAGTCAAACTAAGCTCTTTATTAGTTTTTATCAATAAGCCTTTGTTAGCAATTGACACAGCATTTCAAGTGATTCCTCTATCAGTAGACACTGAACATAATTGGCTCTAAAGTAGCAGAATTTTATTTCAGTAATGACATACTCTTTTGCTTCCAAAAGTATTTTCGGATACAAATATGTTAAACCAATTTAATGGTTGAAGTGATTTATCTTGGGTAAGTTAGGGAAAATTTTTTGAGATAAAATCTTAATAAGGTGAAATTTAAATTCAACAGATATTAATATTTTATGACCACCTGGCTAATTTATATTGCACATCCAGATACAATAAGTAGAATGCAACAAAAGTCCTTGAAGCCTTCATTTTAATTCCAATGGAATGACAGCAAATGTTTAAAATGATCTGGTTAAAAAAAAGTGATCTGGTTATTTTATTAAAGGTAATTGTCAATATATATAATTGAGTCTGAAGTGGATCATTTTCATTAAAATCACGTAGTATTGCTTTCTACTGAATTTAAAACAAACATTCTGCATTTTAATATGACTGCTATTTAATACAGTTATCACATGATAATAAAATCAAAGATATAACACAATTGCATGAACTCATACAGATCAAAATCATCATGTCATTCCATTTTTCATCTAATTCAAACATGTCTGCTGCACTAACTTAAATTGTACCTTTTCCATAAGAGAAAAGCACAGATTGTCCAGGAAATAAAATATTCAGAAAAACACTTCTGACATCAGAAGTGAATATATAAACCCCGAGAGCACCTTGATTACCATTCCCATGATGAATACTAGGAAATAATTTTCCAACGTTTTTGTGTAACACTCATGTGTAAACAAAAGATAAATGAATCTTTCCAAAATAAAATTAACATTAATTATGAACAGGTTGTTCACTGGGGAAGGAAACAAGATAATTAGAGGGATGCTTGGAGGTAAGTTGTGGGAAAGGCAAATAAAAGTTTTATTCACCACTCAGAAGAATTCCTTGGTGTGAGAACCCTGCAAGTAAAGGGGGTTTGGTGAGACTAGTAAAGTGCAGGCATAATGACTTTAATTTCAACAGGTTTCTGCCACAAATCCCCCACCTTAAAGAACTAAAGGACTGAAACAATATGATCAATTTACCCCTTCCTGAAACCAGGTTGAAAGGCTTCTTTCAAGTGAATGACCAACCCAAGACACTGATGTAACTACCACCCTTCACAGTACCAGAGAAACACAATGGAGAGTTTGCCTTTTAATGAGGCTGGCAGAAAAGAAAGTTGTATGCCTCAGAAACAAGTTTCCCTGAAAATAAATAGATAATATTCTTCATTTCAACTGTAGTAGGTAGTGAATTTATTTCAAAAGCATAAGATAACTTTGGATTTTATAAAAAAAGCATTTTAAACATCCATAACTTGACTATTAATTTCCTCATTTAGTAAAACAAACATGTCCTGATTATATGTGGGAATGTGTATTCTCAAAAGGATTGGCTCACTGCTAACAGAGTGAGGATGCAGGGAAAGACAATTTATTAGGCAATAAAACACATGGTTTTCTATAAGAAAATACACACAGAGGTTAATATACTTCAATTAAGTCTTTCAATAGCGAAAATAAATGAAAATGTATTATTATTAATTTAATTTATTTATATATCTCCTCTGTATTTCCTGGGAGGCTAGTAAACCAAACTTAAGTTGAAATAAAAAAGGGTTTTGTAACAAAAGAGGATAGAAAAGAAAATGTGCTAAATAAAATGGGACTTCAAATTGTTAAAATATAACCTTTATTGTCTAATAGATATACAAATATTTTGTTAAGATGATATCTTTGGTTCGTGTAGCCAATATCTAAACAAGGTGATATCTATCTTCTTTGTTACCTACATAACATACTGGAACCTCCATTAAGAAAGGTGTCTGCTTTTTTGGTACATGTAACCAAAAATATAATAGAAGTTACTGAAAAAAAAAAAAAAAAGGTTACTGATTAATTTGGATATTTCTTAGGTAATGTTACATTAAATTTTGTATCTAAAATTCCTATTTAATTGGTTTCATTTTATTCTGATTTTTTTAGTTACTGCTTTTTATTGTGTGTGTGTGCAAGGAACAAGAAGATAATTGGCAATTTTATTGATTATTCCATGTTTTCAAGAAATTTTTAGTTAAGTTCCATTTATAGTTATAATCCCCACTGACATAACGATTCTTCTTTAACTCCTCCTTAGGGAAAAGGATATAAATAAGAAATTGTGAAGGGAGTTTGAATGAGACGGGAGGCTCTTGAACTCCTCTCCTCTCATGGATACTCTGAAAATATAACTACATAAGGAGAAATGACTCCTGAAAGAAATCCAGAAAGTGGCTGATACATCAGGTGAATAAGAAAATATCCACATTGAAGAAGACAGGAAAAGGCGAGACACACTCTCACCTTCAATGCCACCAGTGGCAGAGTGCCATAAAATTAGAAGGGAATTCCCAACTCCCAGCTTCACCCTGAGGAGCAAAGGGTTTGAAACCCGCATTTAGTATCCCAACACTTAAGACCCCCACTAAGATACAGGTCTTCACCTAGCGAGGCTTGGGTCCAGAAGACTCACAAGACTACAGCAAACAAAGCAGCAGTTGTTAAGAGTGCACAGTGCAGAGGGGACCCGCAAAAATGCACAGACCCGGTCTTTCCCTGAAGGAGGTCTATCTGCATACTTTGAAAGCTATTATGGTCATTTGGGGGCTGGCTGTGGTCCTCCGTGGACATGAGAGGCTGGCAGACATCTGTCCCACTAGCTCCCTCTAGCCTGCTCCCACACACCAGTATCTTCCTAGAAGGAGCTTGTACATATGTCTGTACCTCAGTTTTTGCACCCGATGCCTAAGAGACAGACCCCCTAGATCCTGTGGCTCTGAGAGCCAACAGTGATGGCATTCATGAGTCCCACTGGATTGCAGCCCTTTTCTTCTCATAAAGATAAGTATCATATCAGTACAAATGAAATGTGTAATATAAAATTTTGTATAAAAATGGTGTTGACTTACTGCTTAAACTTGCTACTAATGGGGGGCCCCTGGATGGTACAGTCTGTGAAGTCTCAGACTCTTGGTTTCAGCTCAGGTCATGATCTCAGCATCCTGGGATGGAGCCCCACATCAGGATCTGTGCTTAGTGTGGAGTCTGCCTGAAATTCTCCATCTCCCTCTCTGTTTCTCTCTGCCCATCTCACTCATGCTGTCTCTAATAAATAAAATAAAATCTTTTTAAAAATTGCTACTAATGAACAGAGAGGGACCTGTTTTTTTTAAATTAAATTATTTTTGGGGACCTGGTTTTTGAATTCTGACTGGATATCTCTACATTCCGTCATTTCTGTACTAAGAGAAGCTATAAAACCAGCAATATATTTAAAATTCATGCCTAAATACAAATAAAGCTACTCCGCCAATCACCTAAAGAATGGGAGTGTGTATATAGGAGAGGATACAGATATACTTGGGCTTATAAAAGTAGGAAAAAACATCTAATAATCAATATACATTTAGATATTACTGCACTGGAGCTAGAATTGATGAGATACTATCTAAATATTGTATAATATTTTAAATAGGAAATGAAGGAGCCCTCTCAACTGGTCTAAGTTCCTTGAGAAACTGAATTTCTTCTATTTAGCTTATTGTAAAAGAGCCAAGGTGCTGTTGTTCCTAGAAAAGGGATCACTTCTAATTTTGGTAAATTCCAAGTATAATCAAGTGAGAAAATAATTGTGAACTATTATATTTATATTAACTGAACCAAGAGTAATCATTTGAGTCTTCTTCTAATTAAAGCTTAAAATTAGTAGGGGTACCAGGGTCATCAGGGCAACAGATACTACCTGTGAGTTCTCTGCATGAATTTTCAAAGATGCATCCTTCTGAAAGAATTAGGGAAAGGTGACTTCTCTGGATGGGGGCAGGGGGAGGAGAGGAGTTCTGCTTCTCCCTCCCAGCTGACTGAGCCCTGTGTAGGTGCCTGAGCCTCTACATGGTGCCTGGCTTTGTGAGCTGAAATGGATCTGACTTTAGCCACCATCCACCCATCAGCCAGGGACCTTTGCAAGGAACATACACCACACAGCCATTCTCAATGGCTCTGATTGTGATCTATTCTTTGATTTCTAAATCAAATAAATAATTAAATTCACTGGGGGAGAAGTATGGCACGTTACATTTTCTTTTTATTTTGACAAATAAACGTTTTATTTATTAAAAGAATTACCAAAATCAATTCAAATTAATTACCAAAGAAGTAACTAAGTCACTGGGATACAATTCTCACTCCCTCAGAAAAGCCCTCCTATGCAACCTTTCTCAGTTATTTTCTATTACTTTGCCCTATTTCTTATATTCAAATTCTAATTAACATCTCAAATGATCTTGCTTAATTAATTAATTAATATCTGATTTCTCCCTCATCTTCAACATAAGCTCTATGAAGGCAGGGACACTCTTCTCTGTCCTTTCATCCCTGTTTTCAGTTCCCCTCTCAGTGACCAGAGAATGGGGCCACCCAGTAGAGAACTGTGTATCCATTAAGTATCCATCAAATGCTATGGTTCATTGAACCCCTATTGTAATTCACTTGTTATACAAAGGAAGGAAAGGAAACTGAAAAATCCTAATAAAACGAAGAATATATGCACTGTAGTTGGCAAGAGGACTAAGTAAACTGATGATTACGGTTTTGGCAGACTGGTTAAGACAGAAAAACATAGCTGGTGTCTTGAGAAGAGAATGAGTGACACTTCAAGCCCTAAAGGTCTCTCTCTACCTTCGTGCTGAGGATGAAGATGGTCAGTCATATACAGTTTTCTGGTAGAGGGTTTCTCTGAGCTAAGACTCAAAGGACAAAGAGTAGTTAGTTGGGAAAGGTATTTTATGCACAAATTGCAAAAGGAGTTCTCTGACAGTTGTTAATATTTCTACTATTATTATTATTTACTATCAACTCCTTTAAGAAAATCAAGCATATAATTATTATATAAATTAAATCCAGCTAAGAGTCCTGAAAACCTGGTGGATAGACTAAAACACAATGCTATTAAGTTATGTTAAGGTAACGGTGCTGAAAGAAGTAATTGCATAGCTCCAGTTCACTCACTCTGTAATTATAAATTACTTCATACAATCCCAGGATATAAACACCCAATTTATTGAATTTAGTACACAAGAACAAGTCTCCCTTACTTAAGCCTCTTCCCTTAATCCTTTTATAAAGGAATGGATTTTTATTCAGTTCTTGACAAGGGAAAAATATATGTTAATTCATGAACCTCAACAAAATTCTGTTCTTCCATCATCTTCATAGTCACACCTCTGACTACAGGGAAAATTCCCTAGATAGAGAAAATTTTCCTACTTAATTTTTATTTTTCTGAATTCCTTTCCTGACCTTGTATTTTCATGGGGCCAAAGGTTCTAAATAGATCATTCTGGCTCCCATCTTGACTCTCTTGGGGGAAGGTGAAATTATTCAAAGAGAAGTGTTATACATCTCTCCTTCATTTTCCTTGGTGGACAACTCCCTGGATGATAGCTTCCTTTTTGGTTTATTATCAGGTAAAGTGAGTGGAATAAAGGTGATCTGGGGAAAATAGCTTGCTTGAGGGGGCAAGTACCTCTCTTAAAGCCTTATTCAGAGAAAAGGGACCATGGGTCATAGGCAGAGGTAAGTGATGCTCATCTGAAGCCTAAAATTACTGGGGGCTGGAGGATGGTCTGGAGGGTTATTCTGAGTAGGAGTATGGATTAAAGAGTTAAAATGTTCTGTATTGTCTCATGAGAAAGAAGGAAACTTTGGAGAAGGAGAGCTTCCATGTTTTCTCAAATACCATGGTACTGGATTCCTAAGGCTGACATAACAAATGACAATAAACCAGATGGCTTAAAACAACCGAAATCTATCTCCTCATGGTTCTGGAGGCTAGAACCTCAGCAGGGCCATACATTCTTTGAAGTCTCTAGGGGGTAGGCTTTCTCACATCTTTCTCTTAGCTTCTGGCGATGCCAGCAATCCTTGGTGTTCCTTGTCTTGTAGACATATCACTGCAATTTCATTCCCCAGTGCTTACAATAGTTTCTGAGACACAGTAGGATCTTAACAAGTATTGGGCAAATTAATGAATAATCTGAAAACCTAATAATTGTTTATAACATTGCTTTTCTAGGTGATATGGGTTCTGAATTCCAAATGGCTTATTACTGAAGTTTAGGAAACCAACCTATATATGAACTGAAAACTTCCTGTATATTTTTCTGAGAGATGAATAGACATTTTGATTTTGTTAATAAAATCCCCTCATTGGTCAGGAGTAATTTGATTGACTGATTGCTTTTAAAGTTTTTACATAATTGCATATTAAGAATAGTTACAAAGTTACTTGGCTGTTAATTATTAATTAATATGTAGGTAATATAAGTTCTGAATAGGCAATTTAGTGAATAAAATTCTTATTTTAAAGGGATAGAAAGAAGAAAATACAATTACAATCAATCTCTATTCTCTCCATACAGGAATAAGCACTATTAATACTTAAGTATGTACCATTTGGATAATTTGATGCATTTACTTACAAAAATAACATCTTATTTTACACACTCTGTAATAAGATAAAATTTTTACTCAGTAATACATTTTGCTTATTTCCTATGTTACAAAATGTAATTACACAGAGTAATGTTAACAGCTTCATAGTATTCTACCAAAGAGGTATTTTATATCATGACTTATTTAAATAATTTCCAACTGTTAATACTGTGATTTCAAATAATGCTTCAGTGGGACTGTTGTGGCAAACTCTTTGTTAGTGACTTTAATTTTGTTCTTATGATAAATTCTTAGGATTAGAATGACTAGATGACTGGAGGATGAGTCGTTTAAGATATATCCTTGACTTGACTTTTTTTAAAAGGTTAATTTGTTTAGGACAAAATAGATTGTTATCCATTTCAAAATACTAATGAGAACAATACTCACTCAACTAACATGTCATAGATGCATAGACCTGATTATTTCTAGTGACTAATGAGTTAAAGTTAAGTGGATATACATGTATATAGTTAATTGCTAGTAGAGCTCATGGTGGTATTACACTGAGGATATACTTACTTCTTCATATTTAATCCAAAGGTAATAAATCAAAGGTAATAATTTATGACATTAGTTATAACAGCTAATTATTGGAGAAGAAACTAGGGTGTGTTTTCCCTGGCTACTCAAGTGAGTTATTTAGCACTTCTGAAGTCAATACAAGAGGAGAATTGGGGCAGATGTTTGCACGAGGTGGTTCTGGTCATTGTTCATTTAATTGGTCATTGCCAATAGCAATGTCTTACCATGTCCTTTTGCAAATATGCTCTATCCTAAGCTTCTCACTTTTATATATTTTTGCCACTTGCTCTGTTACTCAATTTTCTAAGGATTTGATTAAAGCAAGCCAATTCTGGGGGAACCTGGGTGGCTCAGTGTATTAAGAGTCCATCTTCAACTCAGGTCATGATCCCAGGGTTCTTGGATCAAGCCCTGAGTCAGACTCCCTGCTCATCTGCTTCTCCCTTTCCCTCTCCCTCTGCCCTTCTTCCCCACCACCCATTCTCTCTCTCTTTCTCAAATAAATAAAATATTAAAAAAAGCCGATTTTGAAAGAAAATATAATTAGTGACATTTAATAAATCAAAGGTAATATATATCAAAGGTAATAAATCAAAAGCCACTAGTTGGCAGCTTTTTAGTGTTTTCCTTTAGGAAATAATTTTCTAACCTTTGATGATAAGTGATTATTGGTACCGGAGATAGGTATGGATGGAATAAAGCAAAGATTTGTGACTTTACTATTTCAATTTGTTGGATGGCATATTAATGGCAAAATCCAGCAGCACACATAAATATGGCTCAGCATTCACTTAGAATTCAGAGAAGGAGTGATTAAAAAAAAGTACTTACAAAACCACGCTCTGTTCATAACTTAAGGTTTTGTAATAGTACATCCTTAAGAATTAGTTTCTTCATTTAAAACTATGATAATTTAAAAAAATAAAAATAAAACTATGATAATTAAAAAAGGATTTCTTATGACTTACTTATTTCTTAGGGGGAGAATTAAGTTTAGTTAGGAACATGGATGCATTATGAATTATAATTTTTCATATGTTTAGCGTTATTTTGAGGATAAAATAAAGAAGGGAGATGTTGGATAAACAAGAAACAGCTACAAAGACAAAATGGATGAGATTTAATCAGAACGGTCAAGAAATCTGCAGGTTTCAAAAAAAAGATACTTAAGGAAGAGATATTAAGTTTATAACATATTTTTAAACATATAAATGGAAAACAATATAAAACAAAACTTCTTGCTATATATTACTTCTTACATTTTTGTTCATCATGGTCTTAATACATATTTTCTACTTTATCATCTTCTCTAAGGGAAAGGATGCTATGCAATTGATTTATCTAAATGTATGACTATAGATTTAATTTGAAGCAGCAAAATAGCTTACTCAGCTGTACCAAGAAGCACTTGATACATGTCAGCACACATCTTGCCTCTCTTCCCATTTTTCTATCTGGGTAGTATTCACTCGTCGCTACCTATAAGGGCTAGGAGCTCTGAGAAAATAATCACAAATACAGTCTTTTCTGGCAAGATCAGTGTAAAAAATTGTCTTAATCTGCATTTCTTCAGGGAAGAATTTTTTTTTTCTCTTGTAGCAAGGAGACAACTTAACTTGAATATGTTGATTTTTATCTTTAGTGTGTTATGATGGATTGATCTGGAGGGAAGCATTCATCAAACCCCACTATGACATAAAGGACAGCAGTGGGTGACAGTGGGAAGTCATTAGAGGCAACAAATGGTAAGTGGTAAGATGGTTAAGTGGTAAGGTGGTTGACAAAGGTTGGATAATGGTAAAGCATTACCATTTGAACCTAACCCCAAGGGATAAATCCTACTTGGTCATGGTGAATAATTTTCTTAATGTATTATTGGATCCGATTGGCTAGTATCTTGTTGAGAATTTTTGCATCCATGTTCATCAGGGATATTGGTCTGTAATTCTCCTTTCTGGTGGGGTCTTTGTCTGGTTTTGGAATTAAGGTGATGCTGGCCTCATAGAACGAATTTGGAAGTACTCCATCTCTTTCTATCTTTCCAAACAGCTTTAGGAGAATAGGTATGGTTTCTTCTTTAAACGTTTGATAGAATTCCCCTGGAAAGCCATCTCCCTGGACTTTTGTGTCTTGGGAGGTTTTTGATGACTGCTTCAATTTCCTCCCTGGTTATTGGCCTGTTCAGGTTTTCTATTTCTTCCTGTTCCAGTTTTGGTAGTTTGTGGCTTTCCAGGAATGCGTCCATTTCTTCTAGATTGCCTAATTTATTGGCGTATAGCTGTTCATAATATGTTTTTAAAATTGTTTGTATTTCCTTGGTGTTGGTAGTGATCTCTCCTTTCTCATTCATGATTTTTTTTTAATTTTTATTTATTTATGATAGTCACAGAGAGAGAGAGAGAGAGGCAGAGACATAGGCCGAGGGAGAAGCAGGCTCCATGCACCGGGAGCCTGATGTGGGATTCGATCCCGGGTCTCCAAGATCGCGCC
Source organism: Canis lupus dingo (assembly GCF_003254725.2). Classification (NCBI taxonomy): domain Eukaryota; kingdom Metazoa; phylum Chordata; class Mammalia; order Carnivora; family Canidae; genus Canis; species Canis lupus. The sequence continues at coordinate 27,254,898 of NC_064257.1, read as the reverse complement.
CTGGGCCAAAGGCAGGCGCCAAACCACTGCGCCACCCAGGGATCCCTCATTCATGATTTTATTAATTTGAGTCTTCTCTCTCTTCTTTTTAATAAGGCTGGCTAATGGTTTATCTATCTTATTAATTCTTTCAAAGAACCAACTCCTGGTTCTGTTGATCTGTTCCACAGTTCTTCTGGTCTCAATTTCGTTGATTTCTGCTCAAATCGTTATTAACTCTCTTCTTCTGCGGGGTGTAGGATCCATTTGCTGTTTTTTCTCTAGCTCCTTTATGTGTAAGGTTAGCTTTTGTATTTGAGTTCTTTCCAGTTTTTGAATGGATGCTTGTATTGCGATGTATTTCCCCCTCAGGACTGCTTTTGCTGCATCCCAAAGATTTTGAACGGTTGTATCTTCATTCTCATTAGTTTCCATGAATCTTTTTAATTCTTCCTTAATTTCCTGGTTGACCCTTTCATCTTTTAGCAGGATGGTCCTTAACCTCCACGTGTTTGAGGTCCTTCCAAACTTCTTGTTGTGATTTAGTTCTAATTTCAAAGCATTATGGTCTGAGAATATGCAGGGGACGATCCCAATCTTTTGGTATCGGTTCAGACCCGATTTGTGACCCAGTATGTGGTCTATTCTGGAGAAAGTTCCACGTGCACTTGAGAAGAATGTGTATTCAGTTGAGTTTGGATGTAAAGTTCTGTAGGTATCTGTGAAATCCATCTGGTCCAGTGTATCATTTAAAGCTCTCGTTTCTTTGAAGATGTTGTGCTTAGAACAGAAAGAGCTAGATTGAAGTCACCAAGTATAAGTGTATTATTATCTAAGTAATTCTTCACTTTGGTTATTAATTGATTTAAATATTTGGGAGCTCCCACATTCGGGGCATATATATTGAGGAGTGTTAAGTCCTCTTGTTGGATAGATCCTTTAAGTATGAGATAGTGTCCCTCTTCATCTCTCACTACAGTCTTCGGGGTAAATTTTAGTTTATCTGATATAAGGATGGCTACTCCTGCTTTCTTTTGAGGACCATTTGAATGGTAAATGGTTCTCCAACCTTTTATTTTCAGGTTGTAGGTGTCCTTCTGTCTAAAATAGGTCTCTTGTAGACAGCAAATAGATGGGTCCTGCTTTTTTATCCAGTCTGAAACCCTGCGCCTTTTGATGAGGTCATTAAGCCCGTTCACGTTCAGAGTTACTATTGAAAGATATGAGTTTAGTGACATCATGATATCTATTCAGTCCTTGTTTTTGTGGATTGTTCCACTGAACTTCTTCTTAAAGGGGAATTTTAAGAGTCCCCCTTAAAATTTCTTGCAGAGCTGGTTTGGAGGTCACATATCCTTTGAGGTCACATATTCTTTCAGTTCCTGCCTATCTTGGAAGCTCTTTATCTCTCCTTCCACTCTGAATGAGAGCCTTGCTGGATAAAGTATTCTTGGTTGCATGTTCTTCTCATTTAGGACCCTGAATATATCCTGCCAGCCCTTTCTGGCCTGCCAGGTCTCTGTGGAGAGGTCTGCTGTTACCCTAATACTCCTCGCCAGAAAAGTCAGGGATTTCTTGTCTCTTGCTGCTTTAAGGATCGTCTCTTTATCTTTGGAATTTGCAAGCTTCACTATTAGATGTCGTGTTGAACGGTTTTTATTGATTTTAGGGGGGGATCTCTCTATTTCCTGGATCTGAATGCCTGTTTCCCTTCCCAGATTAGGAAAGTTTTCAGCTAGGATTTGTTCAAATACACATTCTGGCCCTCTGTTCCTTTCGGCACCCTCGGGAATACCAATTAAACGTAGGTTTTTCTTCCTCTGGCTGTCGTTTATTTCCCTTAATTATCCTCATGGTCTTTTGTTTGTCTCTTTTTCCTCAGTTTCCCTCTTTGCCATCAACTTGTCTTCTATGTCACTCACTCGTTCTTCCACCTCATTAACCCTCGTGGTTAGGACTTCTAGTTTGGATTGCATCTCATTCAATTGATTTTTAATTTCTGCCTGATTAGATCTAAATTCTATAGTCATGAAGTCTCTTGAGTCTTTTATGCTTTTTTCTAGAGCCAGCAGTAGCTGTATAGTAGTGCTTCTGAATTGGCTTTCTGACATTGAGTTGTAATCCAGATTTTGTAACTCTGTGGGAGAGAGGACTGTTTCTGATTCTTTCTTTTGAGGTGAGGTTTTCCTTCTAGTCATTTTGCTCAGTGCAGAGTGGCCAAAAGCAAGTTGTATTGGGAAAAGGAGAAAAAGAGAGGAGAGAAAGAAGGAAAGAAAAGAGAAAAAGAAAAAAAAAAAGAAAAAAGGAAGAAAAAAAGAAAAAAGAGAAGAAAAAGAAAGAAAAAGAAAGAAAGGAAAAAAGGGTGGGGGAAGCAAACAGAAATGATTCTGTATACTTTAAGTCCCTTGACTTCCCCTGGAACTGGTCCGTCTAGCTGGTCTTCTGGGGGAGGGGCCTGTTGTGATTTTCAGGTGTTAGCACTTGGGGGAGCTGCTCTGCCCCTGCCTGGTGCAGGGCTCAGTGGGGGTTGTTTACCCCGTGAGGCCGCAGGAGGAACAACCGCAGTGGCGGGGCCAGCTCTGCAGCCCTGGAGTCAGCCCCCGCAGTAGCTCCGGAGCTCTCCGTCTGCAGGGCCTGGAGGCTCAGGGGCGGGGCCGCTGATCTGCTCAGCTCGGGCAGGAGCGTCCTCGATGTCCTGGGCCCTCCTGGCCTCTGCCTGTCCCGGGGGGAGGCCAGATCCTGGGCTGTGTCCCGGCGCCCTGTGTTCCCAGGCCTGCGCTGTTGGATTCGGGTTCCCGCCCCGCAGTCCCCTCCGCGGAGCCGCCCCCGAGCCCCCCCGAGCTGCTCCCGCCCTCAGCCCCCTCTGTGGAGCCGCCCCCGAGCCCCCCGAGCTGCTCCCCCCCGCAGCCCCCTCCACGGAGCCGCCCCCGAGCCCCCCGAGCTGCTCCGGGTCCCGCCGTGCGCGCTGCAGCCCTTAGGGAGCTCGGCGCACTCTCCCGGGGCGCAGGTGTCTGTTAGTGTCCCCGGGAGCCCGAGGGCATCCCCGCCCTCCTGGGTCCTGCTCCTCCTCCCTGCGAGCCCCTTTCCGCCCGGGAAGGTCGGTGCAGCTCCTGCTCCTCCGGGACGGGGCTCTCCTGTCCTGGGGACACTCGCCCCGGCCTCAGCCCGGCTCCTCGCGGGGCCCCTCCCCCTCGGAGGCCTTTTGTGTCTTTATTCCTTTTTCCCCGTCTTCCTACCTTGATAGAAGCGCGAACTCTTCTCACTGTAGCGTTCCAGCTGGTCTCTCTTAAAATCTCAGGCGGAATGCGTAGATTTTCAGGATGATTTTAAGGTTATCTAGGTAATTTGGTGGGGACGGGTGATTTGGGGACCCTGCTCTTCCGCCATCTTGCCCCTCCCTCTGCATATAAAAATCTAAAGACAAATTTAATTCCAGAGCCTACCATAAGGGAGGGACCCCAGGGGATGAAAGGAGTAGCCAAGAATCAGAATGAGATAAAAGCAAGATGACACATTTGTGCCTGTGTCAAAAAAAAAAAAAAAAAAAAATGGGATGTGGAGAACTTGACTAGGTCCACCAATGAGTGTCACGGAAAATTTGGAGTCAGCTACCAGAAAACAGTCTTCCCATTTGGGCAGGCACATCACTGGCACAGGTGGGTACGTAGGCTCTGCAGGAGGCTGTATGATTTTTCCATTTCCACAAATCTTACAGAAAATTTCAATGTGGTAATCATTAAGCAGTATTTCTTATGAAGAGGCTAAAGCAAATTGGAGTGTCAGAAATCTGGAAAGTAAATGACATTTTGAAACTTTCATGATTGATTTTGCTCTTATAGAAGAATAAGTAATAAAGTAGCTCTAATTCTTGCAAAAGTGTAGAGGGGAGGTAAGAGGAGATTGAGTAGTCAAGATAGTGGCGAGGTGGTGGCAGCAGAAAAGCAAATTCACATATTCAACTTTGGCTTTGTAAGTAAGTGATTTCTTTCTCTATTCCAGGAAGAGGGATGACATTATGATAGTAGCGGAACCTCATCTTTAAAATGAGAAAATAATGTAATCTGGATAGTGTTGATTTATCAAATAAATGAAATGACTTCTCTAAAGGAAGCTTTAAAAAATTTTCTTCCTTTTTGTTTGTGAGTTTTGAACTCATTCTTTATGTGTCAGTAATTTTAGATTCCTTTTAGGATCCAGTGATTTGATATCTAATGAAATATTAGGTCTAAACTATTCATAGAAGTTTTAGACTTTCAAAAAGGTTTTAAAGATCCAATAGATCTTAAGTTATAGTATCTCTTCATTCCCCACCCTCTCCGAGCTATTCTTTGCACACATCTCAGCGCCCCCTTCTTCCTCAAGACTCCGAGGCTAACAAAAAAATTATCTCTGCTCATTACCAGTCTCATTTTTTTTTTTAATTTAGAGGTAACACAGAATGTGTACATATGTCAGTAAGATACCATTTGCCTCATGGGTGCACATACATTTTCACTGTTATTGTGGCTTAGGCATCTCTCATTTTATGTTTTTGATGGTTTATCTATTTTCTACCTCATGGGAATCACATTTGTAATAAAACAGCCATATAATTTAGAGTGACAAATGTTACTTAACTAGATTGTAGCATTCTACTTTGAGATTTAGAAACATTCTTAAATTAAGGTAGATCATTATTTTAGTTGCCTGAGGTAAAGAATTCTTGCCAGATCTAAGATGTTTGTTTGGTTTGGATGACTTTCTTTTCTTTAGACACATGATTAGTTCACTGTTTTAATACAGTAAAAAGAGTTCTTATTCTTAAGGATTAGAGATGCCTGCTTACTCTCACAACCCTTTTTTTCTAAAAATACAACAGAAGCAAAGCCAATAAAGCAGTATTAGACCTACTGGAACTTTTATTAGATTTTATTTGTTAAACCTTAAAGCACTGAAATCCTAAAATAGAAGTATTTTATTTTTTTCAATTTACTATAATTATTGAAATAAAACAATTGGGGGGGGAAATAATTTTCTAAACTAAATGCCTTGTGTTTTAGTTATCCATGATCATTTTATTGTTTGTCCTAAAGTAAATACTTCTGTTTTTTAAGCATCAGTGATTATGTTGTTGTCTATCCACAACTTTGAAAGCATTGTACTTCATTAGGGCTAGAATTGGTTATCTTCATAAAAACATTTTTTTCACAATTTAAAAATAAAAATTTAAAGTACTAGCTAAATGGTTTATGAACTTCAAGAATATGCTTGTAGAGCCAAGTATATTGTTATGGTAACAGTAAATTATGTAACTCTAAAATTGCTATAATAACATACTCTGTCAGAACAAATTAAGGTAGTTGCTATAACCCTATCAAATGAAATCATTATAGTTGTTAGATATTAAACATACGGTTTCTTATAAATTGATTGGTTTCTATTTATAAGGAACCATCTTGTTAATCTGAACATGGTTACATCATAATAATTATGATCCTTATTTATTTTCTAACATACAATTAGTATTTCTGTGGCCCTTCTGCTTAATGTGGTTTTCTTTTCTTTTCTTTTCTTTTCTTTTTTTTCTTTCTTTTTAATATTTTATTTATTTATTCAGGAGAGACACAGAGAGAGAGGCAGAGACAACATAGGCAGAGGGAGAAGCAGGCTTCATGCCGGGAGCCCAACATGGGGCTCGATCCCAGATCTCCAGGATCACACCCTGGGCGGAAGGCGGCGCTAAACTGCTGAGCCACCCGGGCCGCCCTTAATGTGGTTTTAACACCTAAAAATCTGATCACCATTTCCCTGTTGGACTTTTCCCTTTATTCTGTAGAAAGATCATTTATAGATCATTTCTATATCTCATTCTGCTTAGAGCAGCTGGACTCAGGTGTCTGACTTCTCTCTGATTCTTAGACTTAACATTCCACTGGCTGCTTAATTCTTCCATCTCTTTATTCTCTGAGCTGGGATTTCATTATTTTTCTCCTCATAGTCCTTCCTTCAGTAAGACTTGACTTTTTTATCTTAGCCTGGTTAGACACCTTCATCATTGGTGCCAGAAAAATGCCAATAATTAGTTTTTTTTACTATAGAATTTTCACTAGACAAAAAGTAGGTAGATTTGATTTCCACCCACCGCTTCTATTAAACTCTGGTTGGATGATCATATTCTTGTTCGGGGACTTATAATTTTCCTGTTATATGGAGGATCTGACATAGGTCATCTTTAAAATTTTTGCAACCTTATGCTCAGTCTACTGATATCAATAGGCCTCAATATATTCCCATTTCCTCAAAGTGAATGTAATGGAACAAAACTAATTTATTCCTTGGATCACCTCTATTCTATGATAAATGAGTCTTTTAAGAAAATTCTCCAAATAGGGCTTGAGAACTGCTCCCTAGCCCCTACTCTGTAATTATATTTTTCTTCTATTAGGCAGTCCTGGGAACTGTTAAATAAAATAAAACTCTCCTAATCACACTGAATATATCACCACTTCAACTAATTATTTCATGAACTACTACTTCTTTCACAGCCTAACAAATAACATAAAAATTCTTCTGCCCTGAATTGTGAAGAATCTGCTTTCCTGGCTTCAATAATTTCCTAGAATTTTTTTTTTCACACAATGCCACATTTCATACGACACAATATAGGTAACATTCACTCCTCACTGAACTTAGACTTATTTATGCATTTCTCAATTTCAACATAAAGACCCAAGCTAATTTCATATATAAAATATGTAAAAGAAAAAACTTAGTACTTATTCCCAATTGCCTTCTAAATAGATTATATTAATTGGATAAGTGTGACAAACATTGGCATTTAAGTACTTCAGCATTAAAAAGTGGCCATATGTGAGTTAGTTGGTTAAAATTACAACTTGAGGTAGTATTCTAATCAAGAACCTGTACCCAGGGGTGATGAGTTAGCATTTTACTAGAAAGGTCTTAATCCATATTAAATTATTACCCTAATGGAAACCAGATGCTTTGATAGTTAGCATAATAAGTGATATTAATAGTTTGTTGAATTAGTATAATGAATGTTAGAAATGGGTCTCTGCCAGTGAAATAAAAGGTATTCAAGATCTGTAAATTTGCTAATTTCTTTAGAGACACTTCCTTCACATGAACAGTGTTTAAGACTCCAGCCAGGTCTGTAGCCTTTGTCTAGGAATGGAGCCCAAGATTTCATTTCCCAAATGGTTTTATGTCCTGCCATTATTAGAATGACTCCTTGTTGCCTGGTGACGACTAGGTTAAGAGATTTCTGCTTCTGGCTTAATTCCGAGTGAGTTTTTTGGAATGATGTCAAGTGAACATGTCATGGAAACAGCCCCTGAAAAGACAATAGTATATCATGAATCTTGCCAAACAGTGTGAAAGAAAGAGTTTTATGCCTGCATAATAATGAATGATTGTTTACTAAATGGCTAAATGTGGCCGATATGATCTGAGAATCTGTTTACTTTCATTATAAATTGGTCATGATGTTACATGGCAAACTAAACTCTGACTACCACAAACTGTTTAGAGAGCGACTACTAAATGAGCTGCGATGACTTTTTGGCTTGGGTTGCTTTGTAATAGAGCCTCTGTTGGTGATCACCTTGAAAGGTGTAGATGCAAGTGGAATGCAGCAATAAGAAAAATTAATTATACTGCAAAAAAAGGGGAAGCATTTGAAAGTGGGAAAGAGAGGAAGACAAGAGAAATGGCCACATGTGGTCAGCATTTAAAATGTGGTTGAAGTGGTTCCTTACCTCACTACTCATATTGAAATATTAAATATACTTATCAATATTAATAATTGTTACCAATGATAAATTAAAATGACAGAATACTTTGTTGAATTAATATAACTTTAGAGTAAGTCATAGGTTTTCCAACCAAACTAAACCAGATATAAGTTTTAAAATTTTTTGTACATAAAAACTTAAAATTTCTCTATAGAAAAGATACAGAGAGTTTAAAAAAAGGAGAAAATGTCAATTTGTATTGACATCATAGAGCAACAAAAATAGCTCATAGCTCATTTTCTCAAGGTAAATAAGTATATATACACAAAGCCACACGAAAATGATATGTACATCAATTACAATAAGAAAAGAAAGAGTAGCTTCCAAAAAACAAAAAACTATAGCTGTACAAATAGATTTTCAACCTCATTCATACATAAAGATATACAAATAAAACACAAGATTCTGGGGATCCCTGGGTGGCTCAGCGGTTTAGCACCCATCTTCAGCTCAGGGCTTGATTCTGGCGTCCCAGGATCGAGTCCCGCATCGGGCTCCCTGTATGGAGCCTGTTTCACCCTCTGCCTGTGTCTCTGCCTCTCTCTCTCTCTCTGGTCTCTCATGAATGAATAAATAAAATCTTAAAATAATTAAAATAAAATAAAACATGAGATTCTATGTTTTTCCCATCAGATAGACACATATGAAAAGTTGCATAGTACCCAGTATTGGTGAGAGGGTAGGTAAATAATTACTGCCACATCTTGTTGGTGGGGATGTAAAAGAATGGAAATGTTTTGAAGGAAATTTGGCCATATCTATCAAAATGTATAATGCAGGTGCTCTTTTTTCCAGCATTTCCTATCTATAAATGTGACCTTGGACAGACTCACCAAAATTATCAAAACATATGTTCAGAGGTCTTCACTGCAACATTATAATTTAAACTAGAAATAAAGTCAATAGCCAGTATTAAACAGAAAACTGGTGAAATGAGTTATAATGTGTCAATATCAGGACATAATATAAACCTTTTATGCAGACATAAAAATAGCTATATTGAGATAGACAGATCTCATATAAAAATCAAAACAGAATCATTGCAAGCATATTTGTATAGTTTTTAAAATGTTAATTAAATTATTTTAGAAGAATACATAAGAAACTTGTGCTCCTGACTTATGACCAAGTGGAGGATTTACTAAAGATCTAAAGTATATAATAACTCACTAAAAAAGTAAATAAATGATAAAATAGATATAACTTACTGTTTCCATATTTAAAAAATGATGACTTAGCAGTAGTTCTGTTATTTTGGCCAACTCAGATACAAAATTAAAAAAAAATGTAGAGTCAACAGTTTCACCTGAATTTTCCCATATTGAATTTTTCAGGGGTCAGATTAAATAAATAATTGTCATATATTCATTTATCCTGCGTAGAAAGGTCTACAAGTCACATAAATTACTGCTTTCAACAGTATGTTATGTAAAGATGGAAGTATTTGGACAGAATTCATAATGCCACACTCCATAGAAAGAAGACCAATGTTAAAAAAACATATTTGTATCCAGAATTCTAACTTAATTCTATGAATATATATTTCTTGATTGGGTTAGAAATATCTAATTCAAATGAGTAGGTTTTTAAGGTTTGCTATTTTCATTCCTTAAATGTGGTGTACCTCTATTAGCATTTATTCTGATATCCTGCCTGTTATAGCATGAGAAGAGCCATTGTTCAGCTGAATAAATGTTTTCAAGGAGTAATAATATTTTGATAAGCACATATATGTTCTCTAGGGAAGAAAACAAGTACGAAGAAAACATTCTCTGTTTTCCAACTAGTAATAACTTATAACCCAATTCAGCTTTCTAATAGGCTGCTCTGGAATAAAAATTCCCATAAAACACCTGTAAAATCTCAGAAGACATTATACCATCAGCCTAAACTAAAATGTTATTGGCAGTTTCAGTGTTTTGAAACCAGAAGAAAAAATAAATATGAGGATCAGTGCCAGGTGGGGAACACTGAAATTTCATTTGTCGGGGCCATTTTCATCATGTCTGCTAGCCTTAGCAGTAGGGAACAACTTTGAAATCTAAGGTGTATACCTGCATACGCATTTAGGGAGATGTCATCACCTTTTCTTAATTGAAATACTTTTCTATTTAAGCTCAGTTCTTAAAAACTGTAATTTAGGAATTCAGCTACTTGTGTGTTTAGTGCATATTTGGATTTAGGAGAATACATTTATCCATGAAAATATGACAAGCCCAATCAGATATATGTTGAAAACAGATTAACAAACCATTCTATCTCTACTTATAGTTACATTACCTTCAAAAACTTGTTGGGCCATTCTAAAGCTTCCATAATTTAGTTATTATAAAACTATCTAAGGGCATATAAAACAATTTACCCAATTGTGAAATATGGTTATTTATAATAAAATATAATTCAGTCACTTATTTAAATACCCAGGATACAAACCTAATTTGCGTTAGACTGTAATTGGACTAAATGACTTGGTATCAAAGATTGAGTATAATCAATGGTAAAACAATAGCATAGATGAGCAAGGAAAATTGTATTGAATTATGTCAGGAAAAAAATCAGAATGGTAATATTTGAGTTGTGTGTTAAAGAAATAAACTTTACTTTAAAAAACTATTTTAGTATAATTATTTAGAAAGGCTTTTACCTTTTCAGAGGTACTTATTACAGTCTTTATTATGAAAAGAAACTTTTACCATATTATGTTAAAATATATCTATAAATAGCTAAATCTTTCAAGAGAGCATATCTAGTTTTTTCTAAATAATATTAACCCTGAAAAAAAATGTTTCTCAAGATTCAACAAGATTCATGAAGCAGCATGTGTTTATTTTCAAGGTCTGTCATTCCTGAGAGACACAGGCCCAAGCCTGCTTGGTTTGTGACAGCTAATAATATCTCAGAATTGAAAGAACTATTATTTTTATTTTAGTTATGCCCTGTACTTGTTTGGTGAATTAAGTCTCAAGCTTTGAAAGTCTTACTTCATGAGCAAGCTCAATGTCTCGTCATCAAACATAATTTAGCTGCAGTACAACTAAAATAGCAGTGGTTGTCCAGAAATCTGTTGATACCTGAGGAAAGAAGAATGAGACAGTTTCTAATTTGAACGGGACGTGGATGGTGAGCAGTGGGCAGATGTCAGTGTCAAAGGATGGAGCTACTATGAAAATGTCATGTTTACAACAGGAGCTTTAGAGATTTTATTTGAAAGAGTGGAGGCTTCTCTCAAAGGAGGGGCCAAATCCCATTTTCTGGTAGCAATCCTGTGCAAGAGAGCAAGAGAATTCACAGGAGAATTCACCTTCAAGGAAAGGCCAGTTGGGCAAGTTTCTTGGGAACAGTGTCCATGGTGCCCTAAAGTACCAAGGCATCCAGGCTAGGCAGCCCTGGCCTGAATCAGAAAGGCAGTTTCAATTGGATTGGAACATTAAAAAAAAAAAAAAAAAAAAAAAAAAATGATGACCTAGTCCCTGGTGGCTGTTCAAAAGCTCTTAAAGTTCATTGACATAATAAAACACCAAAGGCAAATTCACTTAGTTCACTTTAAACTTGAAAAGAAAGATGGGTGGGAGGGATTATTTGAGTACCTTCATCTCAGTGGAGAGCTGTAAATCACTCTAGTACTTAAAACATGAAAGGAATTTATTTCCCTGCAGAATGTCTCCTAATTTTGTAGTTCTGTTGATGAAAGGCCTTTCCACAGAAACTGAAAAAGAACATTGTAATAGAGCCGCTAGCATAAAAACATATAAATTTAATTCTTTCATATGGCTTTTTAAACATACCAATAAAATTCTGTAGCTTTTGACTACCTTGTAAACAACAGAATTACCAATGGGAGTAATTTAAGTTTTCATTATCTAGCCTCCTGATTCTGAAAGGTAATAAAGGAGTAAGTTTTAGTGAAAAAGATATCGTAATAGGCCAGGCTTGAAACTTGCAATAACCATGATGGGACTGCATAGATAGCAAAAGATTCTTAAGCAAGATGTAACAGGGTGGAATTAGTGTTGGAGCAATTATTTTAGCAACATGCTCATTTTCTTTATGTAATTTATAACCTTAATCACTTGTAGGCAAATTCAATCATGAGGCAGTGCTCCTGCTATTTACACTTAGTAACACTGGCAGTGCACGGTGGATGAAAATTCTTCACACATGGCTTCTTCTTCCACAAAGGAAGTTTCCTATAGCTTTTTATTTGTTTTTGATTTTTCAACTCAACAAAAGGATGGAGATCTGGCTTTTGAAAATAAGCCCTTGGAAAGGAGCCACAGATAGGTGTCAACAAGCCTAGGCCTGATTTCTCATCCACAAAGCAATGCATTTATTTTCTTTTGTGCTAAACAATTTATGTGGGGAAACAGACCTCAGGTTCATGTGAAATTGAGACTGAACTTGATTGCTAATCAGCATTCTGAGTTATACCCAAGAATGTTCTGACTGTATTATACTAAGCCCAAGTACACAACCACAACAAAAATATAAAAGAACTGGTTGATGAATATGGGTGTGGGTGGCAGTTTCATGTTGGTGGGCCAAGACTGGTCTGATGCAATGCTTCATTGAAGTGTTTGCTTCAAAACAGACCTTTCTAGAGAATAAAAAAAAGGTTTCAGACAAAGCTAAATAAGTAGTATTAACTTGAGAACACTTTAAATTTCTTTAGATTTAAATTCCAGCTGGCACATGTTTCAGGTCTTCTATATTCTCATGTTTTATTTACATCTCTTATCATTCAGTACTATTATTTAAATACCTATTTCTGTTATTAGGTGCTGAGCTTCTTTAGGATAAGAACTAAATGTAGTTTGTCTTTGGATCTCCAATATCTACCTTATGCCTGGTATATCCAGAAGTTAACAAAAAAATGACATTAATATATGTAAGACATAATGAGTCATTAGTTTGCTAAATAAATGACTTGATTGATTCTTGAGAGACAGAAAGATACTTATTGTCAGCCTATTTAAAATTCAACACCAGCTTTTATTATCCCAAACCATCAACAGATTCCAGTTGAAGATACTCTAGAAACCTTGTGTTAAAACCGTTAGTCAAAATACTCTTCTCAACAAAACTAACTGACCAGATTAGAGTTATGAGAGGTGTTGAAAGGACTGGGGGAAATAGGAAAACAATAACATTCGGAGGATGGATTTAGCAAAGTATTTTCATCGTACCATAAAAATTCCAGAAAGTGCAGGTTTATGGGATTTTTGGACCCAAGTAAAAAGACTACATAGCTCTAATGGAGCAATCTGCAACATTTTCTATGGGATACTTTTAGACAATATGTATATGTGAAAAAGATGACAGTGCAGTTAAATGTAAGTGAATAAATCACTACACATAATGGATGTCAATTTGAAAAGAGGTTTCTAACATGTTGCAGGCTCTTTGTGTTATATTAAAAACTACAAATTACATTTGTAATTAACATTCATGATTCCAACTTATCAACATGTTTGAAAACACAACACTGGAAAGGACTATCAGTACAGTAGATTTATGCCATTTAATATTGACTGATCAAACCTAACTATATTTCATACATACATACATATAATACATATTGAGAAAGAAAAGTAGGGCTTTATAGGAAGTTATTTCAATTTAGGCCAATAGTATCATGTTAAATGAGCTAACCACAGCACTCTGCTGAGCTTATACTCATTTATCCATTGGGAGTATCTTAGCCTTCCTCTCTATTTAGGTTAGGATACACTGTGTATACTATTTCTAAGTACCACACCAAGGACATTGAAAAAGCCAAAGCTTGCTCAAATGAGAGAAGTTTGAATAAGATAGGGAGCTATATGAGAACAGTTAGTGGAGAAAAGGGGAACATCTAAAAGCTGTTCATAAAGGCAAACACTGTGCTCTACACTAGAAGAAAGAAACTCCTTCAACTCTTACCCCAAAAGAATTATAAGTCACCAAGCCCCTATCTAAGCTTCCCTTGCTGAGACACCAGGAGAGCCTGTGTCCAAGGCAACATTAGAATTCCAAACTTTAGGTCAGATCATTACAATACTCTTTACAACCTTGATCTTTACATCTGATCATAATTCATTATGGAAACCTCTCTTCTACATACTATTTATCCAATCCCACTCTCTCACAAAGCTGTTCTTTCCTTCACCCCTCTTCTCACACCTTTCAAATATGCCTAATGAATTACTAGTCTAATATTTAAAAATATTTATAAAACAAAATAAAAAGCCAAAGTCTTTCTACCTCTCTTACTAGAAGAAAATTCTTAAATCTTTCCCCAAAAGAAAATATTTGTTTTTCTACATGTTATAAGGTCTGGAAGGGTCATTACCATTATTGATTCTTAAACTCTTATTCTCTACTCTCATGTAATATTGTAATGTTCTCTATTTGGATTTCCCAACCTCTGAATATATTATTCTCTATTTTTGCTCTTTACAATAATTTAAAAAGCTTATAGTTACCCCTTCATATTGATGAAAGTTTTTGGAATCTGAATCAATATTTTTCTCTATCCCATGTTCTATAATTAATCATGGTGATTTTCAGAGTCTAGAAGGACTAATTTCATAGATTCTTACTGCTTTTATTTTTTCTCTTTTAAATTCATTTTATTTTTTTCTTTCAAATATTTTATTTAAATTCTAGTTAGTTAACAAATAATGTAATGTTGGCTTAAGGAATAGAATTTAGTGATTCATCACTTACATATAATACCCAGCACTCAACACAAGTGCCCTCCTCAATACCCATCACCCACTTAGCCCATCCCCCACCCACCTCCCTCCTCAGTTTGTTTTCTATAGTAAAGAGTCTCTTATGGTTTGCTTTCCTTTCTTGTTTCCCTTTCCCCTACATTCATCTGTTTTATTTCTTAAATTCCATATATGAGTGAAATCATTTGTCCTCTATCTTTCTCTGACTTGTTTTGCTTAGCATAAGACACTCTAGTTCTAACCAGGTTGTTGCAAATGGCAAGATTTTATTCTTTTTGACAGCTGAGTGATAGTCCATTGTGCGTGTGTGTGTGTGTGTGTGTGTGTGTGTGTGTATGGTGTGCATCACATTTTCTTTATTTACTCACCAACTGATGGATATTTGGGCTCTTTTCATAATTTAGCTATTGTTGATAATGCTGCTAAAGATCCGAGTGCATGTGATCCTTTGAATCAGTATTTTTATATCTTTTGGGTAAATAACTAGTAGTACAATTGCAAGGTTGTGCTGTTGCAACAACCAATACCAATGAACTATTGGTAGATCTATTTTTAAGTTTTTGAGGAACTTGCGGCTTTCAATTCTACTTCCTTCATATCAAAGGTTTTTATCACCGGACCTTTTTATCACCAAAAAAAAAAAAAGTGCAACAGAAATCATAAGCCTTAAAATTTCTATCTTTTAATATCATGCTTCTCTCATACTGTCACTTCTATGATCTACTTTTTGACTTCATAGAGATCTCTGAGCCTTTTTCCCATACTCTATTAGTCTCATCTTGACCTTTCATTTCTGACCCACCTAAGATGCTTAGTTAATCACTGGGCCTCACTCTAACAAGTATTCTCAGCCTCTTGATACACTGTCTGCTACTACTCAAGAAAATCATAGAATTGCCTAGATTTGGGCCACTATAAGTTAATGGAATCTCATTTCAGCTGGACTACAAAAGCACCCAGCCATTCTATTTTTCTTGGTTACTTTATCCTTTCTGTTCAGTGCCTTTCATATACTTATCTTCCTCTTTGACTTTTACACAAAATCCACCCTCATATATTCAACAACCTTACCAGCATTTTTAAAATAAAATGGAAGTCATCAGGCATGAACTAACTCATCTACCTTCCCCCTTTGTATAAAATGATTTATATATGCACATGTTTTTACTTTCTTCCAGGATCAGAATGTGAGTTGTTCTCATCTTGTAAAAGTCAACCAACTTACTCTACCCATCATCTTTTGTCTTTTCTAATCTTTGTCTTTAAATTTATCTTCTCTATACATTAACTTTTCCCAATTTCAGCTGATTCTTTGCCTTCAGGCAAGGCGAGGCTCTCAGTTCTAAGTATTTTTTTCCAATGACTCAATTGACAACAACCTATCTTCAGTTCCTCAGTGGAGTCTCAACTCATACTTGTTAGTCTCCTTTTTGGCTCTGTCATCAGGTTTCTGTCCCTGAACAATCAGTGTTTTTCTTCCATGTACACACTCTCATTGGCAATATCATCACTCATGGTTTTAACCAAAACCCATAAGCCCAATAGCATCAAATATGTATGTCCAGGTTAGACCTTGAATTTAACTTCCAGAATAGTTAATAGCATCTCAAACTCAACATAATAATGTGAAGTTTCACATCATTCCTCTTTTCCATATCTACTATTCACGTACAAAACCTCAGTTAATGAAACCTCTGTTTACAGAGAATCTGTGTACAGAGATGCTGACACCTCTGAGTCATCTTCCATGCTGCATTCTCCCTCACACCTAATTCATCAAATCCTGCTAAATACACTTTTGATCTATCTCTTCTTTGCTATAGCAACTGCACTAGGTCCAGACGACCATTATATCCTAGTTAAGACTATTGAAAGTAACCATTTAATTGGGCTCCTGGTCTTCATTCTTACCTATCTTTAATTCACCTTTGATACCACTGCTAGTAACAGCACATGAAAGCACATCTAATTTATATAAATAGAGAGTGATTTGAGTATATTTGAGTATATTTGAAAGTAGGTTCAAGGAGCAATTAATCATATTGTTATACCTGGTGAATAATCTGGAATGTCATTCTTCAGGTCACCAATAGAATGTGATTAGTTTGTAAAATAATTAGTTCTTCATCCCCATAGCTATACTCCTACAAACTGATTCCTTGGAAATCTAGCTCTGTACAAATGCTCCCTCTGACTAGAAGGAGGAAGATATTTTCTGAGCTGTTTTTAAAAGAGTTATTATATCTATTTGGCTAAGATATGGCTCAAAGTGCATGTATCCACCCCTCAACACCACTCCAGCAAGTAGAACTACTCTGGCTTTCATCACAGAATAAGTGATCCACTGACATACACTGTCACAGAAAATCTGTTTAAACTCCCCTTCTACTCCCACTCTTGGCTCTATTTGACAGTAAAGAAATTTGTCCTGGCCCAAGTATAATAGGATTAAAAGAACTTCTGGGCATGAAGTTAAGGAGGAAATAGAATGAGTTTTGATCTTGGGAACTGGAAATAGCTTTGGATTTAATCTGGGCATTGGGCTCATAGTTTAAAACAGATCACAAATCTTTCCTTAGTGTTTACAGAAGCAGAGAAAGGAAAGTACAGCTTTGCCTGGAAAGGACTGAGCTCAGAAAAGAAACAATAAGAAATTCTTGAGTTCCCTCCCAAGTTGAATAACTCTCCTAAGCTAGCTAAATCCTGAACCAGTATATTGCCCATCAAGAGTGAATACCCTTAAAAAATCAATCACATTGTTGAATAACAGTGTGTTATTAGACTGCGATAGGCTCTTCTACTGAGAAAAGAATCCTGGAAAAGATTAAACATCAAGATCACACTCCAACATTAGATACAGTTTCAGAAAAAAATTTCCCAAACTGACAAAGAGACTACTGGATATGCTTTTAGTGGTTTTATCTGAGTCTACCAGAGTGTATAGCTTTAACTGGCTTTCTGTTGGTTAGGCCATTTTACATGTCTGTAAAAGCAGAAGATAACATTTAAATGATAGTAGTCCAAATCAGTATGGCCCAGGAAAGATAGATAAAATTTATTTCTGCCCTCTAGAAAACAGAACACCAAATATTACCTATTATTGCTGTATGGAAAATTAGGCAGTTTTGCATCTAATTAATTTTGCAAATTAATTTCAGCATTTCTGAAGGCCTGACTGCCAAAATCTCCTCTGAATTGATTATAATATCTTATTAGTTCCCTCATTACCTAATGAGTTAAATAAAAGTTTTGGCTCATGTTCATTTTATATGAGAGTCATGATGTTACTTTTTTGTATTATAAGTTAATAGCATCATAGTTAGAAGGAAACACTGGGAAGACCAATCAATAAATTCAGTGAACTCTCTGATAGGAAGGTACAAAAATTTTGTCACCTAGCCAGTGAATGGTGATTGACTGACTCACTTCATGCAGCTATCTATACGACAAGATGATGAAGGAAAATCTTGCCAAGCAAAATAATTTTACACTTCAGCTATCTAGATGTGTAGTATTTCTAAACATAGAAAGCTTTAATTTAGAGTTTGCCTAAAGGCAGCAGGTGCTGGATATTTCTCATCATTTGGTTTTTATGTGAATGTTTCTTGCCAGCAATGAAAATCCCCATTTTCTACTAGAGTGGTAAAATTTTTGGTAGAGGAAGTTTTGTGGTCAAGGTTAATGCTGATTGGAGTATACATTTCTAAATAGAAATTGCTTGGAGTATAATCACAAAACAATACAAATAAAGAAATCTTCCCTCTCCTCAAAATAGCTATCATCTCATGAGATTTAATCGAATGCAACTTGACTCAACAAACATTTTTTTATGTACCTACTCTAATGACTAAGGCAATGTATTATGTTCTATCAATGCTAAGAGAAATAGGTATTTTATCCACAGGAGCTCCAAATCAAGCAGGAGAGAATGAAATGCATAATTGTATGTAGAATGCAAGGTAGACTGTAAGAATTCTAATGCTGTATACCTCGTTTCATTTATAGATGATTAATTGATATGCTTTTTTTTGCAATACTGTGGTGAGATGGTATTTATTCCTTTCTGTAAAATGTATACTCAGATGAATAAGAGAAATTCAAAACTAAGAGATCCCATCATTTGAGTATTCAGCATTTGTCCTGCATAGGAACCCATTTTGGTATCCCAGTGAATGAAGGAAGCAAGATAAGTTCTGAACAAGATGACGGGTGACTTCCTAAGTGGAACTGACCTTCCCAAATGACACTGAATTCATACTGTTCAGATGCTTGCTTGGTAATATAGTTTATGAATGTAGAGTTATCCCAAGTTATAATTTTTTTTAATTTTTAAGTTAAATCAAAACTAAAAAGAAAAATCCTTTTGTTTCAAAGAAGATCTCTGATGATAACTGTTAAGAGGCCATCACCACAAAGGAAAAATGGGGCTCATCAGACACAAAGCAAACAAGAATATGTTGTTGCCTCAACTTGCTTCACCATAATGAAAACATAACGAGAGCAAAGCTAGTATGATTGAGGAAAAACTAAATATGAAAAATCCTTGATCATGACAGACCCTTGAATGTAAAAAAAAAAAAAAATTATAATGGAGAAGCAGGTAACAAATTCATGGTTATAGACTAATGCAATCTGAAGTTTCACTTTTATCTGTAAATATTAATATTTTATTCAGATGTATGTAACGTAAAAAATAACACAGGATTTTTCTCGTGTATTTCTATCATTTTTACTACTTTTGAGAAAATTCAACTTGATTAAAATTTTCAAATCACTTCTCAATTTTCAAGAATGTCACTCACCTAAAAATTAATGAGTAGAGATGGGATGCAATCAGAACTATGCTCTAGGAAGATTATATTGGCTAAATTTTTTTCTTTTCTTTTTATTATTATTATTTTTTTAATCTTTATTTATTTATGATAGTCACACACAGAGAGAGAGAGGCAGAGACACAGGCAGAGGGAGAAGCAGGCTCCATGCACCGGGAGCCTGACGTGGGATTCGATCCCGGGTCTCCAGGATCGCGCCCTGGGCCAAAGGCAGGCGCTAAACCGCTGTGCCACCCAGCCACCCAGGGATCCCCTATTATTATTATTTTTAATTGGAGTTCAATTTGCCAATATATAGCATATCACCCAGTGCTCATCCCGTCAAGTACCCCCCTCAGTGCCCGTCACCCACTCACCCCCACCCCCCGCCCACCTCCCCTTCCACTACTCCTTGTTTGTTTTCCAGAGTTAGGAGTCTCTCATGTTCTGTCTCCCTCACTGATATTTCCCACTCATTTTCTCTCCTTTCCCCTTTATTCCCTTTCACTCTTTTTTATATTCCCCAAATGACTGAGACCATATAATGATTGTCCTTCTCCGATTGACTTACTTCACTCAGCATAATACCCTCCAGTTCCACCCACGTCGAAGCAAATGGTTGGTATTTATCATTTCTAATGGCTGAGTAATATTCCATTGTATACATAGACCACATATTCTTTATCCATTCATTTTTTGATGGACACCGAGGCTCCTTCCACAGTTTGGTATTGTGGACATTGCTGCTAGAAACATTGGGATGCAGATGTTCTGGCATTTCACTGCATCAGTATCTTTGGGGTAAATCCCCAGCAGTGCAATTGCTGGGTCATAGGGCAGATCTATTTTTAATTCTTTGAGGAACTTCCACACAGTTTTCCAGAGTGGCTGCACCAGTTCACATTCCCACCAACAGTGCAAGAGGGTTCCCTTTTCTCCACATCCTCTCCAACATTTGTTGTTTCCTGTTTTGTTAATTTTCCCCATTCTCACTGGTGTGAGGTGGTATCTCATTTTGGTTTTGATTTGTATTTCCCTGATGGCTAGTGATGGGGAGCATTTTCTCACGTGCTTGTTGGCCATGTCTATGTCTTCCTCTGTGAAATTTCTGTTCATGTCTTTTTTCGCTAAATTTTCAAAGGAGTTGTTATGGTGGGTCAAGATTGAAGCTGGCAAAGGAGAGATCAAGAAGGGAGGAGAGAAAATGATGTCCACAGATTACAGTTTCTACAGCCAAGTTGGAGCCCAGCAGGGCTATAGTGCTTGCACAGCTCAGCCCACTCTAGGATATGCACAGACAACCCAGGCATATGGGCAGCAAACTTATGGAACCTATGGACAGCCCACTGATGTCAGCTATACCCAGGCTCAAACCACTGCCACCTATGGGCAGTTTGTCTATGAAACTTCTTAGGGACAGCGTCCTGCTGGTTATACTACTCCATCTGCCCCTTCCCAGCCCCTACCCAAGTGTACAGTTAGTCTGTCCAGGGGTACAGTACTGGTGCTTATGATACCACCACTGCTACAGTCACTACCACCCTGGCCTCCTATGTAGCTCAGTCTGCATATGGCACTCAGCCTGCTTATCCAGCCTACGGGCAGCAGCCAGTGGCGACTGCACTTGCAAGACCACAGGATGGTAACAAACATGCTGACACTAGTCAACCTCGGTGTAGCACAGGGGTACAACTAGCCCACCCTAGGATATGAACAGAGCAACCGTAGTATCCCCAGGTACCTGGGAGCTACTCCATGCAGCGTTAGGGCACCACCATATTATCCTCCAAATAGCCAACTAGTTATGATCAGAGCAGTTGCTCTCAGCAGAACACCTATGGGGCAGCCAAGCAGCTATGGAAAGTAGAATATCTATGGTCAACAAATCAGCTACAGGCAGCAGCCACCCACTAGTTATACCCCCCAAACTGGATCCTATAGCCAGGCTCTGAGTTTACCTTAATTCCAAAGCCAGACAAAGACCCCGCCAAAAAGGAGAATTACAGACCAATATCCCTGATGAACATGGATGCAAAAATTCTCAACAAGATACTGGCCAATAGGATCCAACAGTACATTAAGAAAATTATTCACCATGACCAAATAGGATTTATCCCTGGGACACAAGGCTGGTTCAACACCCGTAAAACAATCAATGTGATTCATCATATCAGCAAGAGAAAAACCAAGAACCATATGATCCTCTCATTGGATGCAGAGAAAGCATTTGACAAAATACAGCATCCATTCCTGATCAAAACTCTTCAGAGTGTAGGGATAGAGGGAACATTCCTCGACATCTTAAAAGCCATCTATGAAAAGCCCACAGCAAATATCATTCTCAATGGGGAAGCACTGGGAGCCTTTCCCCTAAGATCAGGAACAAGACAGGGATGTCCACTCTCACCACTGCTGTTCAACATAGTACTGGAAGTCCTAGCCTCAGCAATCAGACAACAAAAAGACATTAAAGGTATTCAAATTGGCAAAGAAGAAGTCAAACTCTCCCTCTTCGCCGATGACATGATACTCTACATAGAAAACCCAAAAGTCTCCACCCCAAGATTGCTAGAACTCATACAGCAATTCGGTAGCGTGGCAGGATACAAAATCAATGCCCAGAAGTCAGTGGCATTTCTATACACTAACAATGAGACTGAAGAAAGAGAAATTAAGGAGTCAATCCCATTTACAATTGCACCCAAAAGCATAAGATACCTAGGAATAAACCTCACCAAAGATGTAAAGGATCTATACCCTCAAAACTATAGAACACTTCTGAAAGAAATTGAGGAAGGCACAAAGAGATGGAAAAATATTCCATGCTCATGGATTGGCAGAATTAATATTGTGAAAATGTCAATGTTACCCAGGGCAATATACACGTTTAATGCAATCCCTATCAAAATACCATGGACTTTCTTCAGAGAGTTAGAACAAATTATTTTAAGATTTGTGTGGAATCAGAAAAGACCCCGAATAGCCAGGGGAATTTTAAAAAAGAAAACCATATCTGGGGGCATCACAATGCCAGATTTCAGGTTGTACTACAAAGCTGTGGTCATCAAGACAGTGTGGTACTGGCACAAAAACAGACACATAGATCAGTGGAACAGAATAGAGAATCCAGAAGTGGACCCTGAACTTTATGGGCAACTAATATTCGATAAAGGAGGAAAGACTATCCATTGGAAGAAAGACAGTCTCTTCAATAAATGGTGCTGGGAAAATTATATAGCCAATAGAGCAGCAGGTACAGGAAGCAGAATTCATTCTGACAGGACCACCCCAAGAACATGGGTGTTTATGGGTAGGAGTCTGGAGGATTTTCCAGACCAGGAGAGAATTGGAGCATGAGTGGTCCTGATAATGGGAGGCAGGGGAAGAAGGAGATTTGACTGTGGAAGCATGAGCAGTGGACAGGAAGGAGGACTGAGTAGAACGGGTGCTGGAGAGCGGGGTGGCTTCAATAAGCCAAGTGGATCCATACGGGAAGAACCAGATCTTGATCTAGGCCCCACTGTGGATCCAGATAAAGATTCTGACAACAGTGCAAGGCTTAAATGACAATATGACTCTAGACAATCTGGCATACTTCTTTAAACTGTGTGGAGTTATTAGGAGGAACAAGAGAATTGGACAACCCATGAGCCATATCTACTTGGGTAAGGAAACAGGAAAGCCCAAAGGTGATTGATGTAACAGTGTCCTACAAAGACCCACCAACTGCCAAGGCTGCTATGGAGTGGTTTGATGTGAGAGATTTCCAAGGGACCAAAAGTAAGATTTCTCTTGCTGGGAAGATGCTTCTGATGAATTGCATGTTGGGTGGTATGCCTCCTCGTGAGGGGAGAAGGATGTTGCCACTACTCCGCAGAGGTCCAGGGAGCCCAGGAGATCCTGGGAGCCCCAATGGGTCACATGGGAGGCTGTGGGGTGGAGAGAGAGAACTTTCCCCCAGGAGGGCCCCAGAGTTCCTGAGGGAACTCATCCGAAGGAGGAAACATCTAGCATGGAACATGCTAGACTGGAAACTGACAGTGCTCCAGTACAGGGTGTGGAAACCAGAACTTTGCCTGGAGAACAGAATGCCATTAATGTTAAGGCTCTGAAGCCTGAAGACTTCCTTCCACCACCCTTTCCACCCCTGGGGAGTTAACATGGCAGAGGCGGCCCCGGTGGCCTGTGGGGAGTAAGGGGAGGCCTCAGGGACCACAGTGGGTACAACGTTCAGAGGTGGTCCTGGTGCAGAAAGAAGTGGCTTCCATGGTGGCCCCAGCCATGGACCAATGTGAATTTGCAGGAGGAAGATGAGGTGGCTCTGGTGCGACCCTTGGACTTCTGATGGAAGAGATGGGAGAGAGAAGAGGCAGGTATGGAGGACGGAGGAAAAATGGATAAAGGCAAGCACTGCTGTCAGGAACACAGAGACCCACTCCAACCAGGCGCAGAGATCCCGCAGAGCTGCAGGGACTACCAGATTTATTTTTTAAGCCAGAAAATGTTTTAAATTTATAATTCCATACTTACAATATTGGCAACAACATTATGATTATTCCTTGTCTATACTTTAGTATTTTTTACCATTCGTGAAGAAACATTAAAGCAACTGAAATGGTAGTGTGTCTAACTTTCTCCCCCTTCTTTTAAAGTCCATCATTTAAACAATGGGAACTCATTATGAGTATGCTCAGTATCACTGTAGAGAACCAAGAGGGCCTCTGTCACAGTATTCATTGTTGTGATGTTTTGTTTTCTTTTGTTTTAAAATAAAATTCCAAACAGTCACAAACAATTAAAAAAACCCAACAACACTGAAGCTGGAAAAAGCCACTAGGAGACTATTCAATGTCTAAGTAAAAAATAAAGAATACCCACTGTAGGAGAGATTTTGTGGAAATGAATAGACTTTTCCTTTTTTTTTTTAAGATTTTATTTATTTATTCATGAGAGACACATAGGGAGAGGCAGAGACATAGGCAGAGGGAGAAGCAGCCTTCCCATGGGGGGCCTGATGTGGGACTCATTCCAGGACCCCGGGATCATGACCTGAGTAAAAGGCAGACACTCAACCACTGAGCCACCCAGATGCCCCGAAGCCTTGTTTCTGAAATTACAGATGCTAGTGTTTTTGTCTTTCAGAATTAATTATAATTGTTTATTTTAAAAAAAAATTTAACCTACCGACATTCTCCCAATAGTAAACTAGTATTTTTGAATGTCATCTTTAACCTGAGCCTGCTTCAATTTATAACACATCAAAAGCTTGCCATATTTGGTTCTAAACAACTGTACTGATTTTTACAATGGCCTTTTAAAATTACAATTGCCAGGTGTTTTGGCTAAGGAACTTGTCATCTGAGCACCCTAATGCTTCCCTTCTACCATTACATAGATCTGAAAATTAATGGAAGAGTACCTGAAATTAATGGAATAGGCTTCTGGTCTCATTAAACTCTAAAAATATTCTTAATTAGAATTTTTACTTTTAATATTGACTTTCCCACTCTTCTGTATATAAATTCTCGTCGTAGCTCAAGTATCACTCACATGTGCCAAAAGGCTAGTGAAAGTCTTTTGTATACCAGGCTTAAAACAAGACAAAAACTAAATCTGAAAAAGATTTAAATAATCCAGCTCTTACTTCCTTTTTAATCTTATCCTCAGGGGATACCTTGCACCCCTGTGGTAGAGTTGTTCACTTTTGTTATTTAGTAAACATTTACTGAGTACTTACTATATGTATTTGACACTTGATTTCACAGATAACCTGGTCTTTAGGACCTTATGGTCCAAGAAAAGCTGTCATTTACTGAAGGCTCACTCTGTGCCAGCCTAAAAGCTAAGCACTTCAAATGCATTACTCATTTAATCCTTGCTACTACTCCAAGAAGGGGAAATTATACCCACTGACATATGAGAAGACTGAGGTTTAAGATCCTCAAATAACTTGACGGAAAGCACATAACTTGAAAGTGGTAGAACTGGATTCACAGCAGTCCATGCGACTTTAAAGCCTGTGCTCTATCAATTACCAACTACAGAACTGCATCATTAGTGGGAAAGAGAGTTGAATGGGGAAGTGGGCCACAGAGGTGAGGGCTGGATTTCATCAGGATAGGATTCTTGAGGGGTGCCTAGGTGGCTTGGCCAGTTAGGTGTCTGCCTTTGGCTCAGGTCATGATCCTGGGGTCCTGGGACTGAGTTCTGGATCAGGCTCCCTGCTTGATGGGCAGCCTGCTTCTCCCTCTCCATCACTTGTGCTCTCATGTGCTCTCTCTCTCTCAAATAAATGAATAAAAAACAAAACAAAACAAAACCCAGATAGGATACATGAGCTGAGCCTGACACTTAAAGCCTGACACTTAAAGAAACTTTCTTCCACACTGGGTAGAGATTTTGGTCACTCCAGGAAGCAGCAGGAGCACACTAAGTGTGAAATAGTAACTTCTGGGAGCTTTATGGAGAACTAAGGAGACTAGGACATGAAGAACTGCATATACACTGTGGAGTCTGGAGAGAAGACAGAAACCATATCCTGTTCTAAAGAGTTTTAACTTTATCACAAAGGCCCTGGAAGTGTTCTAAGCA
Source organism: Canis lupus dingo (assembly GCF_003254725.2). Taxonomy (NCBI): domain Eukaryota; kingdom Metazoa; phylum Chordata; class Mammalia; order Carnivora; family Canidae; genus Canis; species Canis lupus. Next base: position 27,229,011 of record NC_064257.1, on the reverse strand, counting down.
GGAAGTTATGTGGTGAGATTGACCACACCTCTACCCAGTAAGAAGCTGTCATGTAAGGGATGGGGGGGAAGCATGCAAAAGAGATTTGAAAATAATGAGCACTAATATATCTTTTTTTTAAAGATTTTATTTTATCTATTCATGAGACACACACACAGAGAGGCAGAGACATAGGCAGAGAGAGAAGCAGGCTCCATGCAGGGAGCCCAATGTGGGACTTGATCCTGGGACTCCAAGATCATGCCCTGGGCCGAAGGCAGGTGCGCTCAGCCGCTGAGCCACCCAGGCGTCCCAAGCACTAATACATCAATGACATATTAAGAAGTTTGATTTAGTGTGCATCACACAGAATACTTCAGTGCTTGAGAGAATGCACAGAAAGGATTGATTAAGGCCAGGTATGGTTAATAAGGAAAGGTTTCCTAGAAAAGCTTTGTTGGGAGCCTGAGAAACATGAATAGATAATATAAGGACAGAAAGAAACATCTAGTTGGAAGCAGTAAAGCCAAAAAACAAGAAGGAGCAAGTTACATGTGAGCAGGAGAGGGGGGCTGGTAAAGAATGAGTTGGAATATAAGAATGGAAGATAAAATTAATTTATGTTATCTAATTCATTTGGCAATGATGGAGAAAATGGTTGTTATTTCAATACAGAAACAGCAATGTTTCCAGAGAGATTTTAATCAATCTTGTAGTCACATTACTGTATCGGTTGGCCCCTTGAGAAAATTCTCACTTAAAATGCATATGTAGGGATCCCTGGGTGGCTTAGCGGTTTAGTGCCTACCTTCAGCCCAGGGTGTGATCCTGGAGTCCCAGGATTGAGTCCCACATCGGGCTCCCTGCATGGAATCTGCTTCTCCCTCTGCCTTTGTCTCTGCCTCTCTCTGTGTGTCTCTTATGAATAAATAAATAAAATCTTTAAAAATAAAATAAAATAAAATGCATATGTAAGGGTGCTTGGGTGGTACAGTCTGTTAAGTGTCTGACTCTTGGTTTCTGCTCATTTTGGAATCTCAAGGTCATGGGATCCAGCCCCCTGCAGGGCTCCACACCCAGTGTGCTTGCCACACTCTCTCCATCTCCCTCTGCGCCTCCATCCCCATGCTCTTCCACGTGCATGCTCTCTCTAATAAATAAATCTTTAAAAAAAGATGCATATGTAAACACGTTAACAAAAACCTGTTAAGTGATTTCAGTTCTTTGTGAGACGTAAGATGACTAAAATAGATCCTGATTTTAAGGAGTTAAGAGATAAAGCTTACCACACATCCATAGATGCATATGACAACATAGGCCTTTACAAGTGTATGTTTACATTGACTTGTACGAAATAAAACAGGAAGTGCACTGTGTAGTAAGTACACAGAAAGTAGTATTGTTCCCTGGAGAAAAGACTTATAGTAAGCACTGGTGATTTTTTCTTGGTGATATTGAGAGTTGGTTGTATAAACTTTCCCCACAGCTTATGGGGAAAGGTGTTATCATCTAAGAAATTCTTATCTCAGTTAAGGAGGAATCTGCCAAAACCTAGAAAAAGCTCAAGAAGTTTCCTTCTGCTGAGTCATGAGAAAATGCATGATATCTCAGAAAGGAACATGAATTACATTTCTAGTAACTTGGAAGCCCGAAGGCTTTGGTGGCAGGGTTTTTGGATGGTACAGGTGGAGTTGTCATCTCTTTAACCAAAAAATGCACTTTGGAGACAAAGATACACTTGGAATTGAATCCATCCAGATGATATCAAAAAACTTAATTGTGTTTTCTAGGCTATGGCTCCTCATTTCAGAATGATGGATGTCAGAGAAGGAACAAGGAGCAGTAGAAAATGAAAAGATCTAAAGTTCGGGTTTTTCCATATGCTCCTTCCTATAGGAAGGCACTTAATTTACTTTTATCATCTTTATCATTTTAGGTTATTTTTAGTTTGAGTGAAAAGAGGGAAAGCATACTTCTATACCTGAAAATATCACAAACATACAGACAGGAAGGTTTGATAGGCCATAGATTCAATTGCATTGTTTGAAAAAAAAAACCTAATAAATAGGATGTATTATAAGATATTAATGTAAATTCTTACACCTAGGTTCAGAAATTAGTTGGACAAGTACAGAAAGACAGAAAACTGGCTTAACTGCATTTTAGGTAAAAACAAACACCTGGGTGGCTAAAGTTGGTTTTACAATTCTATACAAGCCAACTGTGTGATGTGGCAGCCAAAAATATCTAATGAACCCTCAGATTGCATTAGCAAAATTATAGTGGCCAGGGAAAGCAAAGTAATAATTCTCTGGCTCTTTGCTCAGGCCAGACCACATCTGGAGTTATGTATTAATTTCTAGGCCCACTGACAGTTAATTACAGTACACCCCAGGAACATGATTAGTTGTTCAGCTTATGGAAACCATGAGGTATGAAGAACAGTTAGAAGGAACTGTGTTTAATGTAGGAGACCAGATATTCACAAAAAGTGCCTTAAAGTCTGAATGACTGTCATATAGCAAAGAGTTTTTATTTACACAGCATAGCTTTTGAATAGTGATTAATGCCAATCTAGGGGCAAATTTCATGGAAAAATATGTTGGGTCAACATTAGAGATATTTGTTTAAAAATCTGAACTGTCCTTCAATACATGGGTTACTTTATGAAGTCGTTACAGGAAACTTAAAATATTCTAGATATAGTTGAATATCTGCAACATGTGCTTGAGTCAGCTATTACCAGTGTATGAAAGCTTATTGTTAAATGTTTAGGACCTTTGCCAGCTGGTTTGGTAGCCTGAAATCAGAAAACTGGAAATATTTACACTAGAGAAATTGGTAAAAAGTATAAATTAGTATTTTTTCTTTTGAGATCCAGCTTACCAGCATACCCCTGCATTTTGAGAGATGTCAGTGTAATAGATAAAAAGTTTTCACTCTTCCGAATCTAAAAGCCTATGGATATATTAATATATAGCAGAATATAATCTGAGTTTTAAAATAAAATAAAAAAGAAGTCATATGGGTAGTAAACCCAGGGAAATTTATAAAAAGATGTTAGAGGTAAAATGTCAAGAATAAAAGAAGAATAAATACTAGTGGATTATATTCTACACGACCAGGGAAAAACAGCATTAGGGAGAACTTTACAAATATTTTGAATTTTTGAGATTTGTCATTTTAAGAAGAAAAGCATATCTTAGACATATCTGTTTTTTTTTTCTTTTTTAGAAATAGATATATTAAGGAACAAATGAGTAAAGTTTATATCCAGAAATTGCCAAGCAGTTTAACTATAAATTTTGAGTCTAGAATAATTAGCTTTCAAAACTGCAAATATATTTCACTGTATTTTTTATAGTTAATGTAAATGCTATCTGAGATCATTGCTTCTGTAACATGAGTTTATATTCTTCATTCTATAACTTAGGGATGGGCTAATTATTCCTACATTTAATCATAAACATAAATTACCTTAATTCCAGGGGTATTTAAGATTCTTTTCATATGGGTGGCCCTTTTGATATGTAGTTAATTAGTGCCTGGCTTGTATGTTTTTTGTTGAAATAGCCATAATACGATGTTCAATAAAAACAAAGCTCTGTAGTCCCTCATGCTATAAAAATTTAACTATCTCATGTTTCAAGGTGCAATAGCTTTGAAATTTAAAAAAAAGGTAATACTTCTCAAATGTCGTTAGTTTTGTGCGACATTTTAATAGACTCTTACAGATATTTTATTTCAAAATGGAAAGAAAGTTTTTCCAATTTGAAAACATTTCTTTCCTATTTTCCATCATAGCAGCACAATGAAGAAATAAAAACACAAAACTCCGTATTTATCTCTTCTTTCTTTGAGTAGCTATATATGATACTATGTATATGCTCCTGGTAGAGTAATGACTGAGTTAACACTATGACTCACATGTTATAATTATTTTTACATCAAATAAAATTCAAATATTTATTAGAGCCTTATGAGCAAGGTCTGTGTCTCATTCATTTTTGTGCACACATAAACACATACACAGAACAATTTACAAAAATATGCGTTCAGTACATACTTTAAAACATCTTTGTTTTTCATTCTTCTTTTAAAGATTTTATTTTTATTATTTTATTTATTTATTTATTTATTTATTTATTTATTTATTTATTTATTTATTCATGAGAGAGAGAAGCAGAGACACAGGCAGAGGGCAAGCTCCCATGCAGGGAGCCTGACGTGGGACTCGATCCCAGGTCTCCAGGATTAGGCCCTGGGCTGCAGGCGGCGCTAAACCGCTGAGCCACCCGGGCTGCCCTCTTTTAAATATTTTATTTATTTATTTGAGAGAGAGAGTGAGAGAGAATATGAGCTGCGGGGCAGTGGCAGAGGGAGAGGGAGAAGCAGGCTCCCCACTGAGCAGGTAGCCCAATGCCAACTGGATCACAGGACTTTGGGATCATGACCTGAGTCAAAGGCAGGCAGTTAACCAACTGAGCCACCCAGGCACCTCTAAAAAATATCTTTGATTGAGGAAGTTAGTTTACTCAAGATTCTATTAAATAATACAAGCAACATGCTTTTTTTGTCGGTGGTGGTATATTCAGAAGCAACATAAGTCCATTCCTCTATTATTTTCCCATAGTCTGTGAGTGCTAACTTTCTGTCATCTTCATTAAAAGTGCTGATTTTAAATTTATAGATACAAGTTAAGCCATGATTTTTTTTTTGTAGAATGGAATTTTGAAAAAATATTATGTTTAATAGGATCCAAAATAAATATATTTGCAATCAATCCATCAAAAGAATAAATTGTAAGACAAATAATGCACACACATATATAAGTATATATATGTGATACATAACTATATATATATATATATATATATTTATTTATTTATTCATTCAACGAATATTTTAAGAGTGCCTACTGTAAGCCAGGTACTGTTTTAAGGAACTCTGATACATCAGACAACAACAACAACAAAAAAAGAGAAAGATGCTGATCTAACAGAGTTTTCATTTTAGTAGAGGAGGTAACCACTGAACAGTACATATAATTTTTAGAAAGTGATTAATATTTTTTGTAAGAAGGTAATGTTTACCATGAAAGAAGGAAAGAAGGAAGGAAGGAAGGAAGGAAGGAAGGAAGGAAGGAAGGAAGGAAGGAAGGAAAGAAAGAAAGAAAGAAGAAAGCAAGAAAGAAAGAAAGAAAGAAAGAAAGAAAGAAAGAAAGAAAGAAAGAAAGAAAGAAAGAAAGAAAGAAAGAAAGAAAGAAAGAAAGAAAGAAAGAAAGAAAGAAAGAAAGAAAGAAAGAAAGAAAAGGTAAAAGGGCAAGTACAAATAGGAGTATCAATTTCATGACTATTTCAGACAGTAGTTTGAACCTGAGATTCCACATAACTTTTTGGGTAGAGTCAGCAGGATTCCTGGCAGAATAAATGTGAAGTGTGGGAAAAGGGGTCATGAATGGTGCTATTGTTTTTGGCCAGAACAATTATAAAGTGATGGATGGTGTTACTGTCAACTGAGTTGTGGAAAGCTATGCTTGTGGCAAGTTTGGGAGGGAAGCACATTAAGAGCATGAATTAGGAAATTCCAAAATAGATGTGAGCAAGAATAAGCCCACCACACACCATAAAATGACCTAGATTTCAGACCACAGAATAAATATAAGAGGTGACAAACTTTGTCCCAGTGAAATGGAACAGACCCACCGTCTTCTCGTTGGTTACCACAGAACGGTAACTAACACATATTTATATTAATTGACATAACTTATAGGATGTCTGACAACATTTCTCTTTGCATTTTTAAAAATATTACACGTGTGGTTAAGAAGCTATCCTTCCTGTGGCATAAAATTCCAAGAGGAAGGCCTTCTTCAGGGGAGGTTGAATATCCCTACAGCGTTAGAGCTAAGGATTCAGGGTATCTACCATTTAACTGTGCTCTTTCCCACTTCTGCTGGTTTTCAACTTTGTGTGGGCTGTGAACTTTCCTCACCAGGTAAAAAATGTCATTAGTTTTCACCTTAATTGAGGCGCAATTTATGATTTTATTGACTGAAATTGGAATTAAGCTGATCTTTATATCGTCAATAAAAAACAACTTGTTGAGCAAACCAATTCCATACCAAGAACAAAGAATCTTTTCAATCTACTGAAGGGAGCAAAGGTTTCTTGAGCACATTACAGTCCAGAACAACACGCAGGTGAAAGTATACCTTGTTCTAAGCAGCGCAGGGGTGCAAAAAGTAAACACTTCATGATTCCAGCCCCCTAACTGTTCACAGAGCAGATGACAGTCAAGAGGAAGGTTTTTCTAGGAAGAATAACCTTCCCTGGGGTCAGAAGTAGTAATTAATTCTAACAATGTGATTGTAAGAGGAGAGTGTAGCTCAGGTAAGCCCGAGATTAGTTGTAACAATTGCTTTTCTTTATTAAAATTATTTCTCTGCTAGACATTTATTCTAGTTTGAGTTCCTATATCATAAAACCAATTAACTGAATCAGTTACACTAGGTTGGGCAAAGGTAGCACAACTCTATTCTTTTGCACTTCTACTTTTTGGATTCTTCTTTTTTTTTTTTTTTTAAGATTTTATTTTACTTTTGCAAGTAATCTCCACACTCAAAGTGGGGCTCGAACTCACAACCCCGAGATCAAGAGTCATGTTCTCTACCGACTAAGCCAGCCAGGAGCCCCCATTACCTTTTGGATTCTATCTGAAGATTTGTTTTTGTTTTGTTTCCTAGATGAAGTTGGGCAGATTCCATCGTTTTTAGAAAACATTTAAATAACAAAAAATGTAGGCCTTTCTCATTAAAAATACACGCCACCATCCAATTTAAATGTCTCTCCTACTTGAGCTTGCACATGTCAGAGGCTGCACGGGGGAAAGTCATGATCAACTTCATTCTTTTTCTCTGATGTACTTCTGAAGTCACTCTCTGGCACTTCTTGCCTTACATTTCTGGTCTCCACGGCATCAAGTTCTGGGGAGTAGAGGATTGGTGAAGGGGCAAAAATGGCTTTACTGTGATGGATTCAGTTGTAACTTAATGTTGGGTCTTTGTATTGGATGCTGGCTTTTTTCCCCATGGGATGCTCCTCCACCCCCTCAACCCCCACCCCCTCCCAGCATCCCCTGCTGCCACTTTAATGTTGAAAGGTAATGGTTGCTCCAGGGATGCAGCTTGCTCCTAGCGCTCAAGAAAGCTGACTGCATCAATTGCCAGATCTGTGTTTAGTAACTTCATGGTGGTAACTTGAAATCGACCACAGTGGGAATAGTTACATAATGGAAATTGGCAAATGCTACAAATCAGAGCTTTTAAAAATTTTGGGGGGAGGCAGGAGCAGGAGTGGGGGGAGTACCTGGCGATTATTAAGTCATACTAGCACATCAATTCATATATCAGTTCCTCGGGCCTCCTCAGCTAGACTTTTGTTCAAAAGCTCTTTTTGAGAGTGATGGTACATACCAAGCATTGTTCTCCTTAGAAGTATAACATAAATTGTCAGAGTTCTTTTAAAAAGTTCCTTACTTTGGAGGAATAGGAAGGGAAATAGAATTCTAGCACAAGTAATGTCAAGTCTTTTTCCCAAATCTCCCACTACCGGAAACCACTGTTGATAAAGTGATGGACTGGTGTTCAATTGCACTTTCTTCAGCATTTCTCGTAATACGTAGACTTTTTCTTTCTTTCTTTCTTTTTTTTTTTTTTTTAACTCTGTCTAGTGCCTGTTTTAATTTTAGTGGGGTTTGAGAAGGGCAGAGAGATAAACCATATTATCAAATGGCCACTCTCATTCTGTAAGTCTCACTTCTGGCGCTTTAAAATTAGAATAACTTAATCTGCTTGCTGGGCTTTTTGTGAAGATTAAAAGTTAAAATTCATATAAAGAACTTAGTGCCATGCCTGAAACTGGCCTATAAATAAATGACTTACTTTACAATGCTGAACAGTGGAAAATATAGTAGTTGCTTTGTTTTAGATGTGGCAAATAATACTATCTCTGAGGCAAATAACACACATTATTATTGTTGTTATTATTATCATAAATAGCTCCCATATATATTATATATATAGCTATATTAAAAGTTTTAAATCTCTGAAGAGTTATTTTAATAACAATTGCTATCTGCTAAAAGTTTTAAGAAGCATTTTTTCCTTTTTACCTAATAGGAAAAAAGTGAATGATGGTTCAATTTCTTTATAGGGTAGTTAATTACTTTATTTTATAAAGTACTACAACTAGCCACGACTGGAACACTTATCGTTATTTCCTGCTTTGGCAGGAACTGGCTATAAACCTTTTTATCCTCTTCACAGAATCCCATATACATTAGATTTTCAATACATAATTCATAAAAAATTAATTACTCAATATTAAAATTGAGAACACCTGAAAAATTTATATATGAACTATATAATTAAAATAAAGGACACAGTATATAATTAAGCATCCTTATATTTGAAAAGTATCTGACATCTATTGAGTGCCTACCATATGCCAAAAAAGCTCATAGCATTTCTTTTTATGGAATAATCTAGTGCAGAGTTTAAATATTATGTTTCTGCTGCCAGCTTCTGATTCATAAAATTTTAAATTGTCTACTTGCTTAACAACCAGTTAGGTTTTTTTTTACTCCTCCCTCCCCACCAATGTGCTTATTAGCTCCTCTCTATCATAACTACACTGTGATAGAATCTGTGATGGTTAATTTTCTGTGACAATTTGACCTGGCCACCGGGTGCCCAGATATTTGGCGAAATAGCTCCTGTTTTGACTGCTTTCAAACTAGAACATTAGATTTTTCCTACCTTTACATTTCAACTGAAAAACTGGCTCTTCCTAGGTCTTGAAACCCTCAGCCTATGGACGGAACTATACCATTGGCTCCCCTAGTTGTCCAGCTTACTAACTTTGTACATCTTGAGGCATGTCAATCTCTCTAATTGTGCGAGCCAATTGCCTATAAAAATGTCATATATGAAAAAAATGTCATATATGTGAGATAATTAAATCTCCATCCTATTGGTTCTGTTTCTCTAGAGAACGCTAATACCAGAATCCAATGTAGTTCTAGAACAATTTTTTTAAAACAAATATTCAGCATTTATATCATTAGGACGGTGTAACTATTGTTCTCTGGAAAACCCTGTCTTCTAGGACAGAACTGGGTGGAAGGAGAAGATATTACCACTGTGTACATATACTTTCTTTTCCTCCTTAGTTTTATTATTTATTCATTTATTTTTCTGAGAGGGGTCATTATTTTTTTTCAAATTTTTATGTAAATTTTAGTTAATATATAGTGTAATATCGGTTTCAGGAATAGATTAGTGATTTATCGCTAACATATAACACCCAGTGTTCAACTGGGTGCCCTCCTTCATACCCATCACCCATTTAGCCCATCCCCCACCCACCTTTCCACCATCGACTCTTAGTTATCTACAGTTAAGATTTCTTATGGTTTGCTTCCTTCTCTTTTCTTTGTCCCCCCTTCCCCTATGCTCACCTGTTCATCTGTTTTGTTTCTTAAATTCCACATATGAGTGAACCATATGGTATTTTCCTTTGACTTATTTTGCTTAGCATAATATACTCTAGCTCCATCTACATGATTGCAAATGGCAAGATTTCATTCTTTTTGATGGCTGAGTAATATTCCATTATATTATTTATGTATATATATTATATATATCCATATATTTATATGGATATACCACTTCTTCTTTATCCATTCATCAGTCAATGGGCATTTGAACTCTTTCTGTAATGTGGCTACTGTTGATAATGTTACTATAAACACAGGTGTATGTACACCTTTGAATCAATATTTTTGCATCCTTTGGGTAAATATCTGGTGTTGCAACTGCTGGATTATATGGTAGTTCTATTTTTAACTGTTTGAGGAACCTGCATACTGTTTTCCAGAGTGGCTGTACCAGTTTGCATTCCCACAAACAGTGTAAGATAAGAGGGTTCCCCTTTCTCCCCATCCTTGCTAACATCTATTGTTTCCTGTCTTGTTAATTTAAGCCATTCTGACAGGTGTGTGGTATCTCATCACAACTTTGATTTGTATTTCCCCAATGATAAGTGATATTGAGCATCTTTTCATGTGTCTGTTAGCCATCTGCATGTCTTCTTTGGAAAAAATGTCTATTCATGTCTTCTGCCCATTTCTTAACTGGATTGGTTTTTAAGTGTTGAGTTTGATAAGTTATAGTTTATAGATTTTGGATACTAGCCCTTTATCAGATATGTCATTTGCAATTTTTTTTTTCATTTCGAAGGTTGTCTTTAATTTTGTTGATTATTTTGATGTGTAAAAGCTTTTTATCTTGATGAAGTCCCAATAGTTTCTTTTTTGCTTTTGTTTCTCTTGCCTCCAGAGATGTGTCTAGTAAGAAGTTGCTACAGCCGAGGTCAAGGAAGTTACTGCCTGTGTTCTCTCCGAGGATTTTGATGGCTTCCTATCTCATGTTTAGGTCTTTCATCCATTTGGAATTTATTTTTGTGTACGGTCTGGTCTTAGCCTCAGCAAAGACTTCCAGTACTATGTTAAATAACAATGGTGAGTATGGATACTTCTGTCTTGTTCCTGACCTTAGAAGAAAAGCTCTCAGCTTTTCCCCATCGAGGATGATATTAGCTACCGTTCTTTCACATATGGCCTTTATGATGTTGAGGTATGTTCCCCCTATTCCGACTTTGTGTAGGGCTTTTGTCAAGAATGGATGCTATATTTTGTCAAATGCTTTTCCTGCATCTATTGAGAGGACCATATATATGGTTGTTATCCTTTATCAATGTGGTGTATCACATTGATTGACTTGTGAATATTTAACCATGCTTGCAGGTTAGGAATAAATCCCACTTTATCATGGCAAATAATTTTTTTTTTCAAGTAGGGTACATGCCTAGCATGGAGCCCAATGCAGGCCTTGAATTCATGACCCAGAGATTAAGACCTGAGCTTAAATCAAGAGCCAGATGCCCAACTGACTGAACCATCCAGAAACTTCCATGGTGAATAATTCTTTTAATGTACGGTTGGATTGCTAGGATTTGGTGAGGATTTCTGCATTCATGTTCATCAGGAACACTGGCCTATAATTCTCCCTTTTAGTGGAGTCTTTGCCTGGTTTTGGAATCAAGGTAATGCTGGCCTTGTAGAATGAGTTTGGAAGTCTTCCTTCTATTTCTCCTTTTTGGAACAGTTTGAGGAGAATGGGTATTACCTCTTCTTTAAATGTCTGGTAGAACTCCCTTGGGAAGCCACCTAGCTGTGGACTTTCATTTGTTGGGAGTTGTGGGGTTTTAAAAAAGATTTTATTAAAAAAAAAAGATTTTATTTATTTATTCATGAGAGACAGAGAGAGAGAGGCAGAGACACAGGCAGAGGGAGAAGCAGACTTCATGCAGGGAGCCCAACGTGGGACTCGATCCCAGGTCTCCAGGATCAGGCCCTGGGCTGAAGGCAGATGCTCAACTGCTGAGCCATCCAGGTGTCCCTTGGTGGGAAGTTTTTGATTACTGATACAATTTGTTTGCTGGTTATGGGTCTGTTCGAATTTTCTATTTCTTCCTCTTTCAGCTTTGGCAGCTTATACGTTTCTAAGAATGTATCCATTTCTTCCAGATCTCCCAATTTGTTGGCATGTAATTTTTCATAATATTTTCTTATGTTGATTATGATTTCTCTACTCATTCATGGTTCTATCTATTTGGGTCGCTTTTCTTCTTTTTGATAAGTCTAGCTAGGGGTTTATCAATTTTCTTAGTTCAACTTCCAAGTTTCTTCTCCTGGAATACCACATCGTTTTTAAATGAAATGTGGGGATGAGAGACAACAGAGACTGAAAATACTCTTCTATTCCTTTTCAACCCACCATGGATTTATGCACTTATTCAACAAACAATCATTGAGCTCTTACTCTATGCCAGATATTGTGCTATGTGTTGTGAGGGAAATAGAGATGTCCTTTAAAAGCTGACCCTGAAACTCAGTCAGGAAATGGCATTGTGTGAATGCCAGTTCGATCAAGAAATACCCTTCCATGGATGCAGAATTCAACTCAGAATCTAAGTCATTAGGGAATTTTAAAAAAACTTCTAAAAATTATATATATGTATGTATCTTTTTTAAACAATACAAAATGTCAAACCATGAATATTTTTAAATTAGTTATCTGAAAAGTCCATAGGTGATTATTACAGTTTAATGACAACCTGTGCTACTAGTTCCTAAATGCCAATTCTTTTAAGAAACCGAGAGCCACAGACAGTATATGCTAATTATCTACATTATTTGCAAGGATTTTTTTTTTTGTAAGATTGTTAGAGTTTAGGGCAACTGAACAATGCTAAAGAAACATCAAAATAATGAACAACAACAACAACAAAAAGCCTTTAAATATAGAGAATGAATAGTTATTCCAAAGATACTGGTAGAATTTATATAAAAGAGCGAACCATTTCAGTCCTGAGAAATCATGAGTAGTTCATGAAGAGCTAATAAATAGAAGTAAAACAAAGAACACAAACATTTTTAAGGAAGTCTTTTATACTCTTTCCCCTAGTGTTTATCCTCATTCACTCAGTGGCTGGAATAGCTGCTTTTGTGGGCTGTCTTCCCAAAGGTCATGCAGGAATGAACCAAGAGAGCCCTTTACGTTAGCCTGGGTCACAGTGACTTTCAAAAAACAGTTCCATTGGAGAGGTGACAGTAGACAAAGAAGGACAGAGAGAAAGTGGTTACTGTCGCTGCCAGCTGGCATAAACCTTGTCTTCATGAAGTTCAATATAAATGAAAAGGGGAGACGTTAAATATTTCAAGACCTGATAACATTAATGAAAGTATTGAGTTGATTAATTTTAAATACAGAAGAAACCTGGTTGGAAACCAGCTGAAAAGTCAGTGAAGTAGGGGAGAGATGGAAGATACTCGAAAGGAAGGAGAGAATTCTAGCACAATAGTCTGTGTGAAGTAATCCGATCAAAGATCAGGTGAGAAGCCAGCTGAGTTAGGGACAGAATAAAGTGCTGAGACATGGACACTGGGTAATGTTGGAATAAGCATAGAGAGTCATGTGGAGAAGGGGTAAAGGATGTGTGTGGACCCTGGGGCCAGACAGCCTGGGTCTGGAGCTAAACTCTGCCAGTTTTTAACTGTGCTGTCCCAGGACAATAGTTTTTACTTCTCTGCACCTTCACTGCCTCACATGAAAAATAGGGATACTGTTAGTATCTTCAAAGTATCTTCACTGTAGCCTCCTTGTGAGAATGAAATGTGTGAATACTTACAAAGCACTCAGAATAGAGCCTCACACATGACAGACAGTCAATGATAGCTGTACCTATTTTTTAAAATATCTGCAGTACTAGGAGGGTAGAAGAGGGGAAACTGAAATCTTAGAGAGAAAAGTCTCATTAGTGGTCTACAGTGTCATCCACACATAGTAAATCACATTAACACAATAACACTGAAAGTAACAGTAAGTAACCAACAGGGGGCTTGCTCTTCCAGGGCTTGTGTACACTCATTAAATCTTCACCACAAACCTTTGTGGTAGATACTATAATCATCCTGGTTTGCAGATGAGGAAACATATAGGTTAAACAATAAAATGTGCATCAGATATCAAATGGGCTACAGAAGATTACTCTGAATTGCACTGAACTAGAATAAACTCTATGGCCTTTGCAATTTGTTTCAAACCTTATCCATATGTGAAGATGTTCGGTGAAAGCTGGAAGCAAATTCCAGCATAAGCCACACACTACAGAGGTGATATATTTATTAATAAATTTGTATAGTTGATATAGGTTAATGATAAGTTGAGAAAAAGGCAACCCACTAGGATCAGCAGAGAAGAAAGGAAAGCTAAGCTGAGGAGTGCGGGCTAGACTGTGTATGCAGAGGGGAGCCATCCAGTGAATGGAAGTGTCAAGATACTCTCAGCAGGGAACACAAGAGGAGTCTCTCCCCACCTCATTACAGAACTTGGTACCCGTGCTGCACTCTTTCGATGGTGTACACATTATGCAGCAACAAAATTATTAAATGCATTTATCCTGTCATTAGGGAAGAGTGACAGGCCCAGACCACCCGCCCATATTAACCTTTCCTTTTTTTTTTTTGTATTAAAATTTTTGCCTCCCATTCACTTTTTCCTTTCCTCCTTGCTCATAAACATTCATCCTCCATAGGCTTTGCTGAAATTTGCAAGTTTTCCCAGAGCTGCAATCCCAGTTGGTGTATCACTAGCTTTTTTTCTCCACTTATCTGCGATATGCAAGTAACCATCTGCTGTTTGAAATTGCATGGTTGCCAGCATAAACTGTGAGAGGTATGCTAGGAGGATTCAAATCTCTCACTACATTGCAGAGGAGAAAATCCGTTTTAAATATTTCTAAAGGTTGCTTTATATCAAATGCTTGATTTATTTCCACTTGAAGAAGTTAAAAAAGAAGTAGGATTGAAAAGCACAGATAATGCTACCTACAGGCAGCCAGCCGAGAGATTAGTACCTCACAGGAAAATGTGTTGTTATTGTTGGTTATAAGGCTCTGAAGTTACACAATAGAAGGAACTCTGTAATTTTAGTTTTGTTATTTTTTCATGTGTGTTCATAATTCTAATCAAAGTAATTCTTTGTGATTGTTTCATGTAACATCTTATTGCATTTTATGTATTAGTTTCATTAGTATTTTTCCAGAGCAGCTTTCACTTTATGTTTTTCTTAATAGCTAGAGACGACCACTTGGCCCAATAGGTGGTTTAAATTGGGAATCTTTAAAAAGAGGATGCTCTTCAGACCAGGGTTTGAGGTGTCTGGGTGGAAGGGTTTTTCTTACCCAATTGACTTGACTAACTACAAAGATAATGCCTTTCTTAGGTCAGATCACTGAGACTACAAAGCAAAAATCAACTGTAGGCTGTGTACAAAAGTGATCATTATAGTTTGTCATTTAAAAGATCTGAGATTTAGGGCCCAAATTACTTGTTACCAAAGATTAAATAGGTGATTTCCATTTTTAAAAACATATTTGGGAGAAATCTATCTTTTTGAGAGGCAGAAGGGAAAAGACAGCGCCCTATCTTCTACCTTAGAAATTCCCCATCAAAGTCTGTCCTCGAAAAAGACCATAATATCTTCTTGAAGCAGCATCTCGGCCCCCAAAGTGAATTACCAAATTCTTTCCTTTCAGTCTAGCCACTGAAAAGTTTTTGGTAAGAATTTTCAAAGGAAAGTAATAAAATATCATTTAAAGAAGGGAAGTAAAAATCATCAGGGAATCTAAAGTGTATATAGTTATCGTGCTTGAAAGGAGAACTGGGGGAAAATGTCATATAACATAAGACACTAAATGTCTAGAAGCCATTTAGCATTTAAACATGCAGTCTTGAAATTATAAAGCAGTGATGAAGATAAAGCTGATTAAAAGGAATCTGGGGGATCCCTGGGTGGCGCAGCGGTTTGGCGCCTGCCTTTGGCCCAGGGCGCGATCCTGGGGACCCGGGATCGAATCCCACGTCGGGCTCCCGGTGCATGGAGCCTGCTTCTCCCTCTGCCTGTGTCTCTGCCTCTCTCTCTCTCTCTCTGTGACTATCATAAATAAATAAATAAAATATTTAAAAAAAAAAAAAGGAATCTGTGCATTTAGGTCCTTTGTATGTTTGATGTGTGTATAATTTACAGAGATTTAGGGTGTGACTGCTGGAGCCAGGTCAAGGGCACTCTTGCACAACTGAGTGTACTCACTGGTCAAGTTACCCTGGGGTCTGTTTTCGAGTGGCTGCACTTCTCATCTCCTCCAATAAACAGGATGTTGATGGAGCACAAGATTTGCTCTTCTGTTTTGTTCATCAGTGTAATTTTGCTAAAAGTATCTATCCCAAGATATATCCAGCTATACTCTCATGGAGAGTTTAAAATTTTATTCTCAGGGTAGAAGGAAAGAGAAATGTGATCTTGAGGCTCTCCACTCATTGCCTTTGAAGACATGCAATGCATAATAGGTGCTCAAAATTTTTCCTGAATGCATTATTAAATGAATTAATATGCCAGGTGGTACAAAAAGCAGTTTCAAAGACATGATGGGAATGAAGATCCAATGATAGTGAGTTAAAGAAAACATAAACAGAATAGAAGGGGAGAGAGCAAAGAAGACAACACTGCTGAATAGTTTTGCTGTAAAAGGGATGAAAGACGTGGGATAGGAGCTCAAAAGGAAAGTAGAGTGCATTGGATTTTTATTAAAGTTAATGACTTGCTATTTTAGGTGGATATACTACAGTATGTTTGTGCTTTGATAGGAATGATCCAGTGGTGGGGGAAAGTGAATTGACAGTGAGAGAGAGGGAAAAATTACTGAAGCGATGTCCTTTGGTGGATGCCAAAGGCTGGCCATGAACAAGACAGGCTTGTATCTTTGTTCTTTGGTTACAGGGAACCAAAAGCTATGCAAGCTGATGGATGCAGGCTAGTAGATGCTGGAATATAAAATAGCACTCTTCTGATTCTTTTGGTCTCCTAAGTGGAAAAGGAATCAATTTCATCGGCACAGAATGAAGCAAGAAGTATTTTCAATTTAAGGAAAAAGAAAAGGGTATGAAATAGTCCAGGAGTGTGGGAGGTTGCATGGACGATACAAATATACTGAAATTACCTACCAAGTAGCTCTAACAAAATTCTTGGGAGTCTTTAAAACTTCTTTGCTGATCTTTTCTACCCCTGAAGTTTGTTTAGAACTTGAAACTAGGTTTACAGGGAAAAGCTTTGTAAGAAAAAAATCCTGCCACATTTTTGACTGGTAATGTTTAAAAGTCACACATTTTTGGGAGGCAATATCACTATATAGTCTTTTGCAATCATACTGGTCTTTTATAGATTGACAGAACTGGTATATTTAGTGAAGCTTTGTGTTGCTGTTTCTATAGATGAGTGGCTGTTTTCAGAATAAGAACTTCACCCTGACTTTGGATTATATAAGTCAGTGAAACAGTGTGAACATTTCAATTCAATCATAATCATATGGTTTTGCAATGTGTAATCACTTTGCAATTTTGGGAAACTTTGGATATAGTTCGATGTTAGCATCTTTCTTGTGAATATGAAAAGAGAGGCTCAAAAATGGCATAACAAGAGAAAAAAAATCTGGGAAAGGGGACATTTGGGTGTCTTGGGCTTCTGGGAGTGAATTAACTGAATTACCCGAGGGTGTATGTGTTGTTTTATTGATTTGCTTCTCATACCACCTAAGAATATGAAGGGGAAATAAAAGTAGAGATTATGGGTAAAAAAATCTTTTATATAGGAAAAAAAATGCTATCCAGGGAGTTATTTTATATATTGTTACATAAAAATATCAACTATAACAATTTCCTTGTCTGCTCAAAATTATTTTATGAAAATCTATAACTGTAAAAAGGATCTGTAAAAAAGGTAGATAGGGTAACCAAATTTCACAGATAAAGTTAAAAACAAAACAAAACAAAACAAAACAAACAAAACACATTTCAGTCCCCATCTCCTGGCTTAATTTAACTAATCTTTCTTTGGACTGAAATTGCCTCTGGTAATTTCTGACTACAAGAATCGCAATTCTTTTGGAGGTTCTGTATGGTATTCATAGAAAATATAATTATTATTTTTACTAGTGTGTGGAATGCACAGAGAATTTATAATAAACTTTTGTATGTTCAAGGTCATTACCATCATTAGTTCGCCATGACATACTCTTCCAGGAATGTTAACACCTCATGTGAAGAAACTGAGGCATAAAACTTGTTGGGGCAGTGAATGGCAAAGCAACAGTGAATAACAGCTTCCTTCTGCCATCTCCTTCCCAAGGAAAAAGAATTCATGGGCGTTATTTTCTCTTTCCTAATCCATTATCTTTTATTTCTATTCTTTGTCTAAGGCACTGAGATATTTTAGAAAAGCCTCAGTCCTTGGACACATGCTGGGATGGCCCTATAAATGCCTCTGAGAATTCTGCCTCTGGTACAGCTTGACAGACATCAGTCAGACTAGAGAGGCTGACACGTACTGAACATAAAATGACTCACAGACTTAGGGCACCGTTTCAGGGAGCGACTGAGTGTCCACAGGCTTTTGTGTCATTGTACCCCAGCAGTTACTAAGTCTTCTCACTGGCAGAAATGGCAGTGGCCTAATAAGGGATTTTCCACTGATTACCCTCTGATTGTACTTGTACAATCCTACAAGTAGGAGCCAAGAACATTTTCTCCCTTGAGAAGAGGGGGAGTCAGAAGGCAGCAGGGAGACTCTGGAAAGGAACTCTAAAAGGGATTTCAAAAGAGTTTCATGTTGCATATTGGAAAGGAGAAGGTTATAAAACTCAGGGAAATACCAGATGAGATAATGTTCTGGTTGCCCATGAAGGAGAATAAGGCTAAACACAAGGCAGTGGCAAATATGCATATATTAGCTGAAATATTTGAGTGGGGAGGCATATTAGAAAAGGAAATTCCCTGTAGGGATATTTGATTTCATCAGATTGATAAATTGTTATGCTGGGAAACTGTGAAGGTAAGCATATCAGTTCAATCCAATGACTTTGGCATGTGTAATGGAGTGTGATTTATAAGATATATGGATTCAGGCATTTCAACTTGACATGTGATTATTGATGATAACTTGATCACCTAATTCCAAAGTAAACATGGTTGGCATTCTTAGAAGTTCAGAAATATTTATTGCTCCGTGTACATGTTGATGTTTGAGGATCATTCTTTCAGAATTTTCTTTATGAGAGAAGAAGAAGGAGGGAGCAGAAAACCCGAATTACTATCTTTGTTATGAACTGAACCATCTCCTCCGAATTCACATGTTAAAGCCCTAAACACCAATAACTTGGAATATGACTTTCTGGAAATAGAGCCTTTAAAGATGTGATTAAGCTACAATGAAGTCATTAGAGTGGGCCCTAACCCAATATGACTGGTGTCCTTTTAAGGAGAGATCAGAACACAGAGAACACAGACACAGAGACCAGGAGGTAAAGATAGAAAAGGCTGTTGTCTGAAAGCCAAGGACAGAGGCCTCAGAAGAAGCCAAACATCCTGACACCTTGATCTTGGACTTCCAGCCTCCAGAAATATGAAAAATGCACTTCTGTTGTTGAAACCACCCAATGTGTGGGATTTTGTAGTCCTAGAGAACTAATATTCTTTCCTCTGTTCTCTCTAGTTGCTCTCTTCTCCAATCTAGAGATAAGGCTTAAGGACTATTTAACAACTTATTGAAGTTTCATTTACACAAAATGTACACATCTAAGGTAACTTTTGTCACTATAGGCAATCATTTTCCCTGCTTTTTGTTACAATACATTACTTTGCAATTTCCAGAATTTTATGTAAATGTATAATAGAAATAGACTTTTTTTTTTTTTTTTTTTTTTGCCTGACGTTTTTTCACTCAACATAATGAACTTGACACTCATCCATATTCTGGGTGCATCAGTGGTTTCCTTTCTATAGTTGGGTGCATTCCGTTGTATATCTTATATGTTATTATATCTTATATGTTGTTTATCTATCTGTTGATGGACATTTTGTGTATGATTTTTTCTCTCTTGTTTGAGACTATTACAAATAAACCTATATTCAAAAATTATTTTTCCATAATCATCAAATATTGATTTCAGCAATAGGCACAGTAGCTTGGTAGTTCAAATCTTGTCACTATAAATTTTTGTATACATTGGCCAAGTTTCTTATAAGTGCTTGAAGTATCCTGTGTCTTGTTTTTCTTTTGTTTTTGTCAATACCAGAAGAACAATGAATTAGTAATTAGAAGTGAGTTTCTTTGGTGGAATGAATAATGTTCAAGATATGTAGACTGTGTAGAAATCTTCCATAGGAAATATATCCTTGCATAAACAGATAAAAAATGTAACATATCTAATAAGAGTCTGTACCCACCAGAATGATGTCCCAGAATGGGAAGACTGATGGCCTTGTGTTAAGACACTTATTAATGGGGCACCTGGGAGGCTCAGTGGTTGAGCGTCTGCCTTTGGCTCAGGACATGATCCTGGGGCCCTGGGATTGATTCCCTCTGCCTGTCTCTGCTTCTCTCTCTGTATCTCTTATGAATACGTAAATAAAAAATATTAAAAAAATACTCAGAGGATTTTCTCGTTGACCCCAACTGGAAAATTAGCTGATTTCTGCTACTCTGACTGTAATGAAATTTTGCCTGCTTTAGCTCTGAAATTTTCATGATATGTGCTGTCAGAGTGCTAAAGAATAGAGAGCTGAGATCTCATCAAGCATACATAACAGGTGGTATGACTATTTTTGTACCTATTCGCTGTGAACTATGAGACAAATTTCACTTAGGAGACTTGAATTCATTATAATTCATGCCACCTGTATCAAAGTTGAATCTCAATGATAATTATAGCTACCTAGAACAATTTAATAATTGTGAACAATGAAATTGATTTAGTTTGGTTCATAACAGTGTTACTTCCCGTGTAAGATGGGCATAACAATGACTGAATAGAGTCTTTGTGAAAATTAAAGGAATAACATATAATGTGTTTAGAACAGTGCCTGGCATTTGGTAAGGGTAACAAAGGATGATATAGGTATCTATCTATCTATCTATCTATCTATCTATCTATCTATCTACCTACCTACCTACCTACCTATCTACCTATCTACCTATCTACCTATCTAATCTTAGGAATCATTCAAGCTAAAATTTTTATCAATACCAAAATGTTGATCAGAATGAAAACTTTAAAGATTTATTATTTATTCATGAGAGACAGAGAGAGAGAGGCAGAGATACAGGCAGAGGGAAAAGTAGGCTCCCTTGGGGAGCCTGTTGTTGGGACTCGTAGGAAATCTAATATTAGCAGATGCTAACACCTGAGACAATGTTGTGGGCTGAATTGTGTCCTCCCACAGAGATACGTTGCTGTCCTAAACTCCCTGTATCTGATAATGTGACCTCATTTAGGACTAGGATATTTGCAGATATAATCTAGAAGTCATCTTGGATTAGGATCTACCCAAAAAGAGGAAATTTTGGATACAAAGACATATACAGACACAGGGGAAAAGGTCATGTAAAGACTGAGGCAAAGATTGGAATTAGGGTGCCACCAACAAAGGGAATGCTAAGGATCGCTGGCAACCACCAGAAGTCAGAAAAGGGAAGGGAATATTCTCTTCCGGATCCTTCACAGGAAGCAGCCTTGTGGACATTGCAGTTTCAGACGCAGCCTCCAGAGCAGTGAGAAAATTGATTTGTTTTAAACCACCTAGTTGGTGGTACTCAATATTCGTTAACTTCAAATTAAACAAACACATAAAATCTCTCATCTCAGAAATCAGTGATTCCAATGGAAATAATCCAGAAAGATACAAAATTTCCATTTGACTGAATTCTTACATATGCTCCATTCTTTATGTCATCTCCTCTCTTTGTCTAATCATGCTTAGATGACAAAAATGGAAGACCACGTTTCACTTAAATTTTAAGTATCATGTAAAATTTTTACCATCTCAGGAATTACACTATTAAAATAATCATATTTTTAGTTTTGTTTTTTTAATTAAGATTTTATTTACTTATTTGAGAGTGAGAGAGCATGAGTGGAAGGAGGAACAAAAGAAAAGGGAGCCCAAGGCAGGCTGATCCCAGGATCTGGGGGTCATGACCTGAGCCAAAGGCAGACCCTTAACTGACTGAGCCACTCATGTGCCCCCAAATAATCAGATTTTTAAAAAAGAAAGATAATTTCATCATAGTATTTCCTCATTTGTGAAAAAAAGGAAATAAGGAACTAAATTTTGGAAACAACACTTCCAGTCAGTGACTCCACCAAGCATTTTGACTGCACTTCTATTTAAGCATTTGATCCTATTTTTGAATTCCTTTCTTGGTCTCAAATCTAAAACTCAAAAAAATATCTAATTAGGATTGATAACTTTAAAAAATTACATTCAAAGATATTTTGTTCTTTAAAAAATGTTAAGGATTGAGAAGTTCATATAATCCTCGAGTAAAAGAATAACTAAATATAAATGCAAATCTAGTGTAAGAAGAAAAGTAATGCCATTAATTAAAAGAAAACCTCCCAGTTGATTAATGTTAATTATTATTTTTCATGGATATTAAGAGACTGAATATGCAAATGAACAATGGCCAGACCACATGTAAAAACAGAATTCTGATCCACAAGCTGTAGCAACAAGTCCAGGAAACCAACCCATTCTCTAACAGTAAGCAGCTCCACAAGCCAGCCTGCTATCTATAAATCAGACTTATAAAAAGTCAGACCACCATCACTAGTAGCAATCCAGGCAGCTAAATAATAATCCCTATAAAAATTGGCCCCAAATGGCCAGCACTTAATTAATAACTGACCACTTCCCTAATTTTTATCTCAGCTTCTAAATTTAAAGATCAACCAGAGAAAGCCAAATATGCACCTGTAACTAATCACAGGATTTCCAGCTTCCGGTTAGCCCACCTGCAGCTTCCCCTTGCCAACAAACTAATCAAGGCATACCTGAAGGCTTCTCTTTTCTATAAAACTTGCCCCACTCCGCTCTCTGCCTTTAAGTCTCTGCCAAGATGCAAGTGATGGTGTTGACTCTCTTGCTATAGCAAGCTCTGAATAAATAAATAATCTTTTATGTTCTCATAGAAACCTTTCCGGTAAAAGAGCCAGAGGACAAACTTAAAACTACCAGCTATTTCTATGAGCATACTACCCACAGGTGAGTGTGCAACCACAGTGCTGAAGATATGTAACTGCTGAATAATTTATTTACAGTGGAATTCTAAACTCATATTACCTTTATTCGTTTATTTGTAGAATTAAGATAGGTGGCATAGGGCATATTCAACGATGAGCAATAATTGAGGTGTGTGAACACGTTCAGTTTGGCACAGGTTGAAGACTTAGCAGTATTATTCTCTAAAGACAAAAAATATTGCTGCAATATTTTATTTTATTCATGCAAGGTGTGGAAGTAATTGGTGAATAATTACAAGTGTGTTATGTGTGCATTCAATCCACTGGGACTAAAGTTCACCTGCAAAGTCAAACAGGCAAACTGCATTTCTCACTTCGCTTGGTTCAGGAAATAACACTGGATTCACAAATTATAAGGCACTTTTAATTAAGAGCTTCCTTATATATAATTGGTATGTTTGATTTGTTAGGTTTAACACTAAAGTTTTGACTCCAAATTCTGTTTTTCTAAGTTGGTCTCTGTTTTTACAACACTAGAATTTTTTTTAATGTAGGCTCCGTGCCCAGTGTGGAGCCCAAAGTGGGGCTTGAAATCAGAACCCTGAGATGAAGACCTGAGCTGAGATCAAGAGTCAGAGGCTTAACTGACTGAGCCACCCAAGTGCCCCTTACAGTAGAATTTTTAAAAAGATTTGAAAATGTGCTTCACATCATACTCTGCTCTTGATATAACTTTCATTATAACTGGAAAGGGCTGAATATTGAGCAAGTGAATTTTAACAGAGTCAACATTAGATTACTCGGCATCTGATTATCTTGCTTGTAAATTTTACACACCCTGTTCTTTTCTCTATTTGCCTAGTATTTCATAATGTTTCTCTTTCTAAGGCTGCCTTTGTGACTTCAAATTTCTCAGTCTAGAGCTGCACTAACTGGTACAGAAACCAGTTGCCATGTGTGGCTGGTCACCTCTTAAAATGCAGCTAGTGGGGCTGAAAACTGAAATTTTACTTTCAATTAATTACAATTAAACTTAAAATACCCAATACTCAACTCAGGTATTAGGAAACTAAAACAACATAAGTATGTAAATTCCCTTTTTTTAGCTGTAAATATTATGACCTCTAAATACAGAGCATATATTTCTGATAGAGACTGTCTCAATTGATGTGGCCTGTAGGTGAAAGATAAAGTCCACATTCAAAAACCTAGTATGAAAAAAATAGAAAATATCTTATAAATAATTTTATATTGAGTACATAGAGAAATGATGCTATTTTGGACATATTGGTTAAAGATCATTAAAATTGAGTTCACTTCTTTTTTACTTTTTTTTAATGTCACTACAGAAATGTTTAAAAATTTTTAGTTGGTTTGAATTCTATGTCTACAGGACAGTACTGGTCTAACACATTCCAGGCTCTTTCTCAATTTTCTCTGAATAGATTTGCCTTTTCTAATCTCAGCCTACTGTCACTTTGCACTTCCTAGAGAATTCCCACAAACCTCTCAAACACCTAGAGTTTCCCTCAGTCTCTTTCCTTTAATCTTCGTTAAAGAAAACTCAAAATCCATTTCTGTACCTAGAAAACCCTCTTTGCTATTCCTTTTGTATTAGTCAAGGCTCTGATTATAAATACCATAACCCAATTTAGGCTCTATCAAACATGGGAAGGGGATGGGCATTACAATAAAAACTCAAAGGGTACCTAACTGGCTCCGTCAGTACAGCATGTGACTCTTGATCTTAGGGGTCATGAGTTCATATATCACATGGGGTGTAGAGTTTACTTTAAAAAACCTCAATTACTTCAGGGTGCCTGGGTGGCTCAATTAGTTAAGTGGCTACCTTTGACTCAGGTCATGATCCAGGGATCCTGGGATCGAGCCCAGTGTCAGGCTCCTACTCAGTGAGGAGTCTGCTTCTCCCTCTCCCCCTGCTCATGCTCTCTCTTTCTCAAATAAATAAATAATATCTTTAAAATTTCCTCAATTACTTCATCAAATGAATGATGACACATAAAACACATATTACAAGTTAATGGTAGAACATATAATGCTTGAGTGAATTGAACTAATTATTTGCCTTTTTAAAAAAATATTTATTTATTTGAGAGAGCGCAAGCACACAAGCTGGAGGGGCAGAGAAAGAGAGGGAAAAATCTCAAGTAGACGCCAAGCTCAGTGTGGACCCCCATGTAGGTCTCGAGCTCATGACCCTCAGGTCACGACTTACCACATTTAACCTACTGTACCACCCAAGCACGTCCTAATTACTCGCCTTTTAAATTTCAGTCTTCCTTGCTTAGTTTTCATTTTGGTACATAACAAGGACAATCAAGGGGGAAAAGGCGGCAAATTAATCACATGAGAGTAACTTGTTATTCATTTTATTATTACCTAATTATACTAGAAGTGTAATTGTGCCTGTTTACACATTGTTTTTGGAATTATTTTTAAATGTAAGAAACTGATTAAGTCATTTAAACTCAGTTCAGAGGTTAGGTAAACAAGGGCCTTTCACAAAAGGTTTAATATTAATGCTAATGTTTTAGAATTACGAACTCCCTTTTATCAAACAAACCTTCAAAGCAACAACTTTTATGATTGCTTTTAAAAATTAACAACTGAGGGATCCCTGGGTGGCGCAGTGGTTTAGCACCTGCCTTTGGCCCAGGGCGCGATCCTGGAGACCCAGGATCGAATCCCACATCGGGCTCCCGGTGCATGGAGCCTGCTTCTCCCTCTGCCTATGTCTCTGCGCCTCTCTCTCTCTCTCTCTCTCTCTCTGTGACTATCATAAATAAATAAAATTTAAAAAAAAAAATTTAAAAAATTAACAACTGATTCAAATGAAAATAAATGCTCACAAATGCGAAGAAATAAACCAGTCAGGAGTTAGAGGATACAATTGCTTCTCTAATTAATTCAGCAAATATTTACTGGATGCCTCCTGTCTGAGGGAATGCTTTATGAGTATATGCAAATAAAACAATCCTTGATCTCCAGGATTAAGAATTTAGTGACTGGGGTGAGTTATTATATACTCGGGGGAATTATGAGGACAAAAAAAATACCATTTTTCATGTGTTTTGTTTTTCCTTTCCACAAACTCATAGAATCTCCTTTCCCCCTATCCATCAGTATTAAGTCCTTCAAAAATCCAAATGCCAGGTAATACCAAATCTTTTTCCTAGTAAGTAGCAATCCTAATTTGTTACAGGCCCACTGCTGGAGGAGTAAAGCTGGATGCCACGAGAAGGTTAGGGAAGTGGCTGGGCTTTGAGATGAAGAATGGGAATGTACTCTGCCCTGTGAACTAGAATCTACAAGAGGGAGAGAGTGGAGGAATCAAAACCCCATCTCAGCGCTACTCGTCCCAAAGCGGTGGGATCTCTGGATAGGATTAGCTCCATCCGTGGAACAACAATCTTATAAACTCTAGGGAGAGGCGGGGTGGTAGAGAAGCAGGGGAGAAATGGTGGGACAGTGTGAGCACATTTCCCCTACACACGGATTCTGAGATTAACTTCCTGCCTAGCCCAAGAGTTGGAATTGAACCTGATATATCTGATTTTAGAAAAAACTAAAGACCGCTAACAGTGCTAACATCTGAGGCTGAGAAGCAAGTTCATAGTGTTACAGGGTGATAACCAAGACTGATGGTCCTTTGGTCATCCAGGAGGCATTCGCATGGCCTATTAATAAACAGCTGCTGGGCCAAACCCACAGAGTTTATTTTCTACTGCTTCCACTACCCTGCTTCAGGTTATGCTTTTATAGAATCCCCAGACTTTTCTCAATCCAGCAACTAGAGGTAACACTTAGCAAGCACACCAGGAGCCCCCAGGAACCCACTTCCACATTAAAGCAATCATCCTTTGGTCTGTGTGTGTCCATTTACAGTCTTAATATTCTGATATCTGCCCTGTATATAACCAATCAAAGCTGGCAAAAATTGGGTTACCAAGAATTACTTAGACAATTAAAAAATAAGTCTACTCGGGCACCTGGGTGGTGCAGTGGGTTAAATGTCTGACTCTTGGTTTTGGCTGGGGCCATGATCTCAGGGTCCTGAGACTGAGCCCTATGCCAGGCTGGTGCTCAGCGTGGAGTCTGCTTAAGACTCTCTTTCCCTCTCCCTCTGCCCCTCTCCCTATGCTGTGTGTGTGTGTTAAAAATACATCTTTAAAAAATAAGTCTATTTCATTATTTAAACATGAGAAATAGTATAGATTGTTCCTATTTTGAATAACCCCACTTCAAAATTAATTTTTTCACCTTGTGTTTAACTTACATTGAAGTTTACTGGAGCATATACTTAAAAGGGAGTGAAATAATAACTAAATACTATTAAAAAATCAACAATTAGAATGGTAGTGATAGCAACCGCTGATTCACTGTATTATTGCTACTCAAGTTTTCTGTTTGTTTTTTGCTACTCAGGTTTTCTGTTTTCGTTTTTGCTATTTTGTTTTCTGAAGTGTACCAGTATGTGTAGTGGGAGAATATTTTTGACATATTAACACTTTTATCCCTCTATTTCTTTTATTATCATGATTTATTTTATATCATGAGTCCCTCCCCCTATTAAAACTTAACTTCCAAGTTAGATTATGTATAATTCCTACATGGTGTTCGAAAAAATAGTATTTGAAATCTAGCTTGGGTGCCAAAATAGTCTTTTAAAAACTTACAACAGAGACAATAACCTTGAAAGTAAATGTCTCCTTTGCAAGAGCTGGGTATTTTGGAGCTCAAAAGACTAAGCCTTGATGGGAGCAAAGCACGAATATTATGCCAAATACAAGACATTATAAAAGCAATTAACAAAAGGGCCAAGTCACCCAACCAGAGGGCTGCCCAGACTGAGGCAAAGAGAGAAAAGGAGAAATGAGACCAAGGAGAGGATTTTGTGGTGAGGGGACCACACCTGAAAATCCTAATAGTCAGCAATGAAACTATCAACTGTCCACATAAGGCATGCCAGGGAGCGCCTGTGTAAACTGAGTCACCTCAGGGGACCATCCTAACACCTCCAGTGAGTATAGCACATCATCCCAGGCCAGAACATAAGAATTCTTGTGTTTCTAAGTGCCACGTACAGCCAGCTAATCAGCTAAGCAGGAATGATGTCAATGTCCAATCCTACCTTGTGAAACACTGATGTGCCTTCCACCTCTTCTATTGATCTTAAAGCCCTCCCCCTGCACCTCCCACCAAACAGAAAGGCTGGCTACTCAGAAAGGCAGTGATGGTACAAAAGACAACTGGTGGTGTGGAAAACCACCAGCACCTTTACTTGGTTTGGGGAGAAAGGAACTAGTTCACAGTTATCATTTTTCTTAATTTGAATATAGACCAATTACATATTATCTTGTTTTAATATTAAATACCTAAAAATAACTGGTTTCCTAACACTACAGATAAAGAAGTCACCAGATACTGGGCTAGAATCTTATGCCTCATAGATATGCATTGGCAATTTTTTTAAATTTTTGCCTTTAAAGTAATGTTATATCTTCAGTTTCTCATTAATGTCTTTTACTATGACAGTGGAGATGAAAATTATTCAAAGCTTTTTAAAATGTGTTCTAACCATTGGGAAATATCTGTCTCATATTTTAAGCTACAGAGCCTCTCTTAGTTCAACAATGTAAAAAGAAAAAAAAAACTCGACTTTTAGAATTTTATTTTGTGATTTATTTATTTATTTATTGTCAAAAGGTGTATCCTCATCATCTCTCAGCAGGCCTGAAAAGGCAACAGATGTTTCCTATCATGCGTTTCCTTTCAGTCTTCAGTTAGCTTTTGACAGGCTGAAACTGGAGTATTTATCACTGTTGGTGTGCTCCCTCAGTAATTGCTATTTGTTGGATTCACAAAAATATCTTTTAAAGAGATCCAGCACTATTTAAACTAGGGCTACCTAATATGGCTATCATGCCAACTTGTAGTCAAAATCTCAATCAAATAGGTGTATAGAATGAACTTTTACTTTCCACAACACGTGCATGCTCATGTTAGCTATTCACATCGAGTTAAGTGTTCAACATTCAAGATGTCTTATAACAATGAATTTAAGGCAGTTTCCAAGTATATGTGAAAAACAAAAATAAAGCATAATTAAAAAGAAAAAATTAAATCTGTTGAGTAAATACAACCTGGAAGGCATGCAATATTATTAATATGGTTATAATAAAAATGGTCATAATTCTGTATCATAATATATTCCATTACTTAATAAGAACTCATAAGTTTAATGCTTATCCTATAATTCTCTCAAGATAACCTGATGAGTTAGAATGGATATTATTAGTTATTATCAATGAAAAAAGAGAAGCAAAGAAAGGTTAAGAGATGCAGCTAGGTTCACACTAAGAAAAGCTTTTAATTTTGTGCTGATATTTTAGCTTATTAAAATTAGTGGCTGGCATACATGGGTGGTGGAGTCAATTGAGCCTCTGACTGTTTTGGCTCAGGTCACAATCTAAGGGTCCCTTGGCTCAAGCCCTCCCAAGAGGCTCTGCCTCAGCACGGCGTCTGCTGGAGATTATCTCTCCCTCTCCTTCTGGACCTCCCACTCCTGCCCCCCACTCAAATTAATAAATAAATCTTTTAAAAAAATTAGTGGCATCCTTTGATTTGCAACAAATCATGTCATTCCTATGTATGCCACAAGCCCAGATGGACATGGGGCCAGGGCACTCCATAGCGCTGAGAAACAAGGCAAAGTCACACTCCTTATACATTCTCATAGCACCTGCTTAAACAGAAACTCTGTAGTTGGGGTCCTGGCATTTATTTGACACAAATTGTTTCTAAGTTTCTTATTATCAGGATGGCTTGTCTCTATTTTTGGCATGAAATGTGTTGGGGCTGATCTTCAAGGCTGAACTGTATTTTTCATTCCAAATAGTAGTTTTTAAATAAAATCCCATTGATACTTACCTTCAACCATCAGGTTCTATTCTTTTCAAGTCTGCCTAATAGAGTAGATTTTAAAATGAAGAAGGGTCCCCCCTCCCCTCAGTTTTGAATACAAGAATTTCTTGAGGTATCCAGACATAGCAGTATCAGGTAGATCTGGTTTTTGCATATATTTCTAGGTGAAAACAATACAGTATCTTAAGTTCTGAGTCTGTATGAATTGATGAAAATCCAATCTTCAACCGACATGGATAATGCTGTTAATTTTATGTAACATACTCAATCCCTTCACTCCACCTTTACCTTCTCATGTTCCATGAAGGCAAGGACCTTGTCAATCTTGTTTACTGTTTTATCCTCAGCATCCATGGGGATACTTGATTTTATTAAAAAAAAAAAAAAAACCTACTCTTTAGAATGAAAAATACTGTTTGGACCTTCAAGATCAGCCCCCATAACATTCCCTACCAAAAATAGAGAGGAGTCCTTCTGGTAATAAGAAACACCGAAGCAACGGGATCTATAATAATGCTGACACATGGCAGGTGCTAAATAATATGTACTGAATGAAAAAAATGAATTAATAATCCCTGCATTTGAGAAAATATGCCCTGCAACTAAATAATTCATCTGGCTTCAGGTGCTATGAACTATAGCTTTCCCTAAACAGGTAAATAGACACAATCATGTATCCTCATTAAAATGTAGGCATTTTAGCACTCTGGCTATTAGCGGAGCAATTATGATAGCAGAACTACATACTATTCACTTGTCCCTGGTCCTGAGCAGAAATATATTGACAAAAGGAGTTATTGAAGGAGTCTAGGAAGGTGTAGCCAGAAAGAAAAAAAAAAGAAGCTTGGCTTTGGGAAAGGATTGGGGAAAGCAGATGCATGTCCTGAATACATGAGAAAGGAAGTATCTACAGGCAGGAGTAAACAACCATGATGAGTACCGATCAAAGTGTTCATTGTGTTTGACAATATGGAGATCGAGTCAGAGGCTGGATTGAGGACTGAAGAGTGATAGGCAAGTAGGAAATAAATTTGTCATATAGTTTTTAGATCCTTGGTTTTTAAGGAGTTTAGAAATTCAAGGGAGCAGAGAAATGCTACAGTTTCTGGAGGGTGTTGTAGGGTAAGAGAAATGTATTTTAATAGGAGATATTTGAGATTGGTTGAAAATTAATCAGAATAATCGATTAGAGAAAGATAGCTTAAAGACTTAAGACAAAATGAATGTAACAATGAAAAACAGTTCTTGACAGGGTGAGAGGCAATGGGATCCATGCCACAAATGGGGATATTAGCCTTTGCTACCAGCAGTGACACTTCCAAGAGATAGGAATTTGAACAAGATTGAGTCAGGTACAAATAAGTTCATAGATGTACTGATGGAAAAAGAAAGAAATGCCTGTTTGATCATTTTTATAATAAAAGATGAGAAGTGTTATCAGCTGAT